>NC_092353.1:58455272-59655272 GCF_963676685.1 Mytilus edulis | reverse complement strand
GATTGGGAGCTTCAAAATAAATGGGCTGTAACATTATCGCAAGGCTATTATTATTATTATTATTATTATTATTATTATTATTATAAGCTTAGGCTTATCTTGTACAGGGTGTTGAAATATTTACAGAAGTTCTAGTAAAATTAATCCTATTGATATATTTAAGACAATCTCGCTATTTATACTGTTTGTTACATTTTATCACTGTAACTGTGGATTAATTGCAATTTTTCTATTTTTACATATTCTGTTTGTTTATTTTGTTTAATATAATAGAATCCGATGAGACGTTCATACAAGTGAGAGGTTCAATTAACTTTAAATAAATAATACGGTAATGTTTGAGCTTTTAATTTTATCATTTGATAAAAAATAGATTATATTGGTACCAGTGGATTATCGGATTTATCCAATCGAGATAATTAAATTATCAGTTTTTTGGAGCCTTGTCCAATGCTCGGACTTAAAATTGTTAATTTAAAAGAGGGACGAAAGATACCTGAGGGAGAGTCAAACTCAAAGATATAAAATAAACTGACAACGCCATGGCTTATAATAAAAAGACAAACAGACAAATAATAGTACAGAATACACAACATAGTAAACTAAACACTCAGCAACACGAACTCCACCAACAACTGGGGGTGATATCAGGTGCTACGGAAGGGTAAGCAGATCCTGCCCCACATGTGGCACTCGTCGTATTGGATATGTTATTACAAATCTGGTAAATAGTGTAATTCGGTAGGTCATATTCATGAAAAGAGAAGGGGATTGTAGTTACGACATAAGGAACATATCCAATATCATCTGTGAAACTGTTATTCGATAACGGTCAACAAAATCGTGATGGCGTCCGTAAAATTTACAATGGGGTGATTTCAACTTCATCATTAGGAACTCTTGGTTTAATAGCATCCTTGTGAGTAGCAATCCTTTATTAAGGAACTCATGATAGGAATTGCAAGCCCGGGAATATCGGAGATATATACTTCATATGAAGGCGCTGCTGGAATGTTGCTTCATAGAAATGGAAAGTTCACAATTGGGAAATCATCTCTTTTGAAAAACCTCAATGTCAATTTTTAGATGTAAGTCAAGATATGAGGCATACATAGCTGTATCTTTAGTATCCTTTATCTCTAGTTCGATTGGATAGATTCGTTCAACATACAAATGACATAGTCACCAAATTTTGAATTATTTAGGGAAAGAACATCATCTATATAGCAGAACGTAAAGTTAAAGGATATTGCTAACTTCTTATCTTTCTTCCTGAGAAGTTCATGTATGAAGTCAGCCTCATAATAATAAAGAAACAAGTCGGCAAGAGGAGGGGCACAATTGGTTTCCATTGGAATTTCTACAGTCTGTTGAAAAACACGGCTTCCAAACGTAACAAATATATTGTCAATCAAGAAATCAAGCATCTTGATAATGTCAGTTTCAGAGAATGTTTTTTTTTTAAATAGAATGATTCTTTACACAGTAGGATTTATCCCTCCCCAAGACAAGATACTTGTATCTACGTTCGCCATTCTTTTTAATGAAACAAATTAATAACAACTCTTTCAATTTGTCTTTTAGTTTGGAATGGGGAAAACTTGTGTAAAGTTTAGAAAAGTAAAATGTTTTAATACTAATGCAATATGAGAGAGTCTTAGAATGTATGTACTCTAAAAGATCTTTGGAATTTTTAAGTTTCCACCTCTAGAAAAGGTAGTTTCACGAAAACTTTGGAGCCCGGCTTTGATTGTTGATAAAATAGATATTAATAATTTAAAAAGAGGTTACGTAGAGCACTTGGAGGACCCATCAATTTACCGTTGTTTGTAAGGACACTTATGTAGTTTAATAGGGTATTTGTTGAGTTTCCAAGTGAATTGTCAATACCTAATTCATTTATCAAGCAGTTTATGTAATGATATTTACACACAAAAACGATATTGTTTAACTATCAAGATTGGAAAAAGCTGATAATCTACGAGTAACTATACAATGTATCTATTTCTGTAATGATTGAATAATATTTATCTTTATTTTTTGTTAAATGAAAATTCATTTCGAGTGCCTTCCACATTCCACAAAGTTGTCAATTTCATTAAAACCTGTTCGCCAATTTGATTCATACAGTGAGCTGACAAAGATAATAAGATAAAAACTCCAAACATCTTCACTGCCAACCGTACATTGATTAAATTTGTGTGTACAATGGTTTCGGAAAGGGTTCAACTCTCATAGAATTACAGAAAGGACTTTCCCTTATAACTTTTCCTTTGAGTTTCATTTTATTTTACCTTTTATTTTGAAAACAAAGTTTTTATGTCTATAATATACTTAAATATACAAAATCAATATGATTGCCTACTTGAAAAACAACCCCAATATAATTGCTTTGTAATGATCTTCGAAAATTATACAAAATAATTGCCGTTTCAGTCAATGTGTAGGAACCTTCCTTGTATACATATTCAGAATAAAGGAGAATGCTACTGTTTGTAATTGAACAACGATTATATTATATTTGTATTAACCATTTAAATATAAAATGAAAGACATACATATGCATTTACCGTACGTTTCGTTCTAAGTATTGCATTGACGTGAAAGCGTTTTATATTACAACGATATCTAAGATACGGTGAAAGGGAAATAACACAACTAATTTATATGTGATTCAAACTCAGCTAACGGTAGTTCATCAATGTACATATACATAAAGAAGTCGTTCATTAATATTACTCTATTTAAACTTATTTTGAACTAAATTGTGTTTTATTTGTTTTGACTTAAGCTACACCAGGAACAAACTTTTAATCACTTTTTTTTTTAAATATATGTGTTTCCGAGATGAATAAGCAATAATTAAAAATAAATACCAGCTAAGAGGTTTGAACTGAAGTTCACTTTTATTGTTTTCTATATAATCGTAGCTAGTGCCCCTTTAAATATACATATAATTGAAAAATTTTAAATGTAGAGGAAAAAAACAACCATAAAATAGGTATGTCGTTTATAGAGTTGCCACAGTAAATTATTCAGTTATAAATCCTGTACCCGTATTTCAAACTTGTATTTAACTGAAAAAAATTTTTGAAAGTTAATACAAAATTCTTATCGTGTTACTATTTTATCAATCAGAAGAATGAGGGTGTACGATTTCTATATGTACACACAATCTCCTTACGCACTTTCTACGATTTAAGTAAAAGACACCCAGCTCATTAAATATATGTCAAGGTTAAGTTGTCTTTACTTATAGACATTTTCAACGACTTTACATATTTGCATACTGGAAAATGACCATCTGGTTTCCGTCAGCAACCCAAAGTTGGTCATGCAAGAGACTGATGGCCGCTGGTTTATCAAGTCCATTTCTTGCATCGAATAATGTTTTCTTGTACTTCAATTGTTTATCAAGTACATAAACGCTATGGTGGCGATGATCTGATACTAATATGTTGCGAGAATTATCGGTGCACATCCCTTTACATTCAAAATTCCTCTCTGGATTTAGCCCATAAATCCCCTTAAACCTATAAAGTATATCATATTTTTCACCTTTGGCTTCTATAAGCTCTATAGAATGCAAGCTAGATTCACATTTAACATGATATAAGACACACAAACCGGATTCCAAATTGTGTATGGAACATGGTCTCTTCCAACCAATTTCAGCAAATAATGAGCTCTTAGTTACTATTCCATCTGTGTTCATCCAAATGATATGGTTGTTGCTAGTATAAACATTTTGGACAATTTCTTTTACATTCCAGAGATATATTACTACTATTTCATCTCTTATGCAAATGCAATATGGAAAATAATTAATGCTACCAACATCTGCAAATCTTACTAGTTTTCTATTTGGAAGGAGTTTCATGATAAAGGTTTTATCATTACGGAGAACCAAGACACAACCATCTTTTAAAATAACAATATCATCAACTGTCTCTGCGTACACATCTTCCTGCAAGGTATGTTCGACAATTTTAAGCAACTTTTTATTTGAAATGATCCAAGCGTTTTTTTCAGATATTGGAACTATTTTCGAAATAACTGCTATATCTTGGCTCATTTGGAATTTTATCGGATATTCATCTTTAATTTCATCTGATGAGCTTTCTTCTACATCATCTTCATCTCTGTCTGCAGCATCAAACCATTCAGTATCTGAATCTTCGAAATAGTCTGTTTGTGTTGATATATTCGAAAAAGATGGCAATGGCAATACACAAGCGTCACAACTCCCACTTGTCATTTGAACTAAACTTCCAATTGAAAACTCCATCGTTGGAGCGAATCCAGGTATTGGTTGATTATTAATTTTATCATACCTTGAGGAGCATAACTTCATTGCAGACAAAATATTTGTAATATGACTAACACTATATTCATGAAGCTTATTAACATCGAAATTGTCAATTTCAGTCTGTAAATTATTGATACGTATTTCTCCATCTTGTAGTGTTGTTTGACTGCTTTCGAATGTATTACATAATTCTGACAAAAGATGTGCCTCTGACAAGTCGATGTTTTGTTTCATTTGTTCTACACTAGTTCTTATTTCATTTTTCAAACGTTCCTCGCTCTGTGCAAGCTTTTTCCTGTTCTGCGAGAGTTTATCACTCAGTGCAGAAAGTTGTTTTGAATATTTGTTCTCAAACAACTGAACCTCCATTTCTTTACGAATATCTTCCTCGGCATCTTGCAATTGACTCAAATCGTGCTTTTGGTGTAACTGTCCGAGGCATTTGAAACACATGAAGTCCTTACAATCTTTGCAAAATATCGAGTATTCTTCTGTGTCATGAAATCGACACCGAAGTTGGTTAGGAGATGTACCAACCTCTTGTTTCTCTTCACATTCTAACGTATTATCCGCCATTACTTAAAGTGTTATCTAATATGCCTACATGTCAATAGACACACACTAGACTACATAATTGAAATATGTCATGATTGATTTTAATTGATTTAAATGTTTGAAATGAACTACGATGAACCGTATGTAGGATATAAATAACTCCTATTTTGTTATTAAACTGAAAGTAAAATGTTGACAAACGGAAGATCTAAAAAAAAAATTCAATGATGCAGCATCCGACAGTAAATGTCAAATGTAGTTTGTTTAAAATATAGGTCTATTTCGTTAATAATTTTTTTTAAAAACTTCTGATAAATTTTAACAAAGAAAAAAGAAAAAAAAAGGGGGGGGGGAAGATAAAAATACTTAATCACAACTAAATAGGTTTTATTATTATCAGCATATTGAAACCTTGTTCAAAAAGTCAATGAGTACTGCCGGTACTTTACAATTTACTTTAATATATAACTTTTAAAAAATATCAACAAATAAAGTATTAAATTGATCAAAACATTAAAACAACACGTTATAAATGTATGCGTCTAAGGCATTTTTGTGGATTTACCTTCATAAAGAACGTACAAAGCCAAATATTTTAAAGCCAAGGATAAATAAAATTGAAACAGACGAAGAGCTGTATAAACAAAAATTACATAAAATAACAAACAACTCCTTCATAGGTCATCTTTGTCTGAGGATGTTGAAACATCAGTTACTTTATTATTTCAAATTTATAAACGGGAAAACGTAGAAAAGTATATAATGTGTATTAAACAGGAGCGAAAAATACCAGAGGGACAGTCAACCTCATAATGTTTTATAGCAGTAAAAATCAACTATATATATATACATATATATATTGTGAACAAAATTACATCCCTGCTATCTGCTTCCGAATTTGAATATGCAATGGCAGATACGCATGCATACTCGACCTTAACAAAGTGATGAAACGTTCCATATCTCATTTTCTAGAAATTTTGTGAAATTTAATTTGTTAACAGAAACTTTTGGTAAGTTCGTGAAATTTAATTTGTTAACAGAAACTTTTGGTAAGTTTGTGAATTTAAAGAATGCCGAGAAAATAGTAGTATTTTATCAAATAAATATAATTATAAAAAAATCTTCTGACAGGTTCGTAAAAGCGTAGATCGCATCAGTGCTTCATTCAAAATGTGTTTGGGTCAATGCTTTTGTACATCAATAAAATAGGAAGAAAACAGAAGCAATCAATGCTTAAAAAAGCAGTTTATGAATAAGTTGATGTATTAATTTAAATTAAGTTCTTGCTAGAAATTAAAAGTAGCAACTTTAACAATGAAATAATAATACTTTCAGTTTGTTTTCATCTCCGTAAAACATGTATATACGCTTTAAAATTATACAATAAAAAGGATACTTGCGTCTAAAAATATACAAATACAGTTTCGACTAATCTTCTCACCTCATATAGTTTAGTCTGATCTATTTTGTTTCTATAAGACAACACATACAGAATCTCGATACGATATTTCTTTGTGACAGCACTTGATTGCCTTAATTGAATCTCTGGAGGCTGAAACATATAATCCATTCTATGTACGACCAGAATCTCTCTGATTATTATCAACAATACGCAGTGAAAAATTATACACATTAGACATATCTAACTATGTCTTAAAGAATTATTTCCATGGTGTTAAAGGAACCTGAACTATTTTATTTGGTAAGCTTGGGTCAATATTTTCATACTGTTTGATTGAAGAAAAAATGAAGATATAAATAGCGGTCTTTGTTCAATGAAAAAAGTTTAACCTGTTCAATAATTGTAAAGACAACAAAAAATGAATATAGATACATTGTATGTAGGTTAATAGTTATCAAAGGTACCAGGATTATAATTTAGTACGCCAGACGCGCGTTTCGTCTACATAAGACTCATCAGTGACGCTCAGATTAAAATAGTTATAAAGCCAAACAAGTTCAAAGGTGAAGAGAATGAGGCAAATGCAAAACAAAGAGACAAAGAAAACATTCTGCTAAAGACTTTATTCTTTATTGAATTAGGACAAACCTCGGACAAAAATTCATATTAAAAAAAAAGAAATGTAAAAACAAACAAAAAAGTGAACTGATGTAAACTAAAGAAAATATTCGAACCGAATCTATGCAAAATGAGTGTGGCCCACATTTCTTTCTACCAATATGACGTTAATATATTTGATAAGTCCTTTTGCAATTGTTGTGTCTCTTACTTAATATTTTAATTTATTTTTTATTGTTATTTCATCTGACTTTGAATTCGTTAAGAACTGTGCGAGTTTTTGTTTGTAAAATGTAGTAATAATTGAATGACTTATATTCATATAAGTTGAATGGACCGTTTACTCCGTATCTTCATAGTATTAACCATAGATGTATACATATAAAACCAATTTTCTAAAGTAAATGTTTACAGTAGCGACAATAAAAGTTTTCACCAACGTCCACCAGTAACTATGATTGTGTGACTGTAGTACAACTCAGGCAAATATACTTTACCTTTGAAAGAAAAGCATAGTTTTATGCTCTTCTGAGGCTGGTTTCCTCCCTCGCAACATACGGGTATCTGATTCTTTCTATGTGGTAATGTTACACTACTACTTGTAATAAGGGTGAATGTTGGCACCTATTAAAACCGAAGGTTGTCGTTTGTTTATGTGGTTCATAAGTGTTTTTTTTTCCCCGTTAATGATATAGATAAGACTGTTGGTTTTCCTGTTTGAATTGTTTTTCATTAGACATTTTGCGAAGAATTGAGTAACGTGGGTCTTATTGAGAGCAGTGTTACGTAGTTTAGAATGGAACAGCTGTGATCTTTGTGCAAGATATATTCTACATCCATCCCTTGTGAAAAAATGCTTGACAGTTATAAAGAAGGGAGATATGCATCGCAACAACTTACTCCAGGTGAAATGCAAATGTATTTCGTAGGTCCAAAGCGTTTACATAGAAACCGAAAATCCTTACACTATAACCTCTGTGGCAACACTTTCGAGAACTTCCCCAAAAAAGAAATGTCATGATTTGTGCATGCAAACACAACAATGAGCAATGTTGCAAATAAATGAAATACAAATAAAAGGTGATCGTGAAATACCGTTTCATAAATTGTATACCTGTAAGAGATATTAAATTATAAATTATGTATATCAAGACTTCTACACTTTTGCAGAAACAAATCTTAAAAATCGTTAGTTTTTTTCAAATCATCCTTTTATAGTGATGAACGTTAACATAGGTTAACCTATTATGGCTTTTAATTTCATAATTCTGTAGTCTATAATAAAAAAAAAAAGTATCTTTGTTTTAAAAACTCAAAACACGTGTTATATTTTATTAGTAGTATGTAACTGAAATTACCTCCCGTTAAAATGTTCATTTCAATTATTTTGAAAAAATTTGAAAAATAAAACATTTTACTCTATTAAACTTATAAATTCAATAAAGTGATACAATTTGTATATATAAATGAAAGTAACATACCAAGAGTTGCTTTCTTTCAAAAGTTTAACTGCAAGAATAAGAAATAAAAAATACCGCAACTAGCATTATTTTGTTTTTTATAAAAAGATTCATTTCAATTTATTGGGTGCGCTCTTACCTAATGAAGGCTACTGAAGGTAAGTGCGCCAACTTTCCAAAGTTCTGGTAGGCAGTGGTCTTCTCGCCTATGGACTGTTATAATGTACAGCGCCGACGGAGAAGAACCAATAACTGCTTTAACCGTGCACCTTTATAAGGTGTATTTTCTTAATGGGTTAGCAATGGCCCTAAAGAATTTACTTTGGAACGAATCTTTATCTATCTTTTTTGTTCTTTCTTTTTATTATTCTTCCAATCTTCCTTCCAATCTCTTTCTCTCTCTCTCTCTCTCTTTTTTTCTCTCTCTCTCTCTCTCTCTCTCTCTCAATCTCAATCTCTCTCTCCTTTCCTTTCCTTTCAGTTTTACTTTGATCTCTATCTTCCTTTTTGTCTTAATCTTACTTTCTTTCTCTATTTCTGATGAGAGTGAGTAAGATTGTGAGAGAATGTGAGTATGGACGAGAGAGAGAATGTAAGTGTGGGAGAGAGATTGTGAGTGTGGGAGAGAGATTATGAGTGTGAGAGAGAGATTATGAGTGTGGGAGAGAGATTATGAGTGTGGGGGAGAGAGAGAGAGATGGTTAGTGTGGGAGAGAGGGGATGAGTGTGGACGAGAGATGGTGAGTGTTGGAGCGACAGATGGTGAGTGTGGGAGAGAGATAGAGAGTGTGGGAGAGAGATAGAGAGTGTGGGAGAGATGGTGAGTGTGGGAGAGAGCCGGTGAGTGTGAGTTTGGGAGAGAGATTGGGAGTGTGAGAGAGAGAATGGGAGTGTGGGAGAGAGACTGTTAGAGAGATTGTGAATTGGAGGGTGTGAGAATTGAACAGGGCAAGACAGTGATAGAAGACGACACAGTGAAAGAATATGTTAAATACAACAAAATTATTTTTGGGTAATTGGTATGCTTTTGTTCTTTAAAATTCCTGTAATTAATTTCGTTTCTTTAACATTGAAACTACAATAAAGTAAATTTCTTTTGCTTTTCATGACATAAATCCGGCTTTTTATTTCAGAAAGAAAGAAAAGACTAGAAAGATGTTCAATTAATATTTTCTGTTTCTTCAATCTTTCTAAAAAAAAAAACGCGTACGCAAGTTAGTTACAGGCTCCTGACTTGAGACAGTCATATAAATACAGAATGTGGCGGAGTTAAACATGTTAACGTGATCCCAACCCTCCCCTAACATGGAACAGTGGTGTAACAGAACAAACTACGAAATTTAGTTGAAACTTAAAATGTTTAACTCTTTATCTATTTTGAAGTTTCATAAATACATTTGTAGACGAAACGCGCGTCTGGCGTACTAAATTATAATCCTGGTATCTGTGATAACTATTGTAAACTTATATTATAAGCAAGGTAACGTTTTGTATATATGCAGAATATAAAAGAATTGAGTGACGTGGGTCTTATTGAGAGTAGTGTTACGTAGTTTAGAATGGAACAGCTGTGATCTTTGTGCAAGATATATTCTTCATCCATCCCTTGTGAAAAAATGCTTGACAGTTATAAAGAAGGGAGATATGCATCGCAACAACTTACTCCAGGTGAAATGCAAATGTATTTCGTAGGTCCAAAGCGTTTACATAGAAACCGAAAATCCTTACACTATAACCTCTGTGGCAACACTTTCGAGAACTTCCCCAAAAAAGAAATGTCATGATTTGTGCATGCAAACACAACAATGAGCAATGTTGCAAATAAATGAAATACAAATAAAAGGTGATCGTGAAATACCGTTTCATAAATTGTATACCTGTAAGAGATATTAAATTATAAATTATGTATATCAAGACTTCTACACTTTTGCAGAAACAAATCTTAAAAATCGTTAGTTTTTTTCAAATCATCCTTTTATAGTGATGAACGTTAACATAGGTTAACCTATTATGGCTTTTAATTTCATAATTCTGTAGTCTATAATAAAAAAAAAAAGTATCTTTGTTTTAAAAACTCAAAACAGAAAGTCCCTAATCAATGTAAAAAAATCTGGATTGAATTTGGTTTTTAAAGCTAGCTGAAACCTCTCACTTGTATGACAGTCGCATTAAATTCCATCACATTGACAACAAATTGTGAATTAAACAAACAGACATAATAGGAAAAAGATTTGGAAATAGGGATACAGCAGTCAACATTGTGTTATAATCTTAATCACAATAAAAAAAATATATAGTTAAAAAAGAAGCACTAAAAGGCATATATCAAATTTAGCATCCTCATTCATTGCTTTCTTATTTTTGTATTTATATATGTATGCAAAAATCACCCTATAAAGGATTGAAAGATTTTGAATACTAGAACCGAAAGGTTAGATGAATATAACTCTTACACAGAATCGCGCGTTTAAAGTAAGGACAAAAGACATCATGTAATTATTAGCCTCATTATCGACATGTTTGCACTTTTGCGGATAGGTGTCTAATTGGCAATCATATCACATCTTCTTAATTTTTTTTTATAGATACGTAAAGGTGAGAGAGTAATTTGTGTTTTTTGTTGTTAATTATGCAATTACTTAACGTGAAAAGACGGGAAAACACGTGTTATATTTTATTAGTAGTATGTAACTGAAATTACCTCCCGTTAAAATGTTCATTTCAATTATTTTGAAAAAAATTGAAAAATAAAACATTTTACTCTATTAAACTTATAAATTCAATAAAGTGATACAATTTGTATATATAAATGAAAGTAACATACCAAGAGTTGCTTTCTTTCAAAAGTTTAACTGCAAGAATAAGAAATAAAAAATACCGCAACTAGCATTATTTTGTTTTTTATAAAAAGATTCATTTCAATTTATTGGGTGCGCTCTTACCTAATGAAGGGTACTGAAGGTAAGTGCGCCAACTTTCCAAAGTTTTGGTAGGCAGTGGTCTTCTCGCCTAAGGACTGTCATAATGTACAGCGCCGACGGAGAAGAACCAATAACTGCTTTAACCGTGCACCTTTATAAGGTGTATTTTCTTAATGGGTTAGC
Source organism: Mytilus edulis (assembly GCF_963676685.1). Lineage (NCBI taxonomy): Eukaryota > Metazoa > Mollusca > Bivalvia > Mytilida > Mytilidae > Mytilus > Mytilus edulis. The sequence continues at coordinate 59,643,821 of NC_092353.1, read as the reverse complement.
AATGGCCCTAAAGAATTTACTTTGGAACGAATCTTTATCTATCTTTTTATTATTCTTCCAATCTTCCTTCCAATCTCTCTCTCTCTCTCTCTCTCTCTCTCTCTCCTTTCCTTTCCGTTCAGTTTTACTTTGATCTCATCTCTACCTTCCTTTTTGTCTTAATCTTACTTTCTTTCTCTATTTCTGATGAGAGTGAGTAAGATTGTGAGAGAATGTGAGTATGGACGAGAGAGAGAATGTAAGTGTGGGAGAGAGATTGTGAGTGTGGGAGAGAGATTATGAGTGTGGGAGAGAGATGGTGAGTGTGGGATAGAGATGTGAGTGTGGGAGAGAGATGGTGAGTGTGGGAGAGAGATGGTGAGTGTGAGTTTGGGAGAGAGATTGGGAGTGTGAGAGAGAGATTGTGAGTGTGGGAGAGAGATTATGAGTGTGGGCGAGAAATTGTGACTGTGGAAGAGAGCATGTGAGTGTGGAAGAGAGACTGGTAGAGAGACTGTGAATTGGAGGGTGTGATAATTGAACAGGGCAAGACAGTGAGAGAGGGCAAGAAAGACAGTGATAGAAGACGACACAGTGACAGAATAGGTTAAATACAACAAAATTATTTTTAGCTAATTGGTATGCTTTTGTTCTTTAAAATTCCTGTAATTAATTTCGTTTCTTTAATATTGAAACTACAATAAAGTAAATTTCTATTGTTTTTCATGACATAAATCCGGCTTTTTATTTCAGAAAGAAAGAAAAGACTAGAAAGATGTTCAATTAATATTTTCTGTTTCTTCAATCTTTCAAAAAAAAAAAACCCGCGTACGCAAGTTAGTTACAGGCTCCTGACTTGAGACAGTCATATAAATACAGAATGTGGCGGAGTTAAACATGTTAACGTGATCCCAACCCTCCCCTAACATGGAACAGCGGTGTAACAGAACAAACTACGAAAATTAGTTGAAACTTGAAATGTTTAACTCTTTATCTATTTTTGAAGTTTCATAAATACATTTGTAGACGAAACGCGCGTCTGGCGTACAAAATTATAATCCTGGTATCTGTGATAACTATTGTAAACTTATATTATAAGCAAGGTAACGTTTTGTATATATGCAGAATATAAAAGAATTAAGTGACGTGGGTCTTATTGAGAGTAGTGTTACGTAGTTTAGAATGGAACAGCTGTGATCTTTGTGCAAGATATATTCTTCATCCATCCCTTGTGAAAAAATAGCTTGACAGTTATAAAGAAGGGAGATATGCATCGCAACAACTTACTCCAGGTGAAATGCAAATGTATTTCGTAGGTCCAAAGCGTTTACATAGAAACTGAAAATCCTTACACTATAACCTCTGTGGCAACACTTTCGAGAACTTTCCCAAAAAAGAAATGTCATGATTTGTGCATGCAAACACAACAATGAGCAATGTTGCAAATAAATGAAATACAAATAAAAGGTGATCGTGAAATACCGTTTCATAAATTGTATACCTGTAAGAGATATTAAATTATAAATTATGTATATCAAGACTTCTACACTTTTGCAGAAACAAATCTTAAAAATCTTTAGTTTTTTTTTTTCAAATCATTCTTTTATAGTGATGAACGTTAACATAGGTTAACCTATTATGGCTTTTAATTTCATAATTCTGTAGTCTATAATAAAAAAAAAAGTATCTTTGTTTTAAAAACTCAAAACAGAAAGTCCCTAATCAATGTAAAAAAATCTGGATTGAATTTGGTTTTTAAAGCTAGCTGAAACCTCTCACTTGTATGACATTCGCATTAAATTCCACCACATTGACAACAAATCGTGAATCAAACAAACAGACATAATAGGAAAAAGATTTGGAAATAGGGATACAGCAGTCAACATAGTGTTATAATCTTAATCACAATAAAAAAAATATATAGTTAAAAAAGAAGCACTAAAAGGCATATATCAAATTTAGCATCCTTATTCATTGCTTTCTTATTTTTGTATTTATATATGTATGCAAAATCACCCTATAAAGGATTGATAGATGTTGAATACTAGAACCGAAAGGTAAGATGAATATAACTCTTACACAGAATCGCGCGTTTAAAGTAAGGACAAAAGACATCATGTAATTATTAGCCTCATTATCGACATGTTTGCACTTTTGCGGATAGGTGTCTAATTGGCAATCATATCACATCTTCTTAATTTTTTTTTATAGATACGTAAAGGTGAGAGAGTAATTTGTGTTTTTTTGTTGTTAATTATGCAATTACTTAACGTGAAAAGACGGGAAAACACGTGTTATATTTTATTAGTAGTATGTAACTGAAATTACCTCCCGTTAAAATGTTCATTTCAATTATTTTGAAAAAATTTGAAAAATAAAACATTTTACTCTATTAAACTTATAAATTCAATAAAGTGATACAATTTGTATATATAAATGAAAGTAACATACCAAGAGTTGCTTTCTTTCAAAAGTTTAACTGCAAGAATAAGAAATAAAAAATACCGCAACTAGCATTATTTTGTTTTTTATAAAAAGATTCATTTCAATTTATTGGGTGCGCGCTTACCTAATGAAGGGTTCTGAAGGTAAGTGCGCCAACTTTCCAAAGTTGGGCACTTCCGGTTAGTGTTTTGAAGTGGTTACACGTATTTTCTATGTAGCGAAAAAAACTTCTGTTATTAAGGTTTTGCTTGGATATCCCAGCAGGGAAAGTGGAATAAATTTTCGAACTTTGTTGACAGTAAGTGATTTTGAACTATTTAGCAAAATAAACATTTGTAAAGTCGAGTTATAAATGAAATGTATCGTGTACCTTTCAAAGCTGGAGGCACCATAAGGTTATTTTATCATTAATAAAATTCTGACAATAAGTAGATGAATATGGATAAGTTACCGAAGTTTTTATTGAGTGCTATAGCAAGTGCGTGTGATGAATTTAGTACAATAACATACAGTGTACATGGTGACAATGAAAAAGCAAGAATATCTATCATGTTTGCAAAATCTGACAATAATAAACAGATTAAACGCAAATCGGGAGCAGCATTGAGAAGAGACAATAAGCGTTTACGGGAATATAGCGAAAACAATAGTAAAATACAAGTTACACATTTAGATACATTAGACAATATAACTGCAGAAAACGAAAATGAAATAACTAGTATTAGTAATGATGAACCCAGCATGGATTTTGAAAATGAACCCGTTTGTGCCTCTGAATATATTTCAAAACAGTGTGGTGACAATATAGAACGATCGACCATAGATATAAATAGTGACTTGCCTAACCGGTTTATTGACTTACCTATAAACCAGGTAGATCCAATAATAGATACACATGAAGAGAAGACAATAGTTCCAAAAATAAAACACAATAGAACAGTTATAGATAAAGATAACGGAACGATTATTAATAAGGAAAAGAGTGATAAAGATAGTGTTACTCCGCCACAAATATTACACGAACGTTTTGGCAAAATTGTATTTAAAAAAAGTCGAGCTGGCCGAGATTTATTAATAGGAAAGGTTCAAAACAGGGAATTGTTGGTAGTATATGAAACGGACAGAATGCAGATAAGAACGATGAATGACCACTGGTATTAAAGAGATAATAGTAACTGCAATTACGATTATCCCAATATGGCGACGGTAGATCTAGGTAAAATCTTTACACTCATTTTTCTTAAATGTAGCATGCTTTTGTCAATAGTTACTCAGCTGCAAGGTTTATCTATACCATTACATCATATTTGAATCGTAACGGTGCACTGGAATCGTCTGAGCGCTTTGAAAATTGCCGTTGAAAAATTCGGTATGATAATCGTAACTCTATGGTATTTTTCTTCTTTGATAATCGTAATTTTCTTTATCGGATAATAGTAACTGAAACATAATAAATGTGTCTTTCAGCATTTCAATGGTATTTTGTGTGTTAAAAATGCAAATGTCAAGTTTAACGATGACATAAACGCATATAAAAATAAATGAAGAAACTTACAGGTTAATATCTAGGACAAAGGAGTATGTATATACAGTCATTGGACTAAAGTGAGTTCCCAGTAAAAAAAAGTCCTATCATTTCAACTTGTATATCTATTTATAACTGACAACAATATGCATAACCTTTTAGTTTAAACATATTTTACTTGCAGAAGTAGCAAAAGGGATTGGACACAAGTTATAACAACATTAGAGACGTCCTCTCCCAATATAAATATAAACACAAAGTACATTAGATAATGGGGGAAAAAAACCACAACATAGTAGTAATGCATGTAATACATACTTCAAACAAAAATTAGAAATAAAAAGAAAAAAGAAAAAAAAATACAATATAATAAGGAATAATAATGAAACAACTAGACTGAAGTGAAAGGTTGTAAAGTAGAAATTTAGAATGTTAATTGACTGCTTTAAATCTTTGTGTTATTCTGATATAAGATTGTACGGACTCAAAATGTCTTTGTTTTGCTGAAAAGAAAGGTCACCGTCACCAGCTAAAAGAAGCTCAATGGATATAGCATAACTTTCTAATTTTGAAAACAGTATTTCTCTGGCTTCGTTGTGAAGAGCGCACTGTACAAAATAGTGTATACTATCCTCAACAGGGTGGCCACAGCTGCATGCGGGACTGGGTTTAATATTAACACGATGTAAATCTGAATTTAAAGAACTGCACATATTTCTCAAACGTGTATGAATGATATTAATTTTCTGTCCCCACAACTAAAATAGGAAGGTGGCTGTATCAATTTGGACTTCATCTTTCGTTTAAAAATATTTATGTTTTGGACGTACGTATGTCGGGGGGAAGGCTATTCCATTCAAAAGTAGTGGATGGGAAAAAGGATTTTCTAGTTATGTCTAGTCTATAACCGGGTACTACATAATTATTACTGTTTCGCAAATCGTAGTTAGATACTTGACCAACAAGCGGGGGCATTAAATCACAGAGATAATCAGGGGCAGTCTCATTATGTATAGAATAGAACATATTGAGCATTCTGGATTTTCTTCTGTTCACAAGCAATTGCCAGCCAGTTTCAAAATATATAGCTTCCCGACTAGCAAACACGGGCAACCCAGTTACTAACCTCCCTACTTCTAACTGAACATGTTCTAAATTGTAGGCTTCTTGTTGAGTACAACCATCCCATAACTCACATGCATATTCCATAACGGGTCTTATAAAAGTTAAATATATACGAGCAAGATAATTTCTATTCAATACATATTTCAATTTTTTAAGAACATTCAATCTCGTGCTTGCACACTTTAAAATATTTTCTATATGTGTATGGAATTTATCATTGGACTCAAAAGTAATCCCTAAGTGTTTATGACAGGAGACAAATTCTACTAATTGGTTTTGAAATTCTATTTCAATATCATCTGGGGAAGTATGGCTGGAGAATATCATAGCCTTTGTCTTATTAGGGTTAAAGTTAATAAGCCAATCTTTAGACCATACTGAAATTTGTTCTAAATCGCTGTTTAAGACATCCTCTATAGTGTAAGGGTTATTGCTGGAATAAGAAAGAGATGTATCATCAGCAAACAATCGAGTTAGACTTGTCAAATTATCAGCTATGTCATTTACATAAATAAGAAATAGTAGGGGACCTAATAGAGAGCCTTGCGGAACTCCTGCATTAGTATTATCAAAAGGCGAATAGGCATTTGAAACGAAAACGCTTTGTTTTCTATTTGAAATATAACTTTCAAACCATTTATACAGATTTCCATCAATACCATACGCTTTAAGTTTTATTAAGAGGCCACTATGCCATACCCTATCAAAAGCTTTCGAGGTATCACATAATATAAGAGATGTTATACAGCGATCATCAAGTGACATGCATATCCTATAATAAATTTCTATTAGCTGGTGAACCTTTTGATATATACATGTACCTGTTAAAGATACGGAAAATGAAGCAGCTGTCGAGACAGCTATTGTGGTAAGTAGATATTTTGATTTTTTTCAAAGTTTCAATGTTGTGTGCGCGTTTAAGTCCGTTTTTGTTTGTTTTTTTTAGGGGGGGGAGGGGGGATTAGCTATATACCATATCCCAAAAGTGCAATCCTTTCAATTCATTGCAAAAAATGAAAGTCACGTATACCACATTTTCATATGTCATATATATGTTTTGCCTCCAATATCACGTTTATATTAAAGTTCTGCGCGAAACGAACGAAAGTTTCCGTCAATAACTTTATAACTGCATTATCGGATTTAACAGTTGATACCTTTATCGGTAGATATGAGTGTTCATATTTCCCTTTTCCTTATAATTCAATAAATATAGCCGTCCATTTTTTCCCCTTTGATTCCCTTTTTTTCTATTTTATACTGATATAATATATGATTTTAAAAATTTACTTCAAATGTTTTGATCAAATACCCATGTATTTTAGGACGTTTCTTTAAACAGTGTGTATGGTAAAGGATCTAAAATAGTTACAGTTTATTGTTACTATTGTTTATTGTTACTTTTGTTTATTGTTACTTTTGTTTATAGTTACTTTTTTTTTTTGGTTTGTTTAGCCTTACCTATAGTCTTAATACAAAGCACTTGACGGACTGAAAAAAACACACACAAATATGTATATTGATAAATTACATCAGAAGGCATAACATGTACATCATCACAGTCGGAACTTGTTTAATTACAAAGATTTTTATAGATTTTACAACAAATATTTTGTGCTTCAGAAAAATACATGACAATTAGGTTAGGCTAATTTTTGTTTTCATTTAATAGAAAATAACTTATTGTATGGCAAGTATGCAAATACAAAAATGTTCCTTGTTTAGTACCTTCAATATTTGTCTCTACAATATCTTCCATGCATATGTATGCATCATACTTTTCATATACCGAGTATTTATAAATTTTTGAATTAGTTTGTTTCTAATATTGCGGAATATGCGTTATTTTATTCTCCACTTTGCAGTCATTCTTTGAATAAGTATTCCTTGTAAGACAATTTAAAGCCACATCAACTTCAATTCTTCATTTTCGGGCTTTTGGCCAAACTATAAGAGAACACAAATCCTTGTTTGTCAAAGAACTCCACGTTACTTAATTTCATAATACACAAAAAAATCCCAACCTTTCTCTATTCTTATATAGCATTAACTGTTTAAAGGATGTCATATTGTTATAATTCAAAATTAAATTTGTGATGTTTATAGTTATTTTCTGAGATATCGAAATTTCAGTGACAGTCATGAAGTAGCTAAAATGCCAAAAAAATATGGTATGATTAACAACGAGACAACTTTCCACAAGAGACCAACATGACTCAGATATTAACAAAAATAGGTCACCGTACGGCCTTCAACAATGAGCAAAGACCATACGGCATAGACAGCTATAAAAGGCTCCGAAATGACAATGTAAAACACTTTAGACGAGAAAACTAACGGCATTATTTATTAAAAAAACTAAATTTTATGATATACTAGTATGTAGATATAGGAAGATGTGGTGTGAGTGCCAATGAGACATGCAACTCTCTATCCAAATAACAATTTAGAAAAAGGTAAACCATTATAGGTCAATGTAAGGCCTTCAACACGGAGCCTTGGCTCACACCGAACAACAAGCTATAAAGGGCCCCAAAATTACTAGTGTAAAAAAACAATAGCATAACATCACAACATAGAAAAACACACATTAAAATATCAATTAGCAGACTTAACTCAATCAAAAAACATAAATTAATACACATATGTAGCTGTTTTCCTAAGAACTGTTAATAATATATGCATAAAAAGAAATGTCATAAGATGTTGGAACGTTTCGTAAATAATTCATCGACATAACTTCATTATATGCTATTAGATATATGTTTTAAGTGTCAATATCAATAAAACACTTTCCAGTTACGATTATCTTTCCATTTTTAAATACCATAATTACGATTATCTGTTTTTCCGAGTTACGATTATCATCCCGAATTTTTCGACGGCAATTTTCAAAGCGCTTAGACTAATCCAGTGCACCTTTACGATTCAAATATGATGTACTGGTATAGATAAACCTTGCAGCTGAGTAACTATTGACAAAAGCATGCTACATTTAAGAAAAATGAGTGTAAAGATTTTACCTATATCTACCGTCGCCATATTGGGATAATCGTAATTGCAGTTACTATTGTCTCTTTAATACCAGTGAATGACGACGATTACAACTATGAACATTATGAACAGTTGGTTTTAAAAGAATTCGAGGATGTGACCGAAACCATTTTTTGGAATGATACGGCCAATTATGGAATTGAGAAAATGATTAACTATGTAAAAAAAAATAATTTATAATGTATTATTTTATTTTTTATTTGATAAGTCTAATGTGAGATAGGGATGAGTGAACCTAGTATGACAAGGGTTTTTTATTTTTTTATTTTTATTGTTGTGCTTTTAATTGATTTAAAAATAAGATATAGACAATGCAATATATTTCCAAGGAACGTGTCATATTTATAAAAATACATAGCATTCATAATTTTGCGTTACTAGAATGGATATTGCCAGCCGTATATGCGTAATGTGAATCTTTGACTTTTAAAAGAGACATTTTTACAATTATGGAAAATATTTGCTTTAGATATTAGATTTAATATGTTTAATAACTATATATTTGTCTGACAATTCTTTGAGATAATATTTAAACCGTGTGTAAGATTATATATAAAAAAAAAAGGACAAACTTAAGGAGAAAAAAAAATGAATGATAGAGTAAGAATGAGGAAGCCAAAGAGTATAAGGACTTGATGTTTTCTATTACATATGTAAATATTGTAAAAATGAGATGATGAGATGAAGTTGAATAAATATATACAAGATAAAAAAAAAAGAAGGTAAGTGCGCCAACTTTCCAAAGTTCTGGTAGGCAGTGGTCTTCTCGCCTAAGGACTGTCATAATGTACAGCGCCGACGGAGAAGAACCAATAACTGCTTTAACCGTGCACCTTTATAAGGTGTATTTTCTTAATGGGTTAGCAATGGCCCTAAAGAATTTACTTTGTAACGAATCTTTATCTAACTTTTTTGTTCTTTCTTTTTATTATTCTTCCAATCTTCCTTCCAATCTCTCTCTCTCTCTCTCTCTCTCTCTCTCTCTCTCTCTCTCTCTCTCTCTCTCTCTCTCTCCTTTCCTTTCCTTTCAGTTTTACTTTTATCTCTATCTTCCTTGTTGTCTTAATCTTACTTTCTTTCTCAATTTCTGATGAGAGTGAGTAAGATTGTGAGAGAATGTGAGTATGGACAAGAGAGAGAATGTAAGTGTGGGAGAGAGATTGTGATGGGAGAGAGATTATGAGTGTGGGAGAGAGATTAAGAGTGTGGGAGAGAGAGAGATGGTGAGTGTGGGAGAGAGGGGGTGCGGGCGAGAGATGGTGAGTGTGGACGAGAGATGGTGAGTGTGGGAGCAAGTGAGTGTGGGAGAGAGATGGGGAGTGTGGGAGAGAGATTGTGAGTGTGGGAGAGAGCTGGTGAGTGTGAGTTTGGGAGAGAGATTGGGAGTGTGAGAGAGAGATTGTGAGTGTGGGAGAGAGAGATTGTGATTGTGGGAGAGAGATTATGAGTGTGGGAGAGAGATTGTGACTGTGGAAGAGAGCATGTGAGTGTGGAAGAGAGACTGTTAGAGAGACTGTGAATTGGAGGGTGTGAGAATTGAACAGGGCAAGACAGTGAGAGAGGGCAAGAAAGACAGTGATAGAAGACGACACAGTCAAAGAATAGGTTAAATACAACAAAATTATTTTTGGGTAATTGGTATGCTTTTGTTCTTTAAAATTCCTGTAATTAATTTCGTTTCTTTAATATTGAAACTACAATAAAGTAAATTTCTATTGCTTTTCATGACATAAATCCGGCTTTTTATTTCAGAAAGAAAGAAAAGACTAGAAAGATGTTCAATTAATATTTTCTAATTCTTCAATCTTTCAAAAAAAAATAACCGCGTACGCAAGTTAGTTACAGGCTCCTGACTTGAGACAGTCATATATACAGAATGTGGCGGAGTTAAACATGTTAACGTGATCCCAACCCTCCCCTAACATGGAACAGTGGTGTAACAGAACAAACTACGAAAATTAGTTGAAACTTGAAATGTTTAACTCTTTATCTATTTTGAAGTTTCATAAATACATTTGTAGACGAAACGCGCGTCTGGCGTACTAAATTATAATCCTGGTATCTGTGATAACTATTGTAAACTTATATTATAAGCAAGGTAACGTTTTGTATATATGCAGAATATAAAAGAATTGAGTGACGTGGGTCTTATTGAGAGTAGTGTTACGTAGTTTAGAATGGAACAGCTGTGATCTTTGTGCAAGATATATTCGACATCCATCCCTTGTGAAAAATAGCTTTACAGTTATAAAGAAGGGAGATATGCATCGCAATAACTTACTCCAGGTGAAATGCAAATGTATTTCGTAGGTCCAAAGCGTTTACATAGAAACCAAAAATCCTTACACTATAATCTCTGTGGCAACACTTTCGAGAACTTTCCAAAAAAAACAATGTCATGATTTGTGCATGCAAACACAACAATGAGCAATGTATTCCTGTAAGAGATATTAAATTATGAATTATGTTTATAAAGACTTCTACACTTTTGCAGAAACAAATCTTTAAAATCTTTTGTTTTTTTTCCAATCATTCTTTTATAGTGATGAACGTTAACATAGATTAACTAATTATGGCTTTTCATTTCATAATTCTGTAGTCTATAATAAAAAAAAAAGTATCTTTGTTTTAAAAACTCAAAACAGAAAGTCCGTAATCAATGTAAAAAAAATCTGGATTGAATTTGTCTTTGTTCAATGAAAAAAAGTTTAACCTGTTCAATAATTGTAAAGACAACAAAAAATGAATATATATACATTGAATGTAGGTTATTTGTTATCAAAGGTACCAGGATTATAATTTAGTACGCCAGACGTGCGTTTCGTCTACATACGACTCATCAGTGACGCTCAGATTAAAATAGTTATAAAGCCAAACAAGTTCAAAGGTGAAGAGCATTCAGAATGAGGCAAATGCAAAACAAAGAGACAAAGAAAACATTCTGCTAAAGACTTTATTCTTTATTGAATTAGGAAAAACCTCGGACAAAAATTCATATTAAAAATGAGAAATGTAAAAACAAACAAAAAAGTGAACTGATGTAAACTAAAGAAAATATTCGAACCGAATCTATGCAAAATGAGTGTGGCCCACATTTCTTTCTACCAATATGACGTTAATATATTTGATAAGTCCTTTTGCAATTGTTGTGTCTCTTACTTAATATTTTAATTTATTTTTTATTGTTATTTCATCTGACTTTGAATTCGTTAAGAACTGTGCGAGTTTTTGTTTGTAAAATGTAGTAATAATTGAATGACTTATATTCATATAAGTTGAATGGACCATTTACTCCGTATCTTCATAGTATTAACCATAGATGTATACATATATAACCAATTTTCTAAAGTAAATGTTTACAGTAGCGACAATCAAAGTTTTCACCAACGTCCACCAGTTACTATGATTGTGTGACTGTAGTACAACTCAGGCAAATATACTTTACCTTTGAAAGAAAATCATAGTTTTATGCTCTTCTGAAGCTGGTTTCCTCCCTCGCAACATACGGGTATCTGATTCTTTCTATGTGGTAATGTTACACTACTACTTCTAATAAGGGTGAATGTTGGCACCTATTAAAACCGAAGGTTGTCGTTTGTTTATGTGGTTCATAAGTGTTTCTTTTTTTCTCGTTAATGATATAGATAAGACTGTTGGTTTTCCTGTTTGAATTGTTTTTCATTAGTCATTTTGCGAAGAATTCAGTGACGTGGGTTTTATTGAGAGTAGTGTTACGTAGTTTAGAATGGAACAGCTGTGATCTTTGTGCAAGATATATTCTTTATCCATCCCTTGTGAAAAAATGCTTGACAGTTATAAAGAAGGGAGATATGCATCGCAACAACTTACTCCAGGTGAAATGCAAATGTATTTCGTAGGTCCAAAGCGTTTACATAGAAACCGAAAATCCTTACACTATAACCTCTGTGGCAACACTTCGAGAACTTTCCCAAAAAAGAAATGTCATGATTTGTGCATGCAAACACAACAATGAGCAATGTTGCAAATAAATGAAATACAAATAAAAGGTGATCGTGAAATACCGTTTCATAAATTGTATACCTGTAAGAGATATTAAATTATAAATTATGTATATCAAGACTTCTACACTTTTGCAGAAACAAATCTTAAAAATCTTTATTTTTTTTCAAATCATTCTTTTATAGTGATGAACGTTAACATAGGTTAACTTATTATGGCTTTTAATTTTATAATTCTGTAGTCTATAATAAAAAAAAAAGTATCTTTGTTTTAAAAACTCAAAACAGAAAGTCCCTAATCAATGTAAAAAAATCTGGATTGAATTTGGTTTTTAAAGCTAGCTGAAACCTCTCACTTGTATGACAGTCGCATTAAATTCCATCACATTGAAAACAAATCGTGAATTAAACAAACAGACATAATAGGAAAAAGATTTGGAAATAGGAATACAGCAGTCAACATTGTGTTATAATCTTAATCACAATAAAAAAAATATATAGTTAAAAAAGAAGCACTAAAAGGCATATATCAAATTTAGCATCCTTATTCATTGCTTTCTTATTTTTGTATTTATATATGTATGCAAAAATCACCCTATAAAGGATTGAAAGATGTTGAATACTGTAACCGAAAGGTTAGATGAATATAACTCTTACACAGAATCGCGCGTTTAAAGTAAGGACAAAAGACATCATGTAATTATTAGCCTCATTATCGACATGTTTGCACTTTTGCGGATAGGTGTCTAATTGGCAATCATATCACATCTTCTTAATTTTTTTTTATAGATACGTAAAGGTGAGAGAGTAATTTGTGTTTTTTGTTGTTAATTATGCAATTACTTAACGTGAAAAGACGGGAAAACATGTGTTATATTTTATGAGTAGTATGTAACTGAAATTACCTCCCGTTAAAATGTTCATTTCAATTATTTTGAAAAAATTTGAAAAATAAAACATTTTACTCTATTAAACTTGTAAATTCAATAAAGTGATACAATTTGTATATATAAATGAAAGTAACATACCAAGAGTTGCTTTCTTTCAAAAGTTTAACTGCAAGAATAAAAAATAAAAAATACCGCAACTAGCATTATTTTGTTTTTTATAAAAAGATTCATTTTAATTTATTGGGTGCGCTCTTACCTAATGAAGGGTACTGAAGGTAAGTGCGCCAACTTTCCAAAGTTCTGGTAGGCAGTGGTCTTCTCGCCTATGGACTGTCATAATGTACAGCGCCGATGGAGAAGAACCAATAACTGCTTAACCGTGCACCTTTATAAGGTGTATTTTCTTAATGGGTTAGCAATGGCCCTAAAGAATTTACTTTGGAACGAATCTTTATCTATCTTTTTTGTTCTTTCTTTTTATTATTCGTCCAATCTTCCTTCCAATCTCTCTCTCTCTCTCTCTCTCTCTCTCTCTCTCTCTCTCTCTCTCTCTCTCTCTCTCTCTCTCTCTCTCTCTCTCTCTCTCTCTCTCTCTCTCTCTCTCTCTCTCTCTCTCTCTCTCTCTCTCTCTCTCTCTCTCTCTCCTTTCCTTTCAGTTTTACTTTTATCTCTATCTTCCTTTTTGTCTTAATCTTACTTTCTTTCTCTATTTCTGATGAGAGTGAGTAAGATTGTGAGAGAATGTGAGTATGGACGAGAGAGAGAATGTAAGTGTGGGAGAGAGATTGTGATGGGAGAGAGATTATGAGTGTGGGAGAGAGGGGGTGCGGGCGAGAGATGGTGAGTGTGGACGAGAGATGGTGAGTGTGGGAGCAAGTGAGTGTGGGAGAGAGATGGTGAGTGTGGGAGAGAGATGGTGAGTGTGAGTTTGGGAGAGAGATTGGGAGTGTGAGAGAGAGATTGTGAGTGTGGGAGAGAGAGATTGTGAGTGTGGGAGAGAGATTATGAGTGTGGGAGAGAGATTGTGACTGTGGAAGAGAGCATGTGAGTGTGGAAGAGAGACTGTTAGAGAGACTGTGAATTGGAGGGTGTGAGAATTGAACAGGGCAAGACAGTGAGAGAGGGTAAGAAAGACAGTGATAGAAGACGACACAGTGAAAGAATAGGTTAAATACAACAAAATTATTTTTAGGTAATTGGTATGCTTTTGTTCTTTAAAATTCCTGTGATTAATTTCGTTTCTTTAATATTGAAACTACAATAAAGTAAATTTCTATTGCTTTTCATGACATAAATCCGGCTTTTTATTTCAGAAAGAAAGAAAAGACTAGAAAGATGTTCAATTAATATTTTCTGTTTCTTCAATCTTTAAAAAAAAAAAACCGCGTACGCAAGTTAGTTACAGGCTCCTGACTTGAGACAGTCATATAAATACAGAATGTGGCGGAGTTAAACATGTTAACGTGATCCTAACCCTCCCCTAACATGGAACAGTGGTGTAACAGAACAAACTACGAAAATTAGTTGAAACTTGAAATGTTTAACTCTTTATCTATTTTGAAGTTTCATAAATACATTTGTAGACGAAACGCGCGTCTGGCGTACTAAATTATAATCCTGGTATCTGTGATAACTATTGTAAACTTATATTATAAGCAAGGTAACGTTTAGTATATATGCAGAATATAAAAGAATTGAGTGACGTGGGTCTTATTGAGAGTAGTGTTACGTAGTTTAGAATGGAACAGCTGTGATCTTTGTGCAAGATATATTCGACATCCATCACAAAAAATGAATATAGATACATTGTATGTAGGTTATTTGTTATCAAAGGTACCAGGATTATAATTTAGTACGCCAGACGGGCGGTTCATCTACACAAGACTCATCAGTGACGCTCAGATTAAAATAGTTATAAAGCCAAACAAGTTCAAAGGTGAAGAGCATTCAGAATGAGGCAATTGCAAAACAAAGAGACAAAGAAAACATTCTGCTAAAGACTTTATTCTTTATTGAACTAGGAAAAACCTCGGTCATAAATTCATTCAAAAAAAAGAAATGTTAAAACAAACAAAAAAGTGAACTGATGTGAACTAAGGAAAATATTCAAACCAAATCTATGCACAATGAGTGTGGCCCACATTTCTTTCTACCAATATGACGTTAATATATTTGATAAGTCCTTTTGCAATTGTTGTGTCTCTTACTTAATATTTTAATTTATTTTTCATTGTTATTTCATCTGACTTTGAATTCGGGAAGAACTGTGCGAGTTTTTGTTTGTAAAATGTAGTAATTATTGAATGACTTACATTCATATAAGTTGAATGGACCATTTACTCCGTATCTTCATAGTATTAACCAAAGATTTATACATATATAACCAATTTTCTAAAGTTAATGTTTACAAGTAGCGACAAGCAAAGTTTTCACCAACGTCCACCAGTCACTATGATTTTGTGACTGTAATACAACTCAGGCAAATATACTTTACCTTTGAAAGAAAAGCATAGTTTTATGCTCTTCTGAGGCTGGTTTCCTCCCTCGCAACATACGGGTATCTGATTCTATCTATGTGCTAATGTAACACTACTAATTCTAATAAGGGTGAATGTTTGCACCTGTTAAAACCGAAGGTTGTCGTTTGTTTATTTTATTCATAAGTGTTTCTTTTTTTTCCCTCGTTAATGATATAGATTAAACTGTTGGTTTTCCTGTTTGAATTATTTTACATTAGTCATTTTGCGATCCTTGATGCTTGCGGTTTGATGTAAGCGTTAGCTCCTTGTTAAAGGCCGTACTCTGACCTAAAATGATTTACATGTTGTGACTTGAATGGGTTATCTCATTAGCACAATTACCACAAATTTTATTTCTCTCTGAGACGTAAGTCAGCAGATATTAGTCAGTGAACCAGTCTGCTCCCTTTTTTTTTGGATTCAGGATGTGGGTTCAGAAGTTGCAAGCATGCAACTCATATGTGTTTAAATAAATGATATATTAGAAACATCCTATTGAGTTTTGCAGCAGTCTATAAAAAGATACTTCTGAAAAAAGATATGCAAAAGGGTTAACATCTTTTTGGCTAATTAAAACGAATAACATGCCTTTTGTGAGAATCTATATGGGGTCTATAAATACTTTATTCTTTAACAATTCTAACAATTTCTGTTCCTGATTGATTTTTATCCTTATATTTGTCGTTTCTCCTTTTTTTTTATATATAGATTAGACCGTTGGTTTCTCGTTTGAACGGTTTTACACTGGTAATTGTGGGGCCCTTTATAGCTTGCTGTGCGGTTTGATCCAAGGCTCCGTGTTGAAGGCCGTACTGGTTTACCTATACTGGTTTACTTTTTTTTTAAATTGTTTTTTGGATGAAGAGTTGTCTCATTGGCACTCACACCACATCTTCCAATATCTATCTAGTCTGAATTCATAATTCTAAACCCCACTATTCTCTTATTATCTTGTTAAGCCTATTTTTCTTTATTCTAATTTAGTCCATTTTTCTGTAGAATTTGACATTGTTCTCTATTATGTTAACCTTATCCTAACCTTCTTATCTATGAGGTACAATCGTTGGTCGATTGTGAGTTATTATTGCTAAACTGTTATATTACATTAAATGCATAGTCATAACAAATAAGAAATAAAAGACATACAAGTTCTGTCACATCGTTGATATTTAAATTTTGGGGTTAGATTTTTATTAGACTTAATTTTCCTAATACAAAAAAGTATGATTAGTGACAACATGTTTTATCTTATAAACCCCAGTCTTTACATAGAACTATATAATTTCTTTATTATAATCTCCCGCAAAACATAAGCTAATATTCATATAGAGCTTCAATTGCGACCAATCTTCATTGATTAATTGGATTGCGTTTATAAAGATTTATTCTAATATATAAAATCTTTACATAGCGACGGGACAAAGTGGATAATTTACAAAAAATAGACTTGAATTAACACAAAAATAGAAGAAAGGTAAAAAACATTTAATATTGCTTAAAAATATTTCTTTTACCTTGATTTGCCCTTTTTCATGCAGGTGTATACATAGCTGGATGGTGAATTACTTGTTAATGTCCATTGGCTAATACTTCATCAATGTCACGACGGAAACCTGTTTAAGTTACACACATTGCAACTTGTAAAAGTAAAGACAAATATGCATAAAAAAATTATGGATGATAAAAAACCCATTAAAGATGTACAATTGTGGGGATCTGGAAATGACAAATCACCGATGTTGTCTGCTTAACTGATAAATAATATTGAGCATCATAGTGATCACTTTATAATACATTTTTTTAATTCCATGTATTTCGATTTTAATTTAGAAATATTGATTAATTGGTTTATAAATGCACTTATAGGCTATTTCATGGCGGTTAGATTATATTTGTGGATGAAACCTGAGTGCCCTAATAGAACCACCGATCTTCAGTAGGATGCTGACAAACCCAGATAGTTGTGATTGCAGTCGAGCGTGCTGCAACGTTCGGGATTGGACTCATAACGTCAGTGTTGACAGCCTAACGATACAGTAGTTCGATTCTTATATGTAAGGGTGAAAGAGAAATTATATATCAAAAATATTGAATATAAAGTTCTTGAAATGAAAATTGTAGAAAAATTCCATGTTCTGTAAGCAATTGTAGTTACATCTGATTTGGTCTTCAAATATCTTTACAAAAAGACTTCTTTCATCAACTTGTCACCTAAATCTGTGAATCTCTGATACCAAAGACGTACAGTTAAAAGAATTTTGTAATTTGTTTTTATTTCACTTCCGTGAAGTATTGATTTTAGCATTATACAAGAAATTTAATTAAATACTGCCAACACTGTAAGTGTTTACGAGTTAGATTCCGAGACAGATGTTTTTTTTTAAATTCAGGCAAGTTCTGTTTTGAGACTTGACACAAATATGTATTTTACAAATGCATTTGTTTGATTATGATTATTTTCTCTATGTCTTAACTGATGGTCTGAATTGTTATTGCTATTGACAGGCTTAAAAACACCAAAACAGTCAGAGTAACAATACGACTTTCATTGACATCTAAATCGTGAGACGGGTATTGAATGCAGAACAAGATGCATTTGACTTGCTTTGTTCGTATTGTATGCGTCGATAGACGAATAACTCTACGGAGAGTCGATTAAAAAAAGGAGAAAGAGAAAAAAAACCAACTACCGTTTAATTACATTTTTTAAAATACATATAGAGTAAGGAATACCAAATGAAATTAGTTTATGTACCATTAAGATAAGCTAAAGTCGTAATCTATACTATTAAACGAGAAGACCTCATTTTTTGTGTCGCTTCTCCTCCTTCCACAATAAATTAATCATCATGCCTCTGTGTCCAATAGGTAACCTGTATAGTCACATTTGTCATCCATATTTATGATCATTTAGTTTGGTTTTTTGGGGATAAAAACGAAAAAGAATGCGTCCAGATATTTTCCCGACATTGGACAAAACTTTCAGTCATATCAGACTTCCGGTTTGTGTTTTTCTGTACCTTGAAAATACAAAGACTATGAATAAAGTATATAATTTGCTTTCTGCTATCATTTTGAGTTCTAGCATGTATCATCCTTGCTTAACGTGTTTCAGTTTGGGTTATTCTGGGAGGAAAACGAAAATGAATAATATTTGCTATTTACTATCAACTAGTTTACAGTGGCGGATCCAAAACTTTTTATAAGGGAGGGGGCGATCACTGACCTAAAACTATCAACGGCGATCACTGTTGATATATTTCTGTATACTTACATACATTTAGTATGAATAACTGTATTTGTTATAATTTTGCCATGTGATTATGGACTTTCCAAATTGATTTTCCTCTGAGTTCAGTATTTTTGTGATTTTACTTTTTACTATAAATTCCAATGGTTATCTTTGGGGGCGGGGCTCTTCACTATTCATGGCGTTCACTGATGTATATATATATATAAGTACCTTTGACTTTAGATGCATCTCCTGGAATTCTCTGTATAGTAATTGAAGTATATTTGCATGTTTATAGAGTACAGAAAAACAGTAGGTATAAAAATAGGTATTTGGAAAATAAGGGGAGGGCAAAAAAATGTGCCCAGTCCTAAGTACCTTTGACTTTTGATACCTCTCCTGAAGTTCTCCATTCAGTATTTTTTTTTTACAGTTTACATACGCTCTATTCTCCCGCGTGTGTTCTAGTAATTATTAACTTCAAGGGTTTGCTGTTTCTTATCATTCTTATTTTATGAATTGTTAAAAGAGAAATGCAAGCAATGAACCATTGATCATGGAAAATGAGAGCATTAAAGAAAAAACTGAACACAACAGATGTGCTAGCACTCTAAGTTTTTTGAGACATCAACAATTTGTAAATTCATTCGGACATTTGAGACATTGACGGTCAACAAAATATGAAGCCAGACATATTTTTTTAATTATTCATCACTGTAAAAACAAAATATGAAGCCGTTAATAGGTTTTAATCATTAATTTATGTAAAACATACTTTTATGCCATTAATAATTTTTCATGCATTATTTAATGTATTTGATAAAGTTAGTTTAATTTATTCATATCATTGTTTTTATTATAATGTTGCCTGAGTGTATTATGGTTTTACATATAGGCACGATACATGTCTTTTTTTTTTATATCTCTACATGTTCCTTAAGGCTTTTTTTGTTGGTTGATTGCTGTTACATTGACATATATAAGAAATCCTTCTTTTATTGTTATCAACATTTGCTGAAAATAAAACGAATATATTATTATACAGTAATATACTCTTAGACTAATTTGGTGAATAAGTATGGTTATTCCCTATTTTCATGACTTGACAGAACCAAATCGATTTCGACTCATTTATCAACAAACAGTAAGAAGTATTACTATATCAACGCTAAGTGCCTTCTTCGACGTATACACGATATATTTAGCCCCAGACAACTCAGAAACGTGATAGCTTACGGGTTTACGGTTTTATTGCTTTTCTAATTCCTTAGAGAGAAATTTAAGCGAATATTTATTGACCATTACCATTAAACGCAAGAAAAAAAGCTGTCTGAAAACAAAACACGAAACTAAAGAATAAATACATTTGGGATTTTCCATTGTTGCAATGTAAACAAATAAATTATAAAAAGAAAAATAGTTTTAAGGGATTTAAGGTAACGATGGACTTTTATCATTTAAAGACTTAAAAAAAAAAAGTAAATCACAATTTTGAAATCTTGTTGACATTTTTTAAAGCTCCTCCTTTATATTAATATGTATGTATACGAGTTGCTTTAAATAACTGTTACAGATTTCAGCGATTATATGAGGCATATATAATTTTACATTTTCTACTGTTGAAAGGACATATGTTGGAAATTAATACTCCCAAGGGACATAATTCAGCTTTTTCATAGATTAATACAGGCAACAAAGGCAACTTTACAGCTGAGTATTTTGCATATTTAATGTTTTGAGTGTCTAATATCTTTGTTTTTATCATCTCAAGACAGAATAATGGATTTTATAACAACCTCTGTAATTTTGCACCACAATATGGCATATACTTAAGCATGGAATGGAGATTAGTATGAAAATCTTGAATTTGTGCTTTTGCTGCAAAATTTGGATAAAATGAATACTAATTGAATGGAATTGTAATTTCTATCTGTTTTAATGGAACTGTTTATTATTCGTTTTAAATAAGATAAGATATAACTGGATACAAGTTGTTTACTAAGCCTTATCTGAAAGAAGTAGAGAAAGAGGTAAACCAGCATGTAGGGGTGGGGACATAAAATGATCCATATTTCCTTAAGTAATGGGCACATTCAAGTATTTATTATAGCCAAGGTTTTCACAATAACCCAGTGTTGCATTAATAGTGTCATAAGAATTCTTTATATCTTTATGTCACAGTATAGGGAAAACGGTAGTATTACATTTTCCCAGCATTAAGTTGGCCTTTTGTGTACCCAAGACAGGGCGTAGAAAGACAACTTAAGAGCGCTGTGATTGGATGTAAAAGTACAATATATGTTTTTATTAATCTATTAATGACTGCAGTGTGTATATTTACAATATAAATTTTAAAACCTATTGAAATTTTTTCTAAAGAATTATTCGAAAAGGCTTCCAAAATTTCATAAATTTGGTGTAAAATGACGGTGGGCATGGATAACATAAACCAGCTCCGTTGGAAATTGGTCATGATACTATTTGGCTTCAATTTTTAAAATAGAATAATAAAGTACTTACACCACACATAACTGTTTTATCCAGGTTTTTATCAAAAAAAGTGGTAAATTTAGAAATTGTTAGTATTGTCGCCTATGGCAGAATAAATAGTACCGTTTTCCCTTCACCTTTTCTCGTTCTCAGCAGTTGTAAATCCTTGCATCTCCTGTACACGCAACCATTTGTTTTTGGTTTTGATTAGTTAAGCGTCTTTTTGTATTAGAAAAATATCGCATCAAATCACCTAAAATTGTAAGCGCATTTGGTGCAGCACCATTGTCATCGTTTAGTGTTATCATGTCAATTATAAATCATTTTTTCAAACGGAATTATTGAAATAAAATTAAAAGGGTTAAAACTGAAACAATGGATATTACTACTTAAGTGAAAAAGATACACTGCAAACTCACTCGCCATTGAAAGACAATATAAAGAAAGATATATTTGAATTTGATCCATTTTCAATAAGAAACTGCATCATACTATATACCAACAAGAATGTATGAATAGAACACGAATGCCCTACTCGCACTTTCATTTAATCAGTTGGGGAAGACCGTAAAATTGGGGTCAAAATATAGTTTGGCAATATAATTACAACGACCATACCATAGGGAATATGTGTACTAAGTTTCATGTTGATTTGACTTCAACTTCATCAAAATCAATTTTGACCAAAATGTTTATCAAAAAAACGTTAACAAAAATGTTAACAAAAACTTTAACCAAAAACTGTTACCTGAAGCGAGAAAGCCAAACGGACGAACGGACACGCAGTCCAAAACCCAAACAATTCGTTTTGGTGGGACATAACAATAATTAACTTTTCCTCTTTTATACAGAATGGAAACTATCCTGTAAGAAGAAACAACGAGACTCTAACAAAAACGATATTTGCATCACATCTACAAAATTATATCATAAACTATGAAAATTTATAGATAAAATTGATAAAATAAATTGCAAAGGGGGAGAATTCACAAAAGCTTTTAAGAATAAGTGTGACTCACTACAATTGTTTTATAACTCAATTTTGTACGACACTACATCTAATTTCATTTCAATCTTAAGATTTCTCTATGCTGTTAGACAACAAAAACCAATTGGTCTTTTCAGTGTCAGAAAATCGATTTCTATAGGAAACGTTGTTTCATTTAACGACAATAACTCTGCCATAGCCTGACCTAACCGCTTAACTATAAGGATTCTAACTATTCATATAAATCCCAATATAAGATAAAGAGATCGGAGAGGAATGAAAGTAATTTTCTTTAAATAGCACATGTCTCCATATAAATTGAGAGAAGTAATAGATATGGTATCGACACTACTGTTTTATCATTTACAAACTGAAACTCGTTTTATAATGAGAAATGGAATAGGAAAACAATATTTTGGAAAAGAAAAAGAACCTGTTATAGCTACCTATAAACTAATCATAGATACCAAGATGTAAATTGTATGTTTACACCAGACGCGCGTTTCCACAACAAAAGACTCATCATTGACGCTCGAATTAAAAAATGTTAAAAAGGCAAAATAAAGTTCTAAGTTTAAGAGCATTGATAACCAACAATTCCTAAAAGTTTTCCCAAAGACAACTTAGATAATCTATTCCTTAGGTAGGGAAGCCTTAATTTTTAGGGACCTTTATAGCTTGCTGTTCAGTGTGAGTCAATGGTCCGTGTTGAAGGCCGTACCTTAATCTATAATGGTTTACCTTTATAAATTGTTTTTTGGATGGAGAGTTGTCTCATTGGCACTGATACTCAGAAGCGGTATACTTTCTCTTTTTTGCGTATTTTCATATGTTTGTATCTAGGATATTAAAGTTGTACTTTTTATCTTTTATTCTGTATACAGACATTAAGTTGTTATTCATTGACTAATCAGTGGGTTATTATTGTTGATAACAAATTTTTTTGAAAGATTCTGACATCATATTTGTTTCTTTTGACAAAAAAATGTCAAACTCCTTGGAAAATTCAAAAAGGGAAATCATATGACGAAATCTAAAGCTCACTAACATTAAATGAATAGAAACAACTGGCGTTTAAAACATTTTTTTTATAATAAGGGAATAACAGACAATGCTAGCTCTGCTAACTGTTTAAAAGTACAACTTTAATATTCTAGATAAATGTATCATTTAATTATTAAATAAAAGAAATGAATATATGCATGTATATTACTCTAATGTGAAGTATACAAATACAAACAAGGACAAAAAAATGTAGCACATTTATTAATATCGAACCGCAATATTGAAGAGACAGAGAAAGGGGAATAACCCAAATAATATAAAGGTCTCAGCTTACCACAATTTATCTTTGTACGTATAACATTAAGAAGTGCTTGAACCAAAATGGTTCTACCGACACACTTCCTACAGTACATCAATGAAAAAACTTGATTAACCATAGATCTTATTAAAAAATAAGATGGGGTTTGATTGCCAATGAGACAACTATCCACAAGAGACCAAAATGACACAGACATTAACAACTATAGGTCACCGTACGGCCTTCAACAATGAGCAAAGCCCATACCGCATAGTCAGCTATAAAAGGCCTCGATAAGACAATGTAAAACAATTCAAACGAGATAATTAACGGCCTTATTTATTTTAAAAAATGAACGAAAAACAAATATGTAACACATAAACAAACGACAACCCCTGAATTACAGGCTCCTGACTTGTGACAGGCACATACATAAATAATGTGGCGGCGTTAAACATGTTAGCGGGATCCCAATCCTCCTCTAACCTGGGACAGTGGTATAGCAGTACAACATAAGAACGAACTATAAAAATGAGTTGAAAAAGGCTTAACTCGTCAGATTGTTCCAGTCTCATTAAACTAGATGTGAAGACAGCTGCCATAAACACCAATTCCAGTAAAGAACACATATTAAAACATGACTAACTGATCACCTCAAGACGATGTTCTGCACTCGAAAGAAGCAAACAAAAATATCCAACAAAAAGTCGCATGCCCGCTCTAACTGAAAGCAATTTCAAATAACGTATTTTCATGAATTACAAATAATTATTTTGACACAACGACATTTGTACATAAGCTTTCCGTATGTCAGAAGATGTCATAGTTAAGAAAAATTAATGAAACAGTTTGTATATTCGACACTTAAAGATTACACTCTGATGTTGTTGAAAGCCAACACTTAATCAAAACGAGGGACGTATCAAACTATTAAACTTAACTAATATGAATTATTGATAAGGGGCCACCTGAAGCCAGACTCCGGGTGCAAGGATTTTCTCGCTGTGTTGAAGACCTGTTTTGGTTTTGGCTGTCTCTCTTCTTTTGGTTTGGTTGTTGTCTCTATCATTTTCCCACTATCCGTTTCCATTTTAAATTTCAAAATTAATAAAAAAGGTAGCTTGTGAATATTCTCATGGCCTTAAACAGTTAACAAAACTTAAAAGAAAGATGGTATCATTTTTGTTTATTTTATGTGATATTATAGTCATATTTTATGTTAAATTTCTAAAGGGTAAACGGTAGTATTTTACCCCTTTTTATAATATAAAAAAACAGGAAAAGACAGTTATGTGTAATAAATATCCTTAATTGTTTTTGTTTTAGAACTTTTGAGTTACATAGAGGCATGCTTATTTATGAAATATTAAGTACACATTACAGTTCTTGTCCATTCGTTTTTGATGCGTTTTGTTTTTTGATTTTGCCATGTGATTATGGACTTTCCAAATTGATTTTCCTCTGAGTTCAGTATTTTTGTGATTTTACTTTTTTCCGAATAATTCACAAGAAAAACTTTTCTATGTCTCAAAAATTTATATTGTTAATATTTATACCGCAGTTTTTCATCAAGAAATCTAACAAAATTATAATAAACACACATACATTCAATCAGAACGCTCAAAAGATGACCTTCTCTTCGTAACTCGAGATCCGATAAAGCTCAACTATTTCCTACACATTTATAATTAAAATGAAAATTTGATTTGTGTCAGCAACCCACAGATGGTTATTGAACAGACAGAGTGTCGCTGGCTTGTCCAGTCCATTTCTTAGCTTTCATTGAATAATGTTTTCTAGTACTCCAACTCTTTGTCAAGTAAATACACACTATGATGACGATAGTCTGATACTATTATGTTGCCAGCTTTATCGACGCACATTCCTTTACATTCAAAGTTCTTCTCTAGATTAAACATCACCTTCAAGATTTTCATCTAGAATTATATTTCCAATTGAAAACTCCAAAGTTTGTTTAAACATGGGTTTAAAAGATTAATATTTTTTTCACTCGAAGAGGAACATAACTTCGTTGCAGATTTAAGAGTAATAATATTGTTCAGGATGTACACGGGAAGCTTTTCAACGTCTAAATTAGCGATTTCTCTTTGTAAATTATTGATATTTGTCTTTTGTTCTTGTTGAGATATTTGATAGCTTTCGATTGCATTACGTAATACTGACAATAGACTTTCCTCTGCTAGATGAATGTTTTGCTTCATTTCGTTTACACTAGTTCTTATTTAACGTTTATGACATTCATCGTCTCGTACAAGTTCTTTCTCTTTATCCGAAACCTTAACACTCAGTGAATTAAGTTGTTCAGCATATTTGTTCCTAAATAGCAGATCCTCCATTTCTTTAAGAATGTCTTCCTCGGCACCTTGCAATTGACTCAAGTCGTGTTTTTGGTGTAACTGCCCGATGCATTGAAAACACATGAAGTCCTTACAACCTTTAAAAAATATCGTGAATTCCTCTTTTTCATTAAATCAACAGCGAAGTGGTTTAGGAGATGTACCAATCTCTTGATTTTTGTACGTATCATCCACCATTACATGAAGTGCTGATTTATATATTATAAATTGCAAAAGTATGAATTATTCTAATTAATAGGGATTTTCTGGTAACTAACAGAAAACCCTGGCCGTTTTTGGCACAACTTTTTTTTTTATCTTTTGGTCCTCGATGCTGTTCAACTTTGTACTTGTTTCGGCTTTCAAACTTTTGTATCTAGGCGTCACTAGTAGGTCTCGTGTGGACAAAATGCATTTCTGGCGTATTAACATTTTGAACTGGTGGCCTTTTGTTGGCTGTTGTTCGTGTGTTTCTTTGTCAATTGTGTTCTCCAATTTATTTATATTGTAGTCCCATGGTGTTGTGTTGTCATTTTGATGTTATAGTTCACATGACCATAACAGAGGGAGGTTTGGCATGCCACAAAACCGTGTTAAACCCACCATTTTTTCCTTTACAAATGTCCTGTACCAAGTCAGGAATATGGCCATTGTTATATCAAAGTTCGTTTCTGTGTGTGTTATATTTTAACGTTGCGTCGTTTGTTTTCTCTTATTTTGAGTGTAAATTCACATTGCGATAAGACGTACTTGGCTATCCCAAATTCACGTATTTGGTTTTGATGTTTTATTAGTTATTCTCGTTGGATTTTGTGTGATGCTTGGTCCGTTTCTGTGTGTGTTACATTTTAGTGTCACTGCGTTGTTCTCCTCTTATATGTAATTTGTTTTCCTCGGTTTAAGTTTCTTACCCCGATTTTGTTTTTTGTCCATGGATTCATGAGTTTTGAACAGCGGTATACTTCTGTTGCCTTATTTATATGCACAATAGCAATAGATAAACATGTTAAAAAAAACTACAGTATAGAAATAGGTCAGAATTGATCTTTTTGTTTAAATGTTTTTAAACGAACTAAAATGAACTTCCTATAAGATACAAATAACTATAATTCTATAATGAAACTTAAAGTAAATAGGTTGAAAACGGGTGATCAGAATAAATTTTAAATGATGCAGAATCAACCAGTAAATGCGTGATGTAATTTCTTAAGTTTTCGATCGCTTTGATATTTTGATTTTGATTTATTGATCAAAGTTTAACGCCAATTTAGCACGATTGCTTATGTTCAGCCATTTTCAATGGTTGAAGACGGTACATCATTTAAAAACTTTTCTGATAATACAAACCAAAAGGAAAAAGATCAACGGTTTACACTGACATACTACTGATGCTACATGTGTCACGGAATCTGCTTAGCATTTTTCGCCGAGGTCTATGTTGCACAGTCCTTAAGTCTCCATTTTGTGTTTTTTAAACAGTTGCTCATGATTTCATCGGTTTTTTTTTAATTTTGCAATGGCATTGTCCATTTGTTTTTAACTTATTGGTAACTTTTGCTCCTCTTTTGTCATTTAGGTATATGAAAGCTATATAACGTTTATAGGTATGAACAAATTATAACTTAATTGTATAATGTAAATCTATGCTGCATCGAAATGTCGACAACAAACTTGGAGTCAAGGATTTATATTTAAAATACATCATCAACAAAGGAGGAACTCCGACAAATGTTTGATAAAATATCAAATGAATTTTTGGGGAACTTATATGAAATTTCGGGGCCTTGTATACTGACTTTGCGGTATGGCATTGCTCATTGTTGAAGGCCGTGCGGTAACCTATAGTTGTTAATTTCTGTGACATGTGGTCGCTTGTGGGGAGTTGTATCATTGGCAAGCATACCACATCTTTTCTTTTATATAAGCATCCTCATTGTGAAAATCAACATGTGATGTCAAGTATGCAAAGAAACTTGGTATTTTTAATCTATCATATTTGCAAAGAAGTCAAACACGAAATCCATGCTATTTTCTTCATCAAAGAAAACTTTTGATTTACATTCTTATTAGTCGATGATTAGAATAGTGAAATATAAACCAAGTGTTGTGATGTTGCAAGGTATTATTTTATAAAGTATGACAGTATCTGCAACTGGGACATTCAACAACCACTTTACAGCTGAGTATTTTGCATATTTAATGTTTTGAGTGTCTAATATCTTTGTTTTTATCATCTCAAGACAGAATAATGGATTTTATAACAACCTCTGTAATTTTGCACCACAATATGGCATATACTTAAGCATGGAATGGAGATTAGTATGAAAATCTTGAATTTGTGCTTTTGCTGCAAAATTTGGATAAAATGAATACTAATTGAATGGAATTGTAATTTCTATCTGTTTTAATGGAACTGTTTATTATTCGTTTTAAATAAGATAAGATATAACTGGATACAAGTTGTTTACTAAGCCTTATCTGAAAGAAGTAGAGAAAGAGGTAAACCAGCATGTAGGGGTGGGGACATAAAATGATCCATATTTCCTTAAGTAATGGGCACATTCAAGTATTTATTATAGCCAAGGTTTTCACAATAACCCAGTGTTGCATTAATAGTGTCATAAGAATTCTTTATATCTTTATGTCACAGTATAGGGAAAACGGTAGTATTACATTTTCCCAGCATTAAGTTGGCCTTTTGTGTACCCAAGACAGGGCGTAGAAAGACAACTTAAGAGCGCTGTGATTGGATGTAAAAGTACAATATATGTTTTTATTAATCTATTAATGACTGCAGTGTGTATATTTACAATATAAATTTTAAAACCTATTGAAATTTTTTCTAAAGAATTATTCGAAAAGGCTTCCAAAATTTCATAAATTTGGTGTAAAATGACGGTGGGCATGGATAACATAAACCAGCTCCGTTGGAAATTGGTCATGATACTATTTGGCTTCAATTTTTAAAATAGAATAATAAAGTACTTACACCACACATAACTGTTTTATCCAGGTTTTTATCAAAAAAAGTGGTAAATTTAGAAATTGTTAGTATTGTCGCCTATGGCAGAATAAATAGTACCGTTTTCCCTTCACCTTTTCTCGTTCTCAGCAGTTGTAAATCCTTGCATCTCCTGTACACGCAACCATTTGTTTTTGGTTTTGATTAGTTAAGCGTCTTTTTGTATTAGAAAAATATCGCATCAAATCACCTAAAATTGTAAGCGCATTTGGTGCAGCACCATTGTCATCGTTTAGTGTTATCATGTCAATTATAAATCATTTTTTCAAACGGAATTATTGAAATAAAATTAAAAGGGTTAAAACTGAAACAATGGATATTACTACTTAAGTGAAAAAGATACACTGCAAACTCACTCGCCATTGAAAGACAATATAAAGAAAGATATATTTGAATTTGATCCATTTTCAATAAGAAACTGCATCATACTATATACCAACAAGAATGTATGAATAGAACACGAATGCCCTACTCGCACTTTCATTTAATCAGTTGGGGAAGACCGTAAAATTGGGGTCAAAATATAGTTTGGCAATATAATTACAACGACCATACCATAGGGAATATGTGTACTAAGTTTCATGTTGATTTGACTTCAACTTCATCAAAATCAATTTTGACCAAAATGTTTATCAAAAAAACGTTAACAAAAATGTTAACAAAAACTTTAACCAAAAACTGTTACCTGAAGCGAGAAAGCCAAACGGACGAACGGACACGCAGTCCAAAACCCAAACAATTCGTTTTGGTGGGACATAACAATAATTAACTTTTCCTCTTTTATACAGAATGGAAACTATCCTGTAAGAAGAAACAACGAGACTCTAACAAAAACGATATTTGCATCACATCTACAAAATTATATCATAAACTATGAAAATTTATAGATAAAATTGATAAAATAAATTGCAAAGGGGGAGAATTCACAAAAGCTTTTAAGAATAAGTGTGACTCACTACAATTGTTTTATAACTCAATTTTGTACGACACTACATCTAATTTCATTTCAATCTTAAGATTTCTCTATGCTGTTAGACAACAAAAACCAATTGGTCTTTTCAGTGTCAGAAAATCGATTTCTATAGGAAACGTTGTTTCATTTAACGACAATAACTCTGCCATAGCCTGACCTAACCGCTTAACTATAAGGATTCTAACTATTCATATAAATCCCAATATAAGATAAAGAGATCGGAGAGGAATGAAAGTAATTTTCTTTAAATAGCACATGTCTCCATATAAATTGAGAGAAGTAATAGATATGGTATCGACACTACTGTTTTATCATTTACAAACTGAAACTCGTTTTATAATGAGAAATGGAATAGGAAAACAATATTTTGGAAAAGAAAAAGAACCTGTTATAGCTACCTATAAACTAATCATAGATACCAAGATGTAAATTGTATGTTTACACCAGACGCGCGTTTCCACAACAAAAGACTCATCATTGACGCTCGAATTAAAAAATGTTAAAAAGGCAAAATAAAGTTCTAAGTTTAAGAGCATTGATAACCAACAATTCCTAAAAGTTTTCCCAAAGACAACTTAGATAATCTATTCCTTAGGTAGGGAAGCCTTAATTTTTAGGGACCTTTATAGCTTGCTGTTCAGTGTGAGTCAATGGTCCGTGTTGAAGGCCGTACCTTAATCTATAATGGTTTACCTTTATAAATTGTTTTTTGGATGGAGAGTTGTCTCATTGGCACTGATACTCAGAAGCGGTATACTTTCTCTTTTTTGCGTATTTTCATATGTTTGTATCTAGGATATTAAAGTTGTACTTTTTATCTTTTATTCTGTATACAGACATTAAGTTGTTATTCATTGACTAATCAGTGGGTTATTATTGTTGATAACAAATTTTTTTGAAAGATTCTGACATCATATTTGTTTCTTTTGACAAAAAAATGTCAAACTCCTTGGAAAATTCAAAAAGGGAAATCATATGACGAAATCTAAAGCTCACTAACATTAAATGAATAGAAACAACTGGCGTTTAAAACATTTTTTTTATAATAAGGGAATAACAGACAATGCTAGCTCTGCTAACTGTTTAAAAGTACAACTTTAATATTCTAGATAAATGTATCATTTAATTATTAAATAAAAGAAATGAATATATGCATGTATATTACTCTAATGTGAAGTATACAAATACAAACAAGGACAAAAAAATGTAGCACATTTATTAATATCGAACCGCAATATTGAAGAGACAGAGAAAGGGGAATAACCCAAATAATATAAAGGTCTCAGCTTACCACAATTTATCTTTGTACGTATAACATTAAGAAGTGCTTGAACCAAAATGGTTCTACCGACACACTTCCTACAGTACATCAATGAAAAAACTTGATTCACCATAGATCTTATTAAAAAATAAGATGGGGTTTGATTGCCAATGAGACAACTATCCACAAGAGACCAAAATGACACAGACATTAACAACTATAGGTCACCGTACGGCCTTCAACAATGAGCAAAGCCCATACCGCATAGTCAGCTATAAAAGGCCTCGATAAGACAATGTAAAACAATTCAAACGAGATAATTAACGGCCTTATTTATTTTAAAAAATGAACGAAAAACAAATATGTAACACATAAACAAACGACAACCCCTGAATTACAGGCTCCTGACTTGTGACAGGCACATACATAAATAATGTGGCGGCGTTAAACATGTTAGCGGGATCCCAATCCTCCTCTAACCTGGGACAGTGGTATAGCAGTACAACATAAGAACGAACTATAAAAATGAGTTGAAAAAGGCTTAACTCGTCAGATTGTTCCAGTCTCATTAAACTAGATGTGAAGACAGCTGCCATAAACACCAATTCCAGTAAAGAACACATATTAAAACATGACTAACTGATCACCTCAAGACGATGTTCTGCACTCGAAAGAAGCAAACAAAAATATCCAACAAAAAGTCGCATGCCCGCTCTAACTGAAAGCAATTTCAAATAACGTATTTTCATGAATTACAAATAATTATTTTGACACAACGACATTTGTACATAAGCTTTCCGTATGTCAGAAGATGTCATAGTTAAGAAAAATTAATGAAACAGTTTGTATATTCGACACTTAAAGATTACACTCTGATGTTGTTGAAAGCCAACACTTAATCAAAACGAGGGACGTATCAAACTATTAAACTTAACTAATATGAATTATTGATAAGGGGCCACCTGAAGCCAGACTCCGGGTGCAAGGATTTTCTCGCTGTGTTGAAGACCTGTTTTGGTTTTGGCTGTCTCTCTTCTTTTGGTTTGGTTGTTGTCTCTATCATTTTCCCACTATCCGTTTCCATTTTAAATTTCAAAATTAATAAAAAAGGTAGCTTGTGAATATTCTCATGGCCTTAAACAGTTAACAAAACTTAAAAGAAAGATGGTATCATTTTTGTTTATTTTATGTGATATTATAGTCATATTTTATGTTAAATTTCTAAAGGGTAAACGGTAGTATTTTACCCCTTTTTATAATATAAAAAAACAGGAAAAGACAGTTATGTGTAATAAATATCCTTAATTGTTTTTGTTTTAGAACTTTTGAGTTACATAGAGGCATGCTTATTTATGAAATATTAAGTACACATTACAGTTCTTGTCCATTCGTTTTTGATGCGTTTTGTTTTTTGATTTTGCCATGTGATTATGGACTTTCCAAATTGATTTTCCTCTGAGTTCAGTATTTTTGTGATTTTACTTTTTTCCGAATAATTCACAAGAAAAACTTTTCTATGTCTCAAAAATTTATATTGTTAATATTTATACCGCAGTTTTTCATCAAGAAATCTAACAAAATTATAATAAACACACATACATTCAATCAGAACGCTCAAAAGATGACCTTCTCTTCGTAACTCGAGATCCGATAAAGCTCAACTATTTCCTACACATTTATAATTAAAATGAAAATTTGATTTGTGTCAGCAACCCACAGATGGTTATTGAACAGACAGAGTGTCGCTGGCTTGTCCAGTCCATTTCTTAGCTTTCATTGAATAATGTTTTCTAGTACTCCAACTCTTTGTCAAGTAAATACACACTATGATGACGATAGTCTGATACTATTATGTTGCCAGCTTTATCGACGCACATTCCTTTACATTCAAAGTTCTTCTCTAGATTAAACATCACCTTCAAGATTTTCATCTAGAATTATATTTCCAATTGAAAACTCCAAAGTTTGTTTAAACATGGGTTTAAAAGATTAATATTTTTTTCACTCGAAGAGGAACATAACTTCGTTGCAGATTTAAGAGTAATAATATTGTTCAGGATGTACACGGGAAGCTTTTCAACGTCTAAATTAGCGATTTCTCTTTGTAAATTATTGATATTTGTCTTTTGTTCTTGTTGAGATATTTGATAGCTTTCGATTGCATTACGTAATACTGACAATAGACTTTCCTCTGCTAGATGAATGTTTTGCTTCATTTCGTTTACACTAGTTCTTATTTAACGTTTATGACATTCATCGTCTCGTACAAGTTCTTTCTCTTTATCCGAAACCTTAACACTCAGTGAATTAAGTTGTTCAGCATATTTGTTCCTAAATAGCAGATCCTCCATTTCTTTAAGAATGTCTTCCTCGGCACCTTGCAATTGACTCAAGTCGTGTTTTTGGTGTAACTGCCCGATGCATTGAAAACACATGAAGTCCTTACAACCTTTAAAAAATATCGTGAATTCCTCTTTTTCATTAAATCAACAGCGAAGTGGTTTAGGAGATGTACCAATCTCTTGATTTTTGTACGTATCATCCACCATTACATGAAGTGCTGATTTATATATTATAAATTGCAAAAGTATGAATTATTCTAATTAATAGGGATTTTCTGGTAACTAACAGAAAACCCTGGCCGTTTTTGGCACAACTTTTTTTTTTATCTTTTGGTCCTCGATGCTGTTCAACTTTGTACTTGTTTCGGCTTTCAAACTTTTGTATCTAGGCGTCACTAGTAGGTCTCGTGTGGACAAAATGCATTTCTGGCGTATTAACATTTTGAACTGGTGGCCTTTTGTTGGCTGTTGTTCGTGTGTTTCTTTGTCAATTGTGTTCTCCAATTTATTTATATTGTAGTCCCATGGTGTTGTGTTGTCATTTTGATGTTATAGTTCACATGACCATAACAGAGGGAGGTTTGGCATGCCACAAAACCGTGTTAAACCCACCATTTTTTCCTTTACAAATGTCCTGTACCAAGTCAGGAATATGGCCATTGTTATATCAAAGTTCGTTTCTGTGTGTGTTATATTTTAACGTTGCGTCGTTTGTTTTCTCTTATTTTGAGTGTAAATTCACATTGCGATAAGACGTACTTGGCTATCCCAAATTCACGTATTTGGTTTTGATGTTTTATTAGTTATTCTCGTTGGATTTTGTGTGATGCTTGGTCCGTTTCTGTGTGTGTTACATTTTAGTGTCACTGCGTTGTT
The DNA here is from genome assembly GCF_963676685.1 of Mytilus edulis. Classification (NCBI taxonomy): domain Eukaryota; kingdom Metazoa; phylum Mollusca; class Bivalvia; order Mytilida; family Mytilidae; genus Mytilus; species Mytilus edulis. The sequence continues at coordinate 59,609,460 of NC_092353.1, read as the reverse complement.
CTCCTCTTATATGTAATTTGTTTTCCTCGGTTTAAGTTTCTTACCCCGATTTTGTTTTTTGTCCATGGATTCATGAGTTTTGAACAGCGGTATACTTCTGTTGCCTTATTTATATGCACAATAGCAATAGATAAACATGTTAAAAAAAACTACAGTATAGAAATAGGTCAGAATTGATCTTTTTGTTTAAATGTTTTTAAACGAACTAAAATGAACTTCCTATAAGATACAAATAACTATAATTCTATAATGAAACTTAAAGTAAATAGGTTGAAAACGGGTGATCAGAATAAATTTTAAATGATGCAGAATCAACCAGTAAATGCGTGATGTAATTTCTTAAGTTTTCGATCGCTTTGATATTTTGATTTTGATTTATTGATCAAAGTTTAACGCCAATTTAGCACGATTGCTTATGTTCAGCCATTTTCAATGGTTGAAGACGGTACATCATTTAAAAACTTTTCTGATAATACAAACCAAAAGGAAAAAGATCAACGGTTTACACTGACATACTACTGATGCTACATGTGTCACGGAATCTGCTTAGCATTTTTCGCCGAGGTCTATGTTGCACAGTCCTTAAGTCTCCATTTTGTGTTTTTTAAACAGTTGCTCATGATTTCATCGGTTTTTTTTAAATTTTGCAATGGCATTGTCCATTTGTTTTTAACTTATTGGTAACTTTTGCTCCTCTTTTGTCATTTAGGTATATGAAAGCTATATAACGTTTATAGGTATGAACAAATTATAACTTAATTGTATAATGTAAATCTATGCTGCATCGAAATGTCGACAACAAACTTGGAGTCAAGGATTTATATTTAAAATACATCATCAACAAAGGAGGAACTCCGACAAATGTTTGATAAAATATCAAATGAATTTTTGGGGAACTTATATGAAATTTCGGGGCCTTGTATACTGACTTTGCGGTATGGCATTGCTCATTGTTGAAGGCCGTGCGGTAACCTATAGTTGTTAATTTCTGTGACATGTGGTCGCTTGTGGGGAGTTGTATCATTGGCAAGCATACCACATCTTTTCTTTTATATAAGCATCCTCATTGTGAAAATCAACATGTGATGTCAAGTATGCAAAGAAACTTGGTATTTTTAATCTATCATATTTGCAAAGAAGTCAAACACGAAATCCATGCTATTTTCTTCATCAAAGAAAACTTTTGATTTACATTCTTATTAGTCGATGATTAGAATAGTGAAATATAAACCAAGTGTTGTGATGTTGCAAGGTATTATTTTATAAAGTATGACAGTATCTGCAACTGGGACATTCAACAACCATTGGGAAAATAAAGACACAAGCGGAAAAACAAATGTAAAATGACAAACTGACAAACAAACTTAGTTTATAGTGATATATTTTCACCAGTCTTTTTTTTAAAAAAACCTACAAATTTAAAACTTATCAAAGAAAACGAAAAACACATTTGGATATCTTAGGTAAGTGATGTAGAATGATCGATTTCTTTTCCATACAAATGTAAGCTTCTTTCATTGTATATGATCATAGTTTTTATTCCAAACTCTAAAGTTTTTGAGATAGTATTGTCTAAGCCGTATTTGGTACAACCTTTCTGAATTTTTGATTAATGATTAAAATCTCAGGTATATGAAGGTTAGTTTGATAATCTAGGTAATTGCTGTAAATATAATAGATGAACGCATCAAATCTTTCTCCTTTTCTACTTCTTGTGATTGCATTGTTTATACGACTTCGAATTCATCTAACAGATAAAAACAAAGGTAAATAAACTCATCAAAGATACCAGGACTGAATGTAGTATACGCCAGACGCGCGTTTCGTCTACAAAAGACTCATCAGGGACGCTCGAATCCAGTGATTGATCAACTTCCTTTTTGATATGAATATGTTGGACATTTGAATTTTAGTATGTTAGTCCCATTGAAAACTTGCATTTAAGATTGGGTTGTAGGCAAATTAATGTAAGACATGATTATCAAATAAAGGCAACAGTAGTATACCGCTGTTCAAACACTTTTAAAAAATGGGCTTCTTTGACTAGTAATGATAACCATCTAATTGGTATTACTACTTGTTAACCATCGCAGGAAATTGAAAACTTGAAAAAAAAAAACATAATTATATAATTACGATAATAATTTCAATATAAATATGAGTTTATGCTTTAATTATTTGAAATATTTAAATGCAAACTTCGATTTTCAACATGTTGTATAAACCCTTACTATGCGGTGACCGTAGTATGAAATGTCCGGCTTTTTTTGATAGACTAACGAATATATAAACAAAAATGCTGACATATTCAAAAATTGATAAAGCAATATCAAAATTTGAGTATTTATTGTTCCTTGTGCTCTTTTTTTTTAATTTTGTGTCTTTTTATTCTAGGAAGAGTTGGAAGGTGGTGAAGTACGTTTAAATGTCTAATATTTTAGTTCATATCTTTCATTATTTAAACGTATTACATAAATATTTTATTATGGTCGCTTAATGAATGAGTCAATGTATATATTTGCAGAATTTGAAGTTCTCTTAGGAATTTTGATACTGAGTTAAAAGATAGAAATGGATTCTTTTTCGAACGAACATTATATTAATTTTTATGTTTTTCCAAATAGGTAAAGTTTTGACCAGTGAAAACACTGTTTTCAAGATGCAAACGATAAAATTCAATGATTCCTGACGAGATACGGCAATATTTTGTATTTTTATGTCATGTTGTCTCGTCAACGTTTTGACAAGGTATAGAATAGTCAAATACGTTTGCTTTGTGAATCACCAAAATCATTAAGAATATCGCAATGCGTGTCTTTTACTAAAAATTATACTGTTCGACAAATATTTATCCATTAAATTTTTCAAATCATGCACTCTACACTTGCAGTACTAATTGAAAAGATTGTTATATCATGTTTAAGTTGAAATCTGTTCATCGATTTAAAAAAAAGCGTACTACTTTATACATGTTATATGCAATACAATACAATACAATACTATTTAAATAACACATAGCTGAGAGGGTGATAGAGCAGATTGGTACCCCGAGAAAACATTGTCAACCGCGGCGAACCGCGGCGAAGCCAAGGTTGACAATGACTTTTCGAGGGGTTCCAATCTGCTCTATCACCCTCTCAGCTATGTGTTATTTAATTTATTATACTGAATGTCCCGTCATTATTGGCTTTTACGGATTACTTTTATTTTAAAAGTATTTTCTATGACGTCACGTTCATAACAACGTTACGGGCATTAGAAAACAAAGTCAAGCAAGATGTTTTATTTTATTTATTTTAACAGTCGATACTAAAATCTGAGCCAAAACGTAGAACTTAAGCATTGTATTTAATTCCTTGATGTAAATTCAATTCGTTGTTCTTTGAATTATCGATTTCTGATTGGTCTAGACGAGAGGATAACATAACAAAAATTGTCACCCGCTCAGCCATGTGATAGAGTAAATTGACACCCTCGTCTCAGTCAATCAAAATATGGCATTTTAACGTGAAGAATAATAAAATATTTTATTAACGTCTCACCTTTTACAAAGCAATACATAACACATTGGTTAAAACAAATTACACATAATATGAATGGCTTTTACATAATTCTATATGAAACTTTTACATATTGTATTTTAAAGCCATTCATATAGAATTATGAGAGACGATTATTTACACATAAGAAACAAACGTGTTTCATCTGGGCCCTTTAATAAAAAAGTTATCTAGCTCAGTAAAAATGGACGTCATACTACTCTCCGGAATTTAACAAAAACCATACACGACTAACAAAAGCCAGAGGCTTCTGAATTTGGACAGGCGCAAAAATGGCGGTTAAACAAGTTTTAGAGATGTCAACCTTCCCCCTATACCTCTAGCCCATGTATAAAAACAAACACACAGTAATACGCTTAGTAATATTCAGTTTAAAAGAAGTCCAAGTACAATGTCAGAATAGGTAACAAAAGAAACTAAACAAAATGACAATGATACATATATCAACAAAGGACTACTAGCGTTTTCCATTGTTTACTGGCATGCCAGTTCTCAATAAAAGTGATCGTAAAATTATGCGTTCATCATATGAATATCAAACACAATCCCTCCGTTAGTGGTATAGTACAATAAAATGTATGAGAAGAACATTAACTCGTATCATGCCAACAACTGGTTTTAGAATAAATGTGTTTATTTCCGATACAAATTAAGACCCAGTATTAAGTGAATCAATAATAAATCCAAAATATGGCATCTTTAAATTCAATGACCTGACAACAGTATCGTAACTCATATCACTTCATTTAAAAAGTCTGTTTAAAGTTTTTAGCTTTTGACGTATATGCCGACATTTTTGTGCTTTGTAAAGAATATTACCATTAAAGATTGGATGTGAAATAACTGAACGTACAAGATGTTGATTTATATTTACGAATGATGTCCTCACTTCAAAGTCAAAAAGTCTGAAAAGACAAATTTTTGTCTGAATTCGCATAAATGTTTACTCGACATTCTTTCTTTGTCCGAAATATTTTTAAAAATTCTTGTCAAATTCTGAATTTGTCTAAAAAGTTTTTAATTTTTCTAGACATATGACTTGACAGTATTAACATAGTCTTAATTTCTGGACACTTTCTTTATCATATGATAATTGTCTTGATTAGTCTTGACCAATTCTTGCCTGTCTTAAATTTGTCTCGATCAATCTTACCATATTCTTTACATTCTTAATAATGTCTGTATATGTCTTGACACATTCTTGACAGTATAAAAGCTGTCTGAATATATCTCAACATATTTATGACGGACTTAAAGATGTCTTGACACTATCTCAACAGTATTAATTTCGCATGAATTGTGTATAGACACACACCTGACAGTTTAAACTAGTGTTGTCAAATTGAACAGTTTTGATTAACCGGTTACTCGGACAATCTTTCGATCGATTAACCGGTTAACCGATCGTTGAATTGATGTTTTAAAGGTCTTCGGTTTTATAAGAAGATGAATTGAAGTTTATGGTTTGACATTATAAGGCTTGGCTTTGAGCAGTCTGATAAACGTTTATTTTTGATAATCCAATACTACCATATCTACAATGGCATCTGTCATAACTTCAGAATGTGAAGATGAAAACCGTCTTAATATCATCGGATTAACAATGTATATAACCGGTAATTGTTTCATTTTCTCTGGTGTAACAGAAAAATTATGCTGTGGAGTGTTTCAATTTTAGTTCATTAAGCTTGTTCCTAGTACCACACAGTATTATACATTGATTTTATTCACGTAATTTGCGTTTAACAATTTTAAGTCCGCATTTCGTTTAAAGTATAACAAAGCATTAAAAGATACAATGTAGAGTTCGCATATTTTTATAATCTACGCGATATTAAATCAAAGCAAAATAATGAGGTAAATATTAAGATTAAATCAGCTACCAGGTGCACAATACATGTAGGCTAATTATGTTTACCAGCCTGTTTTTTTTTTGTTACCTTTGTTCTGTATTTCATACTTACTTTTAAATTAGATCGTGCCCCGAGCTGATTTAAAAGCTGTCTGTGTGTTAATTAATTTTGTAAAATTTGAGTGTGTTCAATTAGCAAGACTATTATTTTAATAATTAATTAATCATTTCGATACGCGTTTATATCAAATCTATGTATAGAGAAAAAAGGTCTGGTTAACCGGTTTGCGTTTTTGGTATTCGATACTCGGTTCTTTCGACGGTTAACCGATTAACCGTTAACAACACTACTTTAAACATTTTCTTTTGCTGTTTTATACTATATCGCTAAACTAAAGTAAGATGAACAATACATTGCTAATTATAAAAATCCACATTTTGGTACAATAATTGTTTATTTGCCATACTAAAATTGAATATGATTCATGAAAAATAAAATATGTTTACGTATGATTAGTCTAAATCATTTAGCAGGAAAATTCAAAAGGGAAAGTTCTTAATCAATTGTCAAAATCAAACCCATCAAACGAATGGATGACAACTATCATATTCCTGACTTGTACAGACATTTTTTTATGTAGAAAATGGTGGATTGAACCTGGTTTTATAGCTAAATAAACCTGTCACTTGTATGACAGTCGCATCAAAATCCATTATAATGACAACGATGCGTGAACAAAACAAAAAGACACAATAGGTAAAATTGTCGAAAAAAGGGGGCATAGCAGTCAACATTGTGTTATAATTTCAATCATTATAAAAACTAACAAATATGTAAGAAAGAAGCACAAAAGGCCTATGTTAAATCCACCATAAAGGATTGAAAGATATTAATACTGGGATCAAATCCTTACACTGACAGGCACATGGTTATGTTAACATTAACTCTAACGTAGAATCGCGCGATTGACGTACATCAGTTGATAAGCATGTAAACGTCACACAGGTAGACATAAAATAATTTTGACGTTCAAAGTATGAACAGAATATAGTGTATAGTTCTTTTAGTAATATCCTCTGCAGAATTTAAATTAGAAGCTTCCCTTGTCTTTCTTGTGAATTACTTCTACAAAAGAGGCACGTCATTATGTATGAAAGAAACACAACGACAAAGCATTAGAAAATATGAAAGACAACAATATAAACATAATCATAGAACATTAAAACAATGGCGGGATGCACTTATAAAATTTATAAATCATCATTTGTATTTTTTTACAAACCCATATTTAAATTGATTATATATCAACATAATCACATTTGACTTTATTAATATTTTAAGTTTCATACCCATATTTTGTATTTTTTAAAAATATTTATATACTAGTACTCGAATTTTAATTATACAAATATTTACATGCCCATCTTCTGTTTTTGTTGTAAAGAGTGTAACTTGTAATAACAGTATATTCTATATAGAGAAATACATTTCAAGATATATCATGTATATTGGTCATGATTTGTAAAACTTAGAATTGTAAATTAAATTTAAGACACAACTCAAAATGTTCAGAATATGTCAAGCAATACTGAAAAATAAAATGTCGTGAACCTGTCGAGAAATTTCAAGACAGTATTCAAATGTCAAAAACTTGTCAAAAAATTTCAAGACCATATTCAGAAATTTTATTCAAATTCAATATAAATCAGAAATTGTCAAGAAAAAATAAGACACAAGTCATACTTTTGGAGAATGTCGAGTAAATGAGATATTGCATTTACAGCCATACCACATCGCCTTATGTATATATAAATAGTTTGTGTAACAACAATGTCGCTGTTTTGATTACGTAGCATATAAACCTGTAAAACTCCGCCTCTTTTTTAAATAAAGCTAAAGCCACGCCAAATTAATTCCTCGTTCGTCGGCTTTCCCGCGTATTGCATGTATTGTAAAAGGTCGACAAGAAAAAGCATTCGGCAATCCTCGGTAGAATCCGCTACTCTCCTTCTATCCGTACGGAATCGGCCGAGTTGAGACGAATGAAGAAAAAAGTACTTTTTTTTAAAACCCCGAGTCCAGTATGGAGCCAAGCGCGTTTGTCTCTTAATTTATAAAACCAAAATTTTAATCCGTTGTGCGTTTTTAAAAAAAGCCATTCAAGCACGAAAATTGACATCAGAAACGATCTAGATAAAACATTCTAAAAGTAAGACACAAGTGGAAAAGGTGTAGTAACACTGGAAACGCAGGCAAACGGCCTTACTTCCAAACACAGCTGTGGAAATTAAGTGATTTGAAAAATTCTTTTATCGATAATGTGATATGTTTAAACTTAAAGTGCTCTGTGGAAGACCACAATTTGGCACAAAGCACCAACGCCTCCGAATTGGAAGATTTGAATATCTTGATGACATTATAACATGGACGAAAAGAGCATCCCGATGATGGCGGTACATGCATTGGAATGGCTACGCGATGTTACTTTTTTTTTGTATTTTATAATAAATTTTGTTTTGCCTTGACACGTTTATTTATTTTTTACAAGTTTTCAGAGTAATTGAAATAACACATCAATACAACTTAACATTTGACTAAATCTTCTTAAAAACAAGAATTTGTATGATTGTCAATTAGACAAACTAACACCAGAGACCAAATTTGTTGAGGTTTGTAACCAGTCAAGTTCACATTATGGCCTTCAACACAGAGCAATATCCCAATATACATTAAGATCTGGTTGCTATAAAAATTCTTCTCCCCCTAGGGTGACTGGGGAATAGAAGTATGATCACCTTAGGTCTTTCTCATACTCAAAGTAAAACCCTCACTAGAGTAGGGCATTCATTTTACTGTACGGGATGTATAAGTGCACAGCCACGTACGGTAACAATTAGGATGTTACATTTGATGCCTCAGGAGAGTGCCAAACTTTGTACATTAAAAAAAACCTGGCTACAACTCTTTGAGGTGTAACTCCATGTAGGTGGCCTTTTGCAAGGCTGAATTTCTGTCCAATGTACAATGTACCTCATTTTCCCCAAGCGGTCCAAATATCACTTACCTTCGTCCCAAACTGCCTCTGTTGCAGGACCTATCTATTGTGCTAATTGTTAATTTGGTCTTGTACTGAACATGTATAACATGTATAATGCAATTGGATGTTCAGCAACCAATAATCATTTAACCATATTAAATTCTTCAGCAAATCATGATAAGTGTAATGTATTGAAATGTTTCTATGTTTAATGAATTTATATATTGCATCTGGTGTGATGCATTTAAATAGGTGGTAGTGGTATACATTGATGTAGTTTTTTAAGGACAGTCCTTAATAAATGTTCATCTTGTTGTATTCACAAACATGTATAGTTGTGTATAAAAGCTTTATACACGCATATGTTTATTTGAAATAACAAATCATTATATATGTGCCTGACACAAGTCAGCTGGAGCCTGTAGTTCACTTGTTGTTGGTTCATGTTTGTCAAATTTGTTTTTCGCAAATTGTTTTGTTATGAATTAGGTCGTTACTTTTCTCAAATGAAAGTTTCATATCTTTCATGTCGGGGCCTTTTGCAGCTGATCACACGGTACGGGTTTTCTCATTGTTGAAGGCAGTATGGTTGCCTATAATTGTAAATATCAATTTCATTTTAACTTTGGAAGATAGTTGTTTCATTGTCGATCATAACACATCTCCTTATTTTTATAATGCATCAATTATAACTGTCACTAAACATGAATGTGTACCTGAATGATGCTGTTGTACTATTTCATTTTCAGCTAGATCTTTATTTGAGCAGACTACATAAAGTTGTCTACGCTTTGCTTCTAGTCATTCATGTTTGTACTTGAAATGTTGTGAATAGATTTATCAGTGTATATGAGAACGTATTAGGAAGCAAAAAAGGGTAAATATATGAAGTAGGATATTAAACAAATAAAGAAATGAAGCATCAAAACTGTGTAAATATCTGATCACTCGCTTGCATAAAATGCTTTTCATAGATTTTTACTTTAATATTTCAAAAATAAGATCGCTCGCTTGGAAAAAAAATAGTGTTGCCTGCCAAAAAATAAAAATAAGAAAGAAAAGAAAAAAAAAATCAAATAAAAAAAAATTGCTCTCTCGCTACCTTTTTTTTTGGAAAGTGTCCGAAGAACTTGAAATTAATTTGGTTTAGCCTAAATTTGTTGTAAATCTGTCAGTGCAAAAACGTCCAAATGTCATGATCTACTTTTTTCTTATTTTACTTAATTTCTTAAAAGGAGTTATTGCGCTTTAGGATGATTTTCATTACTTTGTATTATAAATCAAAAATGTTGAAACAATAAAAGATGGTGTGTGAAAACTTTATAAAAAATGAGTTTTTGTTCTTAAATTAAGACATAAAGGTTTTTATTTTAAAATTGCGTTTTAGGCGAAGTTCTTAGCAGATAGAAAGAAACTGTAAAAGAGAGGCGAATGATACCATAGGGACATTTAAAGTCGGAAATAAACTGACATGGCAGAAAAAGGAAAGGACCAAAAGACAAACAATAGTATACAACACACAGCATAGAAAACTTAAGAAAATGCAACACGAATCACACTAAAAACCGGGTTGATCTAAGGTACTCCGGAACGGTAAGCAGATTGTTTTTTAACACATAAAAACTAAATATTTTAGTCATGCAGTATATGCTTTATGCTTGTCTTTAATGTTGGATAGTGGCTATATATATATAGTTGAAGATGACATAGTTCGAGTTGAGTAACACAGATTCTTCAGAGCCTGAAGGTGTTACAAGCTTTACAATATATGAAGAAGATACTGAAGTTTGGTAACGATGATCGAAGAGTTTGTCATTCCAATTGTCCATCTCTTGTAATTTAATATGTACTGTTCTTACACATTGTATATACGTTGTATATACGTAATTCTCACATAATTTTAATTTAAATTTCACACTATATTAACTGTCATTATAAGCTAAAGCTGGTGTTAATTAAATGTATTAGTTTGTTTTACATATAATCACTTTGATATACGATAATCAATTATATCCCTCTGTTAACGCCTACGTTATCGAAACAGATATGTTATTGGTAGGATTTAAATTCAAAATGCAACATTGAGAACAGAGACACGCTGACTGCTTGGTAAATGCTTAAACAAATTTACGGTAAATTATTTTTAATTGCATTTTTTAAGGATGTACTTAGCAGAAAAAATCAAAAGGGAAAGTTCTTAATCAATTGTCAAAATCAAACCCATCAAACGAATGGATGACAACTATCATATTCCTGACTTGTACAGACATTTTTGTATGTAGAAAATGGTGAATTGAACCTGGTTTTATAGCTAAATGAACCTGTCACTTGTATGACAGTCGCATCAAAATCCATTATAATGACAACGATGCGTGAACAAAACAAAAAGACACAATAGGTAAAATTGTCGAAAAAAGGGGGCATAGCAGTCAACATTGTGTTATAATTTCAATCATTATAAAAACTAACAAATATGTAAGAAAGAAGCACAAAAGGCTTATGTTAAATCCACCATAAAGGATTGAAAGATATTAATACTGGGATCAAATCCTTACACTGACAGGCACATGTTATGTTAACATTAACTCTAACGTAGAATCGCGCGATTGACGTACATCAGTTGATAATCATGTAAACGTCACACAGGTAGACATAAAATAATTTTGACGTTCAAAGTATGAGCAGAATATAGTCTATAGTTCTTTTAGTAATATCCTCTGCACAATTTAAATTAGAAGCTTCCCTTGTCTTTCTTGTGAATTACTTCTACAAAAGAGGCACGTCATTATGTATCAAAGAAACACAACGACAAAGCATTAGAAAATATGAAAGACAAGAATATAAACATAATCATAGAACATTAACACAATGGCGGGATGCACTTATAAAATTAATAAATCATCATTTGTATTTTTTTACAAACCCATATTAAAATTGATTATATATCGACATAATCACATTTGACTTTATTAATATTTTAAGTTTCAAACTCATATTTTGTATTTTTTTTTAAATATTTATATACTAGTACTCGAATTTTAATTATACAAATATTTACATGCCCATCTTCTGTTTTTGTTGTAAAGAGTGTAACTAGTAATAACAGTATATTCTATATAGAGAAATAAATTTCAAGATATATCATGTATATTGGTCATGATTTGTAAAACTTAGAATTGTAAATTAAATTTAAGACACAACTCAAAATGTTCAGAATATGTCAAGCAATACTGAAAAATAAAATGTCGTGAACCTGTTGAGAAATTTCAAGACAGTATTCAAATGTCAAAAATTTGTCAAAAATTTCAAGACCATATTCAGAAATTTTATTCAAATTCAATATAAATCAGAAATTGTCAAGAAAAAATAAGACACAAGTCATACTTTTGGAGAATGTCGAGTAAATGAGATATTGCATCTACAGCCATACCACATCGCCTTATGTATATATAAATAGTTTGTATAACAACAATGTCGCTGTTTTGATTACGTAGCACATGAACCTGTAAAACTCCGCCTCTTTTTTTAAATAAAGCTAAAGCCACGCCAAATTAATTCCTCGTTCGTCGGCTTTCCCGCGTATTGCATGTATTGTAAAAGGTCGACAAGAAAAAAGCATTCGGCAATCCTCGGTAGAATCCGCTACTCTCCTTCTATCCGTACGGAATCGGCCGAGTTGAGACGAATGAAGAAAAAAGTACTTTTTTTTAAAACCCCGAGTCCAGTATGGAGCCAAGCGCGTTTGTCTCTTAATTTATAAAACCAAAATTTTAATCCGTTGTGCGTTTTTAAAAAAAGCCATTCAAGCACGACAATTTACATCAGAAACGATCTAGATAAAACATTCTAAAAGTAAGACACAAGTGGAAAAGGTGTAGTAACACTGGAAACGCAGGCAAACGGCCTTACTTCCAAACACAGATGTGGAAATTAAGTGATTTGAAAATTTCTTTTATCGATAATGCGATATGTTTAAACTTAAAGTGCTCTGTGGAAGACCACAATTTGGCACAAAGCACCAACGCCTCCGAATTGGAAGATTTGAATATCTTGATGACATTATAACATGGACGAAAAGAGCATCCCGATGATGGCGGTACATGCATTGGAATGGCTACGCGATGTTAATTTTTTTTTTTGTATTTTATAATAAATTTTTTTTTGCCTAGACACGTTTATTTATTTTTTACAAATTTTCTGGGTAATTGAAATAACACATCAATACAACTTAACATTTGACTAAATCTTCTTAAAAACAAGAATTTGTATGATTGTCAATTAGACAAACTAACACCAGAGACCAAATTTGTTGAGGTTTGTAACCAGTCAAGTTCACATTATGGCCTTCAACACAGAGCAATATCCCAATATACATCAAGATCTGGTTGCTATAAAATTCTTCTCCCCCTAGGGTGACTGGGGAATAGAAATATGATCACCTTAGGTCTTTCTCATACTCAAAGTAAAACCCTCACTAGAGTAGGGCATTCATTTGACTGTACGGGATGTATAAGTGCACAGCCACGTACGGTAACAATTAGGATGTTACATTTGATGCCTCAGGAGAGTGCCAAACTTTGTACATAAAAAAAACCTGGCTACAACTCTTTGAGGTGTAACTCCATGTAGGTGGCCTTTTGCAAGGCTGAATTTCTGTCCAATGTACAATGTACCTCATTTTCCCCAAGTGGTCCAAATATCACTTACCTTCGTCCCAAACTGCCTCTGTTGCAGGACCTATCTATTGTGCTAATTGTTAATTTGTTCTTGTACTGAACATGTATAACATGTATAATGCAATTGGATGTTCAGCAACCAATAATCATTTAACCATATTAAATTCTTCAGCAAATCATGATAAGTGTAATGTATTGAAATGTTTCTTTGTTTAATGAATTTATATATTGCATCTGGTGTGATGCATTTAAATAGGTGGTAGTGGTATACATTGATGTAGTTTTTTAAGGACAGTCCTTAATAAATGTTCATCTTGTTGTAGTCACAAACATGTATAGTTGTGTATAAAAGCTTTATACACGCATATGTTTATTTGAAATAACAAGTCATTATATATGTGCCTGTCACAAGTCAGCTGGAGCCTGTAGTTCACTTGTTGTTGGTTCATGTTTGTCAAATTTGTTTCTCGAAAATTGTTTTGTTATGAATTAGGTCGTTACTTTTCTCAAATGAAAGTTTCATATCTTTCATGTCGGGGCCTTTTGCAGCTGATCACACGGTACGGGTTTTCTCATTGTTGAAGGCAGTATGGTTGCCTATAATTGTAAATATCAATTTCATTTTAACTTTGGAAGATAGTTGTTTCATTGTCGATCATACCACATCTCCTTATTTTTATAATGCATCAATTATAACTGTCACTAAACATGGATGTGTACCTGAATGATGCTGTTGTACTATTTCATTTTCAGCTGGATCTTTATTTGAGCAGACTACATAAAGTTGTCTACGCTTTGCTACTAGTCATTCATGTTTGTACTTGAAATGTTGTGAATAGATTTATCAGTGTATATGAGAACGTATTAGGAAGCAAAAAAGGGTAAATATATGAAGTAGGATATTAAACAAAGAAATGAAGCATCAAAACTGTGTAAATATCTGATCACTCGCTTGCATAAAATGCTTTTCAAAAATAAGATCGCTCGCTAGGAAAAAAAATAGTGTTGCCTGCCAAAAAATAAAAATAAGAAAGAAAAGAAAAAAAAATCAAATAAAAAAAATTTGCTCTCTCGCTACCTTTTTTTTTGGAAAGTGTCCGAAGAACTTGAAATTAATTTGGTTTAGCCTAAATTTGTTGTAAATCTGTCAGTGCAAAAACGTCCAAATGTCATGATCTACTTTTTTCTTATTTTACTTAAATTACTTAAAAGGAGTTATTGCGCTTTAGGATGATTTTCATTACTTTGTATTATAAATCAAAAATGTTGAAACAATAAAAGATGGTGTGTGAAAACTTTATAAAAAATGAGTTTTTGTTCTTAAATTAAGACATAAAGGTTTTTATTTTAAAATTGCGTTTTAGGCGAAGTTCTTAGCAGATAGAAAGAAACTGTAAAAGAGAGGCGAATGATACCATAGGGACATTTAAAGTCGGAAATAAACTGACATGGCAGAAAAAGGAAAGGACCAAAAGACAAACAATAGTATACAACACACAGCATAGAAAACTTAAGAAAATGCAACACGAATCACACTAAAAACCGGGTTGATCTAAGGTACTCCGGAACGGTAAGCAGATTGTTTTTTAACACATAAAAACTAAATGTTTTAGTCATGCAGTATATGCTTGTCTTTAATGTTGGATAGTGGCTATATATATATAGTTGAAGATGACATAGTTCGAGTTGAGTAACACAGATTCTTCAGAGCCTGAAGGTGTTACAAGCTTTACAATATATGAAGAAGATACTGAAGTTTGGTAACGATGATCGAAAAGTTTGTCATTCCAACTGTCCATCTCTTGTAATTTAATATGTACTGTTCTTACACATTGTATATACGTTGTATATACGTAATTCTCACATAATTTTAATTTAAATTTCACACTTGTCTATATTAACTGTCATTATAAGCTAAAGCTGGTGTTAATTAAATGTATTAGTTTGTTTTACATATAATCACTTTGATATACGATAATCAATTATATCCCTCTGTTAACGCCTACGTTATCGAAACAGATATGTTATTGTTAGGATTTAAATTCAAAATGCAACATTGAGAACAGAGACACGCTGACTGCTTGGTAAATGCTTAAGCAAATTTACGGTAAATTATTTTTAATTGCATTTTTTAAGGATGTACTTAGGTGAGGTTAGGTGAAAATTAATAAATCAAGAAATTCAAAATGATACTATTAGCCGGCAAAGTATTCTTTAAAGTCATAAGAAACCTCAAATCAAAAAAAAATAATGCATATGATTTTAATAACTCAATGGATAGTTTTCATTATAAAACTTATGTACATATACTTTTTTCTGTAGAAAATTCTTTAATTTATTCATATTTAGAAGAAGTTTACTTTATTTGAATAGCTTCCTTCCAGCAAGCAATTCCCCCGAGATATTTTCCGTATGCAAGGTGACTTTAGTGTGACCCATCTCGTAAAACTCCGGTGACCACAATACGCATGGATGTCCTTAAAATAAACTATTATCTGAATTTACATGTTAAACACGTGCTCAATTTCCATGCTTTTTTGTTTATTTTTCGTCAATTGTTGACAAACAGGTGACAATCGTTAAACTTCGGCTTCAAAACACGAACTTTAATTACCTGCCATATTTTCACAACAACACTGACCGATTGAAAAAAAATTGACAATTATACGAAATTTACACGAAAAAAATGATAAATTCGAGCACAGAAGACTAAGTTTATGATGTTTGTATGCATTGGTTCAAGAATTGGAAGAACATTATTTTTCACCGGTCACTCGTTTCTTATGACTTTAAGGATAAAAATAGGTTAAAAATATTGATAGGTCATGGACCACCTTTTCGAGATTTTTAAGATTAAAAATATGGCGGGAAAAGGCTGACTCGGACTATTACCTTATATTTGCATTGGTATGATTTGGGTCTCAAAACAAAAGAAATGAAAATCAAGAATCTTCTAAAATTTTGGTAAAAGACCTTTCATGAGCTATTTAGTTTTATATGAAAAAAATAAATGGGTGTTATGGGGCAAAATATTTTACCTTGTATTGTATGTCACACCAAGGAGTCCGAACATTTGACATGAATTCAAAAAACTCACCTAAGAACATCCTTAAAGATTGTTATTTATGTCACACCCTGTATTTTATTAAAGGTTTTTCAATGTCTGTATAGCAAGTGATATTGTTTTGTATTATGTAATATCATTTTACAGCATATACGAAAAATTCTGAGCGCCTGATTTACATGTACATCCATTCCTGTATTTTTTGGGGTTTGTGTTATTCAATCATCCCTTTTCTACTAAATATTGTGTGATTTTTTTATGCTCATGATACAATCTGAGGGTACCACCTGATTTATTCAATGCAAGATAAACTTTTTATTGATCTTAAATGTTGTTTACCAACAAATGTTGTAAATGCCGACACATATATTTAAAAAAAATCGATTTAAATATCAGTCTTAGCCGTTTTAAAAATATAATTTCTCATTTTTGTGATATATTTAAATCTTTTATTTGACGCATTGTTGATTGAGTATATCTCATGAGTCTTTTATTTGTAATAACATTGTTTGGTGACGCTATAAAATGTTCACCCAGTAAGACAATATCGTCCGCATAGTTAGCGAGCCTATTTGCATGTTGCATAACTTTGCGCTTAAATTGTTGGTGAATATTGCAATGATAATGGTGTTATTGTATCGTTTGTACAACAGAGATGATCATTTTGCTCCTTGGCGAAGCCCTTGCATTCTGATGTTTCATTATTCCACATAATTTTAAGAGACAGATTTTGATATATGTTCCGAAGTAAAATCCACATATCGCCGATAATTCCATCATGAAAGAGCTTATTTAACATGATCACATTGCTCAGGGTGTCAAATGCTTTTTCTACGTCAAGGGCTACGAGCTCTAATAATATTTGAAGTAAATAATGACAACAGTAGTATACCGCTGTTCGAAAGTCATAAATTGGTTGAGAGAAAACAAATTCGGGTGACAAAACTAAAACCGAGTGAAACACATCAACTATAAGAGGAAAACACCGAAACAACAGAAACACTTTTAAAAGTGCAACAAAAAACAAACGACAATGAAATGTACACAGAAACGAACTATAAGATAACAACTGCCATATTCCTGACTTGGTACAGGACATTTTAAGAAAAATGGTGTGTTGAACCTGGTTTTATGGCTAGCCAAACCTCGGACTTTTATGGCAATGTTAAATATAAAATGACAACATTACACGACAGGAATACAGTACAAATAAATGCAAGAACATTCAGAACAGAGAAATATACAAATAAACAATACAATAGTTCATTTCGACATGCTTACCACAGAATAAAAAACAAACACGTAAAACAACCTAGGGCAGTACACAAAAACAGCACAACAGAACCACGAACTGTCTGTCTCACAACTGGATTAACGCCACAAAAGTGAAGTCTGAAGTATACTTCTAAACATTTGATATAATTCATGTCGTTATTTCTTTTAAATCAAACTGTAAAACAAGTAAATCGTGTATTTATAGTTGCTTTAATCTAAGATCTTATTAATGAACTGTGTGATTAATTATCTTTACTTTTACATACGAATAAAAAAAAATACAACTACCAACGATAAGATATTTAACAATATCTGATCAGAATTACAAAAACAACATCATAACTAAATACATGAATGATGGATAAACAAATACCGTGACACGTCTTATAGCAAATGCGAATTCACACTCAGTAATACAGCCATTTTCGGGAATAGGTTATGTTCGGTACTTATAAGACCAGACGACGTAAATAGTAAACCACAATCAAAGACGTGGTTAAAATGTCCTTAGTTAGTTTAGAGACAGACACATCGTATGGATCAACCAATTCGGGATAGTATCAATAAAGTTTACGGAGTGTCATTTTTAATCTCTCCTCCTCATAACTTTGTAAGAGCAGTTTATTGCGTAAAGAGCACACTCCTGTATATGAAGTCCGTATAGGGTGAACATGCACGAACATAACGTATCAACTGAGATATTTAAAAACCATACGATGGGACAGAGGGTATTTTACCTCTGAGAAATGAAATTGGAAATTAATTATTGGAAAGTTGAAATCGTCCTGTTTGTCATAGATTTTAGTGTGAAGTCGTCCATCTGTGTGAATATTGAGGAAAAGTTTAAGGTATGAAGCAGTCCTTCTAGTATCAGTTGTATCCTTAAATTCAAGTACACTAGGATATATGAAATGTTTGTACTGACTTAAATATAGGTTATTCAGTGATAGGACATCATCAATATATCTGAAAGTTAAATTACAGAATTTCGCGAAGTTCTTTTTCTTTTTGTCTTTTAGAAGGTTCTGAATGAGTACAAAAACAGATAGGCCAATAGGGATGCACAATTAATTGGCAAAACTTTTAGGAATTTTGGTCCTCAATGCTCTTCAACTTCGTAATTTATTTGGCTTTTTAACTTTTTTGGATTCGAGCGTCACTGATGAGTCTTATGTAGACGAAACGCGCGTCTGGCGTATTTACTAAATTTAGTCCTGGTATCTTTGATGAGTTTCTTAATACACATTGGAATAACGACTGTCTGTTGGAATATCAATCTTCCAAACTCAACAAATATATTGTCGATCGAAAGTCCAGTATTTTGATAATATCATCTTTAGTATATGGTAGATTCAGTGTGATTCTTCAAAAAAATAAGAATTATCATATCCCAAAATAAGCAATTTTTATCTACGATTTCCATGTAAACATTAAAACGAATCGTTTCAGATGTAATAAAGGCTACACACAGGCTTGATGACATTCTGTACACCCTCGTTGTAATAGATTTTGTGATTGTTGTAGTTCATATTAAAGCCTCCGTTTAACAATAGATTCAAATATTTTAGAAACTTGTAACGACAATTTCCCTGTGGTTTCCAGGTATGGTTTAATCCTTCTTCTCTTTAAGGACAGGTGTTGCTATTCCCTTTTTAAGAATCTGATCTTTTTTTTGCAGAGCTGACATAGGAAACAACTGTCATATTTCTGAATTAGTACAGGCATTTCCTTATGTAAAAATGGCTGGATTAAACCTGGTTTAATGGTTAGCCAAACCTCTCACTTGTATAAGAGTCGCATTGAATTTCATTGTATTGAAAACTACTATATTTGAAAATAAATTTTCGTGCTTTCATCAGGAAACTTTCTAACCTTAACTCTTAAAATGCAGTGATGTATGAATACATATAAACACTAAGAAACATATATATGCCAAATAAGAATCCTTAAGAAGTAACGATATAGTTATCAAAGGTACCAGGATTATAATTTAGTACGCCAGACGCGCGTGTCGTCTACATAAGACTCATCAGTGACGCTCATATCAAAATATTTATAAAGCCAAACAAGTAAAAAGTTGAAGAGCATTAAGGAATCAAAATTCCAAAAAGTTTTGCCAAATACGGTTAAGGTATAAATCTATCACTGGGATAAGAAAATCCTTAGTTTTTCGGTAAATTAGAAATTGACCTATGTTCAACTTTCCTTGACAGAGTTTGAACCTTTTTTGGTTTGTAGAGAATAACCGGTTATTCCAGGAAATAGTGTTGAAAATCATGTCACAACTGAAGCATCAGAAAAATAAATAAGGAATACATAATCTTTATTTCAAGAGGATAACTCAATTTGTTAAAAGTAATCTCCCTGACTGAGAGTCTTCAAAATAATAATAATATATTCATAAAGTACACATAAAGTTATAATTAATGATATATACAAAATACACAATTTCATAAAGATATTAAATTAAATGAAAAGCATTATAATCTGACCTCGTCATGAAAAAATTGCAAAAGATACGAGTGTCTTATTTATCTTTATTTCATTTGGTAAAATGTTCCATATTTGAGAACAAGAATATATAAAAGTTTCTTAAAAAAAAATTTTTTTGGCTTCGGAAGTTTTAATAGTTTTCATCCACTGAACGTAAATTATAATTTCGATTATCAGTAAAAGTTACGGTACCATACACTTTGACTAAGATTCATTTGGCTCTTTTAATTTCATAACATTTTTAAACATAATATTTACTTTGATTCTGACAAAAATATAAATAATTCAAAAAACTTGAACCACACACTTTATCGGAAAAATTTCTTTGGATATATAGCAGTTTGACAAACACTAATTTTGATTATGAGAAGCTTAAGGGCATACGATACAGTTACAGGGGAGGAAATGACGTTGCTAACGTAAAATTTTCTTTTCGTTACGTCAAACTGTGACATATTGGGAAAAGATGCATTTTTCGACTGATTTTTATCATTCAAACTGATTTAATTTGAAAACGAGTGCATGGACCCCTATTTTTAAAAACGACCATTTGTTTTATTTTGCAGGTAGGTTATGTGGACCAAATTTGATAAAACTGTAGATAATGAAATTTTTTTTATTTTGATAAATATACAGCAATAAATTACGTTTTTTCTCAATTCATGACCATTTGATAAATATGAGTTATTTCTGAATATAAAATGCATAAATTTTTATGATACTTATAAAATACAGAAATTACAAATTATTTAACAAAAAACAATTTGTGTTTATCTTTCAAAACAAAAAAGTTCCGGCTTTCTTTGGAAAGGACAAATACGGCCACAAATCCAAATTTTGAGCAAATTTATAAAATTTCGACCTAATTTAGGCTAAAAAAATAGCCTAGTATATGGAAATTTTCATCAAACTGTAAATACGGCATCAAAACGATTGAAACTTTTGTAGTGTAACTGGGATAGGTCTTTCAAATGTTTTCCATGTGGGATAAGGCTCCAATTTTTATATTTGTCAATGACATAACATGCTTACATATATTTTAACAAATTCATTTCCCCATTTTTTCATTGGAGAATCATAAAACAGGAAAAAAAACATTATTATTAGACTTTTATTCATTAAAGGAATATATTCCTTTAGTTTAGTTTAAATATATTTATTTATAGTGGATTGGGAAACAAGTTTTGCGACTTATATTTATCCCTTTCCACTTTGCGGGTGCGAGTGCTGCCTTGTAGCGGCATCAGCCTACTCTTTTTTGAAATCTACAAGGGTGTCTTTAACATATGTACTCCTTTAGTAATTGGTCATACAATTACAAAAAAAAAAACCACAACAATTAGAAGAAATAAAGAAAGATTTTGATTTTACTGTTATTTCAAATGTTAAGAGTAAGCAAGCAAGAACAAGAATGTATATATGTTTTTTTTTTTGCTTTCTTGCAGGGTATTCAACTGCATGTCGTATATTGCACTACATTTCCTCTTAATGTTTTTATATCCGAATACTATGACATGTATGAGTGCTCGAATTTCTTTTATATAATTGAAAACTCTTTCATCTCTTTCACTTTTTCTAATAGGAGATAACTCAAAATATAACTTTTACTCTTGCGGAAATCTTAATTATTTTATAATTTCCATAATATTTCACAATTGATAAACACCAGAACAAATGTTTGCATTCCTTCATTTAGACATTTGTTCCATACTTGACATGAGCCTTGCCCAAAGTGTTGACTGTATGCAGAGTGGAATATCAAAAACAATAGTCATGAATAAACTGCATTATTTATTTATTATTTTATTGACACTGATATTTGATAAATTCCATCTTGTATCCCAGTGTCACTATTTGAATTAATTTTTAAATACTTTCCTAGTTTTATTAACTTTTTATAATATGTTCTTACATTTTTCACTGTATCACTAGATTTTATTATATCCAAAGTTTTCCGTTTAATTTTCTATAATATATATCCCAATTACAATTAGATAAGTGCAGAGTCTTTATATCAAATCCATAATTTGGTATTTTTTTTTATTATTTCCAATATCACATTCAAAATAATTATCCTCACAATACAAATGTTTTGGAATATTTTATTTATATTTTTCACCATATCATTGGATTTAAGTATATCCACAGTATTCAATTTTTATTTCATTTCCCATGCTATATATCCCAATTTAACAATATTAGATCAAGAATTTTATTATGATAACACTTTTCCAATATCACATTAAAATTGTTATTCTCACGTGATATATTTTGGAATATATTTTACTTTTATTTTTCACTTTATCACTAGATTTGTGTATATCCACTGTTTTCACATTTTATTACATTTACATGATATATATCACATTTAAACAGGTTAATCATCTTCATATTCGATCCAACATTTTATAATGATTATTTTTAAAATCACATTTAAAACCACAGAAACATGTTGGATGAACTTATTTCTCCTACTTGCACTCCAGTTTTGATTTTTTTAAAACATTTTAGATCAGCTAAATCCCGTCTTATAAAAAAGGGAATTCCCTGAGTGACCACAGTATTTTTATGCACAAAAATCCTTATAAATTTCACTGCATTGTATACTCCAAATTATTTCGAATTTTACATTTACATCATCATGTGAAAACCAAACAAATTATTTTGATTGAATAATTACACTCTATGTAAGAATGCTGGATTTTGATTGGTCGATAGTCAGTGTATTTTTCACCAATTTACTGTTATTAAATGAAAATCGTTCATTTTTGTAACGCCGCCGGTGTATTTGCCAACAGGATATGCCTTTTTTACCCTCACTGCCGTGGTATTTGCCAAAAAAATACTCCATCCGACTGGACGCTTGTAACGTCACGATCATCTATGCGTTTTTGAACATTAACATTCGGTGTAATTAAACAGATATATCATGTTCTTGAGGTGTGTTAGGGGAAAATACCAGTCTTGAGAATGAATTTCTCTCGCCTTACGGTTCGCGAAATTTAACATTCTCTCGACTAGGATTTTTCGCAAATACACCTCCTTAACATGATATATCTGTTTATTTTTTCCTCCTTGGTATATTCATGACAATCCATCCTTGGAAAAAAACCGTCATATTTTAAGAAGCAAAATGAAACGGCATCTCAGAACTGAATTCAAATAACATACATCCCAATATTTTATGCACATTGACTCCAATAGATTTCAACGATACGAATACTACTCCAAAATGGAAAGTTCAATGGGATATATGGAAAAATGCATAACATATCCATCTGAAAACTGAAACTGAAAACACCCGAATAGCTATTTCTTGTTTCAGTGACAACTGGACAATACCATGTATAAGGGTTAGAAATTTAAAGATTCATTTATTATGTTAAAACAGTTTTAATTTTCATACGTATTAACATGAAGTTCTGAAAATCTTTCACTGATTTATATTTTTGGGTCAAATAAGATTAATCATCTATATTGGGGATTTCGGTGAATAAAAAAAAACAGTACAGGTAGCTTACATTTTTTGGTCATAATGATATTTGTCTTAGGCTCTTCTATATGTTGTCCATTCAAGCATTGAAACAATATAATTTTTGAACAACGAACTTTTGTTGCAAAATATAGTTAAGTCATCGAACAAAAAATGCCACGATAAGGAAAAGAAAACAAAATTTAACTACTTTTTTAAACATCATTAAGGATGTATTCTTCTGACTTTTCAGTCGCGTTCAGTCTCGTTGAAATCTCGTTCTTGAATTATTTCCAAAACATGTGATACAAGTGGAAAATATCAAGGAATTTTTTAAATATTATTATCAAACATAACTTTGTGAAAAAATTGTGTTTTTACAATGAATGGTAAATAAATGGTTTTTGAGTAATCCAGTTTTCAAATTTTACGACCAATCAAGTCAGTATTTTTAGCCCAAATTTTGAGAAAATGGGTGGGGGATACAAAAAATGATTTTACAAAAATTATGGACATCCCATATCATTTTGGTCTTTTCAAATTTCTTAGATATGTATTTTTTCAATCATTTATAACAAAAAAGTTGAAATAATATCCATTTTGTTCTTAAAACTGATAAAATTTACAAAAATACAAAGTTGACAAAATATGATAAAACTTTCTTATATTAACACCTACCTATAGTTTTTGAAGTAAAATTTATTCAGATTGGTCCACTTCATCTTTATAGAAAGTATGAAAAAAAGTTTAATTGTAGAACTGTGATTTTTTTTTCATGATAATAGCCCAAAAATATGTAAAAATCGATGAAAAATGGGAGAATCATCAAAATTGTGCATTTTCTATGGGCCGTAGCAAAAAAAGAAGTGCACCACCATATGATTTTTTCTTCACCAATGATTTTGTTACAGTCTTATAAACCCCAAAATCAGGTTAAGAAAAAAAGTTTAATTCTAGAATTATTTGGCTCTTCAGAGGTGTACATCCTTAAGTATCTTTAAAACAAAATATACTGACCGACTATAGAAACGCAATACTAGATTATTCTTTTTAATTCCAGTTTTCAAATATGCAATTTTTATTAAATAAATGTATGCACATAGATTTCATTTAAAACTTCAATGTCTAAAAAAAAATTAAAAGTTCGAAAGTTAAATTAATTACATCATTATTTTGTCAAATGTATGCTTTGCTATCATTCGTCACAACTCGGCCGATTCCGTACCTCATCTAATGGATATAAGGGGAGTAGCGGAGTAACCCGAGGATTGCCGATTGCTTTGCTATTAAACTCTTTTTATGAAGTACGGTACATGTTCTATGAAAGCCCCATGTTTCACCATCGCTGTGACAGTGTTTCCATGAACGCCTCATGTTTCCCCATCGCTGTGACAGTGTTTCTATGAAAGCCTCATGTTTCACCATCGCTGTGACAGTGTTTCCATGAACGCCTTATGTTTCGCCATCGCTGTGACAGTGTTTCTATGAAAGCCTCGTGTTTCACCATCGCTTTGACAGTGTTTCTATGAAAGCCTCATGTTTCACCATCGCTGTGACAGTGTTTCTATGAAAGCCTCATGTTTCACCATCGCTGTGACAGTGTTTCTATGAAAGCCCCATGTTTCACCATCGCTGTGACAGTGTTTCCATGAACGCCTCATGTTTCGCCATCGCTGTGACAGTGTTTCGATGAACGCCTCATGTTTCACCATCGCTGTGACAGTGTTTCTATGAAAGCCTCATGTTTCACCATCGCTGTGACAGTGTTTCCATGAACGCCTCATGTTTCGCCATCGCTGTGACAGTGATTCCATGAACGCCTCATGTTTCGCCATCGCTGTGACAGTGTTTCCATGAAAGCCCCATGTTTCACCATCGCTGTGACAGTGTTTCGATGAACGCCTCATGTTTCACCATCGCTGTGACAGTGTTTCTATAAAAGCCTCATGTTTCGCCATCGCTGTGACAGTGTTTCCATGAACGCCTCATGTTTCGCCATCGCTGTGACAGTGTTTCTATGAAAGCCTCATGTTTCACCATCGCTGTGACAGTGTTTCCATGAACGCCTCATGTTTCGCCATCGCTGTGACAGTGTTTCTATGAAAGCCTCATGTTTCACCATCGCTGTGACAGTGTTTCTATGAAAGCCTCATGTTTCACCATCGCTGTGACAGTGTTTCTATGAAAGCCTCATGTTTCGCCATCGCTGTGACAGTGTTTCCATGAACGCCTCATTTTTCGCCATCGCTGTGACAGTGTTTTGATGAACGCCTCATGTTTCACCATCGCTGTGACAGTGTTTCTATGAAAGCCTCATGTTTCACCATCGCTGTGACAGTGTTTCCATGAACGCCTCATGTTTCACCATCGCTGTGACAGTGTTTCTATGAAAGCCTCATGTTTCACCATCGCTGTGACAGTGTTTCTATGAAAGCCTCATGTTTCACCATCGCTGTGACAGTGTTTCTATGAAAGCCTCATGTTTCACCATCGCTGTGACAGTGTTTCTATGAAAGCCTCATGTTTCACCATCGCTGTGACAGTGTTTCTATGAAAGCCTCATGTTTCGCCATCGGTGTGACAGTGTTTCTATGAAAGCCTCATGTTTCACCATCGCTGTGACAGATGGTTACTTTGTTATTATTGTTTTCTTTATACCATCATGACCATTGGATCTACAAAGGTATTGGAATAAATTTAAACTTCAACGGTACGAGTAAAAAAATGTAAAGTTAATGACAATGCAATAGTTATTCAGCAATGCAAAATTTAATAAGATGCATCAAGGGATAAACCTGCGATCTTCATTAGCAGACAAATGTCTTTATACAATTTTAAAAAGGTTTGTTATTTTTTACGTCACACTAAATGATAAAATATTGAGATAAAATATGAGAAAATAGTTCTTATAAAACGCTTTCAGAATATCAAAAGAAAAATGGGTCAGCTTACGTTTTTTTCCTGCTATAGAAATGTGTTGAAGTTTCCGTTGTACATCAATGAATAAGCTTAATTACAATTCTAGACCATTTGTGTTTTTCTATTTTAAAATCGAAGATGGCAAAAGACATCAGTACTGACTTAAACCAATTCTTATTATTTCCACTCCGAATGAATAAATAATAGAATTAATCAACGCAAAATTCCAAAAAGGGCAGATGTTGCGACCGGAACATGTACATTTCATTAAAAGGATATTAACGATCTACTAATTGAGCGTGTAAAATATCATTTAAGCTGTTAATTTTAATTGATAGTATATACGTTCAGTTTGGATAAATGAATACCTACAAGTAATCGGTATTGCCTTTGAGGGTATAGTGCATCTCTAATGGCGAATTAATTCCTTTACTTACAGAAATACAAATTAATCGCGAAGCTTTAAATAAACCTGCAAACCACCACTTGAGATATTTTCAACAAAACAATCAAATATATAAATAATATATTCTAATAAATACATAAATCAATATCTACCATCAAAATTTTGTTACTTTTATGAATAAAACTACTATAGTCGCCGTCAGCTGAAATTCGTAGCGGTTATCTGTAAAAATAATCTAAACTATCAACTACGTTCACTCGAGATATAGTTTTTCACATTCCATTCATAAATCGCGAAAAGAAAAATCACTACTGGCCTACCTTTTAAGTGATTGCACTGTGATAATCCTGACGGCGACTATAAGCCCGAATGATAAGATTGAAATTAAGAGAATTATGAACATGTAACACCACTGGGTCGATGCTACTGCTGGTGGACGTTTCGTCCCCGAGGGTATCACCAGCCCAGTAGTCAACACTTTGGTGTTGACATGAATATCAATAATGTGGTCATTTTTATAAATTGCCTGTTTACAAAACTTTGATTTTTTCGAAAAACTAAGGATTTTCTTATCCCAGGCATAGATAACCTTGGCCGTTTTTGGCACAACTTTTTGGAATTTTGGATCCTCAATGCTCTTCAACTATGTACTTGTTTGGTTTTATAAATATTTTGATATGAGCGTCACTGATGAGTCTTATGTAGACGAAACGCGCATCTGGCGTACTTAACTATAATCCTGGTACCTTTGATAACTATAGGAACGGTGCCTACTAATGTGAAGTCAAAATGAAAACTATGAGATAACCGTTTTTAAAGTTGTGTTTTCATTTATTTCATTACAGGCTACAACATCAGTGAGACCTTTTAAAACGTAGGAAAACAATGAATGTAAGTAGAAATAATTGAAGGTTTTAGAACATGATATGAATATACATTGGTATCATTTCCCTTTTACACACCGTATCAATAGACAATAAGCGACCGTTTATGATAAAGTTGCAGGAGTGCTTCAAAGATTATAAAGCACCATTCCTCTCATAATCAATATGATACGATTTCTTTAAAATACAGTGTAAAGCATTCACTTCCCAATTGGTCTTGTCTTAAATCACTATCTCCATTTTGAATACAAGTTTTTTTGATTTGCCAAAATTTCATTTACAAGAATGTGCAACTTTGATAGATGAAAGTAAATTTCTATATTTTTCCAGATTTCTCTATATCTAAATTTTCAAACGTAACATCAGAAAGATTTTTTTTTAAGTGGCTTTAAATTGATATAAACTCATCAAACAATTATCCAGACAGCATAATATCGTTAACTAGTATTGAATCCCAATCTCGGGCACACAATGTATGTTTTTTAACATATTTGGTAACAAATGCAAATTTGCATTAAAAGTCAAATTTACACTTTTTCCATATTTAAAAAGATAACTTTGGTTATGCTACATTAAAGGAGAAATGGTGTAAACCAATGAAAAAGCAACCCAACAACAAGGAATACCAAAGAGGTTACGTACAATCCTCAACATATAACATATGACTACTCAAAAATAACAAAAATTAGCTGAATTTGTCTTTTCTTTGGGTATAAAAACAAGGAGATGTGGTTTGATTGCCAATGAAACAACAATGAGTTCAGATGAAGTGGATTTAAAAAGTAAAATTACAAAAATACCGAACTCCAAAGAAAACTCAAAACGGAAAGTCCCTAATGAAATGGCAAAATAAAAAGCTCAAACAAATCAAACGAAATGATAACAACTGTTATATTCCTGACTTGGTACAGGCATTTTCTTATGTAGAAAATGGTAGATTAAACCTGGTTTTATAGCTAGCTAAATCTCTCACTTGTATGACAGTCGCATCAAATTCCATTATATTGACAACGATGTGTGAACAAAACAAACAGACACAATATCAACAAAGAAACACAAAATGCATACAGACACAGAAAACCAGCAAAAACGAAAGAAAAAAGTACAAAAATTTACCATAGCACAAATATAGACAACCGTACGGCCTTCAACAATGAGGTCGCTTTTGGTAACAAAGCTGCTCAAGTATTGAAGTATATATATATATATATCATTGACTTTCACAGTTTTTGGTTAGAGCGTACCTTATGAACTTACGAAGTTTCGACTTTAGACAAGATGCATTTAGCGGGGTTTGATGAGTTTTTGAGATCTCAACTATTTCCGTTTTTATCTCGACAAGCGATATGTCATTATTATCTTAACTTTAGATGGAATTATATCTTCACAATATATCACTATTTTTTTTACATTACAATTGCGTTATTTATCTGATACATTTATCTTACATATAATCTTACAATACTAGTTTTTAATACTAGTATCATTTTAGACAAAATGTGTACTTAAAACTATATGTACAATAATTTAATATATCCGAAAATGTCCTTAGTCAGCAGTGGAGAGTTGACAAATTGACAATCATACCACATCTTCACCTTTTTAAATATTAAACGTGCTCCTACTAAGAGCAGATTAAAATCAATTTTAAAGCTGATTGTTGTGTCTCTTTTGAACAATTGATAGAATATATACCTTGATCAATATGAAAAGAAACTAATCTGAATAAAATCTTGGCATTTTAAAGATACGGAATAGCGCAATAAAATCCATATATCGAGGAATTGTCGGCAAAACATGTACCACGAAAAGACAAAAACATCAACATACATCAAAACATAAAATTAGCATCTATGAACCCTTACACGTTTTCCAAAAAGGCTATCCGTGGAATTGTAGCTCCACATCTTTCCTTAGAAAATCGATAAAAACTTGCAATCGTTGATATTCAAACATGGAAAGGATAACGGGATCGTAGCTAAGACGAGTGAAACGTAACCGTGAATAATTTAATTTTGGTTGTAACACGTCTTCTGATTGACTGAAAGTTTTTTGTCTATCAGCTCGTAGACATATTTTTGTCATTTGACCGGGACTTCATCAACTTTTATTGATGATTTACTCCTTGGAAATGGAATTCAGAATTAAATAATAAGGAAAAAGTGTTATAATTTGTCTGTCTATTCGAAATTAAAAAAAATGCGGTGCACACTTTTAAATAACCCGCTATCATGAAGTAATAGATTTTTTAAAATAAGCAAGCCCTTAAAAGTAAACGCGAGTCCTGGAATAATGTATCGACCAGGAAGCAATATAACACCTGTTTAGTCAAAAATTTACGAAAAAATATCATGATGAAATACCATTATATGATTTTTCTTTTATTCTGTATATTTAAGGAATGACTTTAATATTACGCGTCTTCTGATTGGCTGATGTCATTTTGTTATCAGCCCATAGACATAATAAAGGGATATTTTTTCTGTCTATGAAGAAATAACATAAAAAATTTGGTGCTCACTGAATAACGCGCGTAGCGGGTTATTTAACAGTGTGTAACTCATTTTTTATGTTATTTCAAATGGTAGAAAAAAATATTACAGTCATTTCTCATAATTAAATTCAAAATTCCATTTTAAACCGTAGAAAACCATGAAAAACGTTGATGACGTCACGGTCACATGACTTAATTATGTCTATGAGCTGATAACAAAATAACGTCAGCCAATCAGAAGACGGGTTACATCCACAATTAAATTATTGCAAAACGTCATCAAATTATACAATTGGTTCGATCAAAGAAGATCGATCTATCAATACAGGTAATGCAAATCTAAAATCAATGAAAATTATTGATGATTGATTTGTCAGTGTTTATCGCCACTCTCAGCACTATTGACTATTTCATGGTGATAATTTTGTATTGGCTAAAGAAGCCGGAGTACCCGGAGATAACCACAGACCTTTGGTAGGAAAACTAACAATTATAGACAACCAAGGTTTGAGTCGAGCCCACGTGTTGGATTCAATAAAAAGTAAGCTTTTTATATAATATACTAATTTATTCGCATCTTTTTAGGTAACAGTTACCATGCAACCGGCTGAACAGGTTAATCGTACAGCGACAGTTTGGTTTGCTGTATTAGCTGGACTTACAGTTATAGTGGACATCAGTTATTTCATAGTCTGTTTTAAGGCTCTGAAAAAAAATTTTCATCCATCTTATGATTTTAGGTCTTTTTTTCAGCGACAGTATTCTTGGGATATCCTCAGCACTCTTTTCTTTAAGTTCTTTAATAAAACACGAATTCATCGGATCCTGCCTAGTACAGTTCTTTCTTTTTCTCTTTGGTATTCAATTGAACTATCTTTTGATATTCATGCTGTGCCTACAGAGGTACTTTGCGGTGAAGTCATTCAACTTTGGAACAAATGAAAGATTTGATAGGAACAAATTTAAACACATCGGGGTAGCTATCGTTCTCACGTTCTCAACTTCAATATGTGCATTACTGACTCCAAAAGTTGAATATGTTCAAGTTTGCACAGGTTCAGCCGTATTTGGGGATAGTTTTTATATTTTTGCAACTATTATCTCTTTACCCATAGCTGTGATTATTTTTTCTATACTGATACTGTCAATTATCACAAGTTTTCGCTTATGGAAAATATATTTCAAAGGAACAATTGCACCGATTCGAAGAGAGGATATTAACATTTCTTATCGAATGCAGTCGGCTGTTTCATACACAAATCATTGTTCTCACAGTTCAGATAGGAATGCTTCTGACATACAAATACAAGATGAAGACAAGGAGGAAACTATTTCATTAACTGATATAGAAATTCTAAATGTGACATCAAGCACCGAAGTCAATGGAGATATGTCAGAGATTCGAAAACCATGTAAGATGAATTCAGGTCAGTGTTGCAATGTCGTGAGTTGTCAACACCCTCAGATTTTCACGATGACGAATTATGAAAAACACTCGATCTACAACTCAACTACAAATAAGGATAAAACAAACATGTTTCAAGTGCAGAAGACAGTGCAAAGAAAATCAGAAAGTTCAAGCTCAAAGAAAAAAGATTTTAAACACGAGGAGAACAGCAATGCGATGGTTGATTTGAAACTCTATAGACATAGAAACCATGTTACGACATCCACTGACGACAGCCGTTCATTTGATGAAAGTAGACAGTTTAAAAAGTCCTGGGAGATTCGAGCATTTGTAACTTGTATTATTATTGCTTTCCAAACAATAATATTAACAGGACCTTTTGTAGCGTCGCTTTTGGTAGAGGTGTTCTCGGATGCACCGTTAACACAGCAGTCTGAAATTCTGATCTTCATGCCATACTTGATCAACTCCATATCGAACCCTTTTATATATGCATGGAGAATCCCAGGAATTCGACACGAGTTTAGAAAACTCTTTAGAAAAAATAATTGATTAGACTGAAATCAACTACACTCAACGTAATGCATATAGTTTAGAGAGAAATATACAATATTCTTGCTTTGTAAATATGCAAAATGTCATGTACTACATATAATAACAGATTGCAAATTTTGGTCATGTACTACATATAATAACAGATTGCAAATTATAGGTCATGTACTACATATAATAACAGATTGTCATGTTCTACATATAATAATAGATTGCAAATTATAGTGTATCATCTGTGGTACTTGAACTTTTCTTTCTTCACAATAATTAACCGTGAATGTTGGTTTACGGTTATGGAACGACGGATAAGTTTCTTAAAAATTAGTCGAAGGATACCAAAGGGACATTCAAACTCATACAAGTCATAAGCAGGCATGGGGTAATGCAAATTTGTAATTGTTGTAATGCATGGTAATGCGTTACATTTTTCTAAGTAATTGCATGTAATGTGTAATGCAGCATTTTTTTAATTACATGTAATTGTAATGTAATGCATTAATTGGGGGAAAAGTTGTGTAATTTCATGCATTACATTGCATTACCAAGCATTACTTTTTCACAGATTGTTGGAGATTTAGCTAAAGCAGAATTTAATATTTCTAGATTAATTAAGAACATAATCATTTTGGATATTGATATTATTATTTGTAAGGCATTACTGTAAAAGTTTTTTATTTTTGTCAAAACATCAATGAATACCTTGTCATTAAATAACAGACAACTGACCATTGTCATAAAACACTAATTAGTTTGTTTTACAATCAATCTTTTCACCATTTTGACACTTGGTCATCAATTAGGCTCTTTGTTTATTATATAATTAGGAAAGAAATACTCAGTACATATTTTTGATTTGAATTAATAAAACAAATGTATATTAGAAAAGTAAAGTTAACAACAGTTGAAATGATTATAAACTTCAAATCTGTAATTTCTTTTTAGAGAAAATTAACACAGACTGAGAGATGTATACCTTGAAGCCCTTATTATGTTAAAATGTAATAGTCGAATTGAATAGACTTTTTCTTGATACTTAAATTTAATACGGATGTATACGGAATAATCTTTTCTGACCTCATATTGTTTTTCAAAATGTTTGACTTTTTTTCACTTAATAATAACATGTACAAATGGAATGTGTAATTCAGTGCATTACTTTTCAAAGGTAATTGTAATATAATGCATTACTTTGATAAATGCATGTAATTGCAATTGTAATTTATTGCATGGTTTTGTCAAAGTAATTGTAATATAATGTATTAAATTGCAATGTAATTCGCCCCATGCCTGGTCATAAGTCGAAAATAAACTGACAATGCAATGGCTAAAAAAGAAAAAAGGCAAACAGACAAACAACAGTACTCAACACATAAAATGGAAAAACCAAGGCTCCGTGTTGAAGGCCGTACTTTAACCTATAATGGTTTAATTTTTAAATTGTTATTTGGATGGAGAGTTGTCTCATTGGCACTCACACCACATCTTCCTATATCTATAAACAACAGTACTCAACACATAAAATGGAAAAACCAAAGACTGGGCAACACGAACCCCGACAAAAACTGGGGGTGATCTCAAGGTTCTCCGGACGGATAAGCAGATTCTGCTCCACATGTGACACCCGTCGTGTTGCTCATGTAAGTACAAACCCGGTGATAAGTCTAATTTGGTAGGTACATTCATGGGAAAGGGACCGGGACTGTGATTTCGACAATCGGAACGTATCCGTTGTCATCTGTGAAACGGATACTCAATAACGGTCAACCAACGCGTGATGGCGTCTGTAAAATTGATGAAGGGAAGCTTTCAACTTTACCACTAGTAAGTCTTTTGTTTTACAGCTTACTTGTAAGCAGCAACCCTCTATTAAGTAAATTATGATAGAAAAATACAAGCCCTGGAATATCGTATCAACTTTGAGATATAAACTCCGTATGCAGGAGCTGCGTGAATGTTGCTACTTAGAAATGGAAAGTGCACAAATGGGAGGCTGAAATAATTTCTTTTGTAGCAAAGTTTTGTTTTAAACCGACCATCATTGTCAATTTCTAGATTTCAGTCTAGATATGAGGCAGATTTAACTGTATATGTTGTATCCTGTATATCAAGTTTAATGGGAAAGATGAGTTCAATATGGTCACAAAATTTTGATTTAATTAGTGCGATAACATCATCAATATATCTAACTGTCATCCCTACAGTTCCGTCGTCTTTTCCTCGAATGTAACATCCACAAATAAGACGTATCCCTGATCTGCATACCCCTCCGGTTGTTTTGTTTGGTGGAATGTATTGTGTTTTACGCATTTATTTTCATATGTTGTTTTAGTTGTTTGCCATTGCGTTTTCTGTTTGTCACAGACTAATGAGTCGGACTATATTTTGTACTTGAGCGACAAACTGATCCAGATTTTCAATATGCTTGTTCACGGGGTATCATTCCGCAGGAATACATTTCATCATACGGACACATTTTCTGACTCCGGGCAAGTCATTCTTTGCTTTTACTCATAAAAATGCATTCTATGCGGGGAAGTAACAATACAATTTTTTAATTATTTTGTTTGACCTGCCTAGGGATCGAACCTTCTACCTCCCGCACTCGAGGTGAGTACGCTACCAGGAAACAGACGGCGCGGTTAAAAAAAATAGTAGTAAGAAACACCTAAGTTTATTACGCCATCGTTATTAACAACACAAATTATAGTTCATGTAACACAAGAAACAACGTAAACTACAATGTATCAAAACATGCTCGCAGTTATTTAAAACAAACTCAAAGTTCTTAACATCTAATATAGTCATAAAACCTTCTTACATTCGGTGGCTATATCTCTGAATAAATTGAAACTAAGTTATCCGTGTATACTCTATAACTTAATACTCTTCATATATCCCTCTTGCTGTCGAGTTTTTTCTTGCTTTCACGCGCCAAGAGCATTTTGACGTTGAGTATCTCACGTTGCAAAACTTGTGTAGAAGAGGGCTTAAATTCCCGCCGTCCATAATTTTCCCGCGTCAATGAAGCCGTTATTATGAAAAGCGATGTAAAAGTAATTTTATGAAAACTATTGCTCTAATATGGTTATAAATGATGTTTTTAATACAACATTACTGAAAAATACAACTTTATACCTCGAAGGATAGTTTTTTTTTTTTATCTTTCTTGTCTTTAAAAAAATTGAAAATAATATACCCATTGCTACTAGCTTTATAAGCGCTTTTGTTTTATCTTTGTCAAGATAAATGCATAACTGATTGTTAACCAACTCTAAAATACTACAATATATGTATCCTTGTTTTCCGATTAGCTTAGTAAACCTTGTTAAAATATAACTGATAAATACCGTAAACAATCTCTCAAATAATTATATAAACAAAACAATGGCACCCAATAAAAATAAAAATAAAAACAATGCGTGTACAAATAAAAATAAATAAAAACTCCGAGCAGCCGATTCTATGTCAAACTACTTCTTGTTGTAAAGTATCAAACGTGTCAGATTTAAATTTTCATTCAAAGCATTGTTTCGGTAGGGGAGGAAATAATTTTTATAGACGTTATTATTCATATTCATTTTGTTTATATTTTAATCATGTTTATTATTATTTTGTTGACCACTTATTGCTCAAAATTTTAGAGAAATTTTTGAAAAATCGAATTTAATAATAAAACAACAGAAAAACGAGGAAAGAAATTCTCTAAAATTAATTTCTAATGTCTACAAGTGAACCTGAATCAATAATAATTCATTTTCATTTTCTATGATGAAGTTCACACTGTAATTGGTATACACGAAATATCTTTTAAAATCTGTTGATTGGTAAATTGTTCTCTTCTCAACGTTCAGTGGCAAGTATTTCATGCAATATTCAGGACGTCTAAAATTTAATGTACAATAAATATGTTGCTCAGTGGGTCCTACAAAGTAAAAAGGTCTGTGATGAATGGCTGAAAATTGAGGTTGCCACTGGGAGGGGTCTCATTGGGGGTTCTGATCCCGCATCCCGCTTACTGTTTTGTCAGATTCCCGTATCCCGCTTTCACTATGTACGTAAGCAATTCTCAGTATTTTGTAATTTCCCGTGTCCCACTAGACTTCATTTCCCGTTTTCACGGAACAATAATTTGACTTTCACGTGTGACACTTACAAAAAATCCACAATCCCGCTTCACGCTTAGACCCCAATGAGACCCATCTGGGAAAGGATGATATGTAGGATAGGAAAAGAAATCATTGGGTCACCTACTAATTTAACATCCCCATTTCGAATGAAAATAAATATTTTTAGATTAGTGCTTCAATGATGAAATGGGTATAAAACGTAATAAAATATCGTATGGCAATACAAGTATATCGGGTAACATTTGTGTGCTTTTACAAAAAAAATCTTCACTGAGAATTCAATCGCGGCATTTGAGCCCTAAATAAATTTTCCACGTAAACCCTACAATAGGTAAACGCGACGTCGTAACTCCCGCGGTATTCTCAACATCCTCCAATCCCGTAGCTGTATTTGAAATTCCGCGAAATATAATGACGCTTGCGGTCAAATAGTTTCATCGAGGTCCAATAGTTGGAAACTATTGACCGGTCAAATAGTTCAACTATTGCAATTTGCAAAATAGTTAAAATATTGTGTACTTATTTTATAAGAATTCGTTAACTGAGGTATAATAAAGAGTATAATTTTATATTCTTCACTCTCGACCGAGTAATTTGAGCAGTTCTTTATATATAGATCTGCTTCGGGTATCAAACTTTAATCTGTTAGCGCTGTGGTCATTCGCAAAGCCGGATCTAAGGTTTTCGAAATGCGATGGCCTAATGCTATAATGTTTAAACCTTGCCGAGCATATAGGGTTGTTTTTATTGTAATTTCGCAAAAAATTATGTGTTTTCTATCAAAGGAGAGGGAGAATATGCGTTTCACACCAAATTAGTCCATCACTTATCATGTTAATCTTTTAAATGATTGTGTTCTATATTTAAACGAGGATCGCACAATTAAGCTTCATTCATATCTTAAGTATGGTAATATTAAGTAAGACGAAAGTGTTCTACAATACTAAATAAATTACACATGAATATAAGATACATAAATC
Organism: Mytilus edulis; assembly: GCF_963676685.1. Lineage (NCBI taxonomy): Eukaryota > Metazoa > Mollusca > Bivalvia > Mytilida > Mytilidae > Mytilus > Mytilus edulis. The sequence goes on along the minus strand of NC_092353.1, from coordinate 59,572,260 downwards.
ATTTTATTAATCAATAGTTTTACTATATATACTTTGATATAAGTACAATAATCTTGTCCTGGATTGGTCGAAAGGAACCTGGGTTCTACCCTTACGAATTTTTGTACTTCAATTTCCGAATTTCTGAGATGAATTCAAAATTTATTCCACAACAAACTTGGGCCGACACATTTTTTGTCTGTAGCAGTACGAAGTTTCTTCGATGAGATCACGATAATCCATGATCTTATTTCCATTGTTGTTGTTGTCAAGGTATGAACTTCCCCTCCAACATTGATTAACGACGACGGCAATCCATGATAGTCCTCTGGCCAATTAGACGAAATTTAGTACTATGTCCTTTTCTGAGTTTGCAATACGTCACACATTTGTAAATTACACACTAAATTAAGCGGTTATTCAACTTTATTGATCCATCTGAATTATGGCGACTGTGGTGTTTGACCTTGTCTTACTTGTGTTTGACTAAAGTGTTAACGTTCAAATATGATCACTGGTTATTTTTCACGAAAACTCATGTCTGATTTGACGATTCGGTCTCCTTCTCGGAGAAGTAAGCTACAAAAAGTAAAAACACAAAAATACTAAACAAAGAGTTTACTACCACTTAAAGACGTGGAACAGTTAAGGTATCTTTTTTCATATTGTATATCGGAATCGCATGTTTTATATGTTTGTTCATCTAACGTCATAAATGTAATGCATCTATCACATTCTTCGATTATGTACCAAAGCTGCAGCATTCGCCTTTTTTTCGTTTTTTCAAAGTATTAAAAAACAACAGGGTTGATCAATTGTTATGCACTGTACCTTTGCAATTATATCACGTGGCATCAATATACGTATCTATTGTCCAGTAAAACTATTATGATCTCTCTAAATCTGGATATATAAAAATATGGAGATGTGGTACCATTGCCAAAGGAGACAAATATCCACCAAAGTTCAAATGAAGTGGATGTAAGCAATTATAGGTAACCGTATAGTCGGCTATAACAGGATCCGACATGTAAAATATGAAACAATTCAAATAAGAAAACTAACGGCCTTATTTATAACAAAGCAATTTGCGAAAAAAAAATTACAGACGTGAACCAACGACAACCACTGAACTACAGACTCCTGACTAGGGACAGGCACTTACAGAATGTGGCGGGTTTAACAAGATTGCTGGCGCCAAACCCTCCCCTAAATCTGGGACAGGTTGTACCAGTTCAACATAAGAACAAACTTCATTTTTAAAGGCCGTATAGTTGCCTTTAATTGCTTACATCCACTTCATTTGAACTTTGGCGCATAGTTGTCTCATTGGCAATCATATCAAATCTTTTTATTTATAGATATATAAATAAAAATCCGTTGAACAGGGCTTTACTCACCAGAAGGAAAAAAAAACATATGGTCTGAGAACACAATTATTTCCCCCATCTGTCTATTATAACATAATGACAAATAAAATAAAAAAATCCCACCTGCGCTTTTCTAACAAGATTTGGTGTACATAAAGTTTGGCATTAACCATAAAACATATAAAAAATAAAAAAAATCATCGGCTCATTTTCTCTAGGCAACATAAAACACAAGGACACCGGTATGGGTTAAGCCAGAGAGCTTCCGAGAAGAGGAAAATACACCTAATTCTACCTAACCAAATCACTTATTTCTGCTCAAAATATCAAAAAGAAAGTTTACAGAAATTATCTTAGATTACTTTACATTCACATAAAAGCAAAAAAAGGAAAAAATTCAAAGGAAAGGCAAAAAAAATAAAAAAAATAAGAAAAAATATACTGAAATTATATATTTGTGTGTTCCCGGACCTAATATAGCGAAAACCAAGACCTGATGTGGCAGCGTATCTATACAGCCCACAACAAAAATACACGGAGTAAAGACCTAAAAGTACTTTGAGTTACTAGCAGCTATTTAAAAGCCAATAACAAGTAATAAACTAAAGCATGTATCTAAGACTGAAGAATAATCAGTACACATCTAACATATTCAATGGATTTATGGATTTAGTGATATTCAGCAATGCAAGATACATGTTTGACAGGTGAGCTATTCAGGCTCTTAGGTATCTTGTAATTTTAGTTTAATGAGAAAAGTCTTGTCCAATAAATGCAGCAACATATTTCAGTCTCTCGAATATATGAGACAGACTACAATGTATATGTTCCGGACCTTATGAGTATTTGGACCATACGCGTATGGTTATGACCATCTGCGTGTATACTCGTATGGGCCGACCATACGCGTATGGTCCGGGTAATTGACACGATGAACGTTGAAAAGGTGTCACATAAATCAAGACTTTCTAAAAATGAAATTTTGACTTATTCAATCATATGGTAGTCATGTTTACATGATAAAGTTAACAGAGTGAATATTACTTACAAATAAGAATTATAGTAAAATAATTTAAACATGATCATTATCGATTTGTCGATACGTACCACAATATGCCGACTTTAATTGGAAATTTACTTCAAGAAATATCTAAATGAACCGTTAAACAATAAGTAAATTGCTTAACTCACAAGCACTTGGTCATTGAACCCTTTTTCTTTTCTTTTAATAATTTCTTTTGGTGTTTAAATTTGTTTTTATCAAATTATAATTTCTTAAAATTTCTTATTGTTTTTAGTAAATTTGTTCTTGTGTTAATGCTCCTATACATACGATCTTACAATGACAGTAAGATCGTATGAATAGGAACAAGAACACATCATTTAAATGAAAATAAGTAGAAAACATAGAAGAAATTTTGTTTCTGAAAAAACCAATTTAAACACTTAGAAAACATAAAAAAAAACAATGCCCCATACGCATGTGGTTTCACTTACGGACGAATAACGGAAGTATAAAGGCGATTTGAATTGACTCTTAACGAAAGCATTATAACAGTCATACCAAGATTTAGACAATATCTATAAGATAAAACCATTCAAATAGTAACTTGTGTCGTTTTTTGTTCAGAAAATGAGCTGTGTGTTCCTGCAAAGAAAGATAGAATTATTAAAAAAAATACCTAAATGGTCTAAATATTCGTATGGTCCGGCCCGTTAATAACCAATCGAGTATAATACTCATATGGTCCGACCATACGCTTATGGTCGGACCATATGAGTATTCGCATATGGTCATGGCCATACGCGTATGGTCCAAATACTCATATATATGGTCCGGAACATATATAGATGCTTTTGAATATAGTCTACTATTTTACTGTATGGAAATACTCTTATCCAGGAAATAAAAATTGAGTTCTCAATTGACGGAAATACGCGAACTCCGAAACAGCGGTTACGTCATCTTTACTACGCTACGTTGACTTTAATAGTTTAGCAAAGCAACGTCACCACTGTTTCGGAGTTTGGGAAATACGCCCAACAGATGTTTTGCAGAACTACAATAACTCCGCCACCGCCAAACCCTCGGTCCCCTAAGAAACGGCTCACCTGCACTATATACAACTCGTCTAAACATCAACCCAACAATGTTAGATCTGTAAATTTGCTTTCGCAAATTTTTGGTTCTTCCCTCGCCGGGATTCGAACCCATGCTACTGTGATATCGTGACACCAAATCGCCTGCACTGCAGCCGTCCCGCTAGATCACACGACCACCTGGGCTCTCAATAAAAAGAGCTTCCGGTGGGCATGTGTTACCTTTCCACGTCAGCGTTAATCTAGCGGCGTACTACAGTACATGATATATAAGGCATGAAGATATTATTGTTACAGATCAGCTAAATTATCTATAGTAAAGGATCCTACAAATTAATGTAAGATACAGTCACAGAAAATAATTATATTCATAAGTACGTCTGAGTCAGTGACAACCCTATATATATATATAAAACATCTGAATAATAGTCAACGATTTTTCCCACGAGGGCGCTGGATAGTTACAAGTAACGATACATGTACACAATAAATAAATTATAGAAACACCTAAAAAGTGTACACAACATCAATAACAAACAAAAGGAACTATAAATGTAATTATATTTCGGATAACAGATATCCTTCATCGGTATATATGATTGTGATGTTGAATTAATCATTTATCAGTCTATCACAATCTTGAAATTTATACAATAAAAAAATCAAACCGAACATCAGGTAGACGCTTGCACAATACTAAAAAATTGTTAAACACGACATAGGTTATACCTGCAAGCGTCTTACCTGGCAAAATCAATTCCCAATGTCAACCATTTGATGTAGAACAGATAGACGGTCGTATAATAGCAATCACCACTGGTTAGGAAGGTGGCAAAATCATACTGAGGGAAACGTTAAGTTGATATTTAAAGATCGTTTCCTCTAAGTATCGCTTTGGATCATTACGGGAACATTTACGTAGTCGGATACAAATTTTCAAATATTGTTGTTATCTCGCCGGACGGAAAACATAGCAAAGTTATATTGTCGTCTGCAGATGGACTTGATTGTCCTCAAGTTTTTCATTGCAATCGAAAAAATAACCGGCTGCTACATGTAGTTGCAAACGAAAGTGGACATGCTTTTCTCTTCAATGTAACATTGAAGTGAACAATCATACTTTAAATGCTCTTACATCTTACATGTCTTTTGTACGATTATTCAGTCTGTTGTTTTCTATGCTTTTATTAATTTTGAATTTCCAATTCAATGCTTATAAAACTTTGTCTCCTTTGATAAATTTATATATGATATGGTTCTAATTGTATCATTAGTATGACAAATCTCCATGTATCATTTAATTTTAATGCTACTTTGTAGTCGATGTGAATTTGATCACTGTATAGTATACACACCATTTATTAAAAACATGTGCATAAACACTGTTTTGAAAAGAATGATCAACAATTTTAATCAATCTCCTATTTGAAAGTAGCCACGCTTCTTTTTCGGAAATAAGTTCTATTTTGTTCACAAGGTTCATACTACAGGGAAGACGGATAATTCTTTCAAAGTCGTTCTTATATTCGTCCGAGGAGTTTTCGACTCAATCATCTGGCGCTGTACATGTGTATTCAGCATCAAACCATTCTGTATCTGAGTCTTCGTCAGGATCTGTTTGGGTTGCAGTATTAGAAAATGAAGAATTTAATAGTGCAGAACCTTTTGATATAGATTTCTTATCCGTTGCTCTAATCAAATTTTCAATTAAAAGAGATATACCTGCTGTGAAAACAGCTTGTTGATCTTTTTTGTGTTTGTAACAGGTAGAGGAGCATAATTTTATTGCGGACAATGTATTCATGATATAGTCAAGGTTGTGCTCGTTAAGTTTATCAACGTCTAAATAAGTAAGTTTAGTTCGTTAATTGTTGATCATTGTCTCATGTTCTTTAAAAGTTGTTTGGTAGCCTTTGAATGTATAACATACCTCTGACAGCAAATATTCCTCTGACAAATGTAGTTGTTTCCTCACTTTTTTCACTTTTGATCTTATTTCGCCTTTTAAACTTTCCTCGTCCCGAAATAGCTCTTTCTTTTTCTCAATGAAATTTTCTCTTAGAATATGAAGTTGTTCAATGAAATTGTCTTCTAATAATATGTTCCTTATTTCTTTCTTGATATTTTCCTCGGCATTTTGTATTCCACATATATCGTGTTTTTGGTGTAGTTGTCCTAAGCATTCAAAACATACGAAATCCTTGCAGTCATTGCAGAATAGCTGACATTCTTCTTTGTCGTGGAATCTACAACGAAGTGTCTTTGTAGAGTTAGGATCTTCATGTATTTCAGCACTTTCTAATGTATAAGCCGCCATTATTGAAAGTGTTACTTAATATGCCTATACATTAATACCTGGTTACTATGAGGTAGTTTGCCATTATTGATTTTATATTGATTCTTTCTCATGATATCGTAAACTATTATTCAACATGCATTATATGTTACGACGTATACACTCGGTGGCCTGTTTCAAAAGTAAAATATCGATTACAATGAGTTTAAAAGTATAAATGAACTGTAAAACCTGTTTTCAACACATACATACTTAACTGAAAGTAAATGATTAATTAACAACATGAACTATGCAGTGAAGAGTTGTAATGCTGCAGTCCAATAGTCCCTGTGCATTTTGACGTTTCAATATTCTTTCACATCCTATTTTAATAGATGAAAATATTCTGCTTAAATGAAAATAAAAAACTAGATTGCAAGAAAAAACAATAAAAAAACCTAACTATTCACAAAAAGACCCTTTCATGAAAGAGGTTACATAATTTATGACATGTTAAAAAATATTGAAAAAAGTAAGCCAAATGGGCTTTACCATAACCATAAGTCTAAGTATGGCAGACAAATACCACGACGAACAAGGTAAGGTCCCCCCCACCAAATATCAATACAAAGCTAATTGGTCAACATGAAACCACTTAAATATTGGCTAACCTGATACGCTCCGATAGAAAAATAAGTTCGTACTTCATTATTGACACCTATATTGACATGGATGACCTAAGTAAGATTTGGTACAACTATCATATGTTTTATGGACTATTTGGTCCGTCGTATAGTTTTTAAAGTTAATTGATATGTAAGCAATCAGCAGAGTTATAAAAAAAAACTTTCGATATTACGTATTAATTTTACAGTGTTTATACAAAATAATTATTATTGGATGTAAATGCAATGAATCAAAAGTAGGATCACAGATACTGCTTATATTTTTATACACCAGGTGCCCATTAAGTTCATATAAGATTTGCATTATTATGTAACATAGGCAACCTATGTTTATTCCTTATTAAGTGAATTGAATATCTAAATACATTTTTTTTTGTTAAAGAAATACAGCAATAGTAAATCTAAGCATTGCACATGCACTATTTTAATGTACATTTTTGAAAACAGAAACAAGTTAAGGAAATGTCTCGATTACAATACTCAAATTTGATATTCAGATTCCTACACATCAGCATATTATGATTTATTTTAAATCAGTGATTTTTAACCAGTTATTTGGAGTGCAATGAAGCATGCATTAAGTTCCATTATAAGTGACTTGTAAATAAATGAATAAATGGCTAATGATCTGGAATGAACTAATTGCTGGAAGGTTATGACTGACGTTACGTTAGTACGACGTTGTTGTAACGTTGTGAGAATGTAATTTTACGTCACGTCAGATACGACGCAGAAAAGACGTCACATGCGTCAGGACAACATTATTATTGTTTTCAATAAAGTCCATCTTACGTTGTTGCAATGTCATATAAAGAAGTATCTGTAACGTTTTAGCAACGTCGTCGTATTTTTGGTCGATAAAATATCAAGTTGATTTTTACGCTGTTATAAAAGAGGAAGTATGTTTTGGTCATCAATAATACATTGCAATAATAAAAAAAAATAGAAATAAATTAGATAACTGCAATATGTACTGTATCCGATCAAAAAAATCACGTAATTAAAACGTTGTTGCGACATAATTATCGACATTCCTAAATTTTACAATGGCAAATTTTCTTCTTTTACTGTTTTTTCTTTTCTTTTGTTGTACTCACATTAACGTAATGTTTATAATTACATTTTGGTTTAAGGACTCAATTGATGTAGTTGTATACAGAGAATTACTTGTGAACTGTGCATATTCCTTGCCAGTTGAACTCACTCCACAAGTGGAAAGAGTCAATCTATTTTAATTATGTAATGTTGTAAACTGAACGTTATGGAGTATTTCCCTTTAGGGAACAGTCATTATTTATCAGCTGAGGGGGTCGGTGCATTTTAGGGGGGGGGGGGGTCATTGCCAAAAATATCATACCACTGGGGGGGGGGGGGGGTTACCATCAAAAAATATTTTAACTAGGGGGGGGTCACACAATAAAGGTTTTTATGTCTGACTTGTATATAAATTGTTGTGAGTGTGCGATCTGTGAAATAATGTCTGTTTATTAAATCTTTGATAGCGTAAACTGTAAAGCACCATGCAGCAGGATATGCCTAATTTCTCAAGGGCAGTGAATCTGATCACTCCTTATCACAGCTGTGTAAATTACAATCAATAAATTAACAACTCTATGAAACGTTTCTCCTTAGTTTTGACCACAGGAAACAGTGAGTTGGAAAGGTTTCTGGACATGCATAATTAACTTTCTATAGTCATGATAGTGTTTAAATCATTTTGATGTGATTCTTGAGATGAAATGGGTGTGTATTTATAATTATTTTGATGAAAGCAAGGATGCATGTTAGTTATATGTCCGTCGCGTGGTAATAGGTATACTTATTTTATGAAATTATTACAAAGATATCGAATAAGAATAAAAGATGATCTCGATATTATAGGTATATCCCTTCTGTATTCTTTAATTTTTAAGGTAATATTTTTCTATTTGTTAGTATTTTTTGCCCTTTTCTCCTTTTATTCATATTTGAACACCAGTGTTCTCTGTTCTTTTTTAAAAAAAAAATTTTTGGTCCATTTTTCTGTAAATTTTATCCATTCTCCGATATTCTTTCCTATCCAGATTTCAGACCTTTTTAAAAAAAAAAATACTTGATGGGCACCCTGGTATTCACACACAATAAACAATACACTATATGATTTGGAAAAAGAACAAATATATTCAGCTGGAGCCTCTAAATAAAAATGTGTACTTGTTCAGAAAAAATTGATAACACACTAAACTCTTAAAACATACATCTGTACAAAACAGCTTGGTTGTATATTTCTTTATCTCAAATAAATCATTTACATATTTAATCAAGAAAGGACAAGAACCATTTAATCCGTGTTATTTTATTTGCACTTCCTAAATCATTTGTACATTGGAATCCTGAACCCCCCCCCCATTCATAACTAGATGTTTTAAAGTTCAAAGGTTAAAAAAAATAAGATACAAGGGCCTGTGACTTGGATTAAAATAACAGTCAGTATTGAAAGTTTATCTACCAGTATACTGATAAAATTTGTAGAATTATAGGTTGCAGTAAAATAAATTAATAAATTGGAACATACAATTTTCTGTATATTTTTTTCTATTTGTCTACATGCACGTGTCAGATATTCCTTTTTGAAAAAAAAAAACAATAAGAAAAGCTGTTTGTTATACTCAGAGCTTCTCAAAGCCGGTTACTATGTAGCTGGTCATCATCTCCTCAACACAACTGGGAATTCTTTTTTTTTTGGGGGGGGGGGGGGGGTCAAACTTTTGAAATTATGTTCTTAGGAGGGTCATTATGTGGTTTTATAAAATAATGGGGGGGTTCCCAACATAAAATTTTATATTGAAAATTTGAACCGACCCCCTCAGCTGATAAAAAATGACCATTCCCTTACATATGCGGTTTTAAGCATATATGTAGTCTTTATAAAAATATTATTATTTACACCTTAATAATTGTTGTCATGTAATTGTAGGTATAGAACAAATAATATCTTTTGTCCCGATTAGTTTAATGTTATATTTGCAGTTTTAACTTTAGTTTTGTAACTCAGGAATAGATTACCGTAGCTGTATTTGGCAACACTTTTAGGAGTTTTGGTCCTCAATGCTCTTCAATTTTCGACTCGAGGGTCACTGAAGGGTCTTTTGTAGACGAGACGAGCGTCTGTCGAAATATAAAATTTCAGTCCTGGTATCTATCATGCACAAAGTAAACCAGTGAACATTATATAATACACTATATTTGATAGACGGTACCATTCTTGTGAAGTGTATCACAATTGAAAACCACATTTATGATTCACGTTGAAGATATATGAGGTTTCCATGGTAAAAGAGACCATAAGCTCTCCCGTTCTCACCAGACACAAGTTGGTTCCTTTTTCCTTTTTCCTTTTTCGATATTCAAATTTTAAAAAATATTACAAGTCCAAACTAAAAAAAATTTTTCCTCAGAATTTTTTTCCTCAGAATTTTTTTTTCCTCAAAATTTTTTTTCCTCAAATTTTTTTTTTCTCAAATTTTTTTTCATAAAAATATTTTTTCCTCAAATATTTTTTTCATCAAATTTTTTTTTCCTCAAAAAGTTTTTTAAAATTTTTTTTTCGTTTCCTTATTCGGTTTATTTTTCCTTATTCGATTTTCATTTCCTTATACAGTTTCTATTTCCTTATTCGATTTCCATTTCCTTATTCGATTTTCATTTCCTTATTCGGTTTCTTTTTCCTTTTTCAATGTTCATTTCCTTTTTCGGTTTCTATTTCCTTATTGGTTTTCTATTTCCTTATTGGGTTTCTATTTCCTTATTGGATTTTCGTTTCCTTATTCGATTTCCATTCCATTCTTATTCGATTTCCATTTCCTAATTCGGTTTCTTTTTCCTTTTTTAATATTCATTTCCTTTTTCGGTTTCTATTTCCTTATTCGGTTTCTATTTCCTTATTCAGTTTCCATTTCCTTATTGGATTTTCATTTCCTTATTGGATTTTCATTTCCTTATTCGGCTACTTTTTCCTTATTCGGTTTCTATTTCCTTATTCAGTTTCCATTTCCTTATTGGATTTTCATTTCCTTATTGGATTTTCATTTCCTTATTCGGTTTCCATTTCCTTTTTCGATATTCAAATTTTGAAAAATATTACAAGTCCAAACTGAAATTTTTTTTTCCTTCAAAATTTTTTTCCTCAAATTTTTTTTTCCTCAAAAATTTTTTTTCCTCAAAATTTTTTTTCCTCAAATTTTTTTTTTCCTCAAAATTTTTTTTCCTCAAATTTTTTTTTTCCTCAAAACTTTTTTTCCTCAAATTTTTTTTTCCTCAAAATTTTTTTTCCTCAAATTTTTTTTTCCTCAAAACTTTTTTTCCTCAAAATTTTTTTTTCACAAATTTTTTTTCCTAAAAATATTTTTTCCTCAAAAAGTTTTTCAAATTTTTTTTTCGTTTCCTTATTCGGTTTCTTTTTCCTTATTCGATTTTCATTTCCTTATACAGTTTCTATTTCCTTATTCGATTTCCATTTCCTTATTCGATTTTCATTTCCTTATTTGGTTTCTTTTTCCTTTTTCAATGTTCATTTCCTTTTTGGGTTTCTTTATAGTATAACTAATCGCCGTATTTGAATATCAAAAATAAGACAACTTGTGACCGAACGCCGCTATGGATTAAACTCGTGCTGCGAGTTTAATCCATAGCGGCGTTCGGTCACAAGTTGTCTTATTTTTGATATTCAAATACGGCGATTAGTTATTCTTTTTATTACATTGGCAAGTGGCTTTTTTTTTTATGAAATTAATGTGGAAAATGTAAGGAACTATATCTTTTTCCTACGCATTGACAATTTGTTTTGATCCGACGTTATCGACGTCTTGACAACGCCTATTGTTGTATGACGTCAGAGAGTGAAATAACCACGTTTATTTCACATGTGAAATTATCGGTTTTTATCTAACTGGGAAATCAATGTAATTCATTGCAACCAATGTAATAAATTTCCTTATTCGGTTTCTATTTCCTTATTCGATTTTCATTTCCTTATTCGATTTCCATTTCCTTATTTAATTTCCATTTCCTTATTCGGTTTCTTTTTCCTTTTTCAATGTTCATTTCCTTTTTCGGTTTCTATTTCCTTATTGGGTTTCTATTTCCTTATTGGGTTGGGTTTCTATTTCCTTATTGGGTTTCTATTTCCTTATTGGATTTTCGTTTCCTGATTCGATTTCCATTTCCTTATTCGATTTCCATTTCTTATTCGGTTTCTTTTTCCTTTTTCAATATTCATTTCCTTTTTCGGTTTCTATTTCCTTATTTGGTTTCTATTTCCTTATTCAGTTTCCATTTCCTTATTGGATTTTCATTTCCTTATTGGATTTTCATTTCCTTATTCGGTTTCTTTTTCCTTATTCGTTTTTTTTTTCCTTATTCAGTTTCCATTTCCTTATTGGATTTTCATTTCCTTATTGGATTTTCATTTCCTTATTCGGTTTCCATTTCCTTTTTCGATATTCAAATTTTGAAAAATATTACAAGTCCAAACTGAATTTTTTTTTTCCTTCAAAATTTTTTTCCTCAAATTTTTTTTCCTCAAAATTTTTTTTCCTCAAAATTTTTTTTTTCCTCAAATTTTTTTTCCTCAAAAAGTTTTTCAATTTTTTTTTTTCGTTTCCTTATTCGGTTTATTTTTCCTTATTCGATTTCATTTCCTTATACAGTTCCTATTTCCTTATTCGATTTCCATTTCCTTATTTGATTTTCATTTCCTTATTCGGTTTCTTTTTCCTTTTTCAATGTTTATTTCCTTTTTCGGTTTCTATTTCCTTATTCGGTTTCTATTTCCTTATTGGATTTTCATTTCCTTATTCGATTTCCATTTCCTTATTTGATTTCCATTTCCTTATTTGGTTTCTTTTTTCTTTTTTCCTTTTTCAATATTCATTTCCTTTTTCGGTTTCTATTTCCTTATTCGGTTTCTATTTCCTTATTGGGTTTCTATTTCCTTATTGGGTTTCTATTTCCTAATTGGATTTTCGTTTCCTTATTTGGTTTCTTTTTCCTTATTCGATTTTCATTTCCTTATACAGTTTATTTCCTGATTCGATTTCCATTTCCTTATTCGATTTTCATTTCCTTATTCGGTTTCATTTCCTTTTTCGGTTTCTATTTCCTTATTCGGTTTCGATTTTCTTATTCAGTTTCCATTTCCTTATTGGATTTTCATTTCCTTATTGGATTTTCATTTCCTTATTGGATTTTCATTTCCTTATTCGGTTACTTTTTCCTTATTCGGTTTCTATTTCCTTATTCAGTTTCCATTTCCTTATTGGATTTTCATTTCCTTATTGGATTTTCATTTCCTTATTGGATTTTCATTTCCTTATTCGGTTACTTTTTCCTTATTCGGTTTCTATTTCCTTATTCAGTTTCCATTTCCTAATTGGATTTTCATTTTCTTATTGGATTTTCATTTCCTTATTCGGTTTCCATTTCCTTTTTCGATATTCAAATTTTGAAAAATATTACAAGTCCAAACTGAAATTTGTTTTTCCTTAAAAATATTTTTTCCTCAAATTTTTTTTCCTAAAAATTTTTTTTTCCTCAAATTTTTTTTCCTCAAAATTTTTTTTTCCTCAAATTTTTTTTCATCAAATTTTTTTTTCTCAGAATTTTTTTTTTCCTCAAAATTTTTTCCCCAAATTTTTTTTTTCCTCAAATTTTTTTTTCTTAAATTTTTTTTTCCTCAAAATTTTTTTTTCCTCAAAATTTTTTTTTCTTCAAAATTTTTTTCCTCAGTTTTTTTTTCCTCACTAACTTTTTCAATTTTTTTTTCGTTTCCTTATTCGTTTTCTTTTTCCTTTTTCGATTATCATTTCCTTATTCGGTTTCTTTTTCCTGACTCGATTATCATTTCCTTATTCGATGTCTATTTCCTTATTAGAATTCCATTTCCTGATTCGATTTTCATTTCCTTATTCGGTTTCTTTTTCCTTTTTCAATATTCATTTCCTTTTTCGGTTTTTATTCCCTTATTCGGTTTCTATTTCCTTATTCGATTTTCATTTCCTTATTCGATTTCCATTTCCTTATTCGATTTCTGTTTCCTTATTCGGTTTCTATTTCCTTATTCGGTTTCTATTTCCTTATTCGGTTTCTTTTTCCTTATTCGGTTTCTGTTTCCTTATTTGATTTCTTTTTCCTTATTAAATTTTCATTTCTTTATTCGGGTACTATTTCCTTATATTCGGGTACTATTTCCTTATATTTTCAACTATCAAACATCAACACACACCAATCTGGATGTAATTGAAAGATATCTAGAGGTCAATATACAGGCTCGAACAAAAGACAAAAAAGGAAAAATATAGCGAGCTTTTTTGGGATGAAGATGTAGTAAAGACCGAACGTCAGTTTTAGTCGGATATACTTTAATGTTAGTCTTACATGTTGTTCTGGAACTCATTCCTCATTTATTCGTCAAGTGATCATCATTTTATATTGTTAACGTTCCATTGCGTACATCGATTAATGTGCGCCAGTTTTAGGAGTTTTATACAGGACAGTGTAGGAATCCATGATACTTTCCCCTTTCTCTGAATAACGAAAACTGCTCAGCGTGTCATGTGCACAACTACAAGGAACATTCAGCGGACACGTTGCCCAAAGGAACAATTCATGGCTAACCACAGCGTGAGTTACATTTACATCAGCCATGAACTGTTTTAATATCTTTTCTTATGTTATAAAGAAATTATGAACATTTTACCGTTCAAACTGTTCGTATCTGCGATGAGACAACTTAATTCCAGACAGAACCCGACGTGTGCAAGAATATTTATCTGTTTATTATTATAAAGAACTTTAACGGCTTTATATATCTACGAACTGTTTATCCGTATATTTTATGGACTTAAATTATCATTGAACACATTGTAAAATTGTATTTATATTTGTATTTTCAGTTTTTCATCTTTTGGATTGGTAGTAAAATAAAAGTCAGCTCCTGATTGTTATATCCTTACATTAACCCAGTCATCTGGGTTACACTCACTGGTCCGGCCAGTACACATGTATAGATGTGTATATATATCATTGATTCAGTGGCGATGGCAAATAGACACTGATAAGTCTTAAATAAAATTTTATAGTTTTGAATGTTTCTTCATCAGTTGACTAAAAATAAGTGGAGGTATGTTCTTATTGCCGACAAGAGAGGCACTCTACCTATATTAATTTGTGCATAAAGCGATTGAAAGTTGTTAGATACTGAATGCTTTTACCACAAATGCGCCTAAGTTTTAATCTGTGTATATATACTTAAAATACGATGATAAAATTCATGTCTTTTTCAGGTTTTCTGTCAGATCCAACCATGAAGTAAGTCATGTTTGTGAGATATGGTTTTAGTCGATGATGTTCATGAAGGATCTGTAGTACAAAGTATATCACTGGATTGAGCTCTCTGTCTAAGTGTATCATTAAAGTGCTTTGCTTTGAGCTGAGTTCATTGCGGTGCAATTCATTTTTTGTGAAATAAAGATTTGACAGACAACTCTCATGTACAAGGATTTGTCAAAGTAGTATTCATTCTATGTACAATGTATGTAATCACTGTGCTTAAACGGCCGTGGGTAACTTAAGTTACCTACAGCCCAAAATGGAGCCGCCTGGCTTCGGTTAGGAAGTTTGCTCCTATATGATAATAATACAATGAATACAAAAGAAATGTTCAGTACTTAAAAAGTTATATAAATCTTTTAAGAAAACTCTGCAATGTAAAACGTGGTTTATTACTACAAAATAATTGATTACAGCACGATTTTCCAAAACACTTATGATGTCCGTAACTTCAAAACAGCTCGTCCGTAACTTTTTTCCTTATACCAATAGGGCTGTCCGTAACTTTAGCATGATGTCAGTAATTTTCAAAGAATCTTTATTCGTAGATGTAATTATAAAAAAAAGAAATGATAAATAACAAAAATACCGAACTCCTAGGAATATTCAAACGGAAAGTCCTTTATGGAATTGCAAAGCCAAAAGCTCAATTTAACACACCAAACGAATAGAAAACAACGGCCATATTCCTGCCTTGGTACAGGCATTAAAAACTAAAATTACAAAAATACTAAACTCTGAAGAAAATTCAAAAAGGAAAGTCCCTTATCAAATGGAAAAATCCAAAACTCAACCGAATGGATAACAACTGCCATTTTCCTGACTAGGTACAGGCATTTTGTTATGTAGAAAATTGTACGGCAAAATTAATGTATAATCATACATTCTACTGACTTTATAGATTGTTTACTGCTTAAGTTTTAGATGATAAATCATGACATGCAGGTTATAAATCTCACCATTTCCAACTGTAGAAATTACATTAATAGTGAACACCCCAAAGGGTGACTGGGGAATAGAAATATGGTCACTTGGTCTTCTCCCGACCGACAGTAAAACGGTTGCCGAAGTGAGGCGTCCGTTTGACTGTGCGGGATGTATCAACTACGCAGTCACGTCCGGTCAGATTTGGGACGTTAAATCCGATGCCTCGTGTAAGGAGGGCACGTTAAGAACCCTTGCAACACTTCTTTGATGGGTCCGTAGGTGGCCTGTAGCTAGGCAAAATTTCTGTCCCTATCCGATATACCATTAATTTCCAGTGGCAGTCCATATTTCCCCGATCTTCATCCCAGATGGCTTCTATTATTTGGTAGGTCTTGTGAACTTGTTACCGTCTGGATGTGCATGAAATATTTGCCACTGGACGTTAAGCAACCAAAAATCGATCAATCAATTAATAGTGAACATATGCAAATGACATTAGGAGAACAATTTTGGAGGACAATCCTTAGCAGAAATACATAGATATATCAGTCCAAACCTTTAAAGAAGATATGTATGATTTGATACCCGATCTTATTGAATCCCTGAGGTCAATGAAACTTTTAGAAGCTTTTAAATCTACTTTTATTGCTATAATAAACTAAATCCTGTTTAACAATATAGCCTTCCATCTATTCCTAGATATTGGCATTTTTTTTTCTCGAAATCAACAACACATCACACTAGATATAGTGAAGAGACAAACAATTCAGAATATCATGATTTAAAGGAAAGGATATCAATTTTTCCGCGGCTACACCGACCAAGGACTCATCAGTGAACAATCTTTAAAGCTAGAAGAATGTTAGATCAATTTCGCCGTACCGTAAAATCCCGTTTTATCCCAGGAATATTTTTTTTAATTTAACGGAAAATCCGTGACACTCTTGTTTGCTTTTTGAAGCATATCGTTATTGTATAAATCTATGTAATAATTAAAGGGTTTGATAGTGTTTATTGTCCTTTAAGTGTTGAAATTGTTAATCTTACAGTTTTGAAAACAAAGTTACCCACATCCGAAAATAAAGTTACGGACAGTCTGATTATTTTTGATTTATAAGTTACGGACATCTTATGCTTTTTTTAAAAGTTGGCCTTGCGCTAAAATGAAGTCAAAATTAACGCATATGTAGTGATGGCAAGTGATTCCTTGATTCAAAAGTCTTCTCAATATTTACATCGATCATGAAAAACGTTGCAAAAAGTAGATTTCGTATCAACTATCATCTCAACAAGTTTAGAGTCCGCCATCTTGGGCTGTGGGTAACTTAAGTTACCCACGGCCGTTTAAGCACAGTGATTACATACATTGTACATAAAATGAATACTACTTTGACAAATCCTTGTACATGAGAGTTGTCTGTCAAATCTTTATTTCACAAAAAATGAATTGCACCGCAATGAACTCAGCTCAAAGCAAATCACTTTAATGATACACTTAGACAGAGAGCTCAATCCAGTGATAAACTTTGTACTACAGGTCCTTCATGAACATCATCGACTAAAACCATAGCTCACAAACATGACTTCTACATGGTTGGATCTGACAGAAATCCTGAACAAGACATGAATTTTATCATCGTATTTTAAGTATATATACACAGACTAGAGAATTTTAGGTTTTTGACGTACGTAATACGTAACATACCTTAACATTTCAAAAAATGTTCATTGTTATCTCCCGTTGGCCATTTAACTTGTAAATTAAACAAAAATCATATAGTTTGACGTACGTAATACACCCTAACTTGGTCGTTGTAAAATTGTGTTTGTCTCCCTTTTTCCATTGAGTTCAATTCTATTTAAAATAGCGCATCCACGAGCGAGGGTTTGCACTTCATACGTAACGAAAAAAGCAAACTTTGCTCGTAGGGGACACAGGTATATTTTGAATGATATACAGTTAACAAGTTTCCTATTTTCGTAAAAGAATAGTTTTTTGTCGAGCCTGCAACTTTTGTTGCAGAAAGCTCGACATAGGGATAGTGATCCGGCGGCGGCGGCGGCTACGGCGGCGGCGTTAGCTCACTTCTTAAAAGCTTTATATTTTAGAAGGTAGAAGACCTGGATACTTCATACTTCGTATATAGATGCTTCATGTTACGAAGTTGCCGTCAGTCACATGTCCAATGTCCTTGACCTCATTTTCATGGTTCAGTGAGCACTTGAAAAAAAAGTTCAAATTTTTTGTAATGTTGAATTCTTTCTTATTATAAGTAATAGGATAACTATATTTGATATGTGCGTACCTTGCAAGGTCCTCATGTCTGTCAGACAGTTTTCACTTGACCTCGACCTCATTTCATGGATCAGTGAACAAGGTTAAGTTTTGGTGGTCAAGTCCATATCTCAGATACTATAAGCAATAGGGCTAGTATATTCCGTGTATGGAAGGACTGTAAGGTGTACATGCCCAACTGGCAGGTGTCATCTGACCTTGACCTCATTTTCATGGTTCAGTGGTTATAGTTAAATTTTTGTGTTTTGGTCTGTTTTTCTCATACTATATGCAATAGGTCTACTATATTTGTTGTATGGAATGATTGTAAGGTGTTCATATCTAGCGGGCAGATGTCATGTGACCCTGACCTCATTTTCATGGTTCAGTGGTCAAAGTTAAGTTTTTGAGTTTTGGTCTTTTTATCTAATACTATATGCCATAGGTCAACTATATTTGGTGTATGGAAATATTTTATGATCTTTATGTCAGTCACGCAGGTTTTATTTGACCCTGACCTCATTTTCACGGTTCATTGCACAGTGTTAAGTTTTTGTTTTTTGGTCTATTTTTCTTAAACTATAAGTAATGGGTCATCTATATATGTTGTATAGAAGCATTGTTAGCTGAACATGTCTGCCTGGCATGTTTCATCTGACCTTGACCTCATTTTCAAGGTTCATTGGTCTTTGTTTAGTTATCTTGGTTAATGTTAAGTTTATGTGACAGTTGTAATAAAGCTTAGCTTTACACCTAGGACTATCAACATAATATCAATGATTAGTATAGAAGGCGAGACATTTCAGCGTGTGCACTCTTGTTTCAACTAATTTATGAATATGGCGTGCCAGAGAGTATACAGGAAAATGAGTTTTTGAACATATTTATTCTAAAAATGATAAAGTTGATCAAAGATTAAGGACCCAGTACAAGTTCAGTAATTTAGGTAAATATATACATGTAGGTTGCAGTGTCTTTATAATATTTAGGCATACTAAAATACCTGGATTATTTGATTATTAAATTGTTTTGGGTGTCATTTTATTTGATTGCCATTTACTTGAGAAAGGGCTTTTGTTAATATTTGTAAGAATACCATATATCCGAAAAAAAACACAATTTTTGTCTCCTTTACCGTAATATTTACATTTTTTTTTAATTTTCGAAAAAAAGGTAAGATCCAATCACAGACCCCACCCCTGGTACAGCCACTGAGTAAATTATTTATAACTTTTTATCTGTTGTACATAGTACGCTTGCATGGTCTGCAGGCAAACTACAGAGTATTACCAACGATATTTGACTTTCTTTTGATTGACTGAAATTGATGCGCAGAATTCCATAATTGATGACCCTGACATTTGGCTTTTTAGTTGGTTTTTAAGTTCATTTTCTTTTCTGATTCATATATTTTTTTTAAATGTATAAATAATATATTATTATTGTTCAGTATAACTATTTTCCACGATGTATATATAAGAGTTATTGTGTTTCGAGTCATATAATCATGATACAAACGTTTAAGTTATTAAATTTGTTTATTTGAAATTAAACTTGATGCACTGTAATTTGAAAAATGGACTGAAAAGGTTTTTAAATATTGACAATTTTATCTTAAAAGAAAGAAAAAAAAAAACAAATCTTGCATGGCCCTATCCAGCAACAATAGGAACATCTTGTTCTTCATCAAGATCATTTATAAATTCAGCCCTTCTCTTTGCAAGTCCAACACATCATTCAACAATACACAAGAGTCAACCTTAACACTTGTTAACCTGTCGACCTATGTCTGTTAACCTTTACACTTGTAAACCTGTCGACCTATGCATTTATCGACTTTTCAACATGTCGACCTGTCAGCCTAGGCCTGTTAACCTTTACACTTGTTAACCTGTCGACATATGCATTTATCGACTTTTCAACATGTCGACTTGTCAATATTTTAACCTTTAACCTTTACACTTGCCAACCTATCGACCTATGCATTTATCGACTTTTCAACATGTCGACCTGTCAGCCTAGGCCTGTTAATTTTTAGTTTTACACTTGTCAACCTGTCGACCTATGCATTTATCGACTTTTCAACATGTCGACCTGTCAACCTAGGCCTGTTAACCTTTACACTTGTTAACCTGTCGACATATGCATTTATCGACTTTTCAACATGTCGACTTGACAATATTTTAACCTTTAACCTTTACACTTGTCAACCTGTCGACCTATGCATTTATCGACTTTTTAACATGTCGACCTATCAACGTTCTAACCTTAACACTTGTCAAACTTTGTAGACCTTTCTAATGTCAACTTGTCCACCTTTCTAGTGTAAACCTGTCAACCTGTTACTCTGTCAACTTATGTACAAACATGACTAAGCCGATCTACTTCTTTAGTTAAACCGATGGAACTACAGTACCTTTATCATAATTGAACTCCTTAAAGTCTCCTTTCTGTCAGATCGATAGAACGCCTACCATGCAGACCGATTTTTATTCTGGTATAGTGAGGTCGATAATTCCCTCAGTCCCTAGAAGACGGAAGACGAAAATAAAGGAATGGAAAATATTGACATTCAAATACCAAAAACGTTTGTGGTAAATTATTTTTCTGTAAATGTGTTATTTTCAATTTTTTGTACAAATTTTACTTTCGTTTAGCTAAATAAATGTCCATTGTTTTTGATAAGGATGCAATCAATTTATATTAAGTGCATGGATAAACTTTGAAGGCGAATTTTCGATTGAGCCTATTTTGTCCAAGCTTGCCAACATTTTTCTTTACTCCAATCATCTCGTTTTGCGTCCATTTTTGGGTTCTGCCTTTCGATTTTGTAAATACTCTTCCAAAATTGGTTTCATCATAAATTCAAGGGTCCTGCCTTTTTATTTAAAATTTGATCTAGACCCCTCCCAGATAGAAATGATTGTATAAAAAAGACCCCTCCCAGATAGAAATGATTGTATTAAAAAAAACGTATAATTAACGCAGAAATATATAGAATAACCATATTGTCTCGAAATATCAATGCTAAGAAACAGCCTCACTTTCTACCTGTTTCTAAGCATTGTATAAATAACATTGCTATTTCGAGACAATTTTACGGTTATACTGTATTTAATTTTTAATGAAGTCATCGATCATTTACATTTTTTAGGGTGGGGGAGACTCTGACGTGGAAATTTTGTTTTCAAAATTATCTAATTGGCAGAAATGTCTTCATTTTAAATTCCCAGCATACCCCCCCCCCCCCCCCTCGAAAATCGAATGGTCCGTGTCTGTAACATGAATGTTTTTTTAGAATTAAAACAATATCATAACTTTATTCGGTTGCAATCTGAAATACAGAAACAGGCGAAAAGAGACAACCACAATTTATATTATGTATTATAAGTCCGTATAATTGTAAGCCTAAGTTTCTTGCGTTAACGTACGTAAGTTTCGTTTGAAACATAAAATTCTCTATTAAAACTTAGGCGCATTTGTGGTAAAAGCATTCAGTATCTAACAACTTTCAATCGCTTTATGCACAAATTAATATAGGTAGCTGAGCAGTTTTCGTTTTTCAGAGAAAGGGGAAAGTAACATGGATTCCTACACTGTCCTGTATAAAACTCCTAAAACTGGTGCACATTAAGCGATGTACGCAATGAAACGTTAACAATATAAAATGATGATCACTTGACGAATAAATGAGGAATGAGTTCCAGAACAACATGTAAGACTAACATTAAAGTATATCCGACTAAAACTGACGTTCGGTCTTTACTACATCTTCATCCCAAAAAAGCTCGCTATATTTTTCCTTTTTTGTCTTTTGTTCGAGCCTGTATATTGACCTCTAGATATCTTTCAATTACATCCAGTTTGGTGTGTGTTGATGTTTGATAGTTGTAAATATAAGGAAATAGTAACCGAATAAGGAAATGAAAATTTAATAAGGAAAAAGAAATCAAATAAGGAAACAGAAACCTAATAAGGAAAAAGAAACCGAATAAGGAAATAGAAACCGAATAAGGTAGCACTCCACAGTTAGATGTGTAGTTTCGCATTTTGGCCCCTGTGAATTTTTCAAATATGAGAGCTAGTGTGCAATAAAATTCATTTTTGGATAGCTGAGTATTAAAATAATCTTTGTATTGGGTTTATATGAACATCAAGGTTATGTAATGTATGTAATATAGGTTGTTTTCTGTATGACAGTCCGTATTTGCATGTCCCTACCATACACTGGTCCGGCAATTATTGCAATGTTTTTTTCCAACTTTTTATCGCACGAATTTTGTGATTGGATTTTACGAAAAAAATGAGACGAAAGACACCCATTTTTTATTTGATCATTAGGAAGATTTAGGGAAACAGTTTCTGAAAAGGTATCACTCAAAGGCATTGAAATTCTAGTTTGATCCAAATTTTTGGGTGAAATGTGACATGTTCACCCCCCTTTTTGCAATATTTTATGGGAAATAAATGCAGAATGTTGCCATGGATACACATAAAAGGAATTAATTTTCACCCTTTTCACTTTTGAAAATCAAATCTATGGAAGATACTGATTACATACATATGCACATTTACAACACAAACAGTTAGGTTAATGTATTAGAAATCCAGGAATAGGAGATGATAAAACATTTTGTGGCTCTTTTTTAATTTTATTTTTTAACTGTGGAGTGCTACCTAAGGAAATAGAAACCGAATATGGAAATAGAAACCGAATAAGGAAACAGAAATCGAATAAGGAAATGGAAATCGAATAAGCAAATGAAAATCCAATAAGGAAATAGAAACCGAATAAGGAAATAGAAACCGAAAAAGAAAATGAATATTGAAAAAGAAAAAGAAACCGAATAAGGAAATGAAAATCGAATCAGGAAATGGAAATCGAATAAGGAAATAGACACCGAATAAGGAAATGAAAATCGAATATGGAAAAAGAAACCGAATAAGGAAACGAAAAAAAAAATTTGAGGAAAAAAATTTTGAAGGAAAAAAAAATTCAGTTTGGACTTGTAATATTTTTCAAAATTTGAATATCGAAAAAGGAAATGGAAACCGAATAAGGAAATGAAAATCCAATAAGGAAATGAAAATCCAATAAGGAAATGGAAACTGAATAAGGAAATAGAAACCGAATAAGAAAAAAGAAACCGAATAAGGAAATGAAAATCCAATAAGGAAATGAAAATCCAATAAGGAAATAGAAACTGAATAAGGAAATAGAAACCGAATAAGGAAATAGAAACCGAAAAAGGAAATGAATATTGAAAAAGGAAAAAGAAACCGAATTAGGAAATGGAAATCGAATAAGGAAATGGAAATCGAATAAGGAAACGAAAATCCAATAAGGAAATAGAAACCCAATAAGGAAATAGAAACCCAATAAGGAAATAGAAACCCAATTAGGAAATAGAAACCGAAAAAGGAAATGAACATTGAAAAAGGAAAAAGAAACCGAATAAGGAAATGAAAATCAAATAAGGAAATGGAAATCGAATAAGGAAATAGAAACTGTATAAGGAAATGAAAATCGAATAAGGAAAGAGAAACCGAATAAGGAAACGAAAAAAAAAATTTGAAAAACTTTTTGAGGAAAAAAAAATTTGAGGGAAAAAAAAATTTTGAGGAAAAAAAATTTTGAGGAAAAAAAAATTTTGAGAAAAAAAAATTTGAGGAAAAAAATTTTGAAGGAAAAAAAAAATTCAGTTTGGACTTGTAAAATTTTTCAAAATTTGAATATCGAAAAAGGAAATCGAATAAAGAAATGAAAATCCAATAAGGAAATGAAAATCCAATAAGGAAATGGAAACTGAATAAGGAAATAGAAACCGAATAAGGAAAAAGAAACCGAATAAGGAAATGAAAATCCAATAAGGAAATGAAAATCCAATAAGGAAATGGAAACTGAATAAGGAAATAGAAACCGAATAAGGAAATAGAAACCGAAAAAGGAAATGAATATTGAAAAAGGAAAAAGAAACCGAATTAGGAAATGGAAATCGAATAAGGAAATGGAAATCGAATAAGGAAACGAAAATCCAATAAGGAAATAGAAACCCAATTAGGAAATAGAAACCCAATAAGAAAACAGAAACCCAATAAGGAAATGAACATTGAAAAAGGAAAAAGAAACCGAATAAGGAAATGGAAATTGAATAAGGAAATGGAAATCGAATAAGGAAATGAAAATCCAATAAGGAAATAGAAACCGAATAAGGAAATAGAAACTGAATAAGGAAATAGAAACCGAATAAGGAAATGAAAATCAAATAAGGAAATGGAAATCGAATAAGGAAATAGAAACTGTATAAGGAAATGAAAATCGAATAAGGAAAGAGAAACCGAATAAGGAAACGAAAAAAAAAATTTGAAAAACTTTTTGAGGAAAAAAAAAATTTGAGGAAAAAAAAAATTTTGAGGAAAAAAAATTTTGAGGAAAAAAAAATTTGAGAAAAAAAAATTTGAGGAAAAAAATTTTGAAGGAAAAAAAAAATTCAGTTTGGACTTGTAATATTTTTCAAAATTTGAATATCGAAAAAGGAAATCGAATAAGGAAATGAAAGTCCAATAAGGAAATGAAAATCCAATAAGGAAATGGAAACTGAATAAGGAAATAGAAACCGAATAAGGAAAAAGAAACCGAATAAGGAAATGAAAATCCAATAAGGAAATGAAAATCCAATAAGAAAATGGAAACTGAATAAGGAAATAGAAACCGAATGAGGAAATAGAAACCGAAAAAGGAAATGAATATTGAAAAAGGAAAAAGAAACCGAATTAGGAAATGGAAATCGAATAAGGAAATGGAAATCGAATAAGGAAACGAAAATCCAATAAGGAAATAGAAACCCAATTAGGAAATAGAAACCCAATAAGAAAACAGAAACCCAATAAGGAAATAGAAACCAAAAAAGGAAATGAACATTGAAAAAGGAAAAAGAAACCGAATAAGGAAATAGAAATTGAATAAGGAAATGGAAATCGAATAAGGAAATGAAAATCCAATAAGGAAATAGAAACCGAATAAGGAAATAAGGAAATAGAAACCGAATAAGGAAATAGAAACCAAAAAAGGAAATGAACATTGAAAAAGGAAAAAGAAACCGAATAAGGAAATGAAAATCGAATAAGGAAATGGAAATCGAATAAGGAAATAGAAACCGAATAAGGAAACGAAAAAAAAAATTTGAAAAACTTTTTGAGGAAAAAAAAATTTGAGGAAAAAAAAAAATTTTGAGGAAAAAAAATTTTGAGGAAAAAAAAATTTTGAGGAAAAAAAATTGAGGAAAAAAAAATTTTGAGGAAAAAAAAATTTGAGGAAAAAAATTTGAAGGAAAAAAAAAATTCAGTTTGGACTTGTAATATTTTTCAAAATTTGAATATCGAAAAAGGAAATGGAAACCGAATAAGGAAATGAAAATCCAATAAGGAAATGGAAACTTCATAAGGAAATAGAAACCGAATAAGGAAAAGAAACCGAATAAGGAAATGAAAATCCAATAAGGAAATGAAAATCCAATAAGGAAATGAAAATCCAATAAGGAAATGAAAATCCAATAAGGAAATGGAAACTGAATAAGGAAATGGAAACCAAATAAGGAAATCGAAACCGAAAAAGGAAATGAAGATTGAAAAAGGAAAAAGAAACCGAATTAGGAAATGGAAATCGAATAAGGAAATGGAAATCGAATAAGGAAACGAAAATCCAATAAGGAAATAGAAACCCAATAAGGAAATAGAAACCCAATAAGGAAATAGAAACCGAATAAGGAAATGGAAATCGAATAAGGAAATGGAAATCGAATAAGGAAATGAAAATCCAATTAGGAAATAGAAACCGAATAAGGAAATAGAAACTGAAAAAGGAAATAAACATTGAAAAAGGAAAAAGAAACCGAATAAGGAAATGAAAATCGAATAAGGAAATGGAAATCGAATAAGGAAATAGAAACTGTATAAGGAAATGAAAACCGAATAAGGAAAAAGAAACCGAATAAAGAAACGAAAAAAAAAATTTGAAAAACTTTTTGAGGAAAAAAGAATTTGAGGAAAAAAAATTTTGAGGAAAAAAAATTTGAGAAAAAAAAATTTGAGGAAAAAAAATTTCGAGAAAAACAAAATTTTAAGGAAAAAAAAATTTGAGGAAAAAAAAATTCTGAGGAAATTTTTTTTTGAAGGAAAACAAATTTTTAGTTTGGACTTGTGATATTTTTCAAAATTTGAATATCGAAAAAGGAAAAAGGAAAAAGGAACCAACTTGTGTCTGGTCCCGTTCTCTGATCAACGAACATAATTAATCGAAGTTATTCTGTAGCATTATATTCTTTTCTGGCATTGTTATCAATATTTGTGCATATCTTTTTATTTTAAAATAATGTAAAAATGTGGTTTTTGATATTCAGATATTCAAACATTTAAAGGTATTAACATTTGTATTAACATTTGTTTCTGTTTCAAGTAATCATTTTTTTAAATGCTCAGAGTAACATTATCTTTTTAGTCTTATCAACATTGTTCTCATTCTATTTTTTATCAATAGAAAACATTGTTTTCAAGTATACCACAGCAAACATCGAAGTTCAATGAATCTATCGTAATACGGCGACAGATTGTATTTTCTAACATTTTAACTAGTCAACGTGTGTACAATGTTTTGAAATATCCGTAAAGTTTGCCTTGTAAAGAGACTTTGAATCTCGAAATAAATGCTCGACTGGTACAAAAAAAGTATTTTCTTGTATTTCATTTCTTAAGTACATTAACACTATGCTGATGTAAATCTAACTCTAATATATTTCCAGCAAAATCAGCTTATTTGATTTACAGAAGAGCACACGATAAGAATCAGATGAAAAGGATTGAAATCATTAAATCGATACAAAGCAGAAAACATTCAATGAAACCACAGACCGGACATGCCACCGTATCTATATATCCCACCAAAAAAAAGGATGGAGATCTAACAACTAGTAACAATAATCGTGTATCTAAGACTGAAATGTCAATCAGTATACTTCCAGCATCAAAATGGATTTAGTGTAAAAACATCATTAAAAGTAACGGAACATAAAACCTTGAGTAATGCCAACATATAGGTATTGTTTCTAGGCTTAATCCGTTTATGTCTTTTAAGTCGCATATTGATTAGAATTTGGAAGCTGTATCCTCTCAAATATTTGTGCGATTTCGTTTTGATATACTGTTGAATATTTTTCAGTTGCAAAGACCTGATTCAACATTATAATTTTGGTTGCTGCCATGTTGGTTCATTGAAGGACGTCTTGATAATCATGATGAAATCGCTGTTTATCTGTTTTACTATTATATCCTTGTCTTTCATTTCCTGATATAGACCTTAGATAAATTACTATTAAATCATATTTTGAGAAGCAAACACTATACCCATGATACGGATAATAACACGTTTACAAACATCTGCAATATCACAAGTCGTTTATTTGAAAGGAGTTTCATTATATATAATTCATCAAAACAGAGCAAGAAGACGCAGCCATTTTCCAACTCTGTCTAAGTACAGGTCGTCTGCAAAAGAAGGGTTAACAATTGTTTGAAAACAAAAGATTATTAACAATATATCGAATGGACGAGCCTCAAAAATGAACTTAACAAACGATAACGACTATGCATTAACACTAAAAAATTGAAATCATTTTCAAGGACTATCTATTCATCTACACCACAACACACGACAGTGTCGATTACAAAAAAGAATTGAACAATCGGTTAAGTCTAAAAAGATTAACATGAATGAGTACTAAAAACTAAAAACAATTATTGATTTTAGACTGTAAATGTTTCAAATAATCATTAGTATGTACTTGAAACAGAAACTTTTTATGTCCGACTGCCTACCGGTAGCAACAAATGTATCTTGCATATTTTGGTAGGTAATCGTGTTGTATAATCAAAATATAATTATCTTTGTATTAAAATGATTAAGACCAAAACGTTGCAAAGGATGTTAAACATAATAACAGTAATTTACCACTGAAAATGTAATTCAACTTAGAGTCTACTAGTATTTGTTATAAATATGCATGTCACATGATTAGTGATGAAAAAGCAAATATCAAAATTTAAGTAATTGAATTGTTTGCAGATAAGCTAAAATGAGATCACAGAGGAAGTATAAAGCATTGCCATGGTTAAATGTTGTACAACAACCAACCTGAAGAACTGTTTTAATGGTTCTATTTATAACTTATTACTAATGTATAAAATGTTGTCTTCCAACATATGTGTTACAAATTTGTAGATTCAACTACTTCATCATGTGTATGTGTACGCTAAATTGAAAATGAATATTTGATTTCCGTCCGTGATCCACATATTGTCATTCAAAATACCAATAGCCGCTGGTTTATCAAGTCCATGTTTAGCATCAAGCAATGTTTTCTTGTACTTTAAATCCTTGTCAACCATGTACACACTATGATAACGGTAATCTGATATCATAACATTACCAGCTTTGTCAACACACATCCCGTGACTTTGGAAATTGCTGCTTGCATCAAATCCAAAAATACCACTGAAACTTTTAAATGAATTACATTTATCGGATTTTTTCTCCAACAGCACTATGCGATTCAAGTTCGATGTGCCAGTATAATATAACACGCGCAGATATGATTCTAATATTTGGATACTACATGGTTTCTGAAAGGTGCCCTTAGAAAATGATGCTTGGTCGGTGACAATTCCATCAGTGTTCATCCATACGAAATGGTTTATAAATTCATACCTTGGACTCCCGAATTGGATTCAAGGTAAATTACTAACAAATCATCCTCGGAAATGCAAAAACAATGCGGCGTTCTACCAGATTCTCCTATATTAGCAAACCGAACCAGGCGTCCATCTGTTAATAATTTCATGATAAATGATTTTTTCTCACTGAGAATCAGTACACATGAATCTTTTAAAACGACAAAATCACTAACGTTATTTGCATACACAATGTCGTCTAAGGAATGGTTAACAATTTTTAGCAATTGCCGGTTTGCAAGTATCCACGCATCCTGTTCAGAGATTGGTATTATTTTTCTAACAAGGGTTAAATCCTGCTTTAATTGGAAAGTAATCGGATATTTATCTGTAACTTCATCGGATGAGCTTTCTATTAAGTTGTCTTCCTCAAAGTCGTCAGCATCGAACCATTTAGTCTCTGAATCTTCAAGAACATCTGTCTGGGTTGATATATCAGAACATGCTGACAATGATATTGCGTCTGTGTCACATTTTCCACTTGAATTTTCAATCAAATTTCCAAATGAAAACTCCATAGTTGGTTTGAAACCAGGTATTGGCCGATTTGCAATTTTGTCACACTTTACAGAGCATAAATTAATTTCAGACAAAATATTTATGATATGACTAAACTCGAACTCGTTAAGCTTATTGACCTCTAAATTAGTTATGTCCGATTGTAAATCTTTGACGTTAGTTTCTTGCTTGCGTAGTGTTATATGGTAGCTTTCGAATGTGTTGTGTAACTCTGACAATAGTCGTTCCTCTGTAGAGTCGAGTTTTGCCTTCATGTTTACTACACTTGTTTTTATTTCACAGTTAAGACGTTCCTCGTCTTGTAAAAGTTTCTTCTGGATGTCTGAAAGCTTATCACCTAGTGCAGTTAGCTGTTCAGAATATTTTCCATTTAACAACAGAACCTCCATTTCTTTCCGAATATCTTCTTCCGCGTCCTGCAATTGACACAGGTCATGTTTTTGGTGTAATTGTCCGAGACATTTAAAACACATGAAGTCCTTACAACCTTTGCAAAATATCGTGTATTCTTCTGTTTCATGGTATCTACACCGAAGTGGTTTCAATGCTTTACCAATCGCTGCTTTTATTTCACACTCTAGCATATTATCCGC
This sequence comes from Mytilus edulis, assembly GCF_963676685.1. NCBI lineage: Eukaryota > Metazoa > Mollusca > Bivalvia > Mytilida > Mytilidae > Mytilus > Mytilus edulis. The sequence continues at coordinate 59,542,387 of NC_092353.1, read as the reverse complement.
CATTACGGATATTGTAATTTATTATGCAAACATGTCAAAATATGCACTAGACTACAGTATAGAAATATGTCATTATTGATTTTTATTAATTTAAATGTGTACACGATTATAAATATCAATGTTATGTAAGAAATAAATAACTTCTTGTTTGTAATCAAACTAAAGGTAAATAAGTTGACAAACGGAAGATGAGGAACACTATCCACTGACGCAGAATCCACCAGTAAATAAATGTGTATTGCAGTTTGTTTATTTGGTAGTTCGTTTTCTTAAATGTTTTTTTTCATAATTACAATAATTCTGATAAATTCAAAAACTGGAAAAGGGAAACAATGATTAAGAGGAAAGGGGGGAAAGTTAACCAAGGTGTACACGAAATAAAACAGTTTATTGGTACGATAAATTTAGTTACAAGGATAGAGTTTCCACTGCCACCACCACCACCGTGTACAAAATTCTCAATATCAATATTTTCCTCCTTTCTATATTAATAAATTTTCTATATAGATATATGGAGACAGGTTACTGAAAAGCTGTTACTATTCAGAATTAACCATCAAAGTTTCAAGGGGGCATCGATGACCGAGTGGTCTTAGTAGATACTACTGTCATCACTAGCCAGTCAACACTGAGGTTTTGAGTTCGAATCCTGCTCGTGTGGGTGCACTTGACTGCAATCTTAATTGACTAGGATCGTCAGTATTCCTATCGAAGGTCTGTGGGTTTTCTCTGGACACTCCGGCATCCTCCACCAATAAAAACTGGCCGCCACGAAATAGTCCAAAAGGGGACTTAAAAGTAGCGGTAAAACACAAAAAATCAAATCAAATCAAATTGAAGTTTTATAAATCTTCGATACGGAAACTGGGCAGAGATATGTGGGAAAACAATGATCTTGATCATCTGCTACTGCTTGCTGTAAATAGATGATATTTTGATTCTTTCGATTCAATACAAGATTTGGTGCTAACAATTTCAAAAGATAAATGTTTCGGAGCCGTTACCACTTATCATACTGTGACTTTAAGATGAAGAACAGCAAAAACAGTGCTGTTCCTTTCCTTTTTCTGTGTGTCTGTTTTGTTTTTGCTGTGCAAGGACTGATTTTGAGTCTAAGACCCCATATCCTATTATAATCAAAACAATATGTTATAAGTGGTGTTTGTGAAAAATTATAGTAGAACATTTTCAATTCCCAAGTTTTAACTTTCAATTTGAATAAGCGTCAAATAAAAATTTAAAATTCACAATTATTTATCGTAGAATGACTGAATACCATTAACGGTACCAATGTTCCTGCACCAGATGCGCATTTCGACAATACATGTCTCTTCAGTGATGCTCGTGGCCGAAATATTTGAAATCCAAAGCTTATTTAAAAGATGAAGAGCTATAATACAAAAGGTTCAAAAAGTATAGCCAAATTCGTGAAAGGAATCCGAGCTTTGTATGAGGGAGATACATTCCTTAATTTATGATAATTTCTAACATTTTGTAACAGCAAATTTTGATAACACAAAAAGTCCGTATTTTCATGCCAGTACCGAAGTACATCGACCCAGTGGTAGTAATAACATTAACGGTACCAATTTTCCTGCACCAGATGCGCATTTCGACAATACATGAAAGGATGTTATTTATTCAGATTACATGTTTCAATGTTGGACCAATTAGTGAAAAGGTAAAATCATAAGGCGTATATGCTACATACAAGAATAACCGTTCGACTGGAATCGACCATTATATCTATTCAACTCTTTTTCTTAATCTTGTTTTTACCCATATATACGGTTGTATTTATTAAAACATGAATTGTATTTGTTTGGTTCATTTTATTTTAACTTTGCCATATATGGGGAGATAGCACTGATAGTAGGAGAGATAACTCAGATAACGTGATATTTATTATAGAAAGTGTTGTGAATTTACGTATTTTAATATGAAACCAGATGATCTCATTTTATTTCCTTATATAAAAGGATAATGTTATAAGAGCTATCTTCTCACTTTTTCTTAAAATCTTAAAATTCTAGATGAAGTAACTTTTAATCACATAAAATTTTACTTTTAAGCATAATCTATACAAAATGTAACAATTTCGCAAACACTTGTAGCGTGAAAATGTGCATGGTGACCCATATTTTTAACATATTTTAAAAAACAGCACGATAAAAACTATATTATCGACAAATTATTAAAAACAATATGCATTTAAATGTTGTTGTAGATTTTTTAGACTCTATTTCGTTTTTATTATATATTGTTTTAAGCTTTCGTGGGAACGATATTCCTTAATTCCAAAATATCTTTTAAGAAATTAGGAAACGACAATAAAAAAAGGTAACCCTACAAAAGAAAAATAATCGTTGCCTGAATTATGTCAAACATCTAGACCTATTCCTTTGGGTAAACATACTCTGAAGTATTGTCCACCTTGACTGATTAACCAACAGATAGTCGATCTGATTCTGGTTATGTGGTTATATGTTCCATTTGTTTCTTGCCGTTTGATAAAACACAAGGAAAATTTAAATTTAACCGCGTATTCCTACTATGTTATATACGTCAGCAGTTTATAATACACAATATATTTAGTGCAGATGTTTTAGTGGGACTTCATTTAACGGGGATAAACGATATTCATAGTAGATGAGTAGAGTACTTGTTACATTTGGTACAGCGTAAAATTTATCTTTATAGGGGTAAGTTGATTAAAAGGAAGGCATTTTGCAAAAGTTATATATATATATCAATATATAATTATATTTACATTTGGCGTGTGTACTTGATTTTATATAGGACATAATACACGATTATATGTTATCAGTGTACACAGGCCTGATGTCTCATTTTAAATAGGAAAAAGATCAATTTTATTTTTATTAAACTTTACTTAATACGTCTTTTTGGCAGCTATTGTACTTTATGGGCTGTGTAAAAATAATGTGCTTAACGAGTATTATTCATTCAACAAGTCATTTCCTGTTCTCATTTCCATACTATAAAACGATTTTTAGAAAATCCCTGTGGAAATAATTGAATGCATGTTATAAATGAAAGCAATTGACGATAACATTTTGCGTGAAGCGCGTTTCAAAATGAATCCATATCAACCTCAAAAATCAAATCCGGAATATGACCGAAGTTTATCACTCACTCATTCCGCTGTTAACGTTTGGTTTTATCGGTTTTTGTGGACTTCCCGTTTTGGAATTTACTTTGGAGTTCGGTATTTTTTTATCCTTTATTTCCAAGTACAAGCATATAATCGTAACTTAATGAAATGTCCTATATTTCGATTAAAGCAAACATATAATTCTTATATTTACACATGAATTCGTTTTGAATATAAATTGACAAAACACAAAAATACGACAGCAATTGTTAATTGAATTGACTGTAGTATCATGCCAATTACAACCAATTCAAAAGGATGAAGTTTTCATACGCAGGAGGAAACAAATCAATAAATTGTCAAAGAATAGAAAATCAAAATTATAGTATATTGAAAATCATGCAATACTTTTCTGAAGGAGGTTCTCACATGATATTTTAAAGCTTACGGTGACATATGAGTAGACGGTTCAGACGGGAGGGAGGGGAAGGAAAACTTCAGAAAGTGAGATTAAATTATATTATATATATCCCAAAAGGGGTGCGTAAAACATCGCCCTCTTTGCCCAAGCTCCCATAGTGTAGACGGTAAAGTCGGTTGGGAGGCGAAGGCAAGCTTCAGAAAAGAGGGACGAAAGATACCAAAGGGACAGTCAAACTCATAAATCTAAAACAAACTGACAACGCCATGGCTAAAAATGAAAAAGACAAGCAGAAACACAATAGTAAACATGACACAACATAGAAAACTAAAGAATAAACAACACGAACCCCACCAAAAACTAGGGGTGATCTCAGGTGCTCCGGAAGTGACATGTACATTATATTTTTGCCAAAAAGGAGTTCGTAAAACATCGCTCCATTTGTCCAAGCTCCTGTACTACATGTACCAGTGCCATACTATCTCCCTCAAATTTGCAGGACTTGAGAATAGTAATAAAGTGATAGAGACAAAGTTTCCGTCAATAGGTCAATAACCGCCAATGAATTTTCAATCATAATGCTCTTAATTAAAGGCAACAGTAGTATATCGCTGTTAAAAAGTCCTAAATCGATTAAGAGAAAACAAGTTCGGACTAAAAACTAAAACTGTGTGAAACACATCAACTATAATAAAAAAAAAAACGGAAAAAACAGAAGCACTGAACTGTAACAAAAATAAACGCAAACATACATAGAAACGAATTATTTGATAACAGATGCCATATTCTTGACTTAGCACAGGACATTTGAAGAAAAATGGTGCGTTGAACCCTGCTTCCCACTTATATGACAATGTTAAAAAAATAGCACTTACAGTTAAAATGGCCTTTACATTTTTTTTTCATAAGTAATAATTAGTCTCATGTTGAAGAAACGCGCGTCAAGGTGACGAATTTAAGGCCTGGTGTCTTTTTCGGGGGTATCACCAGCCTTATAGCCAGCTCTTTCGTGATGAATTGAAATATGATTGACATGTTTATTTAAAATAAATTGGGCAATATTTGAATGTCATTAGAAGTCTTAGTTACATATACATTTATTTGATATTGTTTTCTTTCTGAAATAAAGCATACGTATCACAAGAGAGAGTATTGATGTTTTCCACGGCCAACATACTAAAAAATAGAATAATAAAGTCAGAAGAATTGTATACTCAATAAGAGGATGAATAAAAGCGCTGTTCCTTAGCTCACACCAGGTATCACAATCTAAAATGCGCGGAGGTGTCAGAATCATGAAGAGCAATCACACGAGACTACCACACGGTTGTTACGTCATCCTGAATCGGCGCATAATCCTCCGTGGGAACCAGATCAATATTTCTTTTTAAGGAATTGCAATCAACAAAGTATACTTGCTTCTCAGGATTCGGATCCTTCAGCGGATTTCAGATCGGAATATACAGTGTCTAGTTGTTTGGATTTTCAATGTACATATAGTTTGTTCACTATTTTCTTTCTTTTGCATTACATGAGTATAACACATTGTGCATTAATATTCTTTTGTATGATGTATGTAATATGCAGTATCTATTTTATTTAGGGGAATGACAACTAACTGGACTATTTGTGGGACATGTGATTTTCGCCATATAACTAAACCATCAGTATTTTGGTGTTCCGAATGTGAAGAAGGCCTATGTCATGAGTGCACCGAACATCACAGCATATCCAAGGCAACTAGGGGGCATATTACAGTCTCTATTGATGCATACAAGAAACTACCATCGATAATTCTAGATATAGCACAATCATGCAAAAATCACAATGAAAAGTTCCAAATATACTGTAATAAGCATGATTGTCCATGCTGTAAAAAGTGCATTGTGGAGACTCACAACGAGTGTAAAGATTTTGTTGATATTGACGATTTCTTAAAAGATATAAAATCTTCAAATGCGTTCGTGGAAATTGAACAGACCTTAGCAGAAATTTTAGAAAATATTAAAAGAATTAAAAAAGACCGTGAAGAAAATTTGAAATCAATCAAGGAAACAAGAGAAAATGTCGAGTCTGAAATAAAACTGACAAAGTTAAAGATGGTTAGCTATCTTAACAAACTCCAAGAAGATATCTTGACTGAACTGGGCAAAATAGAGGAATCAGAGAGCAAACTCATACACAAATCGTTAATGTCATTACAACACACGGAAAAGGACGTCATTGAATACCAAAATAGCATAGCAAACATAAAGCAACATGCATCAGGCCTTCAGGCATTCTTGGGCCTTAAACAAATAGAACATGATATAGAAGAAAAGGATAAAATTATTCAAGCGATAGTGAAGAATAAGGATTTTAATCATGTTACTCTTTCATGGAAGATAAACTCTGGTGTACAATACATTCAGAGCAATTTAGCAACGTTTGGCAAAATCGTTGTCGAGTCCAAATCAAGTGACATAACTATTGCAAGGAGAAAAAACATACAAGCTCAGATCATGGTTATAGCATCAGTACCGTTATCTTTAGATAAAATAGAACTTAAATTAAAGAAAATTGTTTCTTCGAGAGGCAATGACATTACTGGATGTTCCTTGTTTTCAAATGGTAAAATGATATTTTCGAGTTATAAAGACAAAAAGGTTGTTGTTCTAAAAAACGACGGGTCAAAACCGGGGAAAATAAATTCCGAATTTCAAACATTTGATGTAGAACAGATAGACGAAAGTTTAATTGCTATAACGACTGGCTCTGAAGGTGGTAAAATAATATTTGCAGATCTACTAGAAAAGAAAACTAAGAAAATTATAGACGTTAGTGTACCAAATGATGGAATGGCAGTGTATGGTGGTTGGCTTTATTTTAGTGCAGGGACTAACGGTTTGATGCGAGTAAACATAATTGATGGATCGATTCGTGAGGTACTATATAAGCCAATGTGTGGAAGTGCTTATATAGCTGTATTCGGCAACAAGCTTTACTTCACAAACAAATCGGAGAATACTGTGACATGTAGTGATTTGGAGGGAAGCGTCAAGTGGATATTTAAAGATGAAAGAAATTTGTCTTTTCCTCTCGGCATCTCTTTGGATCATTACGGGAACGTTTACGTAGTTGGAAACAAATTTGCTAATGTTGTTGTTATCTCGCCGGATGGAAAAAGAAGCAAAACAATATTAACATCTGCGGACGGACTTGATTGTCCTCAGGTTTTACATTACAACCGAGAAAATAATCAGATTCTAGTTGCAAATCGAAACGGTAATGCTTTTCTTTTCGATGTAATATTCCAATGAACTGTCATACTTCATGTGATTTTCATATTTAATTAAATTTACAGATTTTGCCTTTTATAATTTTACTAATTTTGAATTTCCAATTCATTGATTATAAACAAAAGTATGTCTGATGTCACCATGATGAGTTTAGATTTGATCTGGTTCAAATTGAAATGCACATTTCAACAAAGCAATAAACTATGTTGCTATTATGTTGTCATAGTGGAATTCTAACCATATACAGCACGCGTAATGGGTTTAATATAAGCTACTTGTTCATTTCAGTTGAATTGAGAAGTTTATAGTTTAAATAGTAAACAAAAAAGCCAAACAAAATTATAATTTAACAACATGCATAACCTCCACCTATAACCAATGCAATGAACTACTTAAAGAGTCGGCGAGCATAGTTCGCAAACAAAAATTCCGACCATGCAATATCATTGATTTGCTAAGGAAAACTGATTAAAAAAAACACTTTAGCTAAAACCGATGCAAATAGGAGGTGCATAATAGCATTATACTGTAAAATTTCTAAGATGATTATGATTAAGTGTTTTGGAGAAGCGGATTTTAATTTCTACAATATATCGTGCAGAAATGAAATATTTGCCTCCATGTTTATAATCAGTTTGTATATGTGCTCGTTCAGCCCGGTATTACATCAAAGAAGCATATCGATGTCAAAGTTTCGCTTTTTATAAGAACGTGTTCGTTGCAGTTGTTACACATCAGGCATTCATGTTGACATGACTTACTTCATTAATGGATTTCAACCGATCTTTGCCATACACATGATACAGTTGACAAGTAAAAGCCTCGATGTCCAGGATAACTGATTCAAGACTGCTACAGAGATATTCCAATTTTTCCTATTAGTCTGAAACATTCGTTTCTCTTGCATCACATTAACAGATGCTGATTGTGCTATGGAAAAATCTGTATATATCTTATTCAATTGCAAGGTAATAAATCATCCTATTCTAGAACATCAAAATATTATGTGTAGACATAATTTATAAAAAAAAAAAGAACAAACGTTTTGAATAAATTTTTGCAAAACAGCAAAATATGAATATCTGAAATTTCCAAATTCTCAACAACAAGCGCTGACCAACATTATCTCCGAAATATTTTATTGATTGTAATATGAAAATTTGACATAAATACAACACAATAACTCTAATAATTGCTTAGTTTCATTGTTTGTGATGTTTATTGGCCTAATATCATAGATATTTGCCTATTTTAGCAGGGCTGTAGGTTTAGTATTTTTAAATATCAGATCATTGTTACTATAGAAAAAATATAATATATATAATATTTAGTTCATCTATGTGTATATGTCAGAAGAGGTCTCGTCGTACTTTATTTGGCCTTTTAAACATTTCTTGATTCGAGCTTCACTGATGAGTCTTTTGTAGACGAAACGCGCGTCTGGCGTAAATTTAAATTTTTAATCCTGGTATCTATGATGAGTTTATTGTAAATATTCATAATGTAAAATGTATGAAATATATAGATATATATTTGCCATCTCAAAACAAAAACTATATGGATCCTTAGGGAAGAAGGGTGCAACGTATGTCTACTTAGCCCAACACCTCATAAATGTGTTACCTTTTGTACATGATGTTATAGCATATTGAATTTGTCATTCATCATATTTTCACATCATACATTGATCAGTGCTTTTCATTTACTTCATTTTCTATAAGCAAGTGTTTGACTATTTTGTTTTCAATAATTGTGTATTTGTAATACGTTGTAACTATTCATTTCAAAGTGCAAGTTTCCTTCCTCATTTCAATGTTAAAAACCGATTGTTCGATATCAAACACAAACCATGATTAAAACTGTATACATTTTCTCAGTCATTAGACTGTCAGTGGTAAGTAATCATAGCAAAATTTATGTTTTTATAAGTTCGTTTGAATTTTCAAATCAGTCATGGTGTCAATTGTGTTGTATGTCTGTGATGTATATTTACACAGTTTTGGCTACCTGATCCAAATAGAATGAAATTCAAAACAGTGTGGCTGTTGCCATTGATTGACACATTAAATTCATCCATTGACTGGGACAATTTACGTGAACGTTTGTCTGTAACGACCACTGTTCACGACGTACATATGATAGACATTTAAACTGTGAGGTCACCAAAGGTTTCTTAACGCCTTTAATTATAAAATAATTCGAAAAATTAATCAGGAATAACCTTTATGTTTTGATTTATATAATTGATATAAATCAAAACATCGTGTTATTTCTGATTAATTTTTCGAATTACTTTATTAAGGTGTTGAGAACCTTTGGTGACCCCATAGTTTAAGTGTCTTTAAAAAGTACATAGTGAGCAGTGGTCGTTACATACAAACGTTCACCTAAATTGTCCCAGTCAATGGGTGAATTTAATGTGTTAATCAATGGCCACAGCCACACTGTTTTGAATTTCATTCTAATTGTCACATTAACCTATTATGCTCGTTTGGATTGTTAGCCCAGTTTTGTCAATGTAGAGGAACTATAAACAAATGATGAACAAGTGGGAGGTTTAAATAGCTATAAAACCAGGGTTAAGACACCATTTTCCTAAGAAAATACATGTAACAAGTCATGTATATGACGGTTGTTTTCTATTCGTCGCGTTGGTTGAGAATGTTCTACGTTCAGTTTTATAGGTTTTTGATGGACATCCCTTTTTAATTTTCCTTGGAGTTCGGTAGTTTTGTTAATATTTTGTCTTTTATAAATACTCATAATTTACAAACAAATTTTTTCATATATTTATCTTGACTAACATCTAGAAATTGACAAAAAGGGTCGGTTGAAAACAAAACTTTTCGACAAAAGAGATGAGTTCAGCTCCCAATTGTGAACTTTACATTTCTATTAGCAACCATCCAACAGCACCTGCATACGGGGTATATATCTTCGAATTGATAAGATATTCCTTGAATTGTATTTCCTATCATGATTTCCTTGATAGTGGGTTGCAGCTTACAAGGAAGCTTTTAAACCAAGAGTTCCAAATGATGAAGTTGAAATCATCCCTTCGTAAATTTTACGGACGCCAACGCAAGTTGGTTGACCGTAATGGAATATCTGTTTCGCAGATGATATCAGATATGTTCCGTTATTAAAATCCCGTTCACTTTTCACGAATCTAACTTACCAAATTATTATATTTACCGGTTTGTAATAACATGTGCAACACGACGGGTGTCACATGTGGAGCAGGATCTGCTTACCCTGCCAACTTTCTAATATACAACAAAAATGGGGAGATGTAGTGTGATTGCAAATAAGACAAATATTTACAAGATAAAAGAGGGCGAGAACCAAAAACACTATACGCAATGCATAGCGTTTTACAATGATAAAAATTCATCTACAAAAGGCCCCGACTTTCGATTTGAAACAATCCAAAAGAGAGAGACATACGCTCCGTACATATGACAGTGGTATCCCAAAAGAACACAATATTCAAGTCGTATTATAGAAACAATACATTAGTTTGCATACACAAACTGATGCACGATCAAGTTTTAAACTTGTAAATGAATTGGTTTTAAACCAAAGACACTCATACAAACTAATCAAATAACAATATGTATCAAACACAACCCCTGAGCTCTTATATAATTAACAGGTCTAGAAAAACGATTGTAATAGTATTTTATACTGTGTACTGACATAATCATAGTAATGTTACATTTTGATTTAAGTTTTAGGATAATGGCGAATAATTCGTTTGTATGTGGTATATGTGATTTTCGCCAAATAACTAAACCATCAGTAATTTGGTGTTCTGAATGTGACGAAGGTCTATGTCAGGAGTGTACGGAACATCACAGTATCTCCAAGGCAACCAAGGGGCACCGTATATCCCCTGTTAAAGAATACAACAAACTACCACCAACTATTCTAGAGATAACACAAACTTGCAAAGTCCACAACGAAAAGTTCCAAATATACTGTAATAAGCACGATTGCCCATGCTGTAAAAAGTGCATTGTGGAGACTCACAACGAGTGTAAAAAATTTGTTGACATTGATGATGTCGTAAAAAATGTTAAAATTTCAAATGCGTTCGTTGAAATCGAACACACCTTAGCAGAAATTTCTGAAAATATTAAAAGAATTCAAAAAGACCGAGAAGAAAATTTGAAATCAATCAAGGAAACAAGAGAAGATATCGAGTCCCAAATAAAAATGACAAAACAAAAAATCGTGAACTATCTTGACCAACTCCAAGAAGACATATTAAAAGAACTGAGCGACACAATGGAAGCGGAGAGCAATCAAATACGGAAATTGTTAACATCAGTACAACAAACAGAAAAAGGTGTCACAGAATACCAAAATAACATGGCGAACATTAAACAACATGCATCAGATCTTCAGGCATTCTTGTACCTTAAACAAATAGAACAGGATGTTGACGGAAAAGATAAATTGATTCAAACATTAGTCGAGAACAAAAATTTAAATTGTGCCACTCTTTCTTGGAATGTGAGCTCTAATGTGCAGAGTTTCCAGACCTGTATCTCAACTTTTGGGGAAATTGTTGTTGAATCCAAATTAAGTAGCATATTTATTGGAAGCAGAAAAAATAAACAAGCTCAAATAACGGTCGACAGTCTGGAACATAAATCAAAGAAGACTGATACTTCGAAAAGCAGAAGCATGACTAGTTGTTCTGGTCCTGCATTTAAATGGTAGAATGATTAATCATCTATACTATTTAACGAGGAGACCTCATTTTGTGTGTCGCTTCTCTTCCTTCCACATTAAATTAATCATCATGCCTCTGTGTCCTATAGGTACCATACATAGTCGCATTTGTCATCCTTGCTTATGATTATTCCGTATGGGTTATTTTGGGAGGAAAACGAAAACAAAGGCATCCAGATATTGGTTCCGTCATTGGACGAAATTTTAAGTCAGACTACAGTTTGCGTTTTTCTGTACACTTTGAACACACATTCTATTAATAAAGTGTATTTGCTATCTGCTATCATTTTCAAGTTTACTATCCACGGCGGTCACAGAGTTTATTAAATAGAGAGGGTTTGTAAAATGTATTTTTCATGTCGGTTAAGAATAAGCTTCTCCTATTGGATAAAAAGAGGCCACATGACATTCATTATTCTTCAGTAATACATTCAATCGGTCATTAACAGAACAAAACGGACCAGAAAACCGGTCGATCGTTAACGAACTTTTGACATGATAATGACCGGTGGGCGTGGTTTCCGTCTGACAATGACCGTTTGGGGCGTGGTTTCTCTGTTAATGACCGGTGGGGCGTGGCGTCTCTGTTTAGGGAGATGTCCCTTTTATAAAACATTTTCCTGTTTTCAATATTATATTTAAGTTGTTGAATTGTTAACTATATGTTTTCGTTAATTATAAAATTATAGAGAACTTGAGTAAGTATTTATATACTGAAAAATAGCACTAAAAGAATATCAGTATTACTACGACTGGTATTTATTCTTGCCATAGAAATCGTATAACTACTCGAGTTTGCTTTAGGTATTTTGAATATATGAGAACTTACCAAAACATGGTTTCTCAATGAAATAATCATAATAGTTTTTGAAAAACTGGTCATTATCGTGATACAGGGACTGCCCGTAGGACAGTGGTATTAACTGCGACAGCGATAATGAGCTCGCCTCCGGCTCAGTCATTATCACTATCTTAGTCAATACCACTGTCCTAGGCAATCCAGGTTTTCAAGAACTATTATATAAATGTTTATAATATACAAATATGCACTATACATATTTTTCATGTATTATTGAATAAAATAAAAAAAACCAAAATAATGGGAATTTTGGAAAAATAGAAGCCACTTTTTAGCCAGAAAAATCTGAAATTCTCCAGTCATAAAATCTTTTTCAAAATTCATCGGGTCATTAAGTATATTAAATAGAGAGGGAATATATAATATATCAATGACCTCCGTGGATTGAACGGTAAGTCTAAACACCACCTAGGCCGCCTTGGTGCACTAAGCTCCAGGAATTGCACTAAGCCCATGATGGACCAGTCTTGGGAGAAGACTTTATAAGTTTGATTAACTTGTGTCTCATCCCTTTTGCACATTTACGCAAATAAAATATGTTTAAACTAAATGGACCAGTCAAATAAGCACCAAGGTCATTCAGTACGATACAGATTTGAATAAAGAGCATATATTTAAATTTTGGTGTAAATATATTCAGAAATAAAAGAGTTATTAACATTTTGTATGGCACGCGCCGATTTTGTGTAATATGTCCAGTTGTCATATTGTTGATTGAATCCAATGAAGCTTGACGAATGTATATATACAGCACCAAGTATATGAAGCAAAGGTTAAATATGCACCAAGATCATTAATCAAGATAAATCATTATTTTCCCCCAACCCCGACCCCAAATTTAAGTTCGATACCTAAATAGTCCCTTTATAGGAATAAATATGCCAAAAATCGTAATGAAATTCATTGAGTCTAAAACTTATTCAAATCAGATTTCATTTACTTCAATATTCTTAAGTATATGATTTCTTTTTTGGCAGAAACTAGAAAAAATCTTTATTATCTGTTCTGACCTTGAAACACTGATTTCAGATTTACACTGTACACAAAATAAAATAAAATATTTCATGTCCCAGTTTAGATAATAAAAAAGGAAGGAGAAACCTTTCTTTTTTCATCAGGGGCCTCGTTTGCCAAGAAGTCTAAGTAGTTCTACAGTAATCACTAGACAGTCAACACTGAGGGTTTGAGGGCAAACTCCGCCCGTGCTGTGGTTTTCGACTCCAATATTAATTGATTGGGACTGTCAGTTTAACTTTTCCTATCAAATGTGTGTGGTTTTCTCCGGACACTCCGGCTCCCTCTACCAATAAAAACTGGGCGCCACGAAATAGCCGAAATGTGGCGCTTAAAAGTAACGTTAAAACATAAAGAATCAATCCATCACTTTTTTCTTATAGTGTTTAATTTATTAATTAACTATTTTGTAACTTCAAGTCAGATGGCGGATTCGGTTTTTTGTTTTTGTTTTGTTTTTCTTTTTTTTTGGGATTTGGGGGGGGGGGGGGTCGAATAGGCTGTTCGATAACGAAACGTTTTAGTCTCGCTACAGTCGTTGATATTTTTTAATTTTATAGAATACTTGTCACACCCTTTTCAGAATCCAGGAAACGCCCCCATGTCATGTGTTAATTTAAAAGTTAGTAACATTTTTAACGTGACACGCGCTCTACTTGTGTAATGTCTGATCACCTTGTTAATTGATCCAATCAATTCTGAGGGATTATCTTTTAACTAGTAAATTATTTTCTATGTTCCTAATTAGTAATGATAAAAGGGCTGTTGATCTTTTTCATTTTTCTTTGATGCTTTGTGAGAAAAAAATATTTTGAAAAAGTGTTTGTTTGCGCTTTTCGAAATAAAAGATTTGCGGAAATGATAGTAAAAACAATAGAAATTGGCTTTTACTCAAAGCGGACTATATTGTAGTCTAGCCATGAGCTTAGTGCACCAAGGCGGCCTAGGTGGTGTTAAGACGTAAACTGAGAGTTGATTGTAAAAAGCAAATACACAATTTATGTGCATGTTGAAATTACTAGAAAACAAAAAAAAACTAACAAAACAATGGGAATTTTGAAAAAAAAGAGAGAAGGGAAAAAGGGGGGACACATTACTTAAACAGAGCAGTTGCTTAGAAACATGCAAAGGGTTTCCCACATTTTTATACTATTTTCACCTCTTTCAAAGAAATCTGTCCCCCTATACAATATGGCCGAACAAACCGTGAAGAGCCCTTTTATTAGCTATTGAAGTCTTCTACTGAAGAGAAAATTGGGTGGTACGAGGCAAAATACGTTTTCCTGTATCATAAGAAAAACACCATGGAGTCCGAACAGCGAACAAGAATTCCTGAACCTGACATGAGTACATCCTTAAATAAAATTATTTCTGTGCAATAATTAAGTCGTTTGCTTTCTATCATTTTTTAATATAATCAATTTACAGCATTCACAACATAAACTATAAACACTCATGGTCAAAAAAGGATAAATGGGTCAATTGACGACAAATAGAGCAACACAAAAAAACAACAAAAAAGAACGACCACAGATACTGCGAACGAAAATGACAAAATGATATCCCGGAAAAAAACACTTAAAGATGCCTAATGGTAATTATAATATTATATTGTATGATTCTTGAAACGTTCATTTAAGGAGAGACAAAAATAAATCAAATGAACAAACAAACTCATAAGTAATATATTGACAAAATAA
The DNA here is from genome assembly GCF_963676685.1 of Mytilus edulis. Lineage (NCBI taxonomy): Eukaryota > Metazoa > Mollusca > Bivalvia > Mytilida > Mytilidae > Mytilus > Mytilus edulis. The sequence goes on along the minus strand of NC_092353.1, from coordinate 59,527,260 downwards.
ATGACATAGCAATAAAAGAAAAGACCATAAGACAAACAATGGTTTAGAAAGCACAAAATAGAAAACTGAAAAATGAATCCCGGACTAAAATTGGGCCGGGATAACCTGCAAAGACTAACAGATCCTGCTCTAAAATTAATGTGGAATCCGCTGTGTTGATTATGTAAGTACAAACCCGAGGAACAGTTTAATTCTGTATTTGAATTAGGAATGTAGATTAAGGGAAAAAGTGGATACACATTTGTGCTATATATATAGTGTTCAGATATTACTGTATAAGGAAGTCCATGACAACATAAATTAAACGTCAGAAAATGATTTGGACGAAGGAATAAAACATTAGGTGACAAAAACTGTCATTAGTGAAGTACCATATGGAAGTTTCAGAACGGATTAGAGCCAGTTGTGGATATAAAAAGAACAAACGTTAAGAAAGCTTGGTTAAAAAAAACCATACACAAAAAATCAAATAAAAAAATAGATATGTACTATGCTCTATTATAGTTTGACAGTTTGTTCGAAACATGTATAGCAAAATTGTTCAATCAGTGCTACTAGTATATAAGGATACTTTATTTAGGATGAAGCCGCTTTGATAAAATTGATGAAATTTCAGTCAGAATGAACCTGCAATTAAAAATACACCAAACATTTGCCACTGGACATTTAACAAAAAATCTAGCATACATGAATATCCATGGGAATATAAAACTCTGGGTTATAGTTTGATTGTCAAAATGTCAATCAGTCTTATATAATTTTATAACTCGTTGTTACTCCTGGTCCTGATTATGCAGGTTTATCAAAAAGTCATTTGGTGGATGAATGTCTCATTGGCAATCATACCAATTTTCTTGTTTTTATTTCTTTCAATCTTCTGTTTACGAAGCAATGAGATTATAAAAACAGCTAGTCCCAAAATTTTCTGTATGAAAAAAATAACTTGCTCAAAGACGATAGTCTCAAGGATTTTGTATCTGGAATAACTTTCAAATAAATAAATAATATAGTAGTATAATAGGGAATGGAAACGTGGAATATGTCAAAGAGACAACAACATGATCACAGAGCGACTACGCAATAGTCTTCAACACAGCAAGAATACTCGCATCGGGCGGAGGTTATAAATTGAAATTGACACATGCAACACTCCGAAACATACAAACGAACCAAATTTTAAAGAGAAGAGAATTTTTACACACAAAACAAACAAAGGTTACAGGTTCCTGACTTGAGATAGGTGCAAAACTGCGGCGGGTTTAATATAAAATAAGCATGGTTTTGTCCTTGTATGAGGTCAATACCCTAACTAGGCTCTATTTATATTTTACTAGTAAAAAAAAAGCATTTATACATAAATGTCTCTGTTTGGTGTCATCATTTGTAGACCGAAGGAGTTTGGCAGCAAACTTAGTAGGCCTAAACTCGCCGGTTACAGATTTAATTCATTTTGGGTAATATCAAAATATTGTGGATTGGAATGATGAACCCCTGACCACATACTAACTAACATAAACAAGTTGTTATAATATTGTGAATGATAAGCATTATTGTCGGATGTGGAAGGATTATATACATGATCATACATAATAGTTTTAGAAAATGATAAATTTGCAGAATAACTTGAGAGAAAAAAAGAAGAAAAACATAGGAAGAAAATTAAAGAAAAGATAACAATATGGTGCTAATTTATAGAGAATAGAAAATAACATGCACACTTTATAAAGAATAGATAAAAGGGTTTAAAAGGGGCAAGGAATGTAGGAATGAAAAAAGGACGACATACAAAATATTTTGATAGTCGGACATTCTTTCTGGTACCATTTTCCATATGTTTTCTTTATACCAATTCCTCTTAAATATTTTAAGACAGCCATCAAAACTTATTATAAGTGATTTTTTGCTGAAACTGTAAATTTGTATTCGGACTAAATTTCTTTTAAGCAAGTTCTAGAACAATTACGGGTCTGGACTTATTCTGTTGCATGCAATTGATTGAGGTAACATGTACGACGGTGTTTATATAGAAGCTAAGAGCACTTTGATGAGAGTTTTTTTTTTGACGGACGGACGGACGGACGGACGGACGGACGGACATAGAGATGAAGTAAGGTGCAGCCTTAGGTGACGTATGTAAAGAGAGAGAGAATAGCAAAGGACAATCTATATTCATATTTTACTTTGTAAAGCCCACTATCATTTTATTTTATTTTATTTTAATAATACATTATAAAGCCCACTAGTCTTTGTTCAATTATTGGAAACTATGAACTCCCCCTTTTTTCAAAATCTTGGATCTGCATTTGAGTGCCAGTCGACCGGCTATGAAACAAAACTTAGGACGAAAGAAATTACGTTAATCGTGTTAATATGCAATTTTGTGAATTAAAGGGAGTGAAGATCCTTTTGCGGTGCACTCACGCATGTCAATTGCGAACTGACCAAATATATGTTCTCAGTTATATCATGATCAGGCTGATACTGACGTCGACATTATAAAGGAGTCCACATCAAAGAAAAAATGCACAAATTGCCGATAAATAATTTACACATCCTGTTTCGTGTGTATCACTATCTCCTGTATTTTTTTACCCTACATTTTTTAAAGAAAAATGCTAGTCCAAATAATTATGACGTCTAGGATATTTAAAATTTTTGCTTTGACACCTTTCTGCGACGAATCAAAGCAAAAAAATACATTTTCCATCTGACCGTATTATTTCATTTTAGACCAAAAACTATATATGTAGGACATTCGTCCTGAACATGCATGAAATATTTGCCACTGGACGTTAAGCAACCAACAATCAATATATATATATAACAAAGTCTTGGTATAAAGCTGGCATTTAATGTAGCGCCTTCCTCATATTAATAGGATTTGGTACCAAGATGAAAATTATGAAAAAGATGCTTGAATATGCAGTATATCAAAAGGGTATTCGTTAAACTTTCACATTCTGTTAAATGTTTAGTTGTTCTGAAATGTATAGGATGGATGACTGTCTGAGTAAATGGTACCATTTTTTTCTTATTATAACCAGAATTTGATAAAATGACCCTAACTACTCAAAACAGTACTATTGTCTTTTAACTTATTTTTTATACTAGTATACTGCCACTCTTACAACTATTCCAAATGAAATATTTAGGGAAAAAACATCAATTTTAGATTTTGAGCGAACGACGTTAAAAAATCATAAAAAAGTGTGCTTTTAGTTACGTCACTAGTAAAACTCTACGGCAACCCATTGTCAACGTCATAAACAAGACGGTCAATGTGATTTAACTGCGCGGAGTATAAGTGTATACTGTAACAGTGTAATGCCACAACCCCCTGCTTTGATCTGTTCTAGCGTGAATAACATCGCTGAATATTATAAAATTTTTAGTGAGCACGACTTGCAGCAGTATTTTTAGCGCTAGACCTTTATTAAGTGTTGCATAATGGCTGAAGACACCTCTATTATCTATTATATATATCATAAATGAATTGACCCTTTTTTATTTGAGATATTTCATTCAGATGTTATTGACTGTTTTGTGCATTTAAATACATGTACAAAGTGTATATCTAGGTTTTTCCAACTTCGAATTCTATCATTTGTTGGATGTAGAATTTAGCTGACATTTAGGGCATAGCTCATATGCTTTAATCTTTCTTCAGTGTCTGTGCCTGGTCATCTGTACTGTAGTATATTGTGTAAATTTGTGTAATAGAACAGAAATTACAGACCGTATACACCTGTGTTCATTGTTCACCCTAAAAAAATGTTGTTTTCGTTCGAAAGTCTAAAAGTAAAACCGTGTGAGGGTGTGTGTGATATCTTATAATGTTGTCGACTTATGGAATAAGGTTTGGATATGTTAATATCGGAAAGTTAAAGGGTTTGTAAATTCTATAGGTAAATTAAATGTCTTTTTATGGTAAACAAAGTAATCATTCTTTCTCAAAAGTATAGGATACCTTTTTATATTATTTAATTGTTTTGAAGAAAAAAAAAGTCCCCTAAAAAATATTGACCACTCAAAAAATTAACAACCAAGAAAAAGATTTTTTCCAGATTTATAATTTAGTAAAAATATATGCTCTGGGAATTGAGAAATTCGAAAACGAGAAAAGAAAATTTTATTAAATGGTAAATTTTATTAAAATATTTAGAAACAAAATAAATTAACAGTCAAGAAAAAAGTATTTTCAGGTTTTAATTTAGTTATGATATATGTAAAGGGGATTAAGAAATTCAAAAACAAGAAAAGAAAAATTTATTAAATTGAAAAAATATTGATAAGAAACACATTAAATTAAAAAAAACAAGAAAAAGTATTTTTAGATTTCAATTTAGCAATGATTAAATAATTCGAAAAATAGAAAAGAAATTTTATTAAACAGAAAATTTTATTAATATGAAAAAAGGGACATGTCTTTTTAAAAAATAAGAAACCGAAATTAAATAAAAAAACTAGAAAAAGTATTTTCAGATTTTATTGATATGAAAAAAGGGACATGGCCATATTTTAATAAAGAAACAAAACACTGATGTACAACAATTGATAGATTCTTTTTGAATAATTTATCCCCGCTTTCTGGTGCCTTGAACTACTGCTTCCAAATCATTGGTCTGGTGTCACTGCATTGAATAATCACAATAATCACAATTCACTGAATATATCCAATCTTTAATATGTAACATCGGCCGATAACAATAGAAATTTGGTCAAAATTCTGTTGTTTGTAACTAAGGATGCTCATAGGCGATCTCTAACAAGTAAACAACACGAAAGCTACCGTCGTGTTCCAACTGTTACGAACGCGTTCACAGTTGAAAACTTGTCAATCTCACCTGTAAATAACTATCGCTTAATAGCTCTTACATTCCGTGAAATTCCCTTTAAAATAAAGGGGGCAAATTTCTATCGTATCAACCAATGCCCAACACTATTACTGCAATCTTCACCACATGGCTCCACCATTCCTCTTCCTTCAACACCCATGACCAACAACCAGAAGGAGCGTGTTGTCCAAAAGCAGCTTACGGCGGGAATGATTGTCAAACGCTAACGTTGCTACCTTTATATTTTAAACGCGGACGTGATAGACAGCACCCACGACGGATGTAAACAAAAAATGCCTGATAATTACATTGTGTTTCTGTGTAACTTTTGAATGTTAAAAATTAACAAGTTATAGAACACGGAGTCCATCTTGAGAATAATATTTGAAGAGACAATATAAGGGTAATCCTTGTATTTCAACAAAATTCAATACACATGCGGTGTTTTAGCCCTCGCCCGGAAAATGAGCTTTTGAACATACTCAGCCCGGTGGCGGTGCCAAACCACGAACGTAAAAATTGTTTAGAGTCTTGATGCAGACTTAGTCCAAATAATTATGACGTCTGGCAAGGAAGGCGTCCCAGAAAAATAATAAAATAGCCGTCCCAGACGTTATAATTATTTGGACTAATGCAGACTGTGAAAAAAATTGACAAAAAAATAAATGAATAGTATAAGATCGGCAAAACAAATGAAGAATAGAAATTAATAGGGTGCTATTGTACAAAGAATAACTGATTTTGATGGGTTTTGATGGCAGTGGAAAATATTAAAAAACAAAAACAAAAGCATAAACGGCTACTATAGCTGTACTAGTCCAAATAATCATGACGTCTTGAAAGGCTATTATATTTTTTTTCTTTGACGCCTTACTTTGAAAGGCTATTATATTTTTTCTTTGACACCTTACTTGGAAGTGAGTAAGTGACTACTGGCTGTACATGTGTTGTTTAACTTTTAATGGCAGTAGCTATCTTGCTGGCGTTGGCAAAATAGCAAATATGCTTTTTTCCGAATCTGATTAAAAGCCGGCAAAAAAGAATAATTCTATATCATTACCCCCTTTCTCCTCATTATCGGCTATTTTGCCAGAACCGTCAATAAAATGACAACAAAAGATTTACTTGAAGTAAAGGCCGCCTACTAAAGAAGTTGACCAAGACTATTGATGATATTCCCCCAAAATGTTTGAATCACGATAGATTAAGAATATGTAATGTAATTCTAGTTCAAAAAAGATTTATTTTTTATACTTGCTGAATAGGTTCTGGAAGGAGGTTACAGAATAGAGAATTTATATTGGTGAAAAGGTGACCTAAAAAATTAAGAAAAGAACTTTCATGGGCTTAAATACTAAGTTTTTAGTTGGCAATATTTTTTTTTCAAATAAAATCAATATATATAATAGCATCCTATTTTCATGAGTTTAAAGCAAGATACTAAGCAGAAATGATCAGAAATACATTTTTGTCATGGGTCTTAGTACTCGCATAAAAAATGTAAATCATGATAATTCTTGTATCTCATTTCTGAAATTTCTGTTGGATCAACATTTATATAAAAAGAGTGCAAATGAACCATTGTTGCCCTTCGGCTGTCTTTCGCTCTGTTGTTGTATTTTTGACACATTCTCCATTTCAATTCTCAATTTCAATTCTCAATTTCATTGTTTAGACACTTGAAAATTAGGGTGAGACAAATTCATGTGACCACGACTTTGTGAGAGTCTGGATTTGGAGGGTCAATTTCTGTTTATGTCATTATTCCTTATGACTTTTCTGTTTTTGTTCAATATCATTTATTCTGGTCTTTATATTTAAGTATCCTGTGTATCTTCATACATGTATGTTACCATCCTGTGTATATCTTCATACATGTATGTTACCATCCTGTGTATCTTCATACATGTATGTTACCATCCTGTTATTCTTCATATTTTAAGCACACTCTAATTTTTTTATATTTAAGAATCCTGTTTTTCTTCATGTTAGCACCCTGGCTGGTCTTTAAATTTTTTAGCATCATGTTACTGTTTATATTTTAGCACCCTGCTATTCTTCATATTTCAGCATCCTGTTATTTTTCATATTTTAGCACCCTGCTATTCTTCATATTTCAGCATCCTGTTATTCTTCATATTTTAGCACCCTGCTATTCTTCATATTTCAGCATCCTGTTATTTTTCATATTTTAGCATCCTTTCATTCCTGTTTTTTAGGCATATTTTTCACCACTCTTTATTTTATTTTGGCATATCATTTTCCCTCTATCTGTAAAGCCCATACAGACATTCATTATAACTGATTAACTTGCAGTAAATTATATTGAAAACGTTGAAATAACATTTAACCATACCATTTTTTTCTGCAACAAATGAACATTTCTACAAAAACTTTTGTCTTTTAGCAAAGATAGATACCATGCAATGTATTTGTAAATTATAATCTATAATAACAATCATCAAAAATTCAAAAACTAGTATTTGTCTATAGCTACTGATGCCTGTCCAATTCAAGAGGCATGTAGTCCATTGTTTGTTGTTGTTAATTCAAAAAAGAAGATGTGGTATGATTGCCAATAAGACAACTCTCTACAAGAGACCAAATGACACAAAAATTATCAGCAGCTGCTATAGTTTGCTGCTTGTTTTATGCTTTAGTCTGTACAATTTTGTCTGTGGTAATTTTCATTCACTTTTGCTAAAAGGATTGGTTTTGTCCATTATTGAGTTCATACAGTAACATAGTAGTTGGTTATACACTTTTAAAATTGTGTTTGTTTGGTGGATAGTTTTCTATTTGAAAATCATTCAAAATCTCATTTTTTCATAATATTCATATCTTGTTCAAAATACAGAATAATATATAAAGATTTCCAATGGCTTGATACTGCAACTTAAATCTTAGCAAAGTATTTGCAGATTTTTCCATGAAATGTTTAGGATATAAACCAATCACCACACTTTGGATGTCTCTGGTTGGATTCTGACATTATTATTTTAGCCACAGTAGGGGCTCTGAGTGTGAAAAGAAAGCAAAATATAAATATTTTAAAACAAACATAAATTAAAATAAAAAAATTAACATGCATTTTTTTAAGGGTATTTGAAGTACGATAAATGTTTAGTAGGAGTGAGATATAAAGATATGCTTCTAAAAAAAAGAATACTGTAGAGAAAAAGTAAAATCGCAAAAGTAAAATCGCAAAAATTTAAAGTGAAAAGTCCCTAATCAAATTGCAAAATCAAAGCTCAAAACACGTCCAACAAATGGACAACAACTTCCATATTCCTGTCTTGGTACAGGTATTTTCTTATGTAGAAAATGGTGAATTAAACCAGGTTTAAGAGTTAGCTAAACAGTTTGACAGTTGCATAAAATTTCACATTCAAAAGAAAAAAAATGAGGGTTCAAATAATTTATCAATTACCAGCTGGAAAACATTTAAAAAAAGTATAAAACAATGTCTATAGTATTGCACTTTATTATCATGGCCACAACAAAAAGAAATAGATGTTATCAATGTTAATTTTATATAAACAAATTAATTATTGTCCAACAGTATTAAGACTATAATAGTAATTACATGTATTCATTTTAATATAAATACAGACATTTTTTGTAGATTTCAAAAATGGGTCACATACATGTATATATAACATGTATAAACAAAATATATAATGTTTTTCTTTTTTATAAGTTGCATTACTCATTTACATTAAATTGTTTTTATTTTTGTGCATGAATTAACATGTACAAGTTTATAAACAACACCATCTTAAAGTTACAAGATTAATGCGACTTCTATTTAATTTAGAGATTAAGATCAAAAAGACTTTTTCTTTGTTTTTTGTTAAAAGCTGAACACATACTGTTGATTTTTTATTTTTTGTGGGATTTTGTGGGTACAGGTGTACCACAAATTCAAATGATAAAAAAGTAACAAAATTTCGACAGGCTTGTTTGAAGACTTTGCCAAAACCATAAAATTAATCATCCACGAACATGTACATTTTCCTTAATCTACAAAAATTGGTAACCATGAAAATAAATGAATCCACAGTATCTAAAATATTTCCATGTTTCTATATTTACTACATGTACTATGAATCCAAATTAAATGAAATTATGTTATGTAAATTTGGTAAATAAAATTATCCATGATATCATCACATAAATACTGGAAATTCAATTCATTTACAAAATTCACCATTTGATATTTGACATCAGACACAGGTCATAAAAGTGCACACTGGAATGTCCTTTACTAAATTATCCAATTAAAACATTCTAAAATAATTATTTCTCAATCCTCTCCTACAGGTATAGCATCTTCTAAACGTCTTAAAAATTTAAGTCTCAATTCTGTTATATTATCTCCCTTTAATTGATCTTGAACAAACCGCACATCAACATCCATCTGTACCTGAAATGGAAAATTGCAAAACAAATTAAAAGATGAATTAAATGTAATGCATTATTTTACTTCAAATAATGCCAAAAGTATAAAAGAACCTGATACATTTTGCTCATTGTTGAAGGCCGTACGGTGACCTATAGTTGTTATTGTCTGTGTCATTTTGGTCTCTTGTGGACAGTTGTCTCATTAGCAATCATAGCACATCTTCTTTTTTATAATATTTACCCTCCAAAAATCAAATAACTTTTAGTTATACATGTACACGTATTATAAGGTTTCTGCATTGATACATACTTTTTGTAATGGCCTCTGACATCAAAATTACATTTCTATCAAAACAGGATAAAACCATATGAATAAAATCTACATGTAAACTGAAGGTTAACATACATTTTGGAATGATAGATAAGTCTATATACTTTAGCCATGTATTCAGATCAAAATTGTACTGCATTCAATAATACTGTTAATAAATGTTCATACATGTACAAAAATATGAATGTACATGAAGTTCCCCCTTTAAAAAGACATTTCAGACAGCAGTGCATCTGTACAACTTTTGCAAGAGATGTTTTTTTTTCTGGTAAGCATTCTTTTTTTTTATTTGAATTGTGAGAAATGCTGGTTTTAAGCCCAATAAATCTAACACTGCATATGTATGAACATGGGTCATCTCTTTAGAATGCAGCTATAAACATGATAAAATGGGAATGCAAAAACTTTTTTAAAGGAAAATAAAGTTAACATACCATTTCTAATGCACCTTTTAATACTCCACACAGAAGATTAGAAAAATTCAAATTATTATGTCCTGGCGGTAGTTCTACAAAATCTGCTAGAGGATTATTTTCTATAAGTAAAGAGAACTCATCACCAGCAGGACTCCAGTTACTGACCACTGGGGTTATACCGAGGTACATCTTAAAGCCAACCTGAAAGTTATAAGGAAAGTGATATTAGTTTCATCCAGTAATAAAGTTTGGATTCAATTGTTTTATTTGAGGGAAATATTAAGCTTCTCAATGATCAAAATTTATGAAATATGTGTTTGTCAAACGGCTACATATATCCAGGGCTCACGCTACCAGGCGACTTGGGCGAAGAAGTCGCCTTCCCGACCGTCACTTCGCTTTCCCCGACCCCCAAAAGCGAAAACAAGTCGCCCTGTTCTTGACGATAGTCGCTTTCAGTCGCTTCCGTCATCGGACATTTTCAATTTTTACCAAGTTGATGAAACATCAATTTTTTACTGATAATTAAAGAAATTCAGACATAAACGATTCATTATCTTTAGAAAAGAGGTTGAAGCATTGTCTTCGCAGTGTGTAGCAGGTTATTTGATAAAAATACAACTTTTTATCACTTCGTGCATTTCCGCAAGTCCCGGTGCTTGTTACTCGAAAACGTACATCAACCTAAATTTCGGCGGCAAAATAAGTTTGTTACTTTATTTAAACGTGATAAAAGATGCCTCCAGTAAATGTTTAATCCATTTATTGCATTAAAACCGTCATGTTCCTTTCCAAATAACTTGTCAAACATCGTTTATTTTTGTAAATTTTCTTGCATTCGTCCGCCATTGACCGATTTCTAAACTACGGATCTGAACCGGACCAGCTATGACCGAAATCCGTACTTTTACAATAAGTACTACGGACGCACGGATGGAACAGCTGACAGAAGAATATTGATCCCAAAGGGGAAAATTACGTATTCCACACGCATTAAGAGACTTTTGGTTACATCTAATTGATTGGTGTATATAATTCCCTATATTTTTTATGGATTGTTTCAAACTATTGATTAAAGTTGCCTAACTCTGAGACTATTCTACTAATATCAATATATTATGGCCCAGCTTAATAACTCTTATATTTTTTTATGAGAAACACTGAATTTCATACACAAGATAATTTTTAATTAAATTGTAATTGATATATTATAATTTCTTTACATTTTTTAAAATAATTTTTTTTTAGTGCTAGATATTTAGTTGGTAGTTTCTCACAAAACCTTAGTTAAACTTAAATTACTTTTAATTTGAAATGTTACTTTAATTGTGTACTCAGATATGAATTGAATAATATAAAAAGAACATTATTTACATATGGCCCTTTATACTATTGTAAAATCCAAACATTGTAGCGCACCGTGCGAATGAGCACTTCTCTTTCAAATCTCACCACTTCTCCCTATCAGTTTCAAAAAGAGAAGTCACTTCTCCCTATAATTCTGAAGTAGTGTGAGCCCTGATATCCATTGAAATTTTAGCAATACAGTGTGTGCTTCGTGCTTTTTTTTTCTTTTTCTTTTTTGACAAAGGGTCAAAGTGAGTATTTTGTTGAAAATTAAATTAAATAAAAATAAAATTTTATGAGAATGATCAAACAAGCTAAATTAATTTTATTCAAGTTGTTTGGTACCAAGTTGAAACATGTGGTACAAGAAATTCTGTCAAAAGATCTTAAACTAATTATTCCAAATTAAGAAAACAAATTCTTCTAAACATGGTAACAGTCAGTATAACCAGTCGAATTTGGTTGATTTATGAAGGAATTTTAAATGTTGCCCTGTATTATGTGGACAAAGGGGAATAACTCTTAAATAAATTATTTAATCATCTATTCAAATGTGTACATGTATCTATCATTTGTCTATTTATCTATGTATTTAATCGCAATACATGTATATATGCCAAATATGTTTGTAAAATATTACGAAAATCTGTAACACACCAATTCATTGAACTTGGCTTAACAATCTAACTGTAAATTTGTGTACATACTTTTGAAATAATATCTGCAGTTTCTCTGAAATCATTACATCTACTTGAATTATTTCTTGCCAAGAAATCTTCTATCAGTCTAACACCAATATTATATCCCCTGAAACATAAAAAAACCTTGGTCTCATAAAACAATATTAATCAAGAGAAGATTTGAAGAAATGTGGGAGGGTAAATTGACCAGATTAAAATTGTTAATATCAGATTGTCTCCCTTTGAACACGTGAAACTGTTACTTGTTAATGAGTTATTAATAAATGGAAGTGATTGATGAACTCCAATGTACTGTTGACCAGTGAGCCATTGCACAAGATACATGTATTGCTAAATGTAACAATCAAGTTAAATCTTATTTGTGTATTTGTGACAATTATCATTGAGCTAACAATTTAGGTAATTTTTTTAGTTGTAACTTGCAGTGACTTTTTTAAAATTTTCATTTTGATTCAAAAGAAAAATTCTTTTGTTATAAACCTGAAAGATATTTCATAATGATCATAATGCATAAAGTTTTTAAACTAATCTTACATTTTCTCCAGTTGTTTATTGACTTCATCATCATCTTCATAATCTCTTAATAATTGTGCTACAAGTGCCCCATATGTCAATGTAAATAGCTCGCCATTCTGAAAAAAATAAGATGTTTTGCTTTCATTAAAATTGTATCATGCTTATAGTCCAATCAATCTAGCATAAATTTGACCCTAACCTTGAAGTAATTGCAACAGAATTTTTTTATTTTTTAATCTTAGGCACTATTCCCTAAATATACACAGAAAAAGTCCCTTAAAATCTAACTTGAGGAAAACTAAAAAATCATGGTTTTAAAATTCCTATTGAGATTTGCTTGGATATGGGAGATAACTCTGCAAAAAGGCAGAACTTATAACCCCATCAAAGTATCATATTTTTCATGAATTTTAAGAAAAACTATCAAAACGGAAGATAAAGCAAGAATCAATTTTGTGGAGCTATTTCCCTTTACAATGATAATTTCCATTAAATCAAAAATGCTGATTTTGAGTTTTCCTCAATTTAGATTTGATGGGACATTTTTCTTTTTATATTTGGGCTTAATGCATCAATTAGAACTCAAACAATTTCTGTTGCAATTAGTTTGAGGTTCAAACTTAGTTTGACTGGATTATTAACGTACATCTAGCATGCATAGAGCAGGATATGCCTTAAAATATTAAAGCATACAGAAATGAAGGACCATCCCACTCCCATCTATCATGTCTATGTCTTTATTGCAGGTCACATTGACAAACAAATATTTTCAAATTTCTGTATTTACACTTCCATCATTTCTATGCAATTGTCAGTGATTACTGAAAAGTTCAAACAAAATATTGCATCACAATTCAAAACATTTGGCTTCATAATGAGCAGGCAATGTACATGTATCTCAAACTCTGTCCGACTGACAAAATGTCAGACAAAAAAATCATTCGGTCAGAGAGAACTTTTAAGACTTTTTAGTGGAATTAATATATATAGTAGAAAAGTTTAAATTTTCTATTTAGGTCAAACAAATCCTTAAAAACAGTTTGGCACAGACTGGTCAGGATGTAATTTGTGGCAAACTAAGGTCGTTCAGAGACATGCAATTCTGACAGCTAAAAACCCAAAAATTGTAAATCTGTTTATTAGAATTTAGCAGAAATCAGGGTCCATTTGCCAAAAACCACGTTCATTTTCATTCCCCCCTTTCACATAATGATCACATTCACATCTAAAAAAACATCTATTAATTGAAATGCAATTCTGACAGCTAATAACCCAAAAATTGTAAATCTGTTTATTAGAATTTAGCAGGAATCAGGGTCCATTTGCCAAAAACCACGTTCATTTTCATTCGCCCCCCCCCCCCCCCCCCCCCCTCGCATTTTGCATCCTGGGTCTGGTTGCACCCTAATTTATGGCGTGAACGTTTAGGGTCAGAATGTGTTTTCAAATTAACAGGTTGGGAACAAACCCTCTATATGAATGGTGATTATACCTGTATAGAGGGATAATCCTTCTATAGAGGGGTATTTTTGTTTAGACTGTATTTAAATCAAAATAGGGCAGAATGGCATTTTCTACTTATTATGGCAGTGAGTAACCTGCAACAGTTGATCATGCACCAATTTGTGTACTTAATTTAATATACACATGCCCAGTTTGCTGCTTATCTGACTAAATATACAATCTATTGTTCACCATGATTGAAAGCTGTGATGATCAGGTAAATTCTACTCACTTATGCCTCACTGAACAGGATTTCTATTGTTAGATTTAACATGAAATTAAAGGTCAACTATTCCTTTTGTTGTTGATCAGGTGTTCAGATACACAAATGTAGGTATACAATAGATTGCAAGTTTTGTCACTTTAGAAGAAAACTGGTCATCCCAATTTTTAGTAAACATGGTAAAGTGCATATGTCATGTATGTTGATGCATATAATGCTAGAGATTATAGCCAATATAACTAGAAAATGCCATTCTGCCCTAATTTGCTTTAAATCTAGTGTAAACAAAAATACCCCTCTATAGAAGGATAATTTTATCCCTCTAAAGAAGGTTATCCCTCTATACAGGTATAATCACCATACAGGGGATTTGTTCCCAACCTGATTAAGCAGGATTTATTGTCAGATCATATCATGATATCTTTTCATACGTAAAATGAATTTATACTACGCATGCCTTTTGAAATAAAAATTGTGACATCACAATCCAATTTAAATAGCTCAAAAACCCATATTTTTATTAAACTGGGGTAATATTTGGGTGAGAAAGTTCGTAGCGATTTGCATCTAGGGTCGAGTTGTCATACTTCCACTCATAAATTGCATACAAAATTTCCTTAACATTAAAATAACCCAAAATTCTTTTCATATGACATTAATGGGGATAATCATATAATACATATTTTTGATGATGATCCTCCCCAAATCTTCTTTTTTCATAATCATACAAGAACATATAAAGGTCTCTGTCATGTCTGTTTACTTTTCTATTTGATAAATATTCTTACAACTTTACGAGGATCAACTCCTCGTGTCCCTTGCCGAGACATAGCTTTGAATTTGATAATCAGATCTGGTAAATAGAAGAATAATAGTGTTTGCTTCCAATAAATAGATTTTCGGTAAACACCTTTACCGGAAGTAAATTTCATTTGTGAATCACACGGGCGTTTTAAATAACGAGAAAATTACACTGTGATCAAAATCAAAGTTGCCATTGAAATTTACATGTGTTGGAAAATTTGGGGATCGAAAAAAACTGACAGCATCTGAAACTACAGCATATATAAACATTTCTTTTTGAACATGAATAAACTTCCATAATGACAGATCACAAGGAAGATCAAGTCAATGAAATAGAGGCTCTCGAGTCAATATACCCAGATGAAATTGAAGGTTTATAATGTTAAATTATTAAATTTATTGTTTTGGAAAAAAAAAGCAAACATTCTCAATATAAACATTTATGAAGAAGAGCCCTGTCGCTTGGTCTTAAACTTCCCATCACTTTATGATCGTTGTGTGATTGTGATACGAGGGTGCTATAAAGTATAATTGATATAAAGCACTTAGAAACATGGTTATTGTCGAGCCTTTGACTTTAGTCGAAAAAGCGAGACTAAAAAGTAAAAACACAAAAATACTGAACTCCGAGGAAAATCAAAAATCAAAAGGCAAAATCAAAAGTCCAAGCACATCAAACGAATGAATAACAACTGTCATATTCCTGACTTGGTACAGACATTTTCTAATGTAGAAAACGGTGGATTGAACCTGGTTTTATAGCTAGCTAAACCTCTCACTTGTATGACAGTCGCATCAAATTCCATTACATTGTCAACGATGCATGAACAAAACAAACATACTCAAAGAGTAAAAATGTCAAAAATAGGGGTACAACAGTCAATATTGTGTTATCATCTTAATATCACTACATAAACAACAAGCGATCCTACATTTCGTCGTCGTCAGTGTCGTCGGCGGCGGTGTCCACAAATATTCACTCTGTGGTTAAAGTTTTTGAAATTTTAGTAACTTTCTTTAACTTTCTTAAAAGGGTTTACTACAATCATGACAATGTATCATGTCACTTTTGTCAGACTAAACTAGTTTATTTATCATTGCATGAAAATTGCATTGAAACTGTTAAATTTTTATATGATTACATGTATTTATTATGATTTCAGTTCTGGAAACAGATCCATTTTACATATTTAACGTCATAATCAAACCTACAGAATTTGAAGAAACAGACGAGTCAGGTTAGTGATATAAATTAAGAAAATGTCACTGCAAAATGTATACTGTATAAAATTCTGAAATTATTGCAATATTTTAATGAATGCGAATAATATGACAATGTAAGTAAAAAAAATGTATGTTTCACAATAATAAGATATCTTATATACATAATTGTAAGCAGATTTTTTTCTAACATCACAAGAATAAATTTTGCATAACAGTCCATTTTTCAAAAATCGCAATGATAAATGCACTCAAAAATTTCTGAATTTACAGTATATATATATATATATATATATAATTATATACAATGTATAATGTATGTCATAAGAAAATGTCAAGTTAGTACTTAGCATACTTAGTCGTCATGGTAGATTGCAACCCTCCTCATATATAACATGTATAATTATTTCACAATGACTCCAAATCATTAAAAATCCTTTTTT
This sequence comes from Mytilus edulis, assembly GCF_963676685.1. Lineage (NCBI taxonomy): Eukaryota > Metazoa > Mollusca > Bivalvia > Mytilida > Mytilidae > Mytilus > Mytilus edulis. Next base: position 59,510,516 of record NC_092353.1, on the reverse strand, counting down.
TTGTTTTTTTTGTTAAATAAACCCAGCTCTTGAGAACTTTTGTGAAGAACATTTTAGATACCTTACTAGAAATAGTTCATGGAAAGGTGTAAAATGTTGACAAAATAGAAAGAGAGAATGGCTTCAAGAACATAAAACAACAGGGGTGGTACTTAAACAAGTGATTTCAAAATCACTTCTTTGAGTGATTCTGGCTGTGAAATATTTAAAAAAAATTCAAAATCACTGAAACAAGTAATTTTAGAAGTTAAAATTTAATCACTTCAATAAGTGTTTATAACATTTTTTGCATATTTTCCCCACAAGCTTGATTTTTTATTGGTAAAAAGACCAGAATTCCATTGAAAAAACAACTATGTACATGCAGAAATTGTCATAAATTGCTTGATAAGCCTGCCAGTTTTTACAGTTTATTTGAATATGCAAAAACTGGAATAATTTGTAGATCAGGACATACATTAAAATAAATCATTTTAATTCTAAAGAAAACCAATCAGGTCACCTAATGTTGACGTTTGTCTCATAGTAAGAGTAGTTAATGAATATTTGATTACAGAACAATTTCCAAGGGTACTTTTAAAAGCTTAAGGCACTAACTTACTGCCCAAGCCCACTGGTAAAATTGATATCCAAAGATAAAGGGATAATTGATATATATAGGAAAATTATAGAAAAGTTTGTGAAAATCTGGAAAATCAATGAAATTAGCATTTGAAGATCAAAGAAAACACCAAAATCACTTAAATAGGTGATAACTGAATATAAAAATTCACTGAAATAGGTGATAATGAAATCACTTGTTTAAGTAGCACCCCTGACTGATAAAGAAAACAGAATAATTGGGTGCTGTAATATAAAGAATAGAGTACAAATGTAAAAGAGGCTAAAAATAATGAGAGCAGAGAATTGTTCAAAAAAACTTGAATACAGAGATGAGGGTTCTTATCCATGTTATCCAGACAGTCAACTATAGCTATGTCTTTCTGATCAATCATTATTCGTAAAGCATAAAAAGAAAAACAGGATAAAAGTTAAAGAGATTTTTCTACAGGGATATTTATATTTTATGTACATTCCAGACATATCAGAGACTAGGCTAGCTATCTAGAAACTCATTTTCTAGTAAACAGTAAACTGATGAAACTATCTATCAAAAGAGAGGCAAAATATACCAGAGGCACATTCAAACTGATAAGTCGAAAATAAACTTAATTATTTTAATTTATAGATATTTTTTATACGACCGCAAATTTTGAAAAAATTTTCGTCGTATATTGCTATCACGTTGGCGTCGTCGTCGTCGTCGTCGTCGTCCGAATACTTTTAGTTTTCGCACTCTAACTTTAGTAAAAGTGAATAGAAATCTATGAAATTTTAACACAAGGTTTATGACCATAAAAGGAAGGTTGGTATTGATTTTGGGAGTTTTGGTCCCAACATTTTAGGAATTAGGGGCCAAAAAGGGCCCAAATAAGCATTTTCTTGGTTTTCGCACCATAACTTTAGTTTAAGTTAATAGAAATCTATGAAATTTCGACACAAGGTTTATGACCACAAAAGAAAGATTGGGATTGATTTTGGGAGTTTTGGTTTCAATAGTTTAGGAATAAGGGGCCAATAAAGGGCCCAAATAAGCATTTTTCTTGGTTTTTGCACAATAACTTTAGTTTAAGTAAATAGAAATCTATGAAATTTAAACACAATGTTTATGACCACAAAAGGAAGGTTGGTATTGATTTTGGGAGTTAAGGACCCAACAGTTTAGGAATTAGGGGCCAAAAAGGGACCCAAATAAGCATTTTTCTTGGTTTTCGCACCATAACGTTAGTATAAGTAAATACAAATCTATGAAATTTAAACACAAGGCTTATGACCATAAAAGGAAGGTTGGTATTGATTTTGGGAGTTTTGGTCCCAACAGTTTAGGAAAAAGGGGCCCAAAGGGTCCAAAATTAAACTTTGTTTGATTTCATCAAAATTGAATAATTGGGGTTCTTTGATATGCCGAATCTAACTGTATATGTAGATTCTCAACTTTTGGTCCCGTTTTCAAATTGGTCTACATTAAGGTCCAAAGGGTCCAAATTAAACTTAGTTTGATTTTGACAAAAAATGAATCGGTTGGGTTCTTTGATATGTTGAATCTAAAAATGTACTTAGATTCTTGATTATTGAAGTTTTTTGGTCCAGTTTTCAAATTGGTCTACATTAAGGTCCAAAGGGTCCAAAATTAAACTTTGTTTGATTTCATCAAAAATTGAATCCTTGGGGTTCTTTGATATGCCAAATCTAACTGTGTATGTAGATTCTTCATTTTTGGTCCTGTTTTCAAATTTCAAATTCTACATTAAAGTCCAAAGGGTCCAAAATTAAACTAAGTTTGATTTTAACAAAAATTGAATTCTTGGGCCTCTTTGATATGCTGAATCTAAACATGTACTTAGATTTTTGATTATGGGCCCAGTTTTCAAGTTGGTCCAAATCAGGATCTAAAATTATTATATTAAGTATTGTGCAATAGCAAGTCTTTTTAATTGCACAGTATTGTGCAATGGCAAGAAATATCTAATTGCACAATATTGTGAAATAGCAAATTTTTTTTTAATTAGAGTTATCTTTCTTTGTCCAGAATAGTAAGCAAGAAATATCATATTGCACAATATTGTGCAATAGCAAGAATTTTTTTTAATTGGAGTTATCTTTCTTTGTCCAGAATCAACTTAAATCTTTGTTATATACAATATACAATGTATATACACTTTTTACTACCAACTGATAAATTTAAATAATCTTTACCATTCAGTGATAACAAGCAGTTTATTTACATCTTAATATTTTATGATGTATTTAAATGAGTAGTTATTGTTGCAAACTCCATTAGAAATTTGAATTGATATCAGTTTTGAAAAAGGGAAACGGGGATGTGAAAAAAAGGGGGGGGTAAACTTTTCTCATTTCAGATTTCATAAATAAAAAGAAAATTTCTTCAAACATTTTTTTGAGAGGATTAATATTCAACAGCATAGTGAATTGCTCAAAGGCAAAAAAAACCTCTTAAGTTCATTTGACCACATTCATTCTGTGTCAGAAACCTATGCTGTGTCAACTATTTAATTTTAGATTTAAAAAGTTTGAAGAAGAAATCTTTAATTGATTTGTAAAATCTTGGCATTTGTTTTGTGTAAAAAAAAACCATGTAATGTCAAAAATTTGATCACAATCCAAATTCAGAGCTGTATCATGCTTGAATGTTTTGTCCATACTTGCCCCAACTGTTCAGGGTTCGACCTCTGCGGTCGTATAAAGCTGCGCCCTGCGGAGCACCTGGTTTTTTATCTTAAAGTAAAAAAGTGTACATTTGTTTATACATGGAGCAGTCTTGTTATTTACATATAAATAACCTTCATTTGAACAATAGATTATAATGTAATATTTTTATCTATCATCTCTATTACAGCAAGTTGTACTGTGAAGTTTCAGTATGTTCAGAATTATCCAGATGAAGCTCCTGTGTTTGAGATCACAGATCTGGAAAACTTGGATGAAGAATATGAAGATATTCTAAATGATTTTATAAATGAACAGGTAAAGTGCATTAAATTTTAACATTACCTGCTGTTTTGGCTGCAGGAAAGAATCTGGTAAAAATGTCTGTAGATTTTGCCAAAAGATGTGGTTTAGTACAGCCATGACATTGCACATGTTAATTGCTTACATGTTATTCCTTTAAGAATCATTCTTGAATGACATAATGAAGCAAGTGTAACCAAAGGTGTTTTTTAGGTTGCATATTTTCTGTGTCAACTTTTACATATTTTACCCATGTCTGTGTAAAGAGTAGGTATCGGAATCCTGAGTCTCTGATCCTTCATATGTGACATTGTAGAACTTAACACTAGCAATTGCAAGTTTTCATTAGTTTATTAATAAATTACAATATAGCAAATATCAGCAATTTTGTAAAGATAAAAGTGTTCAAATGTAAATAAGTTAAAACTCACATAAAAGTGACAAAATATGGTGAGGTATGTGCAAGACCAGCAAGACTGAAAGAAAGCTATGTCTTTCTGACCAGTCACCAGTTTAAGAGCAATTCATTAGGAAAATGGATAGATGTCTGGGAAATCTCCATATGGATATTGTATGCATATTTCAGAGCATATTGGTCATGGCTAAAAAGGGTTGGCAGTCCCTGAACCTTAATATAAAGTAAATTTATGAATAAATTAAAATCTTTTATCAAATGTTTATATTAATACAGATTTCAGAGAATCTAGGAATGGCAATGGTATTTACAATTGTATCAGCACTTCAAGAAAAAATAGCTGTGATTATTGAAGATAGAAAGAGACAAGAAGAGGAAGAAAAAGAAAGAGTATTTAGAGAAAAAGAAGAAGCTGAACAGGTAATTTGTATATCTGAAATAATTGATTGTTGGTGTTGAACTTAACTTTCATCAGCACCCTTTGCTATTCATGTATCATGCATGTATTGCAGCCAGATTTTATAAGAGAAGGAAGCCATAGCTCCCTGAGAGAACCACAACTATTGACATGAAAACTGGCAATCCTAGTCAATTAAGAGCAGAGAAAAATGCACCTTGCCACAAGCTGGATTTCAAATCCACACCTTTAAAAGGACAAAATTTGAAGTATAGTTTTATGTTTTAAACAGAAATAAAAGCAGAAAATTTGAATTTAGTAGCCAGTTTGCTAAAGTTTAAAAAAAAATCTGCTCAAAAACATTACTGATGTATAATTGTCTTGAAAGACAATAAATTAACCTAATTTTGGTCTGTATACATGCAACTTTTAATTTGATCGTTCATTGGTTATGAGTTGCACATGTTCTCAGCATGTTCATTATTTGAAAGAAAAGAATGAACCATTCTGATGACTGTCGTAACTGTATCAATCCACAAAAGATTATGCTTATACAGATAAAAAAAAGAAAGAAAGAAAAACAATGGATATGGGGTATCCATCCACAACACAAAATCAGTATGTGCACAGCAATAAAACCCAAAGAAACAGTGCTTTTATTGCTGTTTTTCATCTTAAAGTTACTATAGGATTTTTTACAAATTTAAACAGATGGGAAAAAAAATCGTCAATTATACTGGTCATACTGATGCATGTGCTTGTTTGCCTACTTATATTAATGCTTTATTTTTATGTTGGGTCACATGACCATAGTCTTCCGAGGTCACTCAATGGTTTTTGAGAAAGTTTTGAGTTCAGCCCTAAGTTGGGCAGGAAACGCTGATACTTTATAATGATCCCATGTATTGTTTATTACCTTATATGGAACTTTTATAAATTTGTACATAATTTTGTATGTTCTTAATCAAGATAAGAGTTTGAGTCAAATTAGTGGTAATTTATTTGACAGCTTATTCCTCATGTTCCTCTTTTATCATGTTTATGATATTTTAATGATCTTTAATCTGATAATTTCAATGTTGATTTTGAATGATACATTTTTATTTCAATGTTATAATGTTATAAGGAAATATTTATATATTGCTATATATTGAAACATTTCATTATGGACTATTTAACACAATCAACTTCCTTCCTCAAGCTTGCAAATGATCATTTGATGATGTCATGACCAATCAGAACATCCAAATCAGATTTTCCCATGATGCACCATGAAACATCACCATTTCTTGAAAATGGTCCATTGTAGTCTGTTTATACTTTAACTGTTATTTTTCTACTTTCAGAAAAGGTTTGAAGGCACAAAAGTTTCAGTTGAAACATTTTTAGCATGGAAGTTGAAGTTTGAAGCTGAGGTCAATGAACTGAAAGCACAGCGATTAAAAGATAATCCAGAACCAAAAGGATTATCTGGTAATTTTATTCTAGATAGTATATACATGAAAACTCCGTGTTGAAGGCCGTACCTTGACCTATAATGGTTTACTTTTGTAAATTGTTACTTGAATGGAGAGTTGTCTCATTGGCACTCATACACATCTGCCTATATCTATGAAATTACAGTCAAACCTGAATATAAAAGTCACCCTCAGAAAAAGAGAAAAATTACCATTATAAATGAGGTGGCATGGAATTAAAAAAAGTTCAAAATGATAAGGTATTACCACAGTGAGACAGAGAGAGGTTGCCCTTGCAAGACAGGCCTTTGCTTAATAGAGTCCTAGGTTGTTTGATTGACTACATGAATAAAAATAATGTTCTATCGATACATGTATAGCAATATGGTTTAACTTTAATACTTATTTATGTATTTAAAAAAAATGAAACGTGTATTAAATAGCAAAAGTTCTATTTATTTCATTTTATGCAGAACTTTAAAAAAGGTTATTCTTTTGACATGAATATTACCTTATATTTTACTATCTATCTTCAACAGGTTGCTTTTGTTATTTGTCAAAAAACAAGAAAAGGAATCACCGTAGTGTGTTTAAGCATGAGGCTTTTTTACTTTTATTTTCTGTAGTGTGACAAGGGAGACAAATCTTTTTCAACAAATTGACATTTTCATAAGTTTTTCAAAATAATCCTGTTTATCTGTATTTTACTTATAAATGGACTTAGTTTTCTGCCAGTTAACATTACATTCACTCTGTGGTTTAAGTTTTTGTAATTTTAATAACTTTCTTAAACTGTCCTGGATTTCTACCAAGCTTAGACAGATCTAAGCTTGGTTATGATCAAAAGCTAGTATCTAGAAGGAAATTTTGTAAAAATATATTTTCTATTTTTCCGTATTTTACTTATATATGAAAGTACTTTTTCTTCCAGTTAATATTACATACAATGCAATCTGCAGATAAAGTTCCTAAAACAATTATTAGCTTCATAAAATAGGCGAGACACTGGGTTCCATGGAACCCTTACAATTTCTTTTTAGAATGATAGTGATACATATATATATATGTGAAGTATTTTTTGTCACTCCTTGAAATTGTTGAAACAAAACATGTATTACTATTAAAGTCATAATGAATAAAAGACTGGCAAATAAGGATAACATTTTCTAATTTTGGATTCAGTTTATTAAAGTAAAATTATTTTTTTTTTGTATGCAGGCAAAGAAATGTTCATGCAGGATGACAAGTTGGATGAATCAGATATGATATTTTTACAGTCAGGTATGTTCACCTATCAAATTTCTTTATTATGTCGCGCTACAGCAGAGGGGGCATTTAATTTTCCCTTCTTTGTCTGTATGTATGTCCTAAAACTAGTTTCCGTTCTCTAATTTAGTTTCCCTCAACCAAATGTTATGAAACTTGTTATTCACAATGCTTATTACCACAAAACTCAGATCAAGTACAAATTGGGTAGCGTCACTTTTACAGTTCCTTAGTAATGTCCTTGTATAACATTATATGCAAGTTATGTCCTTATATAACATTATATGCAAGCTGGGGCATCATCTTTGTCCCATGGACACATTCCCCAATTATTTAAGAAACTGCTTACTCAATTAACCATTTCTGAATATATGTTTCTATTGTTTAAAGCATTGCTGTCTCTTTGACCTACTGCCCATATCTTCAATAATGCGTATAAAAAAGTAGGGCATATAATTATAAGTATATCATACATGTACCTGATTATTTTCATTTTCACATCATGACATGTAGAAATTTCTATAAGACAGTTGAATGAAATGATATATTTTGGCTTAACTAATATACATTTGTATTTTAGGGGCCAGCTTAAACCTGGCCTCTGGTTGTGTGATTTTCTTACTTCTCTTGAGAACCATTGATGGCCTGTGCTCTCTAGTCAGGTTGTCTCTATGACTCATTCACCATTTCCATTCTCAATTTTACTTTTAAAAATATTTCTGAAACTTCATTATATGATTAAGATTGTGATCAGCAGTGTTCTCCCCAGAAATTTTTGAAGGCGCAAAATTCAAGGGCGCGTAACTCTTTTTTTGGGTGAAATATTGTGACACGAAAGCAATCAGTCATAAATCATGTCATGCAATATGAATTATAAGGCTTATTATGATGTATTATGAAAGAGTATAAATGAGAAGTCAGTGTGTCAAATCAGAACTTTATGACTAGGATTAATAAAATATGGTTTTTTTCTTCAAATAAAATATAGTTCTTGTTGTTTGGATGGTAATTTTCATTTAATTTCTGTGGATTTTTTATGTCCCTCAAGCAACTCTTTGCAGGGTTGATAGAATTTTTAGGCGTCGATCGGATTGTGCATCAATTTGTCCAGTCCTGTAAACTCTCTCACATGTACAATTCCTTCCAGATTTTTATGAAACTTATATCATAGGTTTATATAAGCAATGTCTTGAAAATCAGTGCTGATCAATTATTTTAAAAAGAGTTGTGTCCCCTTGGAAACATTGATTATATGGAAAATGATACAGTTAGGGCTCTAATTTGTACAATTCTTATGTTAGTAATGTCTTTATGCAGATGGAATCAGTATCAATCTATTATTTTGAAAAAAGAGTTATGTTCCTTGGAAACATAAATTATATATGGAAAATTGCATCATCTTAGCGCTCTGATGTGTTCAATTCTAGTCAGATTTTTATCATAAGTTTATTTTAGCTATTTCTTTGTTGAGTTCAACAATAAGTGTTGATCAATAAGTTTTAAAAGAGTGAGGCCCCTTTAATATTATGTATCGTGTTTCTTGTGGTTAGTACTTCGCTTAAAGGGATAATTCGCGAATTTTCACTTTTAATCTTATTTTGTTCATAATACCATAAAAAACATATTCACCAAGTTTTATTTTGATATGAAATCTAATAAAGGAGAAAATTGGGAATTATTAATTTTATTTCTTGAAACTTCCTGACTTATGTGACGTAGTTTAAGTCTTTGATGCATGCCGGGAGTGAAAATATCTCATTTAAGTCTTGTTCGTTAACCATTTAATAACGCCATTTAAAGCGCATCGACGACTTTTGGTGTAGCTATTAACCAACGAAAAATAAGTGATAGCCATGCAACTTTTAAAATTAGATCGTGTGGATATTTTAAATCGAATTTTAATAATAAAATTAATTCATACAAGAGAACATTTTTATGATTTTTTCTACAAATACTTTAAACAAACATATGAAATTGACATGATCAATAGTGTAATAAAAATACATGTTTGTATTTTGACCTTTTTGCTTCATTCCAGCAAACATTTTCACTTGCTTGTATCACCAAGGAAAAATGAGGTATTTTTCCTTAGCAATATTTTTGAATAGTTTTGTATTGTAATAGAAAAATGTAGTTTATTTTATTTCATATGGTTTATTAGTTAATGTATGCGGGTTCTACTTTGTAAACTATTTTACATAAAATTATTGTTTAAATGTTCTATACATTTTCAAGCGTAGGATACTTCAAATATGTCAAATAAGCACTTTTATAAACTATTGAACTTGTCTGGACAATGAGACTGCAGCAGTTACCAAATTATATATATGTCTAGTAAAGTTATAAAGAGCATCTTAAAAGTTCGGACAACGGTCAAGCGTTATAATATTTGTATAAATAAATCTATATTTTCTTTATTTCTTTAAGGATAAATCAAAGTATTAGAATGTCAACATGTCAAAACTAAGTAAAGGCTGAATGCAAATAATTCACGTTTCAAAGAAAACATAATTAGACTGTCTTTCTTAATTCTGGATTAGGGATTAAGTTAAACTTGAGGTAAAGCTATTAGCACCTTCAAAATATTACAATAAGACTGTAATTAGCTATTTCCTATTTAAGATAAAATACAATAGAAGTGCTATAGTTTAGTTACATAATTTTATATTTTAACTATATATTTGAATTGATAAAAATGTATCTAAGGGACCATAAGTTGAATACTAAGGATTAAAATAATTACCCTCCCCTTTTCAGGAGTTATGTATTTTGATTGGTCAAGTTAATATGATATACATAAAATGATTATTGAAATTATGGCAGATGGAGATGCGTTTTTAGAAAGTGACTTGGATATATGAACTTAATGTAATTTTAGAGATTGGATAACTTAGGGTTTTGTCACATCATGGTGACTTAGTTGCATATTCGTTTACATGTATTTCTTGTGTTGTAAAATAAGAATGCTTTATCTATTCGAGAATAATTAATATACCATCATTGAACTTAGTGTTTTATTGACTTCTTGTGCGTTATATGAAGAAAACCAGACAATGAGATACCTATGCTCTACCATCACTATTCAGAGTTAGTTCCCCTACAAAATAATATGATAGGAACTGGGTCGCAGAATGTCAGCTAGTTCCCCCACTTATTGACATGCAATCCGGTCTGGTCATAGAGTGGTTCGAGGACCCGGGTTCGTTTCTCGTAAAGAAGATGCTTGCTGAACTTTAAGGACTAGTGCCATAATATAGAAGATCCAGGACAGGAAACCGTATAGGAATTTAGCTATTTACTTATTCCTTGGTAACTGCAGAGGGTGAGTACAGCCTACTATTAAATCACCTGTGACACTTTTATATATAATAATAATTTTAATTTATTGAACATATAATTAGGTCTGATAAGTGATAAGGCTTATATTTTTCATCCCTCCTGAAGTCTAATATTATATTATTAAAATGGCAAAGTCTTTTGAGTTCAAGAACAACTTCATGGCTAATGTAGAAACAGCCATTGTAAATAGTAATAAAATAAGGGTTAAATTAGGTAATATTTATATTAATGCTCTTGTAGACTCTGGTGCTACAATTTCTGTTATTAATGAGCAATTGCTTAGAAGAGCATTTTATAAGAAAGAATTACCAGTCATAACTACTACAGATTTACATGAAATTCGTGGAGTATGCAATACTGTACATAATGTTCAAGGGAAAATTGATTTGGACATAGATGTCAATGGATTAGTTATGCCCTTTTCTTTTTATATTTTAAGAGATGTTGGATTTCACTTAATCCTTGGTCAAGATTTTTTGACTACTCATAAGGCAAATATTGATTTTTCAAATGGTTGTGTTTCATTTCATAATGATTTTACTATTGCTGCCTTGGAGTCTGGAAAGAATTTAGAGAGATATTTCATAGCAAACACAAACAAAACGCTGACTTTAAAAGCATATACAGAGAATGATATACAACTTTCTATCAATAAATTCCCAACAAATACAACAGTGCTGTTAGAGCCACACGATAATTTGATAAACAGACAAATATTAGGTTCAAATTGTCTCAGTGTAGTTAAAAATGCAAAAGTTTACTACAGAGTGCTAAATCCAACAAATGAAGACATTGTTATAAAGGCAAATTCACCAATTTCAAAAGTTTGGAAATCACCCACAAAACCAATCTGTGCCTTAGATAACAAATCAAAATCAGATGTTCAATTTCAAGACCCAATTAAAGAGGCATTAAATCTTAATGTTACAATTGATTCCGATAACATTACTAAAGAACAACACCAAAAACTTCTAAAGTTAATAGGATCAAATAGGAATGTTTTCGCTAAAGATGCGTCTGAATTAGGCAAAACAGACTTGCATTATCACAATATTGAAACGACAAATGAATCACCAGTAAGGTCTAAACGGTTTCAATATTCACCAAAAATGCAAGAAATTATGGAGACACAAATCAAAAATCTCAAAGAAAATGACATCATAGAAGAATCAATGTCTCCTTACCATAGCAGTGTAATCTTAGTGAAAAAACCAAACAATACATACAGATTCGTTTTAGACTTTCGAAAATTGAATGAGGTCACTAAAAAAGTTTCTTTCTCAATTCCTAAAATAGAAGAGGTTGTTGATACAGTTGGCTATTCAAGAGCTAAAATGTTCAGTTCACTTGATCTTGCTAGTGGATTTCATCAGGTGCCACTTGATGAACAGTCAAAACATAAAACAGCATTCATGACACCACAAGGTCAATACCAATTTAAAAGATTGTGTTTTGGTTTAACAAATGCACCTGCAACATTTCAAATGTTAATGACTAAAGTCTTACAAGAACTAAATTGGAAGGTTGCACTTATATACATAGATGACATATTAGTGTTTTCCAAAAACTTTGATGAACATCTTGAACATTTGAATCTGGTATTTCAAAAATTAAAACAAGCAAAGTTAACTTTACAACCCTCAAAATGTCATTTTGCGGCAAAACAAGTAAAATATTTAGGACACATTATCTCTGAACATGGCATACAGGTTGACAAATCTAAAACAGTTGCAGTTTCTGAATATCCCATTCCAAAATCAGTCAAACAATTACGTAGCTTTCTTGGTATGTGCAACTATTACAGAAAATTTATTCAAAACTACAGTAAAATTTGTTCCTCTCTTACAACACTATTAAAGAAAGATGTAAAATTTGATTGGACAACAAAACAAGATGATGCATTCAATACATTAAAAAAAAAACTGACATCTGCACCAATCCTTGCATTTCCTGACTTTGAAAAAGAGTTTTTCCTGTCAATAGATGCGTCAGATTCAGCAATTGGTTATGTATTAGGTCAAAAACATCATGAAGGACTAGAAAAAGTTATTGCATATGGAGGTAGAGGTTTAAGAGATCAGGAAAAACGTTGGCATATCAATCACAAAGAAGGGTTAGCTCTAATTGAAGCTATAAAAACTTTCAAACCGTATATAGTAAACAATCAGTTTACAGTTTACACTGATAGTATAACCGTGCGATGGCTAAATAACTCAAAGGACGCTACTGGACGACTTGGGAGGTGGTCATTGTTTTTACAGCAGTACACTTTCAACATTGTTCATAGACCAGGCACCCAGAACCAAAATGCTGATGCTTTGTCACGAAGAGATTATCCCATAGATAGCCAAGACAAAGAATACCAATCTGATGATGACCTTCCAGAGATTGGTTCACTTCATGCTGAAAGGAAAGAACATATAGCAGTCACCTTTGAGTTTGGCTGGGAAAACAGCATCCGGATTCCTGAAGTTCTAGCTATTGAAGAGGACCAACCTAAAGATCCTGATGAGATGTTACCAACACGTCAAACCTTGTACCAGCTACAAAGAAACTGTCCAGACTTCAAACCAATTTTTGATTATAAACTAGAAGGACTTGTTCCAGATGAGGTTCAAAAGGCAAGATCTCTTGTTGCAAAGGCGTACCATTATGAAATTATTGAAGGCATTTTGTACCATATGGTTTCCGAAAATTCAAGAAAACTTCCTCCAGGCCACAATTTCCTAAAACAACTTTGTGTTCCAGCTGTCCTACGACGTGATGTGATGTTATGTTACCATGATAGTAAAATGGCAGCTCATCCAGGTGTTGAGAGAAACCATGCATCCTTACGTTTAAAATACTATTGGCCAAATATGTATTCCGACATAGACAAGTACGTAAGAACATGTGAACAGTGCCAGAAATCAAAGAACTCTAAACATCAGAGACCAGTACCCCTTACTCCTTTGCCAATTGAAAATGTGTTTGAAAGAATGCATATGGATTTTTTAGAACTATCAACAACACCTGACAAACACAGATACTTGCTACTAGTGGTTGACAGTTACTCGAAATGGTGTGAGGCATTTCCCTTGAAATCTATGGAAGCGAAGGTGGTTGCTAAAGTATTATTCAATGAGATAATTTGCCGCTGGGGAAGTCCACGTTGTATCATATCTGACAGAGGTGCCAATTTCATGTCCAAGCTTGTTCAAGCTCTTTGCGAGTTATGTGATGTTACTAGACACTATACAAGTAGCTATCATCCGCAAACCAATGCAGCCTGTGAAAGAATGAATTCTTATATCATTCAATCCCTTCGTTCATATTGTAACAAAGAACAGACAGATTGGCCAGATTTTATCCCTCCAATCATGATGGCTTACAGGTCCACACCTGCAACACAGTCAACTCAATTCTCACCATTTGAAATACTGTTTGGACAACCAATGAGGCTGCCTATTGATGTGTCTTTAATACCAAAACAAACAATGCCAAGGGAAACTAAACAACATGTAAATGAATTGGTAAACAGATTAAAACTCTACCGTGAAGTTGCTGCTAAAAACCAGAAAGAAAAACAAGACAAATATACCTTTCAACACGACAAAAAAGCAGTTCAACCAACTTTCGTTGCTGGGGCAAAAGTATGGCTATATTGTAGCAGAACACCAAAAGGCAAGAATCACAAATTAGTTCAAAGATGGACAGGTCCTTACCGAATTCTGTACAAAGGGCCAAATAATACCTTTAAGATTAAGAATACTGAAACACAAAAAGAGGTTAAGGCATTAGTACATGCTAAGAGACTGAAAGACTACCATAATCCCCTAGACCGTCCAAATTATCTGCTGCCTGAATATGAAGACATTCTACTTGATGTAGAAGAGCAAGATGATAACGAAGCCACAAATGTTGAGCGTAATAATGACCTTATTGATTCACAAAACATGCAAAATGAAGACAATAATCAGACACAAAATGAAGTTCAGACTCAAAGTTCAGTTCAAAATGATACAAATATTCAAGACAAACATAATTCACAGGTCAAAAATTCACAAAAGGCAAACCAAGGGGCATCACAAAATCAAAACAGATTACAAAACCCTCAGCATACCGCATTTCAGTCCAATGAAATTGAAAAACTTGTTGAATATAGTCTTTATCAGGGTAAACCTATATACAAAGTAAAATTGACTGGTAAGCCAGGAACTAGTTGGCAAGATGGTTCACGTATTCCAGAAAATTTAAAACAGGATTACCATAGACAATACAATGCAAAAGGACGAAAGCGGAAACGTCCAGGAAAACACAAATTTTTTGAGTCAACTAAAAGTCCGTCAGTTCAAGTCATACAAACTTATAAAGCATTTCCCAAAACAAAACCAAATTCATTTCAAAACAAGGGAAATAGTCAACAATTCAGTCAAGTACCTAATCAAAATATTGTAGGTGTCTTATTAGACAAAGATCAAAAAGAGTCCAGATATTTAGTAAAGTATTCAAACGGTAATGTCTGTCGAGGCCCAAAAAGTACTTTATTTATGAGTGATGATTTAAGGCCTGATGTGTTCAGGCAATTTTTAAAAGTGCTTAAACAAGAAGAAAATATATGTGCACAATCTCATAATCCAGTACAACCAAATGATTTTGTTCCAGTTTCACAGTTTAATATTGAAACAATGAAATTTATGCACCATTTTACACCTACAACACGAAGAGCAATACCCACTCAATATTCATCTGGTCATGGCATTAACAGGTTCAGATTAAAACTTATTGAACATTATGCAAGGGTTAATGGCAATGATCCAAGTCTGTACTAGTTCCTTACCAAAACTGGGTAGGTTATAGGTTCTGCTTTAATCGAGCTTTTGTTCTTAAAAAGACATGCTCGTATAAGTTGTTAAGGATCTATATACTTATTTCAGCATTGTTCATGCTCTTGTCCTAGACAAAGACCATGGAATACAATTTGTTTTCCAATAGTAATGTAATTTTTGTTGTTCTTATCAATCAACACTAAAATAAAGTAATAAGACATAAATTAAAAATAACAATGATTGTTTAATGTGATGGCAAATTTAGAAACATTTTTAAACTGTAGAGTAAGGGTTGGTCTCGTCAACCAAACCTTACTTCTTACAGGCAGTTTAGTATGGAAGTGACGACTCCATGCTGAATTATTATCAAATTCGGGAAATTCATTTTCCTTGATTTCTTAAGATTATGATACATCATTGTTATTTTTGGTTTTTGAAGTATTAATATATATATCTAATCAGTCAGTTATAAAAGTCCAAAAATTTATTTTTACCCTATATTTCTTAAGTAATGTGTTAGTTAATCCCAAGGGTTTGTACTTTATAGTTTTTAATAAATTCAAAGATCAACTAAAGAATAATATTAATGCTATGTACATGTAGATACTAAACGTTTCTCTATTAAATATAAACTCTGCTCTTCGCTTTTCAAAGGGCTAAGAATAAATAGTTTTTCAAGTTTATAGGATATTAATTTTTCATGTATTAAGGCCAAAATAAATTGTCACAAGGTGATTTTAGTAAGCTGTGTCTCATTATACTCAGTAGTATGGAAGATGTTACAATAACATTTATGATTATACAGTTTAGACTATTTCAGAGGATTCTAGTACAGAAAATAACCAGAATACAAGACATTTTCAAAGTAAATTGCAGTTAAGCAATCAAGTTCTGTGCTTTGCTCGTGGGAAAAAGAGATATATTCAGCCTCATTCTAGTGTCGGTTCCTCATGCTTGTCAAATATTATATAAAGGAAAAATCCATTAGGTTATGGATTTCATGTTACATTTCGGAATATGTAACATTTCATTGTGTGTCTTTTTTTGAAACTTCCATGTGGACATGGATTTCAAAAGTTTTACATTCGTTGATGTAAAACATTAGTGGATCAGGTGAATCTCCATGTGGATATGGAATTCACAGTTTACATCCGTCATATGTAAATTTCTTCAGTTTCATGCGGATTGAAACTTCGAAGGTCAGGAAAACCATATATAAGGTATGAATCGCCATGCAGAAATGGGATTTAGAAGTTTCATGTGGATTGAGACTTCAAACCAGGCAACTGGTTTATGCCGATAAAACATCCTTCGGGTACCACTCTCTTCTGAGAGGAAGGTTTGTTTTGTATCCAGAAGAATTGTCGTGTTCGTGCAACAGAACAGATGTGTTCCAGAATATTTCAGACCAATAGACTATTATCAAAAGATTCGTATCAAAAGATTCATATCAAAAGATTCAAATCATAAGACTGTGTTAAAATAACTATTCATTTCGTTAATAATGAGATTTATGTCAAAGGATTCATATCAATAGAAGCAAAACCAAAAGATTCATATCAATAGAAGCAAAACCAAAAGACTGTGTTCTAAGGACTATACATTTTTTGTTCAATGACGTTAATAATGATATTCATGTACATAATTCAGGATGTGTTTACTTTCAATGAGGATATTTCAATTATTGTAGAATAGTTTGCTTTTATGATATAATGTTAATTTAAATAATGTGTGTTACCATGTAGTATATATATTATGCACATATATGAAAAGTTTTTTTTTTTATTATTGTTATTTCTTCTTTCTATAAGAAAAAAAAAATCTTTTGTGGAAGAAGGGAAAGTATATCACCAAGGAAAAATGAGGTATTTTTCCTTAGCAATATTTTTGAATAGTTTTGTATTGTAATAGAAAAATGTAGTTTATTTTATTTCATATGGTTTATTAGTTAATGTATGCGGGTTCTACTTTGTAAACTATTTTACATAAAATTATTGTTTAAATGTTCTATACATTTTCAAGCGTAGGATACTTCAAATATGTCAAATAAGCACTTTTATAAACTATTGAACTTGTCTGGACAATGAGACTGCAGCAGTTACCAAATTATATATATGTCTAGTAAAGTTATAAAGAGCATCTTAAAAGTTCGGACAACGGTCAAGCGTTATAATATTTGTATAAATAAATCTATATTTTCTTTATTTCTTTAAGGATAAATCAAAGTATTAGAATGTCAACATGTCAAAACTAAGTAAAGGCTGAATGCAAATAATTCACGTTTCAAAGAAAACATAATTAGACTGTCTTTCTTAATTCTGGATTAGGGATTAAGTTAAACTTGAGGTAAAGCTATTAGCACCTTCAAAATATTACAATAAGACTGTAATTAGCTATTTCCTATTTAAGATAAAATACAATAGAAGTGCTATAGTTTAGTTACATAATTTTATATTTTAACTATATATTTGAATTGATAAAAATGTATCTAAGGGACCATAAGTTGAATACTAAGGATTAAAATAATTACCCTCCCCTTTTCAGGAGTTATGTATTTTGATTGGTCAAGTTAATATGATATACATAAAATGATTATTGAAATTATGGCAGATGGAGATGCGTTTTTAGAAAGTGACTTGGATATATGAACTTAATGTAATTTTAGAGATTGGATAACTTAGGGTTTTGTCACATCATGGTGACTTAGTTGCATATTCGTTTACATGTATTTCTTGTGTTGTAAAATAAGAATGCTTTATCTATTCGAGAATAATTAATATACCATCATTGAACTTAGTGTTTTATTGACTTCTTGTGCGTTATATGAAGAAAACCAGACAATGAGATACCTATGCTCTACCATCACTATTCAGAGTTAGTTCCCCTACAAAATAATATGATAGGAACTGGGTCGCAGAATGTCAGCTAGTTCCCCCACTTATTGACATGCAATCCGGTCTGGTCATACTTGTAAGGTGGAAATAAAATGTGTATTGTTTTGTGACACCTAAAGAATGTTGAGTGCGTCGGTTAACTCAAGGTAATTAAAGGATTAATGCATAGCATTATGTAATTCTAATCCTTTGATCCTCATTCAGTGAAATCTAGGCGTCACGGTTTACTGGCTTGAAGGTGTGAACAACATTTCGTATGAATTGAAAACGGTAGTCAGTCAAAGTTTTAGACACAGAAATCAAGGACTTATATAGACGTCCCTGCAGAAATGTAAAAAAAAGTTAATTAATTAACGGGAATAATAAGGTCGCACAATAACTGGATAGCTGTTGTATATTTTTATATTTTGCATAAGCATGATAAGATCACTTTTAAATGAATTATGACTTTTGATTAATTCAGTAACGATAAAATACTTTATTATTTTAATTGAAGTATAAATTCATAATAAAAATGGCCTTCTAATTACGAGTGTATGAACCAAAAATTGTACTATTTTAGATTAGGATCGGCAGCCTTAAATATTTCAAACAGATCATTAACAATTGCAATTATATAATTTAGTCCATCCAAAGTTATCTTTAATTACCTATTTAGGAATTAATGTTTTCATCAAAATATTTCAAATCTCACAAAGCACGAATACTTCAGATATTTGATAATTTTTTTAAAAAATTGACAGAAAATTTAAGAATCTTTTTGGAATGGAATCGAAATTTACGAACATATATGCTTTTCAAGTGTGAAAAACAACATCATTTTGTTTTACATAATCGGGAATGTCCTTAACAAAATAGTCTTCGTCTCACACCGTAACTATATCGGGCCCAATTATATATAATACTTTAGCTATTTGACCAACAATGTATAAAAAAAAAAAAACAGAACGAATTTAATGTCATCTTTCCCTATTGTTTATTAATGTTATTATAAGTCTGTTTCAACTGGCAAGAATACCTATAAAGCGGACAAGCAGTTTGTTCTTTAAATTGCTGTCATTGAATATCAAGAAAGAAAATAAATCCCGAAATTGATTTGAAACTTTGATACTCTATAGTTTTCCTGGAAAATATTCACATCCCTTAGGGATTATTAGTGTACGTCCAGTTGCGTACATATAACATGCATGTCGGAACAATTGTGATGATGACGAATTTCTTCTTTTATTCGAGAACAATCTAATTGATATATAAATGTCCATAACTTCGATGAGCCAAAGAAAGTTATATATCGACCTGTATTTAAATCTCTTCTTCTTCTTCTTTTGGTATACAATAGTCTTTCGACATTTGATGATTACATACTGTTGGCATACGTGGACTAGTCCACTAACAAAACTTTTACCACAATTTACACAAAATGTATGTTTCTTTCTTATGTACAATGTATACATGTATATATTTGAATTTGCGCTATAGTTCCGTAACTTTTTATCCTGGCGTATATACGATGGTCAACAAGTGCGTACATTTTTTTAAATCAAAATTTCTGGTATGGTCCGATCTGTCCTTCACCATTGACAAAAAATATGTATATAGATTTTTATTTCATCAAATCTGTTGTTTATTTTTAGGTATTATCTATATTTTTATAAATAATTTTCTTTACATCAGAAATTTTATTCATAAACAAGCGTATGAGCAAGGATTTGTATAGTTAGACTAACTATACAAATCCTTGGTATGAGTTTAGTAATGACTAGTATATAATATCACTTTCGGACACGCAAGATAGAGATGCATATTATACACCTAATAGTTCAAAATGGAAAGTTATAAGTTATCGGCCGTGTACACTGACCAATACCCTAAGAAGTGAAACGATGCATGAATTTGCAAGGTCGACAGGAAATCGCTTGAATACCTGGACGTGTCACACCCCCTGCAATACCTTGTGGAGTAATACCTTTAGCCATGCAGGTGATCAGTGGAGCGAAGATCCTAATTTATTTGAATAAAGTTTATTACATAAAAGAATTATGAACTAATTAGATTTCCGAAAACAATTCAAGTTTCACGGAACACTTATTTATGATTTGAAACTTTTACTTTTTAACTAATTCCAATACTATCATTATTGTTAAAAATAACAGATCATGGTTATTAAAAAAAAAAGATAAGAAAATTTTCTGTATCAACTTAGTTATAGTTAACTAGTTGGATAAAACAACCGTACGATTGACAAGATATCAACACGCAATTACGACTACATCGGGTTACTGTAGTTTTGGTCCTTAGACATATCTTGGGAGCAATTCGGAGAAGGTAACAAAATGGCCGACCGGAGAGAATTGATACTCAAAATTTAAAATCGATGGTGATCTCTTATCAAGCAGAATAAAACTTTAATATTCATGAATTTGAGCATTTTTATACAGAATGAACATAATATCAATTTTTGATTTTTTTGCGAAGTTTCCCTTTAAGGGTTAGTAATGAAAGGCGTGTGTTCATATCAAATTGTATTCAAGTTATGCAGTGTTGCGCACAAGGCAATGTATGTAAACAATAGGCAACGTAAAACAATAGGTAACGTTAGTTACTAAGTAATGTACAGTAGCTAATACTTGACACCCCTCTGAAATATTGATTACATAAAAAATTACATTGTCAGTGTTCTCATTTATAATACTAAAATTACGAGGTCCAATTTGTCAGCCGTCATCACGTAAAAACGACAAATCAAAGAATTCAACTTTATATACAACTAATATAGTACAAAGGTGTAGATTAAAAATTACACCACTCCAGGCCCTTTTGTTTTCCACGTAATTAATATCGCCAATAATAAGAAGTTCCGGGTCGATACCGATACCGATACCAATAGTATAATCACCTGTTACCTATTACCTTATCTGTACGTTCCGCATCTGACAGGCGCACCACCAAACAGTGTATTCAGGATTAATATGCTATATAAACGGGTCATAATCACAGGGTTGATACTACTAAATTGTCAAATTGTTACCTATTGTAGTATTTTAATCCGTAAGACTTTCTAAGATAACAATACGAATACTAAAAATCTGGACTAAAAATAAGTTTCAATTTGTTAGCGGGCATGACGTAAAACAGCGAATCAAAGAATTCAACTTTATTTATAACTAATATAGGACAATGCTGTTGATTAAAAAATACTCCATTTCAGGACCTTTTGTTTTCCAAATATTTAATATTACATTTGTACCAATAATTGATAAGTTCCAGTTCGACGGGTTCAAACAGAAAGATTTGAAAGCAGAGAAAATTGTGTATTTTATAATGGGCATGACTTTATCAGATGACAGTACTAATACTAAGATAAGGCTTGCGCATAGTTATATACTTTAATTCAGTCACGGACCCTCGATATATGGGTGTGTTCTATTATGTATAATTATTACCCAAATATATCAGCATTATCTTTGACTGGTTTGAAAATAAATTCTGATGTATTATTTTTAAGGACTTATTCCCTTGAAATATTCATTGCAATAGAAATTACATTGTCTTTGCTCTGAAGCTTTCATTTATCTTAGATATTAGTATTAAAAAGTTTTAAAGAACAAAAAAAATGCTCTGTAAGTTATTGCCCTTGTACCCTTGATAGATTATATATGTGCAACAAGGGGGACACAGGGCTTGACATTAAAGTTTCTCCCATTATCCGGGACAAGTGGACACAGATGTCGGGCAAGTAGATTCACAATACTACTTGTCCCATCCTTGTCCGATAGGACAAGTACAATATCATGTCAGATATAAAATATATCAAATTCAAGACTTAAATTAATTCTCAAAATTTTAAAAGATTCTTTTGTTAATGATTGATAAATTGATTTATAATTTCAAATTAAATGATTTTTTTTTGTGTTCACAGAGGATGCAGATGTGGAAGTTGATGAGTCACTGTTTCAAGATATGGAAGACCTTGACATTGAAGATGATGAAGGCCTTGACCTTGATGATAGTGATGGTGCTGTTGATTAACAAATAAAAACTAATTAGTTTAATAAATTATATATGTAAATAATAATTTTAGATTTATAAAGGTGCACAACCCTTTTCTACATGCCATCATTTTGAATTTATAATTCATTCATCACTAGCAGTATACTGTTTACAAGTGATTATCTATACAGTGTGATGTGTTTTCAGATTCATCACTTAACAACTTCCTGTTTACCAAACACTTACATCATTTTACACATGAGTAGCCAAGCGGAGAATTTTCGTCACATTTTTCTCAGGAACTACAATTCAAGGATTTTAAAAATTTGGTTTCAGGGTTTATAAAAGTCAGCAGTACCATGTGACGGCTTTCAGATTCATCACTCAACAATTTCCTTTTTACAGTAATATTTGGGCGGGGGATCATCAGTTTCGCTATACCAAACTAAATACCAGTATGTAATAAAATTTTGTTATGAAAGGAAACTTGTAAAATGATTAGCAAGACATTTACCAGATAATTAGTTGATAAATTTTTTTCTGTTTTTATATGTGGATAAAATCCATCTAGAGACAAAGTGATAACAGAAAAAAAATATCAGCAATACAAGATCAAGAAAGAAGAGATATTTGTTTATTCAATTATGTTATACTTATTTTCATGGTTCAGCAACTTTTTCAAAAAATGTTAAGTATTTTTGTCATGCTAATTTCTCATTTATAAAAAAAAACGTAATTAAAGACAACAACACCCATCAATTACCGCATGGTGATTAATTTATTGTGGTCAACATGTTTCGCCAACAAGCGTGGCGTCTTCAGGACAATATTATACATGAAATCAAACAGTGAAGTACAAATTTTGCGGTTGTGCGGTTTGCCTTAACAATAGAGGTTGCTATAACGTGCACATATTGATTGTTGGCGAAACATGTCGACCACAATAAATTAATCACCATGCGGTAATTGATGGGTGTTGCTGTCTTTAATTACGTTTATTTGCTTTTATAGTGAAAGACAACTGTGAATACCGCGTGGTATCCACCCGCTATTACCCAACCGCACGATAACCACTTCAGGTGTTGGTTCACAATTTTTCAAGTTATAAATAATAAGAAAAGTATATTTGGTATATAGGTTTCTTGCAAGGTCTACTTGTCTGTCAGAGGGTTCTCCTGATCTGAACTTATCTTTGATTCGATTATTGATAAATCAGGGATGACAACAGGCATCCTGGCGGGCAGCTACCAAACTGTGTGTGTGCATGTACTCATAAACTGTGTGACCGAAACTTAACATTTTTAGTATTTTGTTACAGATGACAAAGTGGAGGTCAAGCTCAATATTGATGATTTTCACTGTTCAGGAGTTATGGTCCTTGTGATATTGAAAAATGCCAGGACTCAAATAAATGTCCAAAATTCAGTTTGCTGTCTGTGTGATATCCTCTTCTTCTCAGATACTTTAAGCAGTAGGTCGACTATATGTGGTGTATAGAATGATTGTGGGGTCACTGGGGTGTACATGTCTGTCTGATGTTTCAAAGTTCATCAGTCAATGCTAAGTTTTCCTCATTAAGTCTGATACATAAATATATACTTTTAGCAATAGGTCAATTATAGTTGGTGCACATATTGATTGTTAAGTGTATTATGTACCATTTGACCTTAACCTTATTTTCTTGGTTGTCCGTTGATTGTTTAACGTTAAGTTTTCATAGTTTGGTCTGTTATTCAACGCAATATGCAAAGTGTATTTCGTTGATTGAATGCATTTAAGGTGAACATGTATGTGTGGCTTTTCACGGATCATTGATATGTGAAACTTGTAGTAAAACTTTTAAATAACGCAGGCGAAGAAATGCTGACCTTCCTGAAAGAAATTATTATATAAGACTACATATGATTTGGAAATCAAGAAAATATATGCTCTGTGTACTGTTATTTTTATCATAAGATATAGAGGAGCCAACAATTTAGTCAAAATTAGGAGCAACTGTATCAAGCTTACTTTCAATCTAAGAAATCTGATAGAGAAACAAAATAGTGATCTTAGTTACAAGCTTCACCACTACAGCACATAAAATATATTTCAGTGACATGCAAAAATGGGGAAAAGAGGAGGGGGTGAATATCAAAAGAAAACAGCAAAAAACACAAACACTCAGTAAGAACCAAAGATTAAGATGGCTTGACAAATGTGAGGGTCTAGAAGAAAGTTCCTTTATTTCTTTTTTTTTTTTTTTTTTTTGGATCATTTTCTCTGTTCTTCATTTCTTATTTGTCTATTTTTCTCTCTCTTCTTTTTCATATTTGTCTATTTTTCTCTCTTCTTTTTCATATTTGTCTATTTTTCTCTTCTTTTTCATATTTGTCTATTTTTCTCTCTCTTCTTTTTCATATTTGTCTATTTTTCTCTCTTCTTTTTCATATTTGTCTATTTTTCTCTTCTTTTTCATATTTGTCTATTTCTCTCTCTTCTTTTTCATATTTGTCTATTTTTCTCTCTTCTTTTTCATATTTGTCTATTTTTCTCTCTTCTTTTTCATATTTGTCTATTTTTCTCTTCTTTTTCATATTTGTCTATTTTTCTCTCTCTTCTTTTTCATATTTGTCTATTTTTCTCTCTTCTTTTTCATATTTGTCTATTTTTCTCTCTTCTTTTTCATATTTGTCATTTTTCTCTCTCTTCTTTTTCATATTTGTCTATTTTTCTCTCTTCTTTTTCATATTTGTCTATTTTTCTCTCTTCTTTTTCATATTTGTCTATTTTTCTCTCTTCTTTTTCATATTTGTCTATTTTTCTCTTCTTTTTCATATTTGTCTATTTCTCTCTCTTCTTTTTCATATTTGTCTATTTTTCTCTCTTCTTTTTCATATTTGTCTATTTTTCTCTTCTTTTTCATATTTGTCTATTTTTCTCTCTCTTCTTTTTCATATTTGTCTATTTTTCTCTCTCTTCTTTTTCATATTTGTCTATTTTTCTCTCTTCTTTTTCATATTTGTCTATTTTTCTCTCTTCTTTTTCATATTTGTCTATTTTTCTCTTCTTTTTCATATTTGTCTATTTTTCTCTCTTCTTTTTCATATTTGTCTATTTTTCTCTATTCTTTATTTTTTGCCATTTATTCTGTAATATTTTCCATTATTTTTATTCTCAAATGATTTCATAAACCCCATTCAGACCCTCGTATGTGATATAGACATATGTTTATTTTAAAGACAAAACAATTGATATACAACTTTGTACTCTGTTTCTGGCTTGCTGTCTAATTGATATTCAAACAACGAAACCATTGTTTCTCAATACCAGTCCACTTAAACTGCAAGGTAATCGTTATATATTTGAATATTGTATAAATAAGGATATACATATAATTCTAGTATTTGATATTAATATATAACTGTAGAATCAGAAATTTTTGTTACAAGTTTTTATTGTTGTGAATATTGGGACAGAAAGGCTTCCAAAAACTATAAGAAACTTGCATTGATAGAAATGTTTGTACACTGCATTTCCAAAAGTTGTTATAATTAATTTAGTTTTTTTGCTAAACAATTATTGATGACCTTCAGCTGTTTTCTACTCTTTGTCCAGTTTTTGTCTCTGACACATTCCCGATTTCCATTCTCAATTTCAATTGTTGTAATAAATGCAGGTACCCATTTCTGACAAAAGACGCAATGAAACAATAGTAAAAGGAGTAAAAGGGACCTCTTATAAATGACTATACAGAATGTATTTTTTTCTCATTGTTGAAGACCTTTTGGTCACCTTTAATTGCTTACATACACTTCATTTGAAATCTGTAGGATATATAAAAAAGATGTGGTATGATTGCCAATGAGACAACTATCCACAAAAGACAAAAATGACACAGACATTAACAACTATAGGTCACCGTACGGCCTTCAACAATGAGCAAAGCCCATACCGCATAGTGAGCTATAAAAGGCCCTGATAAGACAATGTAAAAAACCCTTAACTGTAAAAATATAAGGGCATACACTACAGGCAAGGGGACACATTCTACTGAATCCACACAGCACAAGTAACAAACCCTGCAGAAAATATATAGGATAGTTTTCTCATCATGCTCACTGGCAATAATACCCCATTTGATATTTTTTATAAAGAAGCATACTTCAGTTCAGAGATAGTCTGTTTTCCTGTTACTGATATCATTTTACTTAGATCTGTCATGGGATAATGTCAGAATCATAATTAATGATACTAGTATACAAATTATAGCTTTTATTATCTCAATTTATCTTTAACGTAACAATACAGAAACACATGCATGTATCACCAGAAAAATAAGAACATTTGATTATTTGTGAAAAATAAAAAATTCACAATTTTAAATACAATGTAGGAGAAAACTATTTTAATTATTACAAGACAGTCATGTTCAAGTGACTGTCAGTCAGGGGCAAAATAATTTTACAAGACATATTAATTTACTTTAAGATTGTAAGTAGTAATGTACAATGTATAAGTAATTTTGCAAGATTTTTTGTTTATTTTCAAGGTTTGAATTATCTCCCCTTAATATCCTACTAACTTTACAAGTAAATGTTATTAAATTCTCTAGTTTTTGGGAGGTCAAGATATGCCTGATAGAATGTTTCTGGTTTGCTCATAAAGTTTCAATTAGCGCTAAACATTTATTTCAAGAAATAAGCAAAGAAATCTATGATGCAAAGATTTTAAGTAGCTGTGCAAGACCTTCAAAAATTGTTCCCTGGAGGCTGGTAAATAAGCATTATTTTGATTATAACTGACAAATGTGATGTTCATTGTCCATTAAACAGACAGAAGTATTACTTAAACAAGTGATTTCAAAATCACTTCCTTGAGTGATATTGGCTGTGAAATATTTAAAATTTTCACTCAGACTTCAAAATCACTGAAACTAGTAATTTGAGAGCAAGATGGAGAAGTTAAAATGTAATCACTTATTAAGTGTTTATAACATTTTGGGGAAATTTTCCCCACAAGCTTGATTTTTTTATTGGTAAAAAGACCAAAATTCCATTGAAAAAACAACTATGTACATGCAGAAATTGTCATTTGCGTAATAAGACTCAGTTTTTAGTTTCAACTATGTGCATGCAGAAATTGTCATTTGCTTAATAAGACTCAGTTTTTAGTTTATTTGAATATGCAAAAACTAGAATAAATTGTAGATCAGGACATAACCTTAAAATAAATCATTTTAATTCTAAAGAAAACCAATCAGGTCACCTAATTATTGACCTTTGTCAGATAGTAATACAAATGTAATAGTAGTTAATGAATATTTGATAACAGAACAATTCCCAAGGGTACTTTTAAAAGCTTTAAATAGCGCCTGCCCAAGAGCATTGGTGAAATTGATATCTAAAGATATAGGGATAATTGATTTATGTAGGAAAATTATAGAAAAGATTGTAAAAAAATGGAAGATCAAAGGAAACACTGAAATCACTTAAATAGGTGATAACTGAATTTAAAAATTCATTGAAATAGGTGATAATGAAATCACTTGTTTAAGGAGCACCCCTGGCTGTTAAATTATGGTTTTATGAATAGGTAATTATATATATTAAGACAATAATATTAAAGACACACAATTAAACACTCTGTGGTCAGGAGAAATTCAAGAAAGGAACGAAATAAGACTTTTACTGACATAAATAAACAAAATCTGAATATTTAAGGGACATAACTCTACCTCAAAAATAATTCACCAGTACATGTACCAGTAAAAGAAATAACACTTGTTTAAGTATTACCAATACTAAAGATGTTAAGCTGTATATAATTACAAATGTATAAGATAACCTGATAATTTGATATTTCTGCAAATCTTAAAACTGTTGAAGTAAAAGTTTGAAAAAAACAAATAGCATATCATTAAACTGAGTTACTTTACTACCATGACTACACATACATGAAAACAAATAATATAATAAACATGATAAATAAAATATCAGAAAAAAGAGCAAAAATAGAGGCTCTAAAGAGCCTGTGTCGCTCACCTTGGTCTATGTGAATATTAAACAATGGACACAGATGGATTCATGATAAAATTGTGTTTTGGTG
The DNA here is from genome assembly GCF_963676685.1 of Mytilus edulis. Taxonomy (NCBI): domain Eukaryota; kingdom Metazoa; phylum Mollusca; class Bivalvia; order Mytilida; family Mytilidae; genus Mytilus; species Mytilus edulis. The sequence continues at coordinate 59,482,293 of NC_092353.1, read as the reverse complement.
ATGGTGATGTGTTTGTAGATCTTACTTTACTAAACATTCTTGCTGCTTACAATTACCTCTATCTATAACAGTACTTTCTGTGGAAAATGTTATTGAAAATCTTCAAATTTTAAGAAAATTGTTAAAAATTGACTATGAAGGGCAATAACTCCTTAGGGGGTCAATTGACTATTTTGGTGATACTGACTTATTTTTAGTTCTTACTGTGCTGTACATTATTGCTGTTTATAGTTTATCTCTATCTATAATAATATTCAAGATAATAACAAAAAAACAGCAAAATTTCCTCAAAATTACCAATTCAGGGGCAGCAACCTAACAACCGATTATCCGATTCATCTGAAAATTCCAGGGCAGATAGATCGTGACCTGATCAACAATTTTACCTTCTGTCAGATTTGCTCTTAATGCTTTGGTTTTTGAGTTATAAGCCAAAAACTGCATTTTACCCCCATGTTCTATTTTTAGCCATGGCGGCCATCTTGGTTTTTTTAACTATATACCCAATGATGATTATGGCTAAGTTTGGTTAAATTTGGCCAAGTAGTTTTTCTAAAAGATTACTAAGATTTACGAAAAATGGTTAAAAATTGACTATAAAGGGCAATAACTCCTAAAGTGGTCAACTGACCATTTTGGTCATGTTGACTTATTTGTAGATCTTACTTTGCTGAACATTATTGCTGTTTACAGTTTATCTCTATCTATAATAATATTCAAGATAATCACCAAAAACAACAAAATTTCCTTAAAATTACCATTTCAGGGGCAGCAACCCAACAACGAAATGTCCGATTCATCTGAAAATTTCAGGGCAGATAGATCTTGACCTGATGAACAATATTACCCCATGTCAGATTTGCTCTAAATGCTTTGGTTTTTGAGTTATAAGCCAAAAACTGCATTTTACCCCTATGTTCTATTTTTAGCCATGGCGGCCATCTTGGTTGGTTAGCCGGGTCACCGGACACATTTTTTAATCTAGATACCCCAATGATGATTGTGGCCAAGTTTGGTTAAATTTGGCCCAGTAGTTTCAGAGGAGAAGATTTTTGTAAAAGTTAACGCAGGACGACGACGACGACAGACGACGACGACGGACGCCAAGTGATGAGAAAAAAAAAGAGATTCACTTTAATTTGACTAGATTTAGATTGCACTAAATTGTAAATACATAATTATAGTATGCATGAAAAATCAATGAACATATTATATCATTTTGTATATGTTACATAAAATAATTAATACAAAAAACACAATACTGACAATAAAAAAACAAATGTTTTTTTTTGTTGTTGTTGGACATATGACAATATATAAAATTATTCAAGAGAGTTTTAGAAACTTTAACCAACAACAAGTTAAAGAAATATATAATTTCATCATATTCTTTTGAGGGTTATTTTTGTGTCCAGTTTCATTATGGCTCATAACCATGATATAAATAGAACAGGAATAGAGTATCAGATATTGCATGTCCATTTTCATAAATATGACTATACAAAATTAAAGAACTTAAAGTTTGATTTAAAATTAATCCAATATTTCATACATTTTGTACTTTGTGCAAAATGAGTATTAACTCCCCAATTCAAGTAGCCATAATGTTAAAGCTAAGCTTTAATATTGACAAAAATAAAAACAACATTTTCATCATCACAATAAAAATGATAAACATGATCATTGATTATAATACAATGTATAAAGACAATGCAAATTATAACAGAATACTTGTTTTGAAAAAAGCAGGTTATCCTCCTTCATCGTTGTACATGTAGCATTTAACAATATACCGGTAATTGCACCTATCCAGCACTTTTCTATCAATATTGACGTTTTAACGTGGATCACTATCATATATGTCTGCCGCACGTTCATAGTTTGTAGAACAACAGTTTGTTGTTTGAAGCTGAATGTCTTCATCTTCAATGTTGTCTCGAATTTTACTTGGTTCAACAAACACAATCCAGTCAAAGTATAGGGCGTTCAAACTAACCAAAGCAGAATTTTCAAAGACCTTTGATTTATTTTCCATCCTAATTCCGTGGAGATAAGCATTTGGTGATGGCGCTTTCACTTTTCGTATGCTCCCTCTCTCCTCACCGTAAGGTCCATACTGTGTTCCAAAGTTGGATATGAACTTCAAACTCCTGACTCGTACAGCTGTCTTACAAAAATGGACCTCCACAATCACCTCATTTTCTCTTAGGAAGAAATCTTGGTCTGAGGTCACCACTGGGACATTTTTACGACTTCCATAGGTCTTCTCTTCTCCGATCATGTAAGAAACTGATATTCCTGCTAGCTGTGATGGTGTGTAACCAAACCAAATACGAATCTTTCTGATTCTATCATTTACAGATAAATTATCAAAATAACTGTACCCTTTTCGCAGACTATTGTTGGAAAATACCCTTTTACACATGGAGGAAAATTTCCTACAAATTTGATTGAAAAGTTGTGGTTCACCTTCTTGTTTGAACTCTCCGCTCAAATAATTTTTTACAAGAAACTGTTCAACTAAAGTTTGCACATCAATCCCATTGAGCTTTTTCTTCCATAATTCAAACATGTCAAATGCATCGAACTGAGTGATCTCTGAAAAATTCACCACCTGAAGTAAAGGTTTTACCTCATCTGGTTGTAATTCGCAAAATTCAGAGTACAGTCTTATCAAATTCAGAATATGAACCTCTGGTTTTTCAGCTGGTATGCCACACTCCAAAACAGTCAAATCCACACATTTCAATAAGTATAACAAGTCATCATAAGGGATGCTCAGCAAAACATTGTCTCGTAAAGTGAAACTAAGAAAATTCTCTGAAACATAGTGGCACACACTTGAAAACAACTTCGGCAAATTATGTTGTATTGAAAAAGACAATAGGCAGACAACATTTTCAGATGTTAAGTGTTCTGAAATATACTCTTCACATTTAATACTGATAAAAAGAATCTGAAGAAAATTAGACGCAACTAGCAAATCCTGAACATTATCATCGGTGATTTCTACATCTCCAGTGTAAGCGTATTCCACAATGGCTTCTAGACATTCTTCTGTGACAACATTAGGATCTAATTTGCACGTCTGACAAACATCATCAGAATATTTGAACAAGCTTGTGAAATAGTCTGACACCGAGGTCAAGATAAGTTTGTGAGCCCTTAAAGATGTGTTTCCAGAGGTCAAGGTGATGTCACAATAAAGTCCTTCATGTCGGGCTCTGTTGATTTTGGAAATTATATTCCCATGGCGGTTTTGATCAGAATATTTCACCATTTTCTTAAAACTTTTGATCTGAAAAAAGAAAAGAAAAAGGATATAAGAAAAGGACAGTTCATTTAAATCATATGTTAAACAATCATGACAATGGTACCGGTAAATTAATTTTTAGAAGTTATTTGATTTTGAATTATCCCTTTGCTGCCATTGGTCATGTTGGTGGGAAAACTGAATGTTCTACAAATTAAAATATCTAGTAAACCCCCCCTTTGTCCTGGGTTGGGAACCCCCCTTTTTCATGTTTTTTAAATGGCTGGATCCGCCCCTGTATTCATGAAAGTGCAGAGAAAAACAACCTTACTTATATATATATACATGTAATCATGATAATGTATACAACATCTACCTGATCATGATGATATACAAGGCTTACAGAAAATAAAAATTGTTCAGAAAAACAAAAACAAAAAGGTCCATCAGTCATGTCAGTATATACATGTAGTAGATTTATGATTTAATTTGTGCAGATGTTCCTCAAACATGTTGGCAAAGGAAAAACTCATACCCAATACCCAAATCATGTCTTTTAAAAAAAATATATAAATCATGTAAATACATGTACATGATGTAGGTCATCAGTCATGGTATACAATGCTATCTAATTTAAATCAATAAAATCAGGGGCGGATTCAGCCATTTTAAAAGGGGGGTCCTAACCCAGGACAAAGGGGGGTTCCAACTACATTTCCCCATTCAAATGCATTGATCGTCAAAGAAAAAGGGGGGTTCCAACCCCTGGAACCCCACCACTGGATACGCGCCTGAAAATTATTTTATTTGGTTATCAAAATCTGCATATACATGTATATATAATTATTAGCCTATCATGCCTACAATTTATAAACATGTTAAAAAATGTATACTTTTTAGAATATTTATATTCCTGGTTTAGGTATCATGGTTACATTTGCAAAATCATGATTGTTCAGTGGTTGTAATTTGTTAATTATCTTCATTTATATATATAAGTGTTTCTTGTATTTTATACATATTTGACAGTTGATTTCATGTTTGAATTGTTTTATACTAGCTAGTCATTCTGTCTTTGATCATGGATAGTCGACCTTCGTATGGATAGAAACAAGTGCCTGTGAGCCTAGCCTATTCTCAGATAAATATAAAGTGACACGATATATCATCATAATACAACACATACGGTACACAATAAAACTGTTTTTACATTCGTCTGTCTGACAGTTTACTCTTCATTATACAAGAAATCCCTCAATTTCTATTGTTTTGAGGATTTTCTCAGTTCATATGTCTGGTTTCCATGCTAATAAGTATACGAAGGGAAATCAGTGAATAAATTATATGAATCCAGTTTTTCTGTCAATAATATCTAGGTGTTTGACGGACTATTTTTCCGTGTTTTTAATTTTATATCAGTAATATCCTCCTTCAGATTTTAGTGCCAATATACCGATTTTAAAATCATGAACAGTTTGCCGTAATTATCTGATTTCCAATTTAAAGTTTAAATTCCAATTGCTGATTGGCTGTCTGAGAAAATTTTGATGGATTCAGTGTTTTTTTCTGTTGTTTGGAATTATAAGAAAATCGAATTCCCCTAATAAAATAGCGGATCCTCTATTGGAAACTGGCTGTGTTAACTCCACATGATCTGTGCTGTTTGATATAATAATAGCTGCCCCAGCCCCGCATGGACCACAGGCACTTGTCTCAGAATTTTTTTTCCTATATACCTTATGTTATATATAATAAGGTATATAGGAATTTTTTTTCTGAGACAAGTGCCTGTGGCATGGACCCGTGATTCCTTAGCAGGAGCCATCAGTGAAAGTATTCTTTTTTAGTTGATGTATTTTTTCCAAAATAATAGTCTTTCCCTGATTCAGAAATGCTTGTTCCTCTGATCTAGACAGAACTTCCGAGATGTTTCCAATACTCTGGTGGTGATTTTGAGGCTGCTAACCCTCGGAATTCAAATTGAGACTCTATACAATCAGAATCAATCTCCGTTGACCCTCTTCATGTCTTCAGACTGTAATACCATTCTTCCAATTGGTGAGACTATTTTTTCAGGTTCATTTATATTTTTCCAATCTTCAAACATTTGTTTAATAGGGATAGTGATTTTATATGATTTTATTTTTTGCAATTTGTCTATACCGGCTTCTTCTCTTTTGAGGTCCAGTGGTAGTATTCCTGCTACTACTTCTAAGGCTTCTATACTAGCTGTTGTTGGTTGGTTGAGACATAAGGCTATAGTCCTTTTCTTTGAATAGCATTTAATTTATTTATATGGCTTTTGCATGTTGTCGTTGATTTTCCATACACGACCATACACTGCTAGCATATAACATTGTAGACAGTACTATACTTTGATATAATTATTTGTATTAAAATTTTTGTAGATACCTTTGCTATTCCCTTGATGTTTATGATTTTTGTGCTTTTTGCTCAGCACAGATCATGTGGAGTTTCCAATAGAGGATCTATTTTATTCAGGGGAATTAGTAGTCTATCAAGCTGGTAATAGAATTTTGTGGCAGTCAGTTGTCATTGGTGGCGGAAGCCCCAGTGTCTGGAGAGAAACACCGCGGACATCCGGTAGTAAACTGACAATCCTAGTCAATTAAGATTGCATAGGTCAACAATGTGCGGGACTCGAGTTCCGAAAACCTCAGTGTTTACTGGCTAGTGACATAGTTGTTTGACTTCCTTTTCAGATTCTTGACTACATAGACCACTCTTCAGTATTGAGACCATCAGCTCCCTTTATTTTAAAGCCCATTTTCAGGATACGGATATATGGAAAGTAGACTGCAAATTTGATGGAACACAGAAATGTTGCTGCCAAGTTAAAAACGTTACTAATGTAATACAAATCAAGAAATACGAACCAAAATTTTATATGTTTTTTGAACAGAATTGTAATCTGTTAACCGTTTCTCTGTGGTCAAAATATGGCACTTTAATATTAACTTAAAATCTTGTATTGCAATCGGTTATGATCTTATCAAGTTGATAATTGTTGTTGTTTCCTCACTGTCAAAAATACAAAAAGGAAAAATGGGAAAAATCGTCCTACAAATTCAAAAGATTTTAAACATTTTGGTCATGTTGATTTATATCAAAATACAGTTTATAAATCCTATTGTTTTGATTTTCCTGATACTGCGGATTCACTTATTTTCGTGGATTGAACAAGTCCTGCATCTTCGCGGGTATTTAATTTCGTGATTTTGCCAATCTCTCCTCACAAAGCCTATATAGAAAAAGTGTAATTCGTTGAACATTTTAATTCGTGGTTCACCTGTATCCACGGAAATCACGAAAATTGGTATCCGACGAATATTAATGAATCCACAGTAATATAATAAAAAAAATTAAAACAAGAATGTGTCCTCAGTACACGAATGCCCCACTCGCACTATCATTTTCGATGTTCAGTGGACCGTGAAATTGGTGTAAAAACTCTAATTTGGCATTAAAATTAAAAAGATCATATCGTAGGGAACATGTGTACAAAGTTTGAAGTCGATTGGACTTCAACTTCATCAAAAACTACCTTGACCAAAAACTTTAACCTGGAGCGGGACAGACGGACGGACGGACGAACGGACGCACAGACCAGAAAACATAATGCCCCTCTACTATCGTAGGTGGGGCATAAAAAAAAAACTTTAAGTGAAACTTAACCGTGAGACCAATAACCCCATAAGGGTCAATAACCTCTAAGGTGTCAAATGACAATGATTATAGTCAAACAGGCAGGGCTAACTCTACATCTTAAGAACAAAAACCGCCAAAAGGAGTTCATTGACAAATCCAGGTGTTAACTTTTTTGGTAGATCTTATCTTACTTTTTATTTCTTTTATATTCACTCTATTACTTTAAGGGGCGACATCAAAAGATCAATGATAAAAAACTTAATTCAAATAGTTTGGGGGTGGAGGTGGGGGTAAAAATTGCTGCAAGTTTTCTTTATTTGACATCGATTTTAGATGTATCTATATTGGTCAATCAATCAAAGAGGGGGTGGGGTGGGGGTCAGAGAAAAACTATGTGAATTAAGTTTTTTTTTTTATCCTACATTGAACTTTTGATGTCGTCCCTTAAACATTTATACATTTTTTTAGTGTAAAAAGCAAAATAAAATCCTAGACTAAAATGACAAAAATGTGGCTGAGGTGATACTTTTATACACAAGATGAATAAACACATTAAAAATACCTTTGTTTTTTAAATTCTATCTTCCATAAATTTCTTTTTGTGAAGAAATGCATGATCATGAGTAGTCTTTCGTGTGATACAGTGGGCATGCTTTATCAATCAAATATGGATCAAAGGGCAGCCTTCCTTTTGAGAAATTGCAATTTTCAGGTTGATCATTTGCACCAAATATTATGTTTCAATGTCTCGCAAATTTTCAGAATTCCTTTGAATTCATTTGCGCCAAAACACATGTATTGCAAGGGATAGTTCATGCCACTAGCAAGTAAGAGTCGGTGACCAGCAGGGACTGCCATTAGAAATTGATGGTTATACTGGATAGACTATTTATAAGTGCAAGGCATTACTTGATATGACACCATTTTTATTTTTTATAATGTACTTAAGTTAAGAATTTTATATTATTCTTTGCAAACAATACTTAAAATGAGCTACCGAAATTGAATGGTGAACTGAAATTGTTAATTTATATGTTATTTTGGTCTCTTATGGAGAGTTCTCACATTGGTATTCGTACCACATCTTCTTTTTATTTATACAAACGTCTTTACAGTGAACACACTGCGTACAATTTTCCTTCCCATGCCAATTTCCGTCTTGTTATCGATAACTACATCAGTAGAAGTAATTACAGTCCTAGCAATCCTAGTTTCTCGCTATATTGAAGATCTAGACCCATTGATGGCCTTCGGCTGTTGTCTGCTCTATGGTCGGATTGTTGTCGCTCTGACACATTCCCCATTTCCTTTCTCAATTTTATTGAATGTTGTAAATGTTTACCAAATATCATGGACTTACAATGTATACTGTTAAAATTATCAACCACCCGTCTTAAACACATTACTAATTAAAAACAAGAGTGCACTCGCTGAAATGTCTCGCTTTCTTTACTAACTATTGATATTATGTTGGTAGTCTTCAATACAATTGAAAGCTTTACTACAACTATCACATAAACTTAACATGATACAAGAAAGTTGACCTATCGCTTATAGTTTGAGAAAAACAAACACAAAAACCATGAATATGAGGTCAAGGTCAGATGACAACTGCCAGTTGAACATGCATACTTACAATCCTTCAATATACCAAATATACTAGACCTATTACTTATAGCATCTGAGATATGAACTCGACCACCAAAACCTAAACTTCTTCACTAATCCATAAAATAAGTTCGAGGTCAAATGAAAACTGTCCGACGGGTTTGAGGATCTTGCAAGGTACGCACATACTAAATATAGTTATCCTATTACTCATAACAAGTGAGAAAGTAGTATTACAAAAACTCTTTCCAAGTCGTCACTGAACCATGAAAATGAGGTCAAGGACATGTGACAGACATAATCTTCGTATTATAAGGCATCTATATACACAGTATGAAGCATCCAGATCTTCCACCTTCTAAAATATAGAGTTAGCTAACGCCGCCGCTGCCGCCGAATCACTATCCCTATGTCGAGCTTCTTACGACAAATCCGTAGGCTAAACTAAAATGAGCCTATACACACGACTATGAATGGCAGGGTTCAAATAAAACTGCAAGCGTTGTAATGTAAAGCACTCAAATATCAATTTTATAACAAACGAATAACAAGAGTGCACACACTGAAATGTCTCGCCTTCTTTACTTATCATGGATATTATGTCAGTCATAAATATAAAGCTCTATTACAACCGTCACATAAACTTAACATTAACCAAAAAACTAAACAGACAAATGAACCATGAAAATGAGGTCAAGGTCAGATGAACAATGCCAGGCAGACATGTACAGCTAACAATTCTTTCATACAACAAATATAGATGACCTATTGTTTATAGTATAAGAAAAATCGACCAAAACACAAAAAAAATAACACTGAACCGTGGAAATGAGGTCAAGTTCAAATAAAACCTTCGCAACTGACATATACATCATAAAACATTTCCATACACCAAATATAGTAGACATAGTATTAGAAGAAAGCTGAAACCACAAAAATTATCTATAACCACTGAACCATGAGAATGAGTTCAAGGTCAGATGACACCTACCAGTTGGACATGTACACCTTACAATCTTTCCATACACCGAATATACTACTCCTATTGCTTATAGTATCTGAGATATGGACTTGACCACCAAAACTTAACCTTGTTCACTGATCCATGAAATGAGATCGAGGTCAAGTGAAAACTGATGGACAGGAAGACCTTACAAGGTACGCATATACTAAATATAGTTAACCTATTAGTTATAATAAGAGAGAATTTAACAACAAATCTTAATCTTAAATTTTTTTTCAAGTAGTCTCTGAACCATGAAAAATCAGGTCAAGGACATTGGACATGTGACTGACGGGAACTTCGTAACAGGAGGCATCCATCAACAAAGTATGAAGCATCCAGGTCTTCCACCTTCTTAAATATAAAGCTCTTAAGAACTTAGCTTACGCCGCCCTATGTCGAGCTTTTTGCAACAAAAATCGCAGGATCGACAAAAATGTCCATGCTACTTTTTATTTCATCACTGATTATATTCTATTGTTTTGTTGTTCAATTAAAGTTTGTTGATCAAACCATATTCTTTAGTCTATTTTTGTTTTGTTTTTGAAGTTTTTTGTTTTGCACAACATATTCCTGAATCTGTTGCTTTCAGATCTTTATATGGGTCTTCCTTTGCACAGCTTGTTCCCGAGTCCATAAGTGTTTGTAGTCTATATTCTATCACATCTAATTAAATTCCAGAGTTGTATTTTGTGACGGAGTCTCTCTTTTAAAATTGTGGTCTGTGTGATGATGTCCATCCTTCACTTTCACCTTTCCCCCAAAAAAATCCTGAAATGAACAATACATTTAAATGGAATGATAAATTCTATCACAAGGTTCTTAAATATGAAAAGGAGAATCAGTTTTTTTTTTGCAATAATTATTCTTCATAATCAGGTTAATCATTGACAGTTTTAAGTATGTTTTGCTGCTTATTGCAGACATGTTCTTGATTTTTTTTTATACCATTTGGTGTCCAACATTGAACAATTACAATGCAAGGCAGGTGGCAAATATTTTGTTTTATTAAGAATACAAAATGTTTCAAATGGTAAAACTTAGCCATTCTGTGGTTCTTGGATAACAAAAAAGATAAACCAGACAGCAAGATTATTTCGGCCCTATATTAGCAGATCTCATTTGATGATGGCATAATATTGTATAAATCAATCCTGAAAATATAAATCCCAAAAAATTGTCTCCCTTGAAATAAATATTTTCAGCAATGCATTTTCTCCATTTTTATAAGTGTGATTGTGTGATGCACACATTTGTATATAATTAGTATACGTCTTCAATTGGCGATTAATTAATGAAATCAAATATCTGAGCAACGAGGCTTATGTCACTATAAATATATAATATACTGCTAGAAATAAGGGAAATAACTGTCATCTGAATTCTTTGACAAGAAAATTTGCATACAAGGATATTTGCATAGATCGGCCTCTAAACAATGCATTTGTGTAGTGTTTTTATACTATTGCTGACTTACCTAACCTTATTTGTATTTGGCAATTTATATTCCGTTGTAAAGTTTCTTTTCTTCAGATTATTTTTTTCAATATATTCCAAATTTCTGCACATAAACGTTAGACATGAAACTCTATCGAGGAATGGACATTTCATTTTTAACTCCCAGCTTTCTTTATGTTATTGTATTTTTTGCTACATTCATTTGAAGACCTGTTGGTGACCTTATAGCTGCTGTTGTTTTTTCTATGGTCGTGTTGTTGTCTCTTTGACACATTCCCCATTTCCATTCTCAATTTTATCTGCTTAATTTATTTATTGACCATGTTCAAAGCTTCCCTTCAAACCAAATATAACCAACAGTCTCAAATGGCACTAAAATGAGCATTTAATCCTTGCCTTATAAAGCTTCAAAGTCAGCTAGTTCAACAATCTGGTACACAAATAATACAAAATACAATAATAAATTGTGTCCCTGTAAGAATAATCTGCAACTTGCACTTATTATTTGAATGTGTCATGATGACATTGCTTTGCATAAAATTGACAACATATTAAAGTATTCAAGAACTGTTGCATCATAACTTTAAATGTTCTGGTTAAATCAACAATATTATTTTGTTAACTACTATTAACTTTTGAAACTCGGTTTATTTTTTGTTATTTTTTGGTTTATACTTTAAATACGTTTTGGATAAACATCACGTTTTGGATTAACTTTTGGATAAACTTTAATGATCGACGTTTTGGATAAACATCACGTAAATAACAAACAATGTGTTGGGAAATTTGTTAATTTCTGTCATTTAATCTCTTGTGGAGAGTTGTCTTTTTGACAATCATACCACATCTTCTTTTTATAGATATTTAAGAGTTTGAAAATCAAACTGATACAATAAGGTGTGTTATTCATATAAAAAATTATATTTGATTGAAAATGTTGTAATTTAATTTAAGGCAAGGATAAGTTTTGTCATTTTATGGCACATATCACTACATTCATGTGAGAAAAGGAAGGCCCTAATATATTGATATAATTCATTAAAACACCACTCTTGAAAATTCCAGTTGCAGAAAATAACTGTGTCGCTCACCTTGGTCTATGTGCAAATTAAACAAAGGACACGCATGTTTTTTTTTGACAAAATTGTGTTTTGGTGATGATGTGTTTGTATATATATCACTTTACTGAACATTCTTGCTTCTTACAATTATCTCTATCTATAATCAACTTGGCCCAGTTGTTAAGGGAAAATATTTTGTAAAAATTTACAGAATTTATGAAAATTGTAATAAATTGACTATAAAGGGCAATAACTCTTTAAGGGGCAGTAACCCAACAACAGGTTGCCTGAATGGTCTGAAAATTTCAGGACAGATAGATATTCACCTAATGAACAATTCTATCTAGATTTGCTCTAAATGATTCGGTTTCAGAGATATGAGCCAAACGCTGCATTTTACCCTATGTATTCTTTTTAGCCATGGCATCCATCTTGGTTCACGGGCGGGGTCTTCGGACACATTTTTAAAACTAAATACCCTAATGATGATTGTGGACAGTTTGGGTAAATTTGTCTCTGTAGTTTCAGGAGAGAATTTTTGTAAAAGGTTACAAAAATTTCCTTAAAATTGTTAAAAATTGACTATAAAGGACAATAACTCTTTAAGGGGCCAACTGACCATTTTGGTCATGTTGACTTATTTGTAGATCTTACTTTGCTGAACATTATTGATGTTTACAGTTTATCTCTTTCTATGATAAAATTAAAGATAACAAAAAACTGACAAATTTCCTTAAAAATACCAATTTAGGGGCAGCAACCTATCAACGGGTTGCCGGTTCATCTGAAAGTATTAAAGCAGATAAACAGTTTTACCACATGTCAGATTTGCTCTAAATGCTTTGGTTTCAGATATAAGCCAAAATCTACATTTTACACCTATGCTCTATTTTTAGCCATGGCAGCCATCTTGGTTCGCGGGCGGGGTATTCGGACACATTTTTTAAATACCCCAATGATGATTGTGGACAAGTTTGGTTAAATTTGTCATAGTAGTTTCAGGAGAGGATTTTTGTAAAAGATTACAAAAATTTACAAATAATTTACTATAAATTGGCAATAACTCCTTGAGGGGTCAACTGACCATTTTAGTCATGCTGACTTATTTGAAGAAACTACTTTGCTGAACATTATTGATGTTTACAGCTTATCTCTATCTATAACAAGAGGCTGTCACAACGACAGCAAACCGGATTTATTAACATTTATTTGTGTCCTGGCAATATCACAAGAACCATTACTGATGAATGGTGAAAGTGAAAATCGTCAATATCAAATTTGACCTCCATTTTGTCATCAGTATCAACATATTAAAATTTGAAAAGCTTAGATTGAATGGTTCATGAGTAAATGCAACAACCTGAATGGAAACGCCATTTTACGATCTTTCAAGAACCATAACTCCTGAACGGTAAAAGTCAAAATCGTCATTATTGAACTTGACCTCTATTTTGTCATCCGTAACAACATATTAAAATTTCAAAAGCTTTGGTTGAATGGTTCATGAGAAAATGCACGGACACGACGGGAAACACCATTTTTCAATCTTTCAAGAACCATAACTCCTGAACGGTAAAAGTCAAAATCGTCATTATTGAACTTGACCTCCATTTTGTCATCAGTAACAGCATATTAAAATTTCGGAAGCTTTGGTAGAACAGTTCATGCATAAATGCACGGACACGACTGGAAACTCCATTTTTCAATCTTTCAAGAACCATAACTCCTGAACGGTAAAAGTCAAATTCGTCATTATTGAACTTGACCTCCATTCTTTTATAAGTAACAACATATTAAAATTTGGGAAGCTTTGGTAGAACAGTTCATGCGTAAATGCACGGACAACTCCATTTTTCAATCTTTCAAGAACCATAACTCCTGAACGGTAAAAGTCAAAATCGCCATTATTGAACTTGACCTTCGAATAGTTGTCAGTAATAACATATTAAAATTTTAAAAGCTTTGGTTGAACGGTTCATGAGTTAATGCACGGACAACATTTGATTGCCGCCCGCCCGACCGCCCGCCCGCCGTACATCCCCAAATCAATAACCGACATTTTTGTCACAAAAATCCGGTTAATAAAATTCAAAATAACCAAAAGCTGCAATATTTCCATAATATTACCAATTCAGGGACAGCAACCTAACAACGTGTTGTCGGTTCATCTGAAAATACCACAGCAGATAAACAGTTTTACCACATGTCAGATTTGCTCTAAATGCTATGGTTTCAGATACAAGCCAAAATCTACATTTTACACCTATGCTCTATTTTTAGCTATGGCGACCGTCTTGGTTGGTTGGCCGACGGATGACGGACGCCAAGTGATGAGAAAAACTCACCTGGCCCTTCAAGGCAAGGTGAGCTAAAAGGAACTATTAAATTGTGCATTTCTATTTAATAAATATTATGTCTGCTCAATTTCATAAAAAGTGTTTTTATGATCTTGCTCATTTTTTAATTCTTTTCATATGTAAAAATATATGCTACAAGCTATTTGTTAAATGATCATGAAAAGGAGAAATAGCGCAAATATACATCTTTATAAGTATATTCTGACAATGTTGTTTTTCATCTGTTTTAAATTTAAGACTTGAATATTTAAAATTTGAGAATACATTTAAAGCAGAAACCCCTAAAGAGCTGCTGTCATCACCAAATTCTCTACTTTACAAATAAAAGTAAAAATTGGACAAGAATCTTGACAATTTTAGTAAATGAATAATATGCACTACAATGGTAATATAATTAAGAAATAATTACGAAACATATCAAATTATTAATAAATCAAATGAGACACCCATAGATTAAAAAACAATACCATATGAATAAACTTCAGAAATACATAACTAAGAAACTCTTATAAAACTAAAGAAAACATTTCGACTATCAAATAAAGGAAACCATTCAAACAAGCAAAATAGTCAGAAATAAAGAAATCAGAACTCAGAAATGACCAATGATAAAGAAAAATGTTAGGTCTATTAGATTGTAGGTTAAATATTAGTATAGAAATGGCTAGTTAGTAAAATGTATTTCTGAATTTATAATTTGATATTTATTTGCATTAAAACATTTTACTTTTGAATACAAATATTTTTCTTCCAATTTATAATGTAGTGCACATATTCCCCTTAACATAAGATAATTAATTATGGCTATTAACACCAAATAACATCTCAAATTTATTTAATGACTTATAACTCATCATTAACCAGACATCTAAATATGGCATTACATGTTTCTGAAAACTGATTTTTTTTTCAATTAAGTAATTTGTTGATGATGAAGATCTTTAATAGTCTCAGCTTAATTAATACACTATTTCTAAATAAGTGTTTAAAATGAGGGACAAACGACACATGGCTAAGAAAAAAACCCACATAAGCAACATGAACCCAACCAAAAATTGGGTTGATCTAAGGTACATACTCCGGAAGGGTAAGCTGATCCTGCTTCACATGTGACACCCGTCAGTTTAAACCTATTCGTCTAATTGTGTAGGTCACATTCAAGAAAAGGGATTTTAGTTACTACAGAAGGAACATATCCTTTATCATCTGTGAAACGGATATTCCATAACAAGATGATAAGCTTTAAGCTGAAATTAATCCGTTAATAGTAAACAAAAAGGTAAGTTATGATCATGCTGAAGTTTCTGATTAACAACATATTTGTTGAATATTGAGGTAGACTTTTTCTATAAGAAGTATATATGTATCCTATCAAGTTAACTTGAGCAGAAAACATAGCATAGAATTGGTAATTAATTCAAAGTCACTGGACAATGACTTACAGGGTAGGGCCTCAAAATAGTCTTCAAAATGTGATTGCAGAGTCAAACTTTTCTTAAATTTGTAAATTATTGCAAAGTCAAAATGTTCTTCAAGGAGTAGGGGCATTAAGGCCTGGTTTTGGCCCAAGAAAATAAAATGTTTGATGACTTTTTCATATGGCACATAATCTTTAGTAATGCATAAGGTAAAAAAATATAAATGAAAAACATTAAGATTCTTATGTGCTGACGTCACAATTACGTCATAATATGTACTGTTTTCATAAAAACGATGAAAATTCAGAATTTATGCAGTTTTCTATCTTTATTTCTGTTGTGGAAACATCGTGCGCAGCCAATTGCAAGAAACAACAGAAGCTTCATTATTACTATTGACAATATCTTACCAAATATAAAATATAAATACAAAATATGCAAATTAAGGCATGATTTGTTGCCATGGTAACTTGTTCAATGTCCAAAATTAATTTGTTTTTCTGAATACCTTCTACCTGAGATACTTTAAAAATATGTATGATAACTTTTAAATTAATTTTTGGGCCAAATCAGGGCCTTACTGCCCCTACTCCTTTGTTAAATTATATTGACCTAACAATATATTTTTCTTTTATTCTGAACACTTTCATTAATTCCTTAAGAGAATATACTTGCTACTCCCCAATGGAGCTTATGGTTCTGTTGTTTGAAGTACAATCTGCTACAAAAACAGTTTGATTAAAACCATTCCCTACTGCAAGTGAATGGTGGGGCTGGTTTTAATCAGACTGCAAAAAAGAATGATTACACACAAAAAGCATCACAAATAACAATAATATCATTCATTTATAAAAATATGCGATTCAAAAGTCAAAACTTTTCTTACACTTGTAAAATTATATTGCAAAGTCTAAATTTTCTTCACTTTGTTAAATTATATTGACCTAAAAATATATTTTTCTTTTATTCTGGACACTTTCATTAATTCCTTAAGAGAACATACTTGCTACTCCCCAATGAAGCTTATGGTTCTGTTGTTTGAAGTACAATCTGCTACAAAAACAGTCTGATTAAAACCAGTCCCTACTGCAAGCGAATGGTGGGGTTGGTTTTAATCAGACTGCAAAAAAGAATGATTTAAATACACACAAAAAGCATCACAAATAACAATAATATCATTCATTTATAAAAATATGTGATTCAAAAGTCAAAACCTTTCTTTCACTTGTAAAATTATTTTGCAAAGTCTAAATTTTCTTTACTTTGTTAAATAATATTGACCTTAAAAATATATTTTTCTTTCATTCTGAACACTAGCTTTCATTAATACCTTAAGAGAACATACTTGCTACTCCCCAATGGAGCTTATGGTTCTGTTGTTTGAAGTACAATCTGCTACAAAAACAGTCTGATTAAAACCAGTCCCTACTGCAAGTGAATTGTGGGGCTGGTTTTAATCAGACTGCGAAAAAGAATGTTTACACACAAAAAGCATCACAAATAACAATAATATCATTCATTTATAAAAATATGTGATTCAAAAGTCAAAACTTTTCTTACACTAGTCTTGTAAAATTATACTGCAAAGTCTAAATTTTCTTTACTTTGTTAAATTATATTGACCTAAAATGTATATTTCTTTTATTCTGAACACTTTCATTAATTCCTGAAGAGAACATACTTGCTACTTCCCAATGGAGCTTATGGTTCTGTTGTTTGAAGTACAATCTGCTAAAAAAAACCAGTCTGATTAAAACCAGTCCCTACTGCAAGTGAATGGTGGGGCTGGTTTTAATCAGACTGCAAAAAAGAATGATTACACACAAAAAGCATCACAAATAACAATCATATCATTCATTTATAAAAATATGTGATTCAAAAGTCAAAACTTTTCTTACACTTGTAAAATTATACTGCAAAGTCTAAATTTTCTTTACTTTGTTAAATTATATTGACCTAAAAATATATTTTTCTTTTATTCTGAACACTTTCATTAATTCCTGAAGAGAACATACTTGCTACTCCCAAATGGAGCTTATGGTCCTGTTGTTTGAAGTACAATCAGGTTCAAAAACAGTCTGATTAAAACCAGTCCCTACTGCAAGTGAATGGTGGGGCTGGTTTTAATCCGACTGCAAAAAAGAAAGATTACACACAAAAAGCATCACAAATAACAATAATATCATTCATTTATAAAAATATGTGATTCAAAAGTCAAAACTGTTCTTACACTTGTAAAATTATACTGCAAAGTCTAAATTTTCTTTACTTTGTTAAATTATATTGACCTAAAAATATATATTTGTTTTATTCTGAACACTTTCATTAATTCCTTAAGAGAACATACTTGCTACTCCCCAACGGAGCTTATGGTTCTGTTGTTTGAAGTACAATCTGCTACAAAAACAGTCTGATTAAAACTAGTCCCTACTGCAAGTGAATGGTGGGGCTGGTTTTAATCAGACTGCAAAAAAAAATGATTACACACAAAAAGCATCACAAATAACAATAATATCATTCATTTATAAAAATATGTATTTCAAAAGTCAAAACTTTTCTTACACTTGTAAAATTATACTGCAAAGTCTAAATTTTCTTTACTTTGTTAAATTATATTGACCTAAAATGTATATTTCTTTTATTCTGAACACTTTCATTAATTCCTGAAGAGAACATACTTGCTACTTCCCAATGGAGCTTATGGTTCTGTTGTTTGAAGTACAATCTGCTAAAAAAAACCAGTCTGATTAAAACCAGTCCCTACTGCAAGTGAATGGTGGGGCTGGTTTTAATCAGACTGCAAAAAAGAATGATTACACACAAAAAGCATCACAAATAACAATCATATCATTCATTTATAAAAATATGTGATTCAAAAGTCAAAACTTTTCTTACACTTGTAAAATTATACTGCAAAGTCTAAATTTTCTTTACTTTGTTAAATTATATTGACCTAAAAATATATTTTTCTTTTATTCTGAACACTTTCATTAATTCCTGAAGAGAACATACTTGCTACTCCCAAATGGAGCTTATGGTCCTGTTGTTTGAAGTACAATCAGGTTCAAAAACAGTCTGATTAAAACCAGTCCCTACTGCAAGTGAATGGTGGGGCTGGTTTTAATCCGACTGCAAAAAAGAAAGATTACACACAAAAAGCATCACAAATAACAATAATATCATTCATTTATAAAAATATGTGATTCAAAAGTCAAAACTGTTCTTACACTTGTAAAATTATACTGCAAAGTCTAAATTTTCTTTACTTTGTTAAATTATATTGACCTAAAAATATATATTTGTTTTATTCTGAACACTTTCATTAATTCCTTAAGAGAACATACTTGCTACTCCCCAACGGAGCTTATGGTTCTGTTGTTTGAAGTACAATCTGCTACAAAAACAGTCTGATTAAAACTAGTCCCTACTGCAAGTGAATGGTGGGGCTGGTTTTAATCAGACTGCAAAAAAGAAAGATTACACACAAAAAGCATCACAAATAACAATAATATCATTCATTTATAAATTTTTAAAATATGTGATTCAAATGTCAAAACTTTTCTTACACTCGTAAAATTATATTGCAAAGTGTAAATTTTCTTTACTTTGTTAAATTATATTGACCTAAAAATATATTTTTCTTTTATTCTGAACACTTTCAATAATTCCTTAAGAGAACATGCTTGCTTCTCCCCAAATGGAGCTTATGGTTCAATTGTTTGAAGTACAATCTGCCCTAAAAACAGTCTGATTAAAACCAGACCCTACTGCAAGTGAATGGTGGGGCTGGTTTTAATCAGACTGCAAAAAAGAATGATTACACACAAAAAGCATCACAAATAACAAAAATATCATTCATTTATAAAAATATGTGATTCAAATGTCAAAACTTTTCTTACACTTGTAAAATTATATTGCAAAGTCTAAATTTTCTTTACTTTGTTAAATAATATTGACCTAAAAATATATTTTTCTTTTATTCTGAACACTTTCCCCTTACAGAAATGAAAAGTTTGCTGCAATATTGCAACAATATAGCGGCAATATTGCGGCAAACAAATTTGTTTGCAAGAAGTGTTTGCAAGAAAGTTGCAGGTTGTTGCAGCTACCTGCAATATTCCCGCAATGTTACTGCAACAAAATCTGTTTGCAAGAAAATTGCAGCAAGTTTGCTGCAATGTTGCAAGAAAGAATTTGTTTGCCAGAAAGTTGCAGGAACCTTTTCTTTTATTATTTAAGGAATGACTATTTGCAACAACTTTGCAAGAAAAGTTTCTTTAATAATGTCAGACATGTAGTATTGCACCAATATTTCAAGCATTTTAAAATATTACATATGACTTTTTTTTTTTTTTAAAGATTTAAGGTTCAAATAATACACAACATATGGTTTCTTTGAACATTCGATTATGGAATTACTTCAAATTATCTAAATTTGTTATGGTCATACTTTATTTTACTCAGATATATCTGGATGTTTGAATAATTTATTTGAAATAATCTTCAAATAACAATTAATGCTTATAAAGAATTCCTAAACTGCACGTTTATCACAATTATATGATATTTTGTAAGGAAAGAATACTTTGGTATTTATTTCAACAAATTTAATCTAAATAATTGAGTCATAATAATTTTTGTTCTATATGTATTATTATGCCTTTTTGTCACTTTTTTGTTACATTTTTCTTTGAACAATATTTTTAATTATAATATTTTCCATCAAATGAATTTAGCCTCACCTGCAGTTTAATTTCTAGTATCATTATTTTAAAATTATTTATACACAAATTATCTTTCTCATCTCAATTAGTAATATGAGCTGGTGATAGAAATGTAATGTGCCATGCCCATCTGGTTTTCATTTATCTCTGTGTAGTGGTAAAGACAGGAAGTACCATAAATTAATGTACACAGAGTTAGAGGCCAAATTAAGGGCAGAGCATTTCTTCTTTGTATATATTTCCATTATAACTTATAACACCAAAGATAAAAAAAATGTATTTATAATTATTTTTTATTATAATAAATAACAAATATTCAAGATTTAGGCAATTGATATTTATAATTATGGGCAAATTTCAAAGGGATCACATTGAAACAGTACCCTAAGCAACCTTGATCAATATATATTCAAAATTTGAACTGGATATGAACATGCATACAACAAACAAAGATGTCTTCTATCAGGAACAAAGTAATATGAATTTTACAATGGATTTAGACATGTTAGATCCAAAAGTTCCAATTGATTCTATTGACACTGGGTAGTGCAGATGATAGCCTTCAGTTGACATGACTCTTGGATTCAGGAAAATTTGTGTTCAATACACACAATTTGGACAACATCTTTTGGTAAGTACAATGGATTTGAATGTCCACCATTTTGAATAAGTGCATGCTCTTTAACAGTCCAAATAGTGATAAATAAAGAGTCTTCTTAATTTAATAGAGTTGGCAAAAGTATTATACAATAGATTTATGCACATGAATATTATCAAAATTGTGTAAGACAGGAGATATTTTTTTTAAATCTTTTTATTACTGTATGTTTTAGAAATAACATTACTTAAATTGAAACAAGAAATCTTCTAATAAAAGCAGTTTGGTATTAAATTAGAGATCTGTGATTTAACTGCCAATAAGAGGTTTGTCAACAAATGGCAACAATGTATAGCTTTCATATATATATACACAACTTATCACAAAAATTAACATTTTAAAGAATAGACAAGACCAATTATGTTATAGTTCAATGAAAAACAAATATTCAAAAAACAATAACAACCTAGTACTGGCATGAGGTTAAATGTATTCAATAGTTATATGCAATTTCTAGAAGGACTTAATCACTTTTAGACATTGACCCTTTAAGTGAAACAAATTCATGCATAGCAAGTCATTTAACAGTGAGCACCAAATTTTTTATGTTATTTTGAATAGATAGAAAAAACATTACAGTCATTTCTTATAATTTAATTCTAAATTCCATTTTAAATCGTAAAAAACTATGAAAAAACGTTGATGACATCACGGTCACATGACTAAATTATGTAAATGGGCTGATAACATAATAACGTCAGCCAATCAGAAGACACGTTACATCCACAATTAAATTATATAGTAGTAACTTATATCTGTATATATATCTTTATAATTTTAGTTATTTTTTTTATGTCTACTATAATTAAAATTCTTCAACTTTTATTTTGCAGTATTTTTGAAATCAGAAAATTCAACTTTAAGGACAGTGAGACTTACAGAGAAACAGAACTAAAAGCTACACAGATGTAACACGACAACCTATAGAGGACAGAGACCATTTTCAACCTATAGAGGACAGAGACATTCTTTTTTTTATTAAAACATAAATTTTTAAATTTTTAGTTTTTAATTCAAATTTTACACCTGAATTGTTGAAAGATTTGCTGCAATATTGCCGCAATATTGCAAGAAATTAATTTTCCTGCAATATTGCTGCAACATTGCAGCTAATGAACTTGCCGCAATATTGCTGCAACAATCACAGCTTCTGATTTTCCCGCAAACATTTGCAGCAATATTGCCGCAATTTGTTGCGGCAATGTTGCAGCAACTGTTTGCAAGAAAACTAATTTGCATACGAAAAATGAATATTTGCAGCAATATTGCCGCAACTATTTGCAGCAACATTGCCGCAAATATTTGCAAGAAGCCTTATTTTTCTGTAAGGGTCATTAATTCCTTAAGAGAACATACTTGCTACTCCCAAATGGAACTTATGGTTCTGTTGTTTGAAGTACAATCTGCTACAAAACAGTCTGATTAATACCAGTCCCTACTGCAAGTGAATGGTGGGGCTGATTTTAATCAGACTGCAAAAAAGAATGATTACACACAAAAAGCATCACAAATAACAATAATATCATTCATTTATAAAAATATGTGATTCAAGTCAAAACTTTTCTTACACTCGTAAAATTATATTGCAAAGTGTAAATTTTCTTTACTTTGTTAAATTATATTGACCTTAAAATATATTTTTGTTTTATTCTGAACACTTTCATTAATTCCTTTAGAGGACAAACTTGCTACTCCCCAATGGAGCTTATGGTTCTGTTGTTTGAAGTACAATCTGCTGCAAAAACAGTCTGATTAAAACCAGTCCCTACTGCAAGTGAATGGTGGGACTGGTTTTAATCAGACTGCAAAAAAGAATGATTACACACAAAATGCATCACAAATAACAATAATATCATTCATTTATAAAAATATGTGATTCAAAAGTCAAAACTTTTCTTACACTTGTAAAGTTATATTGCAAAGTCTAAATCTTTTTTACTTTGTTAAATAATATTGACCTAAAAATATATTTTTCTTCTATTCTAAACACTTTCATTAATACCTTAAGAGAACATACTTGCTACTCCCCAATGGAGCTTATGGTTCTGTTGTTTGAAGTACAATCTGCTACAAAAACAGTCTGATTAAAACCAGTCTCTACTGCAAGTGAATGGTGGGGCTGGTTTTAATCAGACTGCAAAAAAAAATGATTACACACAAAAAGCATCACAAATAACAATAATATCATTCATTTATAAAAATATGTATTTCAAAAGTCAAAACTTTTCTTACACTTGTAAAATTATACTGCAAAGTCTAAATTTTCTTTACTTTGTTAAATTATATTGACCTAAAAATATATTTTTCTTATATTCTGAACACTTTCATTAATTACTTGTGAGAACATACTTGCTTCTCCCCAATGGAGCTTATGGTTCTGTTGTTTGAAGTACAATCTGCTAAAAAAAACCAGTCTGATTAAAACCAGTCCCTACTGCAAGTGAATGGTGGGGCTGGTTTTAATCAGACTGCAAAAAAGAATGATTACACACAAAAAGCATCACAAATAACAATCATATCATTCATTTATAAAAATATGTGATTCAAAAGTCAAAACTTTTCTTACACTTGTAAAATTATACTGCAAAGTCTAAATTTTCTTTACTTTGTTAAATTATATTGACCTAAAAATATATTTTTCTTTTATTCTGAACACTTTCATTAATTCCTGAAGAGAACATACTTGCTACTCCCAAATGGAGCTTATGGTCCTGTTGTTTGAAGTACAATCAGGTTCAAAAACAGTCTGATTAAAACCAGTCCCTACTGCAAGTGAATGGTGGGGCTGGTTTTAATCCGACTGCAAAAAAGAAAGATTACACACAAAAAGCATCACAAATAACAATAATATCATTCATTTATAAAAATATGTGATTCAAAAGTCAAAACTGTTCTTACACTTGTAAAATTATACTGCAAAGTCTAAATTTTCTTTACTTTGTTAAATTATATTGACCTAAAAATATATATTTGTTTTATTCTGAACACTTTCATTAATTCCTTAAGAGAACATACTTGCTACTCCCCAACGGAGCTTATGGTTCTGTTGTTTGAAGTACAATCTGCTACAAAAACAGTCTGATTAAAACTAGTCCCTACTGCAAGTGAATGGTGGGGCTGGTTTTAATCAGACTGCAAAAAAGAAAGATTACACACAAAAAGCATCACAAATAACAATAATATCATTCATTTATAAATTTTTAAAATATGTGATTCAAATGTCAAAACTTTTCTTACACTCGTAAAATTATATTGCAAAGTGTAAATTTTCTTTACTTTGTTAAATTATATTGACCTAAAAATATATTTTTCTTTTATTCTGAACACTTTCAATAATTCCTTAAGAGAACATGCTTGCTTCTCCCCAAATGGAGCTTATGGTTCAATTGTTTGAAGTACAATCTGCCCTAAAAACAGTCTGATTAAAACCAGACCCTACTGCAAGTGAATGGTGGGGCTGGTTTTAATCAGACTGCAAAAAAGAATGATTACACACAAAAAGCATCACAAATAACAAAAATATCATTCATTTATAAAAATATGTGATTCAAATGTCAAAACTTTTCTTACACTTGTAAAATTATATTGCAAAGTCTAAATTTTCTTTACTTTGTTAAATAATATTGACCTAAAAATATATTTTTCTTTTATTCTGAACACTTTCATTAATTCCTTAAGAGAACATACTTGCTACTCCCAAATGGAACTTATGGTTCTGTTGTTTGAAGTACAATCTGCTACAAAACAGTCTGATTAATACCAGTCCCTACTGCAAGTGAATGGTGGGGCTGATTTTAATCAGACTGCAAAAAAGAATGATTACACACAAAAAGCATCACAAATAACAATAATATCATTCATTTATAAAAATATGTGATTCAAGTCAAAACTTTTCTTACACTCGTAAAATTATATTGCAAAGTGTAAATTTTCTTTACTTTGTTAAATTATATTGACCTTAAAATATATTTTTGTTTTATTCTGAACACTTTCATTAATTCCTTTAGAGGACAAACTTGCTACTCCCCAATGGAGCTTATGGTTCTGTTGTTTGAAGTACAATCTGCTGCAAAAACAGTCTGATTAAAACCAGTCCCTACTGCAAGTGAATGGTGGGACTGGTTTTAATCAGACTGCAAAAAAGAATGATTACACACAAAATGCATCACAAATAACAATAATATCATTCATTTATAAAAATATGTGATTCAAAAGTCAAAACTTTTCTTACACTTGTAAAGTTATATTGCAAAGTCTAAATCTTTTTTACTTTGTTAAATAATATTGACCTAAAAATATATTTTTCTTCTATTCTAAACACTTTCATTAATACCTTAAGAGAACATACTTGCTACTCCCCAATGGAGCTTATGGTTCTGTTGTTTGAAGTACAATCTGCTACAAAAACAGTCTGATTAAAACCAGTCTCTACTGCAAGTGAATGGTGGGGCTGGTTTTAATCAGACTGCAAAAAAAAATGATTACACACAAAAAGCATCACAAATAACAATAATATCATTCATTTATAAAAATATGTATTTCAAAAGTCAAAACTTTTCTTACACTTGTAAAATTATACTGCAAAGTCTAAATTTTCTTTACTTTGTTAAATTATATTGACCTAAAAATATATTTTTCTTATATTCTGAACACTTTCATTAATTACTTGTGAGAACATACTTGCTTCTCCCCAATGGAGCTTATGGTTCTGTTGTTTGAAGTACAATCTGCTACAAAAACAGTCTGATTAAAACCAGTCCCTACTGCAAGTGAATGATGGGGCTGGTTTTAATCAGACTGCAAAAAAGAATGATTACACACAAAAAGCATCACAAATAACAATAATATCATTCATTTATAAAAATATGTGATTCAAAAGTCAAAACTTTTCTTATACTCGTAAAATCATATTGCAAAGTGTAAATTTTCTTTACTTTGTTAAATTATATTGACCTTAAAATATATTTTTGTTTTATTCTGAACACTTTCATTAATTCCTTTAGAGAACAAACTTGCTACTCCTCAATGGAGCTTATGGTTCTGTTGTTTGAAGTACAATCTGCTAAAAACAGTCTGATTAAAACCAGTCCCTACTGCAAGTAGATGATGGGGCTGATTTTAATCAGACTGCAAAAAAGAAAGATTACACACAAAAAGCATCACAAATAACAACAAGAGGCTCTCAAGAGCCTGAATCGCTCACCTTAATTTTTTTGGTTAAATCTCTCATCAATGATTATTTTGGCTTTTTAATTTATTTAAATGTTCTTTGAATCATCCTATTTTCTTCAAAAGCAAAAAAAAAATCATTTTCTCCTATGTTCTATTTTAGCCATAGGACCATAGGAGCTATGTTTCTGACATACAAGGAAATGAAATATAAAATTTATACTAGATACTCTGAAACTCATTTAGCCTAAGTTTGGCTGAAATTGATACAGCAGTTTCAAAGGAGAAGATTTTTTAAAGTAAGTCAACATGATGAACAAATTGTGAAAAAAGTCTTTAAAGGGCAATAACTCCTAAAAGGGGTCAATTGACAATTTTGGTCAAATTGACTTATTTGTAGATCTTACTTTGCTTAACATTTTTGCTATTAACAGTTTATCTGTATCTATAATAATATTCAAGATAATAACCAAAAACTGCAAAATTTCTTTAAAATCATCAATTCAGGGGCATTATACCTGAAAAACCAGTTACCCAATTCGGCTGAAAATTTCAGGACAGGTAAACCATGACCTAATAAATACTATAACTTCTTGTCTTATTTGCTCTAAATGCTTGAGTTTTTGAGATATAAGCCAAAAACTGCATTTTACCCTGTGTTCTATTTTTAGCCATGACGGCCATGTTTTTTGACGAAATAAAAAATAAAGCACAAACTTTATTTTATACACCCTACTGATCATTCAGTTGAAGTTTGGTTGAATTTGGTTTAGTAGTTTTAGAGGAGA
Source organism: Mytilus edulis (assembly GCF_963676685.1). Lineage (NCBI taxonomy): Eukaryota > Metazoa > Mollusca > Bivalvia > Mytilida > Mytilidae > Mytilus > Mytilus edulis. Next base: position 59,455,127 of record NC_092353.1, on the reverse strand, counting down.
AGATTTTTTAAAGTTAGCAAATATGATGAACAAATTGTGAAAAATTGTCATTAAAGGACAATAACCCCTTAAGGGGTCAATTGACAATTTTGGTCACATTAACTTATTTGTAGATCTTACTTTGCTGATCATTTTTGCTGTTTACAGTTTATCTTTATCTATAATAATATTCAAGATAATGACCAAAAACTGCAAAATTTCCTTAAAATTACCAATTAAGTGGCAGCAACCCAACAATGGTTTGTTTGATTCATCTGAAAATTTCAGGGCTGATAGATCTTGACCTAATGAACATTTTTACCCCATGTCAGAATTGCCCTTAATGCTTTCGTTTTTGAGATATAAGCCAAAAACTGCATTTGACCCCTATGTTCTATTTTAAGTAACGGCGGCCATGTTTTTTTGACGGATGAAAAATCCAAGCACACACTTTGTGCAGGATAATCTAAGGAACAATCATGCTAAGTTTCATTCAAATCCATTCAGTAGTTTCAGAGGAGAAGATTTTTTAAAGTTAGCAAATGTGATGAACAAATTGTGAAAAATTGTCATTAAAGGACAATAACCCCTTAAGGGGTCAATTGACAATTTTGGTCACATTAACTTATTTGTAGATCTTACTTTGCTGATCATTTTTGCTGTTTACAGTTTATCTTTATCTATAATAATATTCAAGATAATGACCAAAAACTGCAAAATTTCCTTAAAATTACCAATTAAGTGGCAGCAACCCAACAATGGTTTGTTTGATTCATCTGAAAATTTCAGGGCTGATAGATCTTGACCTAATGAACATTTTTACCCCATGTCAGATTTGCTCTAAATGCTTTCGTTTTTGAGATATAAGCCAAAAACTGCATTTGACCCCTATGTTCTATTTTAAGTAACGGCGGCCATGTTTTTTGACGGATCAAAAATCGAAGCACACATTTTGTGCAGGATAATCTAAGGAACAATCATGCTAAGTTTCATTCAAATCCATTCAGTAGTTTCAGAGGAGAAGATTTTTTAAAGTTAGCAAATGTGAAGAACAAATTGTGAAAAATTGTCATTAAAGGACAATAACCCCTTAAGGGGTCAATTGACAATTTTGGTCACATTAACTTATTTGTAGATCTTACTTTGCTGATCATTTTTGCTGTTTACAGTTTATCTTTATCTATAATAATATTCAAGATAATGACCAAAAACTGCAAAATTTCCTTAAAATTACCAATTAAGTGGCAGCAACCCAACAATGGTTTGTTTGATTCATCTGAAAATTTCAGGGCTGATAGATCTTGACCTAATGAACATTTTTACCCCCATGTCAGATTTGCTCTAAATGCTTTCGTTTTTGAGATATAAGCCAAAAACTGCATTTGACCCCTATGTTCTATTTTAAGTAACAGCGGCCATGTTTTTTTGACGGATGAAAAATCCAAGCACACACTTTGTGCAGGATAATCTAAGGAACAATCATGCTAAGTTTCATTCAAATCCATTCAGTAGTTTCAGAGGAGAAGATTTTTTAAAGTTAGCAAATGTGATGAACAAATTGTGAAAAATTGTCATTAAAGGACAATAACCCCTTAAGGGGTCAATTGACAATTTTGGTCACATTAACTTATTTGTAGATCTTACTTTGCTGATCATTTTTGCTGTTTACAGTTTATCTTTATCTATAATAATATTCAAGATAATGACCAAAAACTGCAAAATTTCCTTAAAATTACCAATTAAGTGGCAGCAACCCAACAATGGTTTGTTTGATTCATCTGAAAATTTCAGGGCTGATAGATCTTGACCTAATGAACATTTTTAACTATGTCAGATTTGCTCTAAATGCTTTCGTTTTTGAGATATAAGCCAAAAACTGCATTTGACCCCTATGTTCTATTTTAAGTAACGGCGGCCATGTTTTTTTGACGGATGAAAAATCCAAGCACACACTTTGTGCAGGATAATCTAAGGAACAATCATGCTAAGTTTCATTCAAATCCATTCAGTAGTTTCAGAGGAGAAGATTTTTTAAAGTTAGCAAATGTGATGAACAAATTGTGAAAAATTGTCATTAAAGGACAATAACCCCTTAAGGGGTCAATTGACAATTTTGGTCACATTAACTTATTTGTAGATCTTACTTTGCTGATCATTTTTGCTGTTTACAGTTTATCTTTATCTATAATAATATTCAAGATAATGACCAAAAACTGCAAAATTTCCTTAAAATTACCAATTAAGTGGCAGCAACCCAACAATGGTTTGTTTGATTCATCTGAAAATTTCAGGGCTGATAGATCTTGACCTAATGAACATTTTTACCCCCATGTCAGATTTGCTCTAAATGCTTTCGTTTTTGAGATATAAGCCAAAAACTGCATTTGACCCCTATGTTCTATTTTAAGTAACGGCGGCCATGTTTTTTGACGGATCAAAAATCGAAGCACACATTTTGTGCAGGATAATCTAAGAAACAATCATGCTAAGTTTCATTCAAATCCATTCAGTAGTTTCAGAGGAGAAGATTTTTTAAAGTTAGCAAATGTGAAGAACAAATTGTGAAAAATTGTCATTAAAGGACAATAACCCCTTAAGGGGTCAATTGACAATTTTGGTCACATTAACTTATTTGTAGATCTTACTTTGCTGATCATTTTTGCTGTTTACAGTTTATCTTTATCTATAATAATATTCAAGATAATGACCAAAAACTGCAAAATTTCCTTAAAATTACCAATTAAGTGGCAGCAACCCAACAATGGTTTGTTTGATTCATCTGAAAATTTCAGGGCTGATAGATCTTGACCTAATGAACATTTTTACCCCCATGTCAGATTTGCTCTAAATGCTTTCGTTTTTGAGATATAAGCCAAAAACTGCATTTGACCCCTATGTTCTATTTTAAGTAACAGCGGCCATGTTTTTTTGACGGATCAAAAATCCAAGCACACACTTTGTGCAGGATAATCTAAGGAACAATCATGCTAAGTTTCATTCAAATCCATTCAGTAGTTTCAGAGGAGAAGATTTTTTAAAGTTAGCAAATGTGATGAACAAATTGTGAAAAATTGTCATTAAAGGACAATAACCCCTTAAGGGGTCAATTGACAATTTTGGTCACATTAACTTATTTGTAGATCTTACTTTGCTGATCATTTTTGCTGTTTACAGTTTATCTTTATCTATAATAATATTCAAGATCATGACCAAAAACTGCAAAATTTCCTTAAAATTACCAATTAAGTGGCAGCAACCCAACAATGGTTTGTTTGATTCATCTGAAAATTTCAGGGCTGATAGATCTTGACCTAATGAACATTTTTAACTCATGTCAGATTTGCTCTAAATGCTTTCGTTTTTGAGATATAAGCCAAAAACTGCATTTGACCCCTATGTTCTATTTTAAGTAACGGCGGCCATGTTTTTTGACGGATCAAAAATCGAAGCACACATTTTGTGCAGGATAATCTAAGGAACAATCATGCTAAGTTTCATTTAAATCCATTCAGTAGTTTCAGAGGAGAAGATGTTTGAAAAATTGTTAACGACGACGACGACGGACGCCAAGTGATGGGAAAAGCTCACATGGCCTTTTAGGCCAGGTGAGCTAATAATATCATTCATTTATAAAAATATGTGATTCAAGTCAAAACTTTTCTTACACTCGTAAAATTATATTGCAAAGTGTAAATTTTCTTTACTTTGTTAAATTATATTGACCTTAAAATATATTTTTGTTTTATTCTGAACACTTTCATTAATTCCTTCAGAGAACAAACTTGCTACTCCCCAATGGAGCTTATGGTTCTGTTGTTTGAAGTACAATCTGCTACAAAAACAGTCTGATTAAAACCAGTCCCTACTGCAAGTGAATGGTGGGGCTGGTTTTAATCAGACTGCACAAAAGAATGATTACACACAAAAAGCATAACAAATAACAATAATATCATTCATTTATAAAAATATGTGATTCAAAAGTCAAAACTTTCTTACACTCGTAAAATTATATTGCAAAGTCTAAATTTTCTTTACTTTGTTAAATAATATTGACCTAAAAATATATTTTTCTTTTATTCTGAACACTTTCATTAATACCTTAAGAGAACATATTTGCTACTCCCCAATGGAGCTTATGGTTCTGTTGTTTGAAGTACAATCTGCTACAAAAAGAGTCCGATTAAAACCAGTCCCTACTGCAAGTGAACGGTGGGGCTGGTTTTAATCAGACTGCAAAAAAGAATGATTACGCACAAAAAGCATCACAAATAACAATAATATCATTCATTTATAAAAATATGTGATTCAAAAGTCAAAACTTTTCATACACTCGTAAAATTATATTGCAAAGTGTAAATTTTCTTTACTTTGTTAAATTATATTGACCTTGAAATATATTTGTGTTTTATTCTGAACACTTTCATTAATTCCTTTAGAGAACAAACTTGCTACTCCTCAATGGAGCTTATGGTTCTGTTGTTTGAAGTACAATCTGCTACAAAAACAGTCTGATTAAAACCAGTCCCTATACTACAAGTGAATGGTGGGGCTGGTTTTAATCAGACTGCAAAAAAGAATGATTACACACAAAATGAATCACAAATAACAATAATATCATTCATTATAAAAATATGTGATTCAAAAGTCAAAACTTTTCTTACACTTGTAAAGTTATATTGCAAAGTCTAAAATTTCTTTACTTTGTTAAATTATATTGACCTAAAAATATATGTTTCTTTTATTCTGAACACTTTCATTAATTCCTTAAGAGAACATACTTGCTTCTCCCCAATGGAGCTTATGGTTCTGTTGTTTGAAGTACAATCTGCTACAAAAACAGTCTGATTAAAACCAGTCCCTACTGCAAGTGAATGGTGGGGCTGGTTTTGATGTTATATGTATATGTTATATTTGTTATTCTCGTGGGATTTTGTCTATGTGTGTTACATTTTAGTGTTATGTCGTTGTTCTCCACTTATATTTAATGCGTTTCCCTCGGTTTTAGTTTGTTATCCCGATTTTGTTTTTTGTCCATGGATTGATGAGTTTTGAACAGCGGTATACTACTGTTGCCTTTATTTAATCAGACTGCAAAAAAGAATGATTACACACAAAAAGCATCACAAATAACAATAATATCATTCATTTATAAAAATATGTGATTCAAAAGTCAAAACTTTTCTTACACTAGTAAAGTTATATTGCAAAGTCTAAATTTTCTTTACTTTGTTAAATAATATTGACCTAAAAATATATTTTTCTTATATTCTGAACACTTTCATTAATTCCTTAAGAGAACATTCTTGCTTCTCCCCAATGGAGCTTATGGTTCTGTTGTTTGAAGTACAATCTGCTACAAAAACAGTCTGATTAAAACCAGTCCCTACTGCAAGTAAATGGTGGGGCTTGTATTAATCAGACTGCAAAAAAGAATGATTACACACAAAAAGCATCACAAATAACAAAAATATCATTCATTTATAAAAATATGTGATTCAAAAGTCAAAACTTTTCTTACACTTGTAAAGTTATTTGCAAAGTCTAAATTTTCTTTACTTTGTTAAATTATATTGACCTAAAAATATATTTTTCTTTTATTCTGAACACTTTCATTAATTCCTTAAGACATACTTGCTTCTCCCCAATGGAGCTGATGGTTCTGTTGTTTGAAGTACAATCTGCTACAAAAACAGTCTGATTAAAACCAGTCCCTACTGCAAGTGAATGATGGGGCTGGTTTTAATCAGACTGCAAAAAAGAATGATTACACACAAAAAGCATCACAAATAACAATACTATCATTCATTTATAAAGATATGTGAATCAAAAGTCAAAACTTTTCTTATACTCGTAAAATCATATTGCAAAGTGTAAATTTTCTTTACTTTGTTAAATTATATTGACCTTAAAATATATTTTTGTTTTATTCTGAACACTTTCATTAATTCCTTTAGAGAACAAACTTGCTACTCCTCAATGGAGCTTATGGTTCTGTTGTTTGAAGTACAATCTGCTAAAAAAAACCAGTCTGATTAAAACCAGTCCCTACTGCAAGTACATGATGGGGCTGGTTTTAATCAGACTGCAAAAAAGAATGATTACACACAAAAAGCATCACAAATAACAATAATATCATTCATTTATAAAAATATGTGATTCAAGTCAAAACTTTTCTTACACTCGTAAAATTATATTGCAAAGTGTAAATTTTCTTTACTTTGTTAAATTATATTGACCTTAAAATATATTTTTGTTTTATTCTGAACACTTTCATTAATTCCTTTAGAGAACAAACTTGCTACTCCCCAATGGAGCTTATGGTTCTGTTGTTTGAAATACAATCTGCTACAAAAACAGTCTGATTAAAACCAGTCCCTACTGCAAGTGAATGGTGGGGCTGGTTTTAATCAGACTGCAAAAAAGAATGATTACACACAAAAAGCATAACAAATAACAATAATATCATTCATTTATAAAAATATGTGATTCAAAAGTCAAAACTTTTCTTACACTCGTAAAATTATATTGCAAAGTCTAAAATTTCTTTACTTTGTTAAATAATATTGACCTAAAAATATATTTTTCTTTTATTCTGAACACTTTCATTAATACCTTAAGAGAACATACTTGCTACTCCCCAATGGAGCTTATGGTTCTGTTGTTTGAAGTACAATCTGCTACAAAAACAGTCTGATTAAAACCAGTCCCTACTACAAGTGAATGGTGGGGCTGGTTTTAATCAGACTGCAAAAAAGAATGATTACACACAAAATGAATCACAAATAACAATAATATCATTCATTATAAAAATATGTGATTCAAAAGTCAAAACATTTCTTACACTTGTAAAGTTATATTGCAAAGTCTAAAATTTCTTTACTTTGTTAAATCATATTGACCTAAAAATATATGTTTCTTTTATTCTGAACACTTTCATTAATTCCTTAAGAGAACATACTTGCTTCTCCCCACTGGAGCTTATGGTTCTGTTGTTTGAAGTACAATCTGCTACAAAAACAGTCTGATTAAAACCAGTCCCTACTGCAAGTGAATGGTGGGGCTGGTTTTGATGTTATATATATATGTTATATTTGTTATTCTCGTGGGATTTTGTCTATGTGTGTTACATTTTAGTGTTATGTCGTTGTTCTCCTCTTATATTTAATGCGTTTCCCTCGGTTTTAGTTTGTTATCCCGATTTTGTTTTTTGTCCATGGATTGATGAGTTTTGAACAGCGGTATACTACTGTTGCCTTTATTTAATCAGACTGCAAAAAAGAATGATTACACACAAAAAGCATCACAAATAACAATAATATCATTCATTTATAAAAATATGCGATTCAAAAGTCAAAACTTTTCTTACACTAGTAAAGTTATATTGCAAAGTCTAAATTTTCTTTACTTTGTTAAATAATATTGACCTAAAAATATATTTTTCTTTTATTCTGAACACTTTCATTAATACCTTAAGAGAACATATCATTCTTTTTTGCAGTCTGATTAAAACCAGCCCCGTTGTCACTTGCAGTAGGGACTGGTTTTAATCAGACTGTTTTTGTAGCAGATTGTACTTCAAACAACAGAACCATAAGCTCCATTGGAGAGTAGCAAGTTTGTTCTCTAAAGGAAATAATGAAAGTGTTCAGAATAAAACAAAAATATATTTTAAGGTCAATATAATTGAACAAAGAAAAGAAAATTTACACTTTGCAATATAATTTTACGAGTGTAAGAAAAGTTGACTTTATATATATATATTTTTCTTTTATTCTGAACACTTTCATTAATTCCTTAAAAGAACATTTTTGCTTCTCCCCAATGGAGCTGATGGTTCTGTTGTTTGAAGTACAATCTGCTACAAAAACAGTCTGATGCAAGTGAATGATGGGACTGGTTTCAATCAGACTGCAACAAATAAAGATTTCAAACAAAAAAACACCACGATTAACAGTACATTCTGCTACAAAGATATTTGGATTAAAACCATTATTTCTGCAGGGGGAAGATAGGTCTTGTTTTAATTCGACTGCAACAAAGAATGATTACACACAAAACACATTATAAATAACAATTATAGTATCATTCTTTTATTAAAACATGTGATGGCAAAGTCAAACTTATCTTAGATTGATAAAATTTATATTGCAAAGTAAAACAATCTTGAAGATGTTTAAATTTTGGAAATTAGTATGGCGTTCATTATCACTGAACTAGTATATATTTGTTTAGGGTCCAGCTGAAGGACGCCTCCGGGTGCGGGAATTTTTCGCTACATTGAAAACCTGTTGGTGACCTTCTGCTGTTGTTTTTTTCTATGGTCTGGTTGTTAATTGTCTCTTTGGCACATTCCCCATTTCCATTCTCAATTTAATTAACACATCGTTGTGAACATTATTTATTTATTTTAACATATGATTGCAGAGTCAATTTTGTAAAATTATATGGCAATCAAAAACACTGTTGAAGATACTGGTGAATAATGAAAAAATAGGCAGAAATTTTATGATATTTTTTTGTAAACCTTAAAGGACAGATTTGATTAGGTTACAATTACGTCAGAAAACAATCAATTTATCAACTTGTGTAAATTAAAATTAAATTTACAAGAAATTGAGAAAATAAAAACAACCATAAGATCAGCCATTCAGCATAGCATTTAAATTTGCGTGCTTGTGCATGCTATTAGTAGTATTATTGTGGTTCTGCTGCTATGTTAATCCATGCCATGCCTGTGTTTTCTTGTGTTTTGCAAACCAAAGGTTACAATCTTTTTTGCTTTGAAACAGATTGTAAACACTGACAAGCAAAATTATACTACACTGAACTTTTTAACATTATGGAGTGCTTTACAATCATAGATTTTAACTTTGAAATAAATTCTCAAATCCTTTTAAACATCATTGTTAAGAATTGTTTGATTGAATGTTGTGCTTTACAACTAATAAAAGAAATTTGGATAGTTGTCATACTAATAACATTCTGGTGTACAAGACCTGTAGCATCCATCTACGGGAAAGCAGGAAGTTGCATCCATGTTTTATTCATGAATTCATAATTTATAAAATTAAAACACATCTGGTGGTCAACATATCTGAGATCATTAATATTTGATTTAAACAATTTTTTTTTATAGTGGATTGGGAAACAAGTTATTGCAACTTATATTAATCCCTTTCTTCTTTGCAGGTGCAAGTGCTAATCTACAAGGGTGACTGTCTTTTACGTGCAAGAGATATGGCTCCGTCTGAACACAGGTCAGCCATTTATCGTCGACTTCCTACGGACTATCATCGTTTCCTCAAGCCATACTCGCAAATAGTGTCAAGGGCTAGCCGAAAATTCATTTATCGTAACTGTAGATTTTATCAAGCTGTAAGTTAGTCAAGTTGAGAAATCCAGAGATTATCCGAGAACTTCCACTAGGCAAAACAATAATGTGTGCGTTTCCTATTTGATCTTTGAAAAAAATAGGGTAGGTAGGTAGGTATTTTTTTATTTTACATTTTGTTTTTACATTGAGTCTATAGGAGGGACATTCTGACTTTAACAGTGCTTATTGAAAAATTACAAAATAAACTTTAGGGTAGACTATTCTCGAGCTTGCAAAATAAGGTGGGTACCATAATAGGAAACATGCATCTTTTTTTTTATTTGGCCTTACCAATTTCTAAGAAATAACAAACATCACTACTAGTTTTGACAAAATATAACAACTATACATGGGTTCCTGCTTTGGTACAAGCATATTATAAAAAAACAAACTATTTTATCTATTATATATAGAATATTATTTTGTAAAACAATCTTTTCTTATTTCCCCTCTTTTTAGTTTGATTCAGTAAAGATGTATTAAACTATTTGGAAATACTTTAAATATGGGAGATAACTCAGGTTTTCAATCATTATGAAATTATTTCTTCCTTGCTTAAAAAAAAATGTAATCACTATATACTTACCATTCCTCCACCAAATTGCTTTCCTTTATGGCTTGCTGTCTCTTCATTGGTCAATCTGTCATACTGCTTATTCAAATTCCATCTAAAATAGTAATTAAGGTTCCTTAGTAACAAAACAAGATAATGCTGTCAATGAATATTATAATTCAAATGTACTTTCTTTACAAAGCCATAATTGTCTATATCATTCATTGTATTTAGATGGTTCATAAAATCATTTGATTGATTCAAGGATGTTTATTATCAAGATGGAATCTTGGAAGGGGGATGTGGGAGGGGGGGGGGGGGTGTAACAATATACGCTGAAATGTCTCGCCTTCTTTACTAACCATTGATATTATGTTAATAGTTTTGATATACAGCTTTGATACAACTATCACATAAACTTATTAAATGTGGTCAAGGTCAAATAAAACCTGAGATACTGACATGTACTTCATAAAATATTTCCACACACCAAATATAGTAGATCTATTACATACAGTATAAAACAAGAGTGCACACCCTGAAATGTATAGCCTTCTTTACTAACCATTGATATTGATGTTGATAGTCCTGAATATACAACTTTACTACAACTTTATCACTTAAATATTTAAAATGATCCAAGAAAAAGAGGTCAAGGTCATTTAAACCAAACGAGAAATACGAGAAATACATGTACACCTTACAATCATTCAATACACTAGATATAGTTGACCTATTGCTTATAGTTTCTAAAAATTAAACTTAACCAAGCAAACTAAACATTGACCAATAAACCACGAAAATGAGGTCATGGTCAGATGAATCATGGCAGTTGGACATGCACACCTTACAATCCTTTCATACAACAAATATAGTTGACCTATTGCTTATAGTATCTGAAATATGGACTTGAGCACCATATTATATTTAAGAAAAACAGATCAAAACACAAAAACTTAACTTTGACCACTGAACCATAAAAATGAGGTCATGGTCAGATGAAACCTGTCAGTTTCTAAAAAACACTCAACCAAGAAGACTAAACATTGACCAATGAACCGTAAACATGAGGCCAAGGTCAAGTAAAACCTGTGATACTGACATGTACTTCATAATATATTTCCACACACCAAATATAGTACTGATCTATTGCATATATTATTAGAAAAAGACCAAATCTAAAAAACGTAACTTTGACCACAGAACCATGAAAATAAGATCATGGTCAGATGACACCTGCCAGTTGGACATGTACACCTTACAATCATTCCATATACCAAATAGAGTAGACCTAATGCATACAGTATAAAAAAACCAGACCAAAACACAAAACAAAACTATAACCACTGAACCATGAAAATGCCAGTTGGACATGTACACTTTACAATCCTTCCATACACCAAATATACTAGACCTATTGCTTATAGTATCTGAAATATGGACTTGAGCACCAAAACTTAACCTTGGTCACAGATCCATGAAATGAGGTAAAGGTCAAGTGAAACGGTCTGACTGGTATGAATACCTTACAAGGTACCGACATACCAAATACAGTTAACCTATTGCTCATAATAAGAGAGAAACTAACTTTGTTACATAAGGCATTTATGTACAAAGTATGATTCATCATCCAGGTCTTCCACCTTCTAAAATATAAAGCTTTTAAGAAGTTAGTTAACACTGCCACGCTAATAACTACTCCTATGTTGAGCTTTCTGCAGGCTCGTCAAAAACGAGAATCGAGACACACTTATAAACCACGTTCACATCAGCAAAAGACAACCACTTAACAACAGGTTCCTGACTTAGGAGAGGTGCAAACAATTGCAGTGGGTTTAAACATTTACAGCTTTTCCAAACAAACATATAGCAAGCATGTTGATCAAAGGTTTGCTTTGCATGCTTATATAGTAATGCTGTACACGCTCCAACCTCCACCCTGACCTGAATAAAACATCACAACATATAGAAACGCTATAGGTTGCACTTTGTAAATACAGCTGCTTTTCAAACCACGCCTGTTTTGGGGAGATTTTGAATTTTCATAGATAATTATTTTTGTTTACATACTGGTTCCCAGTTCTGATCTGTAGGTTGCATCTCATAGAGGCATAGCTTAGGAATGTTACCAGTAAATATACATGTGAATATTGTTTATTTTGACATCTGTGGAAACCCTACAGTTGACCAGGGGTAGTTAAAAAATCGCAACAATTCCTGAAGGGGTCAAATGACTAGGCTGGTCATGTTGACTTATTTGTAGATCTTACTTTGCTGAACATTATTGCTGTTTACAGTTTATCTCAATCTATAATAATATTCAAGATAATAACCAAAAGCTGAATTTTTTTCTTAAAATTATCAATTCAGGTGCAGCAACCCAACAACGAGTTGCCTGATTGGTCTAAAAATTTCAGGGCAGATAGATCTTGACTGAATAAACAATTTTATCTCTGTCTGATTTGCTCTGAATGCTTTGGTTCCAGAGATATGAGCCAAAAACTGCATTTTACCCTATGTACTATTTTTAGCCATGGCGGCCATCTAAATTTGCGGGCGGGGTCATCGGACACATTTTGTAAACTAGATACCCTAATAATGATTGTGGACAAGTTTGGTTAAATTAGTCTTACTTAAGTTTCAGAGGAGAAGATTTTTGTAAAAGATTACAAAAATTTACGAAAAATTGTTAACAAGTGTTCACTCAACTTCACACGCTGAAATGTCTCGCCTTCTTTACTTATCATTGATATTATGTTGATAATCCTAAATATATAGCTTTATTACAAATGTGACATAAACTCAACATTAATAAAAAAAAAAAACATTGACTAATGAACCATGCCAGGCAGACATGTACAGCTAACAATTCTTCAATACAACAATTAAAGTTGACCTATTGCTTATACTTTAAGAAAAACAGACGAAATCACAAAAACTTAACACTGAACCAAGAAAATGAGGTCAAGGTCAGATGACACCTGCCAGCCATACATGTACACCTTACAATTATTCCAAACACCAAATATAGTAGACGTATCACATACAGTATAAGAATAAACTGTTATCACAGAGATGTGTCTCATTATTTTGTAATTTCGATAATGCAAATGTTGAAATTAAAATAGGGATACATGTACTTTAACATACATGTATATGTTTTGCAAATATTCAAAGTCAATGAACCATTACTGAAAGTATATGGCTAAAAGGTTTCCATGGAAATGAGATGTGCCAATGCTAATATAACTGCATACCAAATACCTTTGACTTATCACAAACTAAGCAAAATTTATAAGTAAATAAACCATGACCGCGGGGGCGGGGGCCAAAAAAAACTCCATGGAAATGAGATATGCCAATGATAATGCAACTGCATACTAAATACCATTGACTTATCATAAATAGTTCCATTTAAAAAAAACCTAAACACATACTTAGTCTAATACATGTAAACTAAGCAAAGTTCCAAAGTCAATAAACCATGACCGAGGGGGCGAGGCCATATGATCTCCATGGAAATGAGATATGCCAATGCTTATGCAACTGCATACCAATAATCATTAACTTACCACTGGTGGTTCCCTATAAACTGACCAATAAATCACAAACTAATACATGAAAAACAAGTGAAACTGTGAGCTTCTGCTCACTGATGATACCCCCGTCCAAATGTGTTCGGTAAACAGGATATAGCTGACTTATATCAAGTCTGAAACCAAATATCAGAAATCTTGGTGGTGCAGTTCCTGAGAAAAATGTGACGAAAAAATTTCAACTTGGCTATCAGGTGTAAAAATGATACAAGTGTTCGGTAAACAGGAAGTTGTCGAGTGATGAATCTGAAAACGCATCACATAGTATAGTTGACTTATATCAAGCCTGAAACCAAATTTCAGAAATCTTGGTAGTGTAGTTCCTTAGAAAAATGTGACGAAAAATATTCATGGGACGGACGGACTGACTGACAGACTGACGGACTGACGGACTGACGGAAGGACAGACAGAGGTAAAACAGTATACCCCCTTTTTTTCAAAGTGGGGGTATTAAAGAACCTTATTGAGCACGCTCACATACCCCACGTGATCCCAGTTCCCCACATTGTCATTGGAGAAATTAAATAAGTGTAAGAAAAAAAAATTGTAATAATAATTTCCTGCAAAAATGCACATCTACACATATCTACAAAATTTCATGAAATTCTGTTGTGTGGTTTCAGAGGAGTTGAGATGACAAACTGTTGCAGAAGTACATTGAAGCAAATAAGTTCAAAGGGGCGTAACTCCTAGAAGAAAAAATGAATCGTAATTTCCTGTCAATATGCACATCTACGTAGTATGTCCTTATTATCTACAAAGTTTCAAGAAACTTTGTTGTGTGGTTTCAGAGGAGTTGAGATGACAAACTGTTGAAGTAGTACCTTAAAGCTAATAAGTTCATGAAGGAGTGTAACTAATAGAAAAAAAATCAAATCGTAATTTCCTGTCGATATGCACATCTAAAAAGGTTTCATGAAATTCTGTTGTGTGGTTTCAAAGGAGTTGTGATGACAAACTGTTGCAGTAGTACATTAAAGTAAATAAGTTCAAAGGGGCGTAACTCCTAAAAAAAATTGAATCGTAATTTCCTGATGATATGCACAACTACATAATAGGTCCTTATTATCTTTAAAGGTTTCATGAAATTCTGTTGTGTAGTTTCAGAGGAGTTGCGATGACAAACTGTTGCTGTAGTACATTGAAGTAAATAAGTTCAAAGGGGCGTAACTCCTAGAAAAAAAATTGAATCGCAATTTCCTGTTGATATGCACATCTAGATAGTATGTCCTTATTATCTTAAAAGGTTTCATGATATTTTGTTGTGTGGTTTCAGAGGAGTTGAGATGACAAACTGTTGCAGTAGTACATTAAAGTAAATAAGTTCAAAGTGGCGTAACTCCTAGAAAAAAAATTGAATCGTAATTTCCTGTCGATATGCACAACTAATATATATTTCCTTTTCATCCAAAAAGGTTTCGTGAAATTCTGTTGTGTTGTTTGAGAGGAGTTGCGGTGACAAGAAACAGGACTGACGGACGGACGGGTCAAAAACATTATACCCTCCGCAACTTCGTTGCGTGGGGTATAATAAGCATTATTTCAAAGTCAAAAGACCGTAACTGAGGGGCAGGGCAAAATGATCTCCATGGTAATGAGATGTACCAATACTAATACAACTGCATAAATATACCAAATATCTTTGACTTACTTCTAGTGGTCAACATAAACTAGACCTAATCACAAATTTATACATTGTTGACGCCGCCATTGCCGCCTTCAGAAACAGCATACCTATGTCATGGCTGCCAAGTCTCACGCATGTTCATGCCTTTTTGGTTGCATTTTCCTTTGATCTATTGTTTTCTCTTTTTGGTCTTTTCAATTTTGGCCAAATCTCACGCATTTGCTTGATGAAAAGTGTGCAGAACTGCTATACGTCTCGCTTTTTGACTGTCAAGCGAGACAAAAACAGACCAAAACACAAAAACTTAACTATAACCTCTGAACCATGAAAATAAGGTCAGATGACACTTTACAGCTAGACATGTATACCTTAATACAATAATTCCAAACACCGAGTATAGTAGACATATTGCATTATTATAATAGTATTAGAAAAAAACACAAAAACTTAACTGTAACCACTGAACCATGAAAATGAGGTCATATGACACCTTACAAACCGTCCATACATTGAAAATACTACTCCTATTGCTTATAGTATCTGAGATATGGACTTGATCACCATAACTTAACCTTGTTCACTGATCCATGAAATGAGGTCGAGGTCAATTGAAAACTGTCTGCAAGCATGAGGACCTTGCAAGGTAGGCAAATACCAAATATAGTTAGCCTATTACTTATAATAAGAGAGAATTTAACATTACAAACAATCTTAACTTTTTTTTCAAGCAGTCACTAAACCATTAAAATGAGGTCAAGGACATTGGACATGTGACTGACACGAGGCATCCATATACAAAGTACGAAGCATCAAGGTCTTCCACCTTCTAAAATATAAAGCTTTTAAGAACTTAGATTATGCCCCCGCCGGATCACTATGATCCCTATGTCTAACAAAAATCAGTACTGTTGTGTTTTCATGTTATTCGTGAAATTATCTCCCTTCGTTTGAAACCCTACTATGTATCTCTCTCTTGCTCTATAGCTTTAATTTGGTGTTTCGTTTACCAAACTCTACATATATCCCTCACAGTTTAGCCATTGAATAATGCTGAAAAAAGTAACAAACAAAATCATATAGGACCAACTTCAAACTAAAAACATATCGGTATTGCAGTGATTCATACAGGTATTTCAAAGAATTTTCCATGACACACAATATTTTCACAAAGTGAGCTAAAATAGAATGAAAGAAGATCAGACTTCATGTAATATCATAATCTGAAATTACAAGTAGCAATAGGCCATAGGTACTTGGGTACAGGACAATATTTGTAAGCCCTCCCCCTTTTTTTCCAAAATCCATCACTTTTTATATATATTTTCTATTTATTTCAGCTATTTTCGGGCTTTTCTATATTCTATGAACATAAATTTAGCTGAGTCAATGTCAACATAATATTATATCAATTATAATATATTGCTATTATTTTTTTTGTGTGTGTTTCCCACATGTCACAGATATATATTATCGGTGTATTGCATATGTTATTGTTCATAATGATATTGTTTGTATGCTATATGCCCTCCTGAGGCCCAAATTTGGTGAATAAAAATATTCTATTCTAATTCTATACTATTTTCAATAACTTGCATTTGCTATTTTCCATCAATTCAAAGTTTACTATCCATAGCCGTCGCTGATATATCATATCTATATATATATATATCTATATCCTTGACCGCTGTGGATAACAGATTAAGGAAAAAAGGGGGAGGGCTAAAAAAAAGGTCCTGTCCTCAAGTACCTATTGCAGTGCCAGCATGATCAAACTAGGCCATCACACGAAAATGTATATGCTTTTCTGAATATTTTTTTTTTTTTAGTAAAATCATAACTTATTTTCATTTCTTCTATGTGTATTTGCTCTTATTATATGCTATAACAACAGCAGTAGTTTACATATAATGCCCCTCTATTTTCATGGAACATTACAAATTAAGTGAAAATAATTTAAATATAAAGATCCAGGTACGTTTTTAATTTTCTGAAACGTATACTACATGTAACTTTTATATATCTAGTTCCTGCCATGCTTTAAAACTATCCTAGATATATCATATTAAATTTTGAGGTGTAAACACGGCCATATTTTGCAATTCCTTATGATGAACCTTAAATGCAATTAAACAAAAAATGATAATGCTTTTCCCGAAGTTTCCTCTTGCTACATGTACAAAATGGCCATCTCTATTTTTCATTATCGTTGCTGTATTGATACTATTGCTATTTGAAAATGTCATGATTCACATGGCTACATAAGGGGTCATAAGCCTTAATGCATCTATACGTTTAACATTTAGCTTCAAACTTCTGTGGGAAGATTACATGTGCTGCCTATTTATAAGACTATTAAGACCTATAATGTCACTTTCGTTCCTTTTAAAATTAAGTATGAACACAATTTTACGTACCCTTCGTTATGTTTTTCGTGTGTTTCAGATTCGAAAATGCTGTTTCCTTTGTGAATAAGACATTAACTCTCTCGAATTTTCTATCGATGCTAAACGTAACATGTGTGGTTCAAATTTAAAAAGTTGCATGCGCAATGAGGTTAATGGAATCTCGGATAAAGGTAACTTTCGCTTACTTTGACCTTGACCACTGTCAAAGGTTCATTCGATTTGATTGTTTTTAAAATTGATCAATGATAAATTGATTGTCCTTCAGCTTGCATGATATTTTTCAAATGTAGCAGAAACTTGGTTAACAATTACAGAAAAAAATGGGGGTTTAGGAAAGAGACAACTATTGATCTAAATATAAATATATATTAATAGTTAAACGTCTGATGATATGTATCGTACGTACCCTAAATGTATGAGAACAGATTTTATAAGTCGTGTTTTTATCCATAAAACGAAAATAATTCTGGGAAAATATATACCTTGTATGTGTGGCTTAAAAAGCTTCAAAGATTACATAGTCTTCTTCTTCTCTAAAATATGTCCGACTTGTTTATCTATGAACAAAGATTTTTTTGGAAACATTTCGGCGGGAAGTTTTCCACTGGTCAATAATTGAGGGTCATAAAACATCAAACCAATGAGAACCAACAAAACAAGACACACCCTCGACACGAAAACAACTCACAAATTCATTCGACCAAAGCCTTGTTGATCAATTTAATATCGATCTCAAATTATAATACAAAACGAACATTCATTTCAAATCCATAAACTCAACTTGAGAAGCGTTTTTTTTCCATATATTATTTATTTTTAATAGCATATACATGTATATACCTATCGAGGCCTTCAATACGGACTAACAGGCGAATTTGTCCTTAACAGACGTACACCTGATATCTAGATTTCATAACGGCAACCAGATGTGAATCTATATAGAAATAATCATATATTTAAATATTATTTCCCGACACAATTTGAACAACTTCAGTTGCTAGCTGACAAGTTACAAGGGGAAATGTGTATATACGTACTCTATAGACAAACTTCCGACAACAGTACACCAAAGTTCTCACCTTACCTTACCGACGTATTATTTTATTCTTGTCTAGAATATGCATGAGTATAAATAAGGCTGTTAGTTTTCTCGTTTGAATTGTTTTACATTGTCTTATCGGGTCCTTTTATAGCTGACTAGGTGGTATGGGCTTTGCTCATTGTTGAAGGTTGTACGGTGACCTATAGTTGTTAATGTCTGTGTCATTTTGGTCTCTTGTGGACAGTTGTCTCATTGGCAATCATACCACATCTTCTTTTTTATATGAAATATTTGCAACTGGACATTAGTGGATCCAGAACTTTAAATAAGGAAGTCCCGCTGACTGATCTAAAGGGGGCTCCAATCATGCTACAGTTATTCCCTATAATTATAATCAACCAATTTTTTCGAACAAAAGGGGACCGGGCTGATTGAAATATTTACATCAAAACCATACTATTGAAAGTAAATGTAACAGTGCTAAATATGGTACTGCGCCATAAGAATCTTCGTAGCATAAGCTATCTGTAAATAAGGTATGAAGAATACCGGTAACAAATAGTTTACGCCGTCGCCGCATTGTATTTCGAAATCTGCGACGACAAACATCAACTAGGAGGAGGAGCCACCTGAAATTTTCCACTAATCTTGTTTATCCGTTTTATCAGGTACGCTTGCGTTAGGTGTCCGTTTTATGCGATACTCGTCCGTTGTATGAACGTTCGACATCCGTTCTCTCCGGAACATTTTCGTTTCTCGTACGTGACATATCATGTGGGTATCCGTTAGGCATTCGTTACTCGTTCGTTTTATTAGGTCAGTACACCATCGGACTCCCAACGGAATGGAAAAAAATGTCAACGGAAAACGTTTTTTTCGTCCGTTCGGCGTCAGGTGTTACATGTACCACAGCTTTAAATTAAATTATCTGGCTCCTGAGATCTTCTTGTTTTTGACAAGTGACTGTGTCCAAACGAACTTAAGACTTGTATGAAAATCAGTAAAGGTCGGAAACATTCGGTAACCGTTGAAAGCATAATGATCTCATTTGGTTAATACTATATATATATACACTTGAATACAACGCTATAATGAAACGAAAATCCCATCGATTTCCCCCAGAATTTTGTAAAAAAAATTGATAAACATAAAGGGAATCGAATTTAAAGAGAGTGGTAAAAAGGGAGGGGGCTCTGAACACGGGAAACACTTGAAATTAAAATCGCAAAAAAGTTGCACGGAAAAAAAAATCGGATAAAACGAAGCACGAGAAATAAAATCGTAAATATTAAGGAAATAAATACTAAAAGTTATTATTCAGCTGTTCTTGGAGATCATGCAGTCATTATTAATGGACATGAAGACCCTGCGGTCACCTTTCAGCGTCAGCTGATTTATTTGATTTGAGAAAAAAAATATTAATCAAAGTAACTTGATAGTAATTAATATCCTGGGAACACACAATTAGAACAATCTCCTGGCTGACTTTGAATTTAGAACTGATTTTCTTTTTAATCAAATTCGATACAAGCACTAGAAATTAGAATACCGACACGAAACACGGAAAATTAATATGGGAAACACGGAGCACGCACGTCTAACCAAACACGAGAAAACGAGAAATTAAATGTTAAAACACGAAAACACGTGAAATAAAAAGGCCAAAAACGTTGCACGAAAATAACTCTTTTCCACTCTCTTTAAAGGCCGTACTTTGACATATAATATGGTTTACTTTTATAGATTGCAGGGTATTTGGCATGATGGAGAGTTGTCTCATTGGCTTTCCAATATATTTAATCTTTATTGCAAAATTACACTCATAAGGGTCAAGCAATAAATCAAACAATAATTTTATACAAAACAATGTAATACATTGAAATACAATGTAATACAATGCAATACAATGAAATACAATATAATACAATATAATACAATACAATATATAGAATAATAGAACATTAGAGTTCAATTATAAATGTATGTTAAAAACACCATGATCATAACATTGTCTGACACGGGTCTGACTCCCTCAGTTCTAAAGACTGCTTAATGAAGACTCCAATATGACCAAAAAGTTCATGGATGGGGTTGAGAATACAGAATGTGTTTAAGTTTATTGAATGCATCAAAATGTTGAAATAATGGTGCACAGTCTTTTAGATAAGCAAAAAGATTAGAACGTAAAGATATGTTAATGTCACAATACAAAAAGAAATGAAATTCATCATTTAGGACTCCACATTTTTTACATAATCTTTGTGCTCTTGGAATGTGTCTGTACCTTCCTAATTCAATGCCTAGGGAATGATCACTTAGTCTAAATTTTGAGAGTAAGTGCCTATGTATAAAATTATTGCAATTTAAATATTCCTCAGACTGACAATTATTTTTTAATTTCCCATAAAGACAAAGTTTGGATGAGGAATCCATTTTTGAAAGTTTATTTAAAGTATTTTTTTCATATTCCTCTGAAACACACTTTTGTATATTACATTTTAATATGTTTTTTGATTGTTTAAAAGGTACATTAATATTACAGTAATTTTCTGGGTTTACTTTCATTTCTTTAAAATTTTAATATGCAAATGAGTACCAAGAATAAATTCCTTCTGAATGTAAATTTATGTTTGTTTGTAGAGATTCTTTAACCAGGGGATTAATATCATAACAATTTATTCTATAAAAATACATGAGTGTTTGAGTTTTTATATAGGAGTCCAAAGTAAATCTATCTAATTCTGATCTAGCACCTATGTTAGTGGCAGTCTTTTTTCAGTCCTAATACTGCTTTACAAAATTTAGAATGAACCTTGGTGTTCTAAAAGGGATATTTTTCTGTTAATGCAAGAATATCACAAAATGTATTATTTACTGCAGCTCTATTAGATGCCCTAAAAGCTGACTGAAAATTATCCATAAACCAAATTTCAGAGTTGTATGTCAAAATAGGTCTTATAAGAGTATAAAATAATTTACATGACAAATAAGTGGGAACAAAATTAAAATTGGACATATATTTTCTCAATAAAAATAAAACTTTAATGCCTTTTTTAGACAGTTCTTCAGTAGTTTTTGTACAATTGCCCCTATAGTTAATAATATTCCCTAGAAATGTAAAGTCCTTAACTTCAGTCAAAAATTTATTATTGAACAAGAGGGGTGGGGATTGTTTATAAATATTCTGAAAAACTAGAATTTTAGTCTTGTTTGTATTAACACTCAACTGCCATTGAAATAATTGTCAGTCTGAGGAATATTTAAATCAAAAAATT
Organism: Mytilus edulis; assembly: GCF_963676685.1. NCBI lineage: Eukaryota > Metazoa > Mollusca > Bivalvia > Mytilida > Mytilidae > Mytilus > Mytilus edulis. Next base: position 59,433,276 of record NC_092353.1, on the reverse strand, counting down.
GAATGTAAATCATTTATATAACAATTAAACAAAGTAGAACTTAAACTGTCACCTTGTCTTACACCTCTAATAATTGGAAAAAACAAAGAGTGTTCATTGTCAATCTTCAGTGCAGACTGGGATAAACTATACATATTTTTTTAAAATAGTATAAAATTTCACACCAACACCATCATTTATCAATTTATACAACAGGCCATTTTGCCAAACAGTCAAAAGCACCACGCAAATCGACAAAACAAGCAAACAGCTTTTTCTTCTTTTTTTTCAAATATTTAGTGACAAGGGTTTTTAAAATAAATATGCTATCAGATGTTTTATGATTTGAACGAAATCCAAATTGATGACTGGAGAACTTATTGTCATAATGCTTTACTAGTCTTTTATTAAAAATAGAGCTATATAATTTTGCTAGACAGTTTAAAATAGAAATAATTACCCATGTGAAATCTGGGACTATTATCATGATTATACTAAGTATAAATCGTCTTAAGAAATCTGAAATCCACATTGCTTTAAGGAAGCTCGCTTGTCATGTTTTGGAATTTTGGTCAGATTTTTGGAATCCTCTGGTTTTATCCATTTGAATGCCTTAACCAATTTTGCCAGGTGACCCCCATTTTTTTTAAAATTCTTTTACATGTATAATAATAAGCTATCTGTTGAAGTCTTATATAAAATTTTAATTATTTACTAATAGATTTTGAGGACTTACCCTTGTCAATGACAAAGCTATTAAAAGTCAAGAGAGAACATTTTCCCGCCAACATTTCAATGGCTAATATCTCGAAAACAAGCACGGTGATTTCATATATAGTTTTTGCTCTTTTGATTCCTTTGTTAATCCCCTATCAATGTATGCTAGTTTTTTTAAAAGTTAATTATTTTTGAACTGAGAAGCCAACTCAAATGTAACACAAAAATGTCAAAAATGATAGAGTTATTACTTTGGGATACATATTGGAACAAACTGTGCGCTTCTCCTGTCGAACTCCTCTTTTTTCATTTGATTTAAATTTGTTGGTTGTTTTTTTTTGTTTTTTTTGCAGAACAAATAAATCACAATTTCCCAAAATAGGGTAGAATTAACAAAGTAAGTATGTTTTTGGAGGAAGACCTTTTTTTTTTAACGAATTGTCAACATTCCTATGGGACCGAACTGTGCGCCTCTATTTGTTTTCATTTGAGTCGGAGTTCCTTCAGACACTTGTCATAAAGAAGTAAATCCAGGAAGTCAAATAATTTTTTTTTAAACATTCAGATATATTAATGATAGTATTTACATCAATCCAAACTTTTCTGATTGGTTTCCACGATACCTCTTATTTGACATAAGTGGTCACCTCAATACCATAAATTTTTGTATTCTTGTCTATCTTTTTTGCTGATGTGCATTGTCTATACTGATTGTGACCAATGCTTTTATTCTAAATATATATGTATATGCCGCTATTATTGTTGTTGTTACCAATTATGTAAATCAATTGTATATGATACCTTTATGGGCCCTGTAATTTGTGAAATACAAATATTCTATTCTATATTCTATTCTATTCTATTCTATTCTATTCTATTCTATTCTATTCTATTCTATTCTCTATTCTATTCTCTTCTCTTCTCTTCTCTTCTCTTCTCTTCTCTTCTCTTCTCTTCTCTTCTCTTCTCTTATCTTCTATTCTCTTCTCTTCTCTTCTCTTCTCTTCTCTTCTATTCTATTCTATTCTATTCTATTCTATTCTATTCGTTTCTTTTGTATTGTATTGTATTGTATTGTATTGTATTGTATTGTATTGTATTGTATTGTATTGTATTGTATTGTATTGTATTGTATTGTATTGTATTGTATTGTATTGTATTGTATTGTATTGTATTGTATTGTATTGTATTGTATTGTATTGTATTGTATTGTATTGTATTGTATTGTATTCTATTCTATTCTATTCAAATGTATATTATACTAGAACACACCCGTGATATCGCGGGTCCGTGACTGATATATAACTATGCGTATGCCTTATTTTAGTATTGGTATTGTCATCTGATAAAGTCATGTCGATTATAACATGTATAAGGTGCACAGTTTTCTCTGCTTTCAAAATCTTTCTGTTTGAACCCGTCGACCTGGAACCTATCAATTATTGGTAATATTAATAATTTGGAAAACAAAAGGGCCTGGAATGGAGTATTTTTTACTCGACAGTGTACAGCGCAAACTTCTAAATACACTGTTTGGTGGTGCGCCTGTCAGATGCGGAACGTACAGATAAGGTAATAGGTAACAGGTGAATATACTATTGGTATAGGTGGCGGACTCGATCCGGAACTTCTTAATTATTGGCAATATTAATTACGTGGAAAACAAACGGGCCTAGAGTGGTGTAATTTTTAATCAACACCATTGTACTATATTAGTTATATATAAAGTTGAATTCTTTGATTCATCGTTTTTGCGTGATGACGGCTGACAAATTGGACCTCGTAATTTTAGTATTATAGATTCTATTCTATTCTATTCTATTCTATTCTATTCTATTCTATTCTATTCTATTCTATTCTATTCTATTCCATTCTTAATTCTATTCTATTCTATTCTATTCTATTCTATTCTATTCTACTATTCTATTCTATTCTATTCTATTCTATTCTATTCTATTCTATTCTATTCTATTCTATTGTATTCTATTCTATTCTATTCTATTCTATTGTATTCTATTCTATTCTATTCTATTCTATTCTATTCTATTCTATTCTATTGTATTCTATTCTATTCTATTCTATTCTATTCTATTCTATTCTATTCTATTCTATTCTATTCTATTCTATTCTATTCTATTCTATTCTATTCTATTCTTTATACCTTTTTGTTTGTCGACATGTTTGTTTTGAGTTGTAGTGATTAAGACTTTATCACAATGATGACTGCTATCACTATTTTAGATCCCCCCCCCTCCAAATATGCCTGTTTGTTTTGTTCACACATTGTTGCCAGTTTAATGGAATTTTATTCCACGGTCAAACGAGTGACTGATCGACAGATTTAGCTAGATATATATAGAACCAGGTTTGATCCACCATTTTGCAATGTAGGAAAACGCCCGTGCTAAGTCGGGACTTGACAGTTGTACAATGTAGTCCTTTCATTTGATATTTTTGAGCTTTTGATTTTGTTATTTGATTAGGGACTAAATTCTCTTTCCGTTTTGAATTTTCCTCAGTGTTCGGTATTTTTGTTATTTTACTTCTAACCACATGCAATAACAGAATCCATTCAAAATGAATAAAAATGAAAACAACATTTCCCATAGGAAGTATTTGTTTAAGTCACGGTCAGTAATCATCTATAAAACAGCTAATATGACAAAGCATCATACATGTATCTATGATTAAATACAGATGTTCTGTTCTTAACCTGAAATTACTTCAAGGATAAATGTCAGATTTCCAGTACACCTATACGCTATTATGCGTATGTTCCTTTTAATATTGCCTTTGAATACTTTGAATATTGAATATTTCCAGCACATATATGCCCGTAAAAACTTGAATTACTAGGCAATTGAAAGGCAATATTTAAAAAAAATAACTTATTAACATTTAATGACAAATAAGCTATATTTTACGGGAAAAGCAATTGTAATTTGAGTGCTTTTAAAAATAAAAGAATTTATGACATATGAGTCGAAACATGATTTAGATCAATTTTGATCAATGCATGTACATGTGTCGATTTTTATCCGATGCAGTAGATAATGATCTTTTTCGTCAAGATATATGTGTCTGTAATATTTTTCGCTAAATATACAAGTGTGGACACCGATCAGTGTGGATAGTATGTATGAATGTTTGACAGTGTAAGCTTACATGGGGTTCTATATATATTAAACTGTTACACAATATGCAAGTGTGGACACAGATCAGTGTGGATAGTATGTTTGAAAGTTTGACAGTGTAAGCTTACATGGGGTTCTATATATATTAAACTGTTACACAATCAATGACAATGACAGCTCACCTGAACAAAACTCTAAACGTTAGCAGTATTGTTTATTTAATACTTTGTTTTAATGTTCAAGACTGCCATGAAGGAGACACTTATTGCATTGCTTACCAAAATTAATGATTAAAATTATGAAATGTTTCGCTAAATATAACACTGTGTTATAGTAATTCAAGTTTTTACGGGCATATGAGCTGGGAAACCTGACAGCATAGTCTGACTCCTTATCAAAAACTAGCAACTAAGTGTCAAAATAGATTTTTTTAAATGGATCAAACTGGAAAGCATGTGACAAAGAAAAATAACTTATTAACATTGTTGAAGGGCTGGGACCTACACGTGCCCTCAACTTCTACTCACAGTTTGTCTCATGTGGAAACTTGTCTTGTTGACAATCGTCTACATCTAGTTTGTCTCATGTGAAAACTTCTCTCATTGACAATCATATCACATGCATTTTCTTATTTTATATTGTCGATTAACAAATGTAATATAACAATGGTTTTTTGATAATCGAAAACAAAATTGAAGATAAAAAATTAGGCGATCACAAATTAAATGAAAAGTAAAATAACAAAAATGGGACTCAGAAAATTCAAAATAAAGACCCTAAGCAAATGGCAAAATCAAAAGCTCAAATACATCAAACGAATGATTTTATCATAAAAAAACAACCCTAAAAATGGTGAAGATATCACATAACAAGAAAAACAAATGGCGAATATATCATTACAGAAAAGGAAAACAAAATGGTGAAGATATCGTAGAACAGACAAAACAAATGGTGAAGATATCATTTAACAAGAAAAACAAATGGTGAAGATATCATAGTACAGGAAACAAAACGATGAAGTATCACAAAACAACAAAACAATAAATGAAAAATGGTGAATATATCATCATGATAATAGGGCAGGAAACACTATCTTATGTATTGCGGAAGTTAAACAGTACCAACTCCAGAATGCGCAACTAGAAGAACAGTTTGATTCAGATAAAATGGATGATTATGGTTTTAAATTCAATTTGATCAACATAGTTTTGCATTAACAAACCAGCAATGAAGCTGACGAAAATTGATTATTGGTCATGTAAACGACAAAAAATCGAACTCATCAATCATGAACCGCAATATTTTGATTTTTTCAACAAGCGAGATCCATAACTCTGAAATAGAAAATGTAAAAAAAAAAAGACAATCAAAATTGATCTTTGTTTAGTGGTCTATAACATTTAATTAATATTTGAATCACAACTTTAAAGGTTCTCTGTCTATTATCTAGGAACCACAAAATTTAGAAATTTTACCACAATCAATAGTTTATATTTACACAAGTCATGCCATGCAACTCGAAAGGCCAAAGTGAAACGACGCAAACACATGTTTAGAAAAGAAGCGAAAAACCCAAAGGGATACAAAAAAAACCCAACAAACCCTGATAATGTCATGGCAAAATGAAAAACACAAAAAAACAAAAAAACAATGTTTAACCTGTATTGTATGGTCCACACAAATCCATTAGAATTTCAATCATTTCATTCGACAAATGCGTGTATCATGTCATATGAGTTTATTGACAGTTGTGTTTCACTTGTCCCACTAATTTATAACGTTTGATTTTTTTTAAATTCTTTTTTACATTGCTGTTATTTATAAATATGCCAACATGGTTAATACTCAAATAAAACTGCATGGATCAGGTATGCAGAAAAAAAATTAGACCAAGAGTACACAAAATAAATGAGTTGAATACAAAAAGAGAATAATTATTGTGTTTTAATATATAGAATAGGAAATAAAAGTCAAAACTTATAAAGAATAGAGAAAAAATACATTAGATTAAAACAAAACAAAAAAACAGAAAAAAGAACCGTCCATTTCAACTATCAAATAAGCAAAACATTGCCCATATCTAGCTATCATGGTTATGTATGTATCGAATAGCACATTGAATACAGAAACATACGCATGGATGTGTAATGATAATAGTATGCCTACCACAACTTTGTTGCCAGGCGAAAACATAAAAAAAAACTATTGCTTCACTTTGTAATATTCTTCATCTAAAAGAGAATATGTTAAAGTTACCAACAATTCCCGTTTACATTAACACACCACAATAAATAAATGACAGTGTGTCTACCTAGTGCAAATTACAGTGCCAACTAATATCAACAAACGTATTCTGTTCTGATTGAACCACTAATTGCTTTGATCACAGTCGTTATCATTTTCATCTGTATCACTTATGTTTAAATAATATTCATCATCTATTTCAATATTACTACAATCACTTTGTTCACAACTATCAACTTGTTCGGTAACCGTAGAGTTATCTTCCTTTTGTTGGTTGTTATTGTCACCTGTGAAGGGGTCACTTAGTGTATGGTTATGATCTTCGTCTTCGTCTAAAAATCGAAGTTTGTACGGTAATAGTGGATGCATGCTCGGCCATGGTACATTAGGTCTTTCAAATGAAGCTTTATACCTGCGATCAACCTCAGGCCCTAACATCCCATAAACAGCTTGGCGTATCATATCGTCTCCAAAATAATCGGAAACTAAATTTCTAAGTACATCTTCTCCAGGTACCAAATATATTTTCCATTCCAGGTGCTTTGTTTGTGTTTTCACTTTACTTTTTCTCATTTTAGTTGGAACAACCCTATGAGTAGGTACCTTAGTTTTAGATTTTTTAAGATCAGGTTTCTCACAAAAGTCATTTGTCATACTCAAATCTATTTTATGCAGATTTTTCGATATGACGTTGTTTTGTATACAAATTTGTTTTCTATTGTATTCATTGTCTTGGCTATAATTATATAGTTCATCATTCTCAATATTCAATTCTTCCATATCTCCTGGCTTCTGGCTATGATCAGTATCCTTGATGACATTTTTACTATTTTTTCGTTTTGTTTTTCGTTTTGTTTTTTGTTGTGTGTTCTTATGTTTGCAGAAATCGGATAGTTGTACTGCCCGTTCTTGAGATTCTGGCAGTTGAATTACATCTTTAAGTTTTCTAACGTTGCAACCTTCTTTCAAATTTTGAAGATTTTCAGCTACTTGAAATGCCGTATTATTGAAGACATTTGATAAAATCTCAAGTCGTAATTGCCCTTTTCTGCCCGAAAACAATAAGATATTAAAATAATCGTCATCAGTATTGTTCTCTTTTATTATTTTCCGTATAGCAGATGGAGAATATAGATCTTTTCTCCAGCTAAAAAGAATACATGTGTCTCTCTCTTGCAATGAATCGGATGTGGAATATGTAACAGATTCGAGAAGTGATGTATGTCCATTAAATACAAATTTCTTTATGCTTTGTGATTTTATTTCGACACTTACTCCGCGATGAAATGGTCCCTGAAAAATCAAACAAATTACTGTCAAGAAAGTATGAAAAATGAAGAAAACAATATTGTTCTGTTATAAACTCTAGATGACAATGTTTGATATCTTCGTTCGATTATTTTATTGTTTTATTCATTTCCCGTGCATATTCTGTGCGGCTAACGAGTTAGGATTAAGGAATTCTTTTTCTGTATATGCTTATTGTCTTTAGTTGAATGCTTTATTAACAATATACATGTAAGATAAATCCCATACATCACTTTGTCTCATTATGACATAGTACCACAATATGTGATGATGCAATACAATACATTCTACTATATGTAAACAATAACAATGTTGTATACAAAAACATTTATATTTACTAAATACCACTCAATGTTATTTTCCGAAACTAAATTTCTCTCAAACTTTAGGTACGGCAAGTTATTGTATGAAGGACCCAAGAAATAGTTTAATATTTGGCGGAACATTATGCATGCCAAATTTGGGAAATCTTGTGGTATACTTTGTTTTATGTGTTACTTATTTATATACTAGTGACATATTCTTTTTAAAAAACAACTTTACCTCATTTTTTGGGTAACCTAAAACGAGAAAAAAATATGAGAGTAATAACGATTTTAAGACTTAAAAAATGTTATAAAAAGGCATATTTACGTTGATATGTTTACAATATTTCTTGTGTTACATATGTTTTTCGGTTATTTTTTGTACATAAATTAGACCGTTAGTTTTCTCGTTTGAATTGTTTTACATTTGTCATTTCGGGGCTTTCTATAGCTGACTTTGTGGTATGGTATTTGCTCATTAGTGAAGACTGTAGGGTGACCTGAAGTTTTTAATTTTTGTGTCATTTGGTCCCTTGTGCAGAGTTGTCTCATTTTCAATCATACAACATCTTCTTTTTATTAATGATATTCATCTGCATGTCCGATATTAGTGTTTAAAACAATATCCAGCTGAAATAAATGAGCTGGTGAGTTTTCAAACAAGTATTGAAGTGTCCTATGACCGTTATACAAGCAGGTATATGCACTGAGAACAATTTTAATTTATAGTATAATACAGGTTTGTACCAAGTTCCACAGAACTAAGACAAAAAATTGCATACCTTCGACTAAAGAATGAATATCTTCTTTGCGTGTAAAGGGTGACCATTGATCATTCATCTTTAAGAATTCACAATTTAAATTATCTAGAAAAGATGGGAAAAATAGAATGAAGTGTTATACATTTCAGATTGATTTAAAAATAAATAAATCGACGAACCAGGGGTATGTCAAAGAACGTCTCGTCCTTTTTCTAAAAAAGTTTCTTTAGAATATACCAAGACCAAGTTGATAAATTATCCATATCAACTTCACAAATAAAACACGATGGTTTGGAAATATAAATTATGGGAACTGAAGTTGTTTATAATCTGAATTACGCGATATTATTTCTTTATTTGTCTTTAGGAATATAACTTTAACTGCTTAAACTGTTTTTGATGATATTCATTGACGTAGCTCTGTACTATGTGCTATGGTAAAATTTTGTAGTCTTGTTTTTCATTTTTGCTAAGTTCAACGTGCTTGGTCTATATCCCTTTTAGTGTTTCCTTGTTACATATGACGTGGCTTTGTACTTATACATCCTGTCATTGTGATATTGTCCTATGGTAAATTTTTATATTGTTGTTTTTCATTTTTACTAGTGTGCTTTGTCGACATTCCATTTTGTGTTTCTTAGTTACATACTTGTTTGTTTTTGTATGATTCAGATTAAAACACAATGTTGACTGCTGTATGCACATTTTTGACATTTTTGCCTATAATGTTTGTTTGTTTTTTCAATATAATAGAATTTTATGCTAAGTATAAGTGAGAGCTTTAGGTAGCTATAAAACCAGGTCTAATCCACCATTTGTTTACAGAAGAAAATTAAAGTTTTTTCCTCATTCGTTTGATGTGTTTGAGCTATTGATTTTGCGATTCGTATGGACTTTGCATTTTCCTCGGCGTTCGGTATTTTTGTGATTTTCTTTTAAAAGATACTGCTTAATCTATCCATTTTCATGTACAGTTAACTGGCAGATTGTAGGTTCAATTTTACATTATATATTAAACATGTTCAAGTATACCTTATAATGACATATGTACTAAATTTTAAATCTATTCTTTGTGAGTACATTAAATCAAAACGATTGTAATTTGACATGCCAAAACACAAATGGACATCCGTGATATATCCACGGTTGCTGAAAGTGACAATAAAGCCTTATGCCACAAGTCAAACTGAAACAATTTACTAAAAGTAAGCTTAACCAAATTAAATCGTAAATGGTAAACTTAAACTTAGTGCTGTAGTGTATTGTGCCATGGGTACTTCTGTCGATCACAAATTGGTACAACCATATTTTTTTTTGTTCAAAGGAAATCAAGTTGTATTACATTTGATTTGTTATATACACAATAAAAAAAATGTTGTGGTTTACCATCTTTGCCGCAAGTTTATTGTTTTCTACTTAGTATCAAATTAATACAGAAATCAATTTTGTTACACCTTGTGATTATATTTTTTGGCAATCGTCAATGGCAGTCAGCAGCAGGGTTTAAGAACATCAGTTGTTCGACCTGCTACTCAAATGCGTTTTTGTTTGGTTTGTATTTAGATCACTCTGCAACGAAATTTATTACATGCACACGTATAAAAATTGCGATTATTATCCAACGCAATCATAAGTTTGAACGTTGTTTTCAATTTAGACTTGTTTATATATATGTATATATATATGCATACAAACAACGTACCTGCATCTGTCTGACATTTCTGGTTAGAAAATTGCAAAGTTGGTTTTTGGTTGAGATCGCTTTTTCTTCTATTTCTTGAAACATCTTGAAAAAAATGTGTGTCATAAATCCAACTTATTGATAAACAACATACAACACAAAACTTAAGGCAACTTCAAAGATAATTGGATCAACACAATCAAAGCTTTACAATGTCATCATAGAAATTAACAAATCATTATAAATTGTAAAACGGGTTGTGAAAAGCTGTTGAAAATATGTGAACCAATTAACTAAGCAATACCACAATCTGTTAGTAGTCCTGTTAATATATGTATTATTATCTTTTGTATAGTTTCTTTAAACATTGGACTTGGGCTTCTTTAAAATTGAGTTTTATTGTGCGTATTGATATGTGCTTGTTGAATCTACATTGGCTAGATGTATCGGGGAGGGTTGAGATCTAACTAAACATATTTGTCCACGCTGTATGTTGCGCCTGTCCCAAGTCAGGAGCATTTGATTTTCTTAGTCTTGTAGGATTTTTGAGTTTTAAGTCATTTATATGGTTTTGAGTTAATATGGCGTCCATTTTCACTGAACTAAAACACTTGGTTGTAAATGGTAGGTAATGTTGATTTCAGTGGTTCTTTATCGTAATTCTGTTGGAGCAGCTTTTTTATTTGTAAGGAGTATACCCTGCTAACGAAATCCTTTTAATGTTAGTTATGATAAAGCCTTTTTATGTTTAAAGGCCAGCTGAAGCACGATTTTCTCACTGCATGGAAGACCCATTAGTGGCTTTTGGCTGTTATCTGCTCTTTGGTAGAGTTGTTGTCTCGTTTGCACATTCTCATTTCCATACTCAATTTTATTTCCTTATAACTGCTATCATTTTTTGCTGCAACGCGTAGTGAAGAGGAATTCATATATGAGAGTTTTCAAATTTGGGACTATTTTCTGTGTGTTTATTAAATAAGCATTCATCATTGACTGACTGTAAGTGACAATAATAGATGCAAATGTGACAAGTATTAGGTCAATAATATTATTTTGTGAAAAAATAGAACAACATACCCGCAACATAACCAAAATACGCATAAAATTCCGTTCGATTCTCTGTTTTAGTGAAATATTCCATCAGAGCATTTACTGGCAGACTAATCTTAATTTTTGATCTGCCTTCACCATCTGTGAATGTATAACTACATGTATAGAAATGAATATAAGAAAACGTAAAATAGAATCCATATGCTGGTAATATATAAGAAAATTATAAAAAAAAATAACGGTTTCATCTCATCCCTTTTACTAGTACTTTCACTGCTTTCGCGTCTGGCGTATATACAAAATTTAGTCCTGGTATCTATGATGAGTTTATTCATATATATTCAGGTAATGTGACTTGTATACATAAGTATAATATAAAACAATTGATGGACGTTAACAATAGTATGACGTTAACAAATATAAGGGAGACTAATAATGTCATTTTAAGTCTTTAAAAATGTTACGTTAAAATCAATTCTTGAAATGCTGTAGTCTCCATATAAATAATGATCTTCAATTGTTCGAATCCCGAGTATTCAAATACATACGTAAGTAGACAAGAAAAAGTTAAGTAGAATCCGTATGCTGGTAACATATAAGAAAATTAATACATATAATAATGATAGAAATGAGAGGATATAATTATAAATCAACAGAATAGATGTATTTAATATATCTTAATAAAGGACGGTACCTTCATAAGGATCATGTCACATCCGAAGGATATTGAAATTTACGACTGCAGAAAATATCATCCGATCATTGATGAAATCATTACACTATTATATTCTGACCTCATTCATTTTTCCATTTTCTTTCGGTCAATTTCAACTTTCTTTGAATCCCACTATACTTTTCAACATTCATGTTATAAAGAAGATGTGGTATGAGTGTCAATGAGACAACTCTCCATCCAAGTCACAAATTATAAAAGTAAACCGTTAAAGGTCGAAGTACGGTCTTCAACACGGTGCCTTGGCTCACACTGAACAGCAAGCTGTACATGGCCCCAACAATGATTAATGTCCCACCTTTCAAACAAGGGAACCAACGGTCTAATCTATATAGAAAACGAAAAACTGGAAACATTTATGAACCACATCAACAAACGACAACTACTGAACATCAGATTCCTGACTTAGGACAGATGCAAACAATTGCAGCGGGTTTACAAAAATTTAAAAGGTACCAACCTTCACCCTTATCTGAACCAACAGTGTAACATCACAACATCGAAGACACAATACAAAATATCAATTGAAATGGCTTAACTCAATCAAAAGACATATCAACACAAGTGAACATGCAATAAACGAATAAATTTGATCTAATGTAAAAACAAAATCAATAACATAAGGCACTATTAATGTTAAAAAATGCCAAAAATAAATGTATGAACAGGCACTTGGATAGTTAGGAGTTAATCTCTTTATAGATTAAATGAACGCGTGTGCATGAATTTACCATGGTGACCTCGGCATTGTATTTACATAGGTAACAACTTAATAATCGACAACATGGGCTATCAAAGTGCAAACCAAGGGGAAACATAATAACGGATAAATTGCATTCAAGTTTTTGTAGATATGCAAGTCATTTAAAAAATTTAAATGAGAAGTTGGGTACCTTTCAATTAGGCGACAACAAAATGACATCAATGACTGAAAGTGTTTTTTTAGTTCATTTGTGTTAGACATGGATCTCTCTTTGCAAGTATATGTATTTTTCTAACATAAAAACAGTATGGCCATGCTATAAACGCTGCCAGCTCCCTGTAGAATTTATCTCATGTTTACCTTGATTCCAAGTAATTTGGAGTCTCTTGTTTTCTTGTCCTCAATGCTCTTCAACTTTGTACTTGTTTGGCTTTATACATATTTTTGAGCGTCACTGGTGAGTCTTGTGTAGACGAAACGCGCGTCTGGCGTACTAAATTATAATCCTAGTACCTTTGATAACTATCTTAAAGAATGGTGATATTCCTGTAGTTAGTGACTGCACTATGTAGGTGTTTATTGTATCTTTTATATTGATTACATTTGTTACATTATATTCCTGTACTGTGTAAGGCTGTCATCTAGAGATGTGTCATTCGATTTTCTTTGTATTTGTACGTCTATTATTTTTTTCGACGGAAATTTTTTTTTTAGTTGCAATCGGTGTGATATGTTTTACTATCTACTCGTACATATGGAATTATTCTATTTTTTTTTTAGTTTTATTACCTGTATATGTGATAAAACCTATCTTCTCTCCTTCCTGAACTATTTCAATATCTGGATAAACAAAGATTTTAGCAGTTGCAAAATATCCACATAGCGTCTGATAAAACGATTTTACAGTGACTGGACCTAAAATGAAGATATTGTATCAATAATAACCAGTAAAACTGTTGTTTGAACATCTAGAAAAAAGACATATCAATGACCTTAAACATTTTCATTAGGTGTATACGGACTCTCACTTTTGCTATATTCAATGATATAAGTACCACTAATTAATAAATTCATTAATACATGTTTAACTGTTTCACGTTCAGAAATGTAAATTTTTAATGTTCATCAGATTTAAACTATATCCCTTTTGGTTGATAATATCCAATGTGATGCTTTAAATAACGAAATACTTACTTTGAGCTGAAATAGATATACTCTCATAATTTGGACAAGTACTGGCTTCATTATTGTGAACAGTCTGCCTTCTGTAATCAGTAATGTAAAATTTTAAATAAATTAAGAAGAAACATAAACAAAATAATATGGCTACACGACTAATAAAAACATCAAACATATCTTTAAATGGTATTAGTTCAAAAAATTGTTGCGTATACCATAAAAATTGCAATGCACAAAAGAAATTTGTATTTGAAGGAAAATTACAAAAGCAACCAAAATTAAAGCATTCTCCATGGACATTTGAAAACCAGTTACGTATGCCAATAAACTCTAAAAAATAATTTGAATGCTAGCACACATAGGAACTGACGGACAAGTTCTATTGTCATTTTTCTTAACAGAATAAAGAATAAAATAATAGAAATACCGAAATACAAGAAATATTTAAATCAGCAAGTCCCGTACCAAATGACAAAAAAAAGTCTCAAACACATCAATTTAATATAAAAAAAAACTGTCATCTTCCGGACTTGGTACAGGCATTTCCTTATGTAGAAAATGGTGGATTATACCTGGTTTTAAAGCTAGCTAAACCTCTCACTTGTATGACAGTCAAACCAAATTTCATTATATTGGCAACAATATATGAACAAAACCAACAGACGTAAGTGGTACAAATGTCCAAAATATGGGGAAAATTAGTCTACATTGTGTTATAATCTTAATCACAATTGAAATACATGCTATATGTAATAAATACAGCTGTTATAATTAAGTCATCATATATACCAGGACTAAAATTTTATATTTACGCCAGACGCGCGTTTCGTCTACAAAAGACGCTTGTATAAAAAAAATGTTTAAAAGGCCAAATAGAGTATGGAGTTGAGGAGCATTGAGGACCAAAAATTCGTAATTTTTTTGGAAATACAGCTAAGGTAATCTATTCCCGAGGTAGAAAAGCCTTAGTTTTTCAAAAATTTCTAGTTTGTTAACAGATATAACTTTGTACACAGACAAATGGTTAACATTTTCCTCTTATCTTGGAAACTGTTAGAAATATAAAGAAAGCAAATCTTTACATCGAAATGTTTACACATATAACAGTTATGGCTGCTTTTGAGCATCATCTATTGCCGTTACGTTAAACAGTTCTATATTAGCTGAAAATCAACATACGTGTAGTATAAGTAAATAAAAGTCAAAACACAATCAGTTTCAAATATACAAATAAAATCCATATATGTCAAAGAGAGAAAAATTGCATAGAATTAAACAATATACTGAGGACTAGCCCCCAGGGGGACGCAACTTCAGGAAATCGCCCAAGATACATAATTCCAAAAGGGAATATCATTCTTATCCGCACCAATATTATACCTTGGGGCAAAGACATTACGCATTCATTACTCACCACATTTATATGGGAAACCTGGTAAACGTTTCCACGGGTTGAACAAAGGCGAAAAGCAGTTTCGTTTCAACATACATTGATATAAGCATGCTTAGTTATACTTATTATTAAGACAACGATGACGGAGATATTATTTTTCGTGCTGGAATGAACCAGAAAAGGTTAAATAAATTAAGTTTACATTTATTTAAAAGTCCGCACTTTGAATCAAAATAATTTTGCAAAGGAGCTTAAAGAAATATAGATAGATATACTTTAGTTTTCGTCATGGACTATTAAATATAAATATAAAACCGTTTTAAACCTTAACAAATATTGTACTGTACAATGTAAATGTATTGGCAATTGGTCAGAGAAGTAA
The DNA here is from genome assembly GCF_963676685.1 of Mytilus edulis. Classification (NCBI taxonomy): domain Eukaryota; kingdom Metazoa; phylum Mollusca; class Bivalvia; order Mytilida; family Mytilidae; genus Mytilus; species Mytilus edulis. The sequence continues at coordinate 59,417,707 of NC_092353.1, read as the reverse complement.
TTATTGACCTGTATTTTCAAATAACCTGATATGGTTTTGAGCATAAGTCTTATAAAATGCAATTATTTTTTGTAATTTTAGTCTTATTTTGAACACCACATGGATAATTCGTGTATAGGACTATAAATTCCGCCGTTGTAATGACGTTTAAATATTATAAAAAGTAGTAAAGTCAATTACTGTATATAAAAGGTAGTAGTTTGAATTGATTTAGTCGAAATGCATTCAGGGACCAGACTAAAATGATCACACTCGAACTCGTGGTCAACTAAGTCATAAACCCTTCCAAATGAAGTACGTTAATAGTGAACGACATATATAATATAAAAAAGTATTTAAGAAGATAGAAATACCAGTAATAACTCCGAGGGGTGTGCCTTTTCCCCTTAAAGAATGTACCCATTTTAATAGAACTTTCACTGAAATTCAGAACCTATAGCTAAATTATATTAAAGAATGAATGACCTATACTTATATACAAGTTAGGAGACAAATTTCCGGGGTTCATTTAGCGAACTATTTGAAAGATGAACTTGCAAATAAACTGATTAGATTTAATATGATAATTGACCATTTATAACCAAAGATTCTAAATAATATATCTATATATGATATGTAATTCATACACACCCTAAATCAATATATGGTTATCAAACATAAATGCTCTTTAATATAGAATGTTATCAAAAAGAGTCACTTTTATATTAAATCTTGCAATATTATGACCCATATTTTTGGCACATCCTCTTGTAACAAATAATTTGAAGTGAACCCCCTGGATCAACCATAATCATCATTCAAACCCTGGTCTACCCCCATGTCTTATTGAGATTGATACATTTATTCTAAGTATAGAACATACAACAAAAGTGTTCTTGGAAAACCTACAAAAAATATAATAGGTGGAATGTTAACTCGCTTGACAAGTTTAAACGGAAATAAACATCTGTCGAGGCAAACACGTCTATTAAACGTTTTGAATTAACATACTGTACCGACACATATTATTAGTATCTCGTTTCAAATATGTTGATTATGGTTACTCTAAGGTTACTGTAAAGTTTCCTTATATTTTAATTAAATTCTATATTGAACGAAAAAAAACAGTCTACTCATTTCACCTACCTTGAGTTTATATCGGCCATACTGCGGAAATACGTTTTAAATCATAAACGTAGTGTTAAAGGACGTAGCTATTAATACAAGTGGAAATTCCCAATCCTATATTTAAACATTTTTTAATATCGACACATTTACATGTAATAACATGACTTTTGTATTATGTGTTTAAAAGGTAAGAAATTCCTTTTTGATCGTTTTGCAATGAACTGTATTGTAGCAAAATAATAATGATTACCAATAGTTTGAAATTATATATTAATTATATATTAATCACGTGACTCAATTAATTGTCAGTTGACCAACTTTACTGAACGAAAGTAAGTTTATAGGAAATCGAAATTGCATAAGTTTTTTGTTCGCAGGAAACCAACATATAATAACATGGCAAACACTTGATATATTGAAAGTAAAATATTGAGCAGAATATAAATTAGTGTAGTCAATGCACATAGAACACAATTGATATCGAAAGTACAAAAAAAAAAACCCCAAAACATTTCAAAGCCTTCAATCAACTTGCACAAAAACAAAACTGTTATTGGAGGAACATTCTAAAAGCGACCATAATAATAATAATAATAATAATAATAGTAATAATAATATTGATAATGATAGTAATAATAATAATAATAATATTGATAATGATAATGATAATATTAAAGCTAATAATAATAATAATAATAATAATAATAATAATAATAATAATAATAATAATAATAATAATAATAATAATAATAATAATAATAATAATAATAATAATAATAATAATAATAATGATAATGATAATAATAATAATAATAATAATAATAATAATAATAATAATAATAATAATAATAATAATAATAATAATAATAATAATGATAATTATCATAAAAATGATAATACTACTACAACAACTAATAATAATGGAAATAATAATTAAAAAAAAATAATAATGATAGTAAAAATGATTACAATAATAATAAGTATTTCTAGTATTGATTGCAATTAATGAAATATTTACAAATACAAGAAGAACTATAAAGCTTGTGCATGTCAAGTTATGTGACATTTTTTCTTTTCTTTCAGATGAAACATGATAGAAGTATCACTGGGGTCGGAAATGACTGACTTATAAGGTATATACCTTATAAACTAATTGACAGATTGAAACTTTTTTAATATCTTTTTTTTTATTTAAAGAAAGGTAGGCTTTCAAAATAAGAAAAAATATATAAAAAAAATCAATGATCTAGAAATGTTGACTCTGCTAACAGAGAACTGGTGATTGAGATTTCATTACTCTAAAAGTTTGTTTCTTTCTAGATAATGAATGCTTTATGCTGACTGTTTACATAAGTGTATGCGATGGGCAGTTGTCTCCTTGACACCTGTGATTAAGATTTTATCACTTCAATATTTTCTAAACGATGAATGCTTGATGCTGACTGTTTACATAAATGTATGTGACTGCCAGTTCTCTCATTGGCAACCATACTAAATATCTTCATTCTTTATCATTCAAGTTAAAAAATTACTACATGGATCTTGTACATGTAAATGGTATGATGGGTTATTATTCAAATTATCTCATTTTTAATGTAGATTTGGACCGTTAGTTTTCCCATTTGAATGGTTTTACACTAGGAGTATTTTGGAGCCCTTTATAGCTTGATGCTCGATGTTGAAGGCCGTACTTTGACCTATAATGGTTTCCTTTTATATATTGCTCCTTGGATGGAGAATTGTGTTATTGGCTTTAATTTATGCTTCATCTTCTTATGTCTATATAATCAATTATTTCTGTTTTTATTGAAACAATTGCTTTGATAACATTTATTTTCAGTATGGAATATAATAAAAGAACGCTGAATCAGAAATATAGATTATTAGAACGAGGTCTATCCTGTCAACGACCACCTCTACAAAACATATAGCAGATATAAAGTTTTTGCTACCCAAAATGGACTTTAGAATGAAATGTAATTTGTATGACAAGGAGTATGAAAATGATTCGCAAAGTCATAATAATTACTTTAGTAATCAGCCGGATGTTAAAGTCGATTATGGTTTTTGGTTTTTTTAAATCAGCAAATATTTAAATATGAATCATTTTGGAAAGAAATATCCAAATAAAAGTCAGTATTCTCTTTTAAAACATTTTGTCAAATTGAAGATAATTCAACACCGTGTTGAAAATATTTTAAGACATTCAATAAAGAAATGCTTTTATCTCATTTTTAAGCGTTATCGAAGGAAATTAGCAATACAACTGTTTTTAGATTATTTTATAAAGAATCAGCAATATTTTCACACAAGAACAAAAAATCATGCAAAACGAATTCGAAAATGTTCGAAGGAAGATAAGTGTATAAGAAATCAATCAAAAATCAATTCTATAATTAAAACAAAAACGGTTGGGGAAAAAGAAACAAGTTCTAATAGTAAAAACGAACCAGAAACTTATTACAGAAATAACACTGAGTTTGCAAACGATACCGATAGATATGGAAGTAGTTTCTCAAAGGTACCCACACTTCGAAATGATGGCATTTACACAAGAAGAACAATTAAAATGAGCAGTCCCTTTGAAAGACAACGTTCACTTACGAAATGGATATATGGAGAAGTAAACCAAATTTTGCAAGCAGGGTTTAAATATACTGGAAAATTAGACTTACTTTACTGCGAAACGTGTGAAACTAGGACATCATATCTTGAATGGATGGGAGAAAAGACGCCATCTGAGGCACATTATAATATGAGTCCTCATTGTGAACTTGCTAAGTCACAAACTCAGTTCAACGTGAATAATGTCTTATATAATAGAGATTATTTGTATCCGAAGTATGAACATTCGTATGAACGTGTTTCTTCGTTTGGCAAATGGCAGTATGGCGACATCCAATCATACACAAGACTGGTTAATGCAGGATTTTTCTATAAAGGTAATGCTATAGCATATAGTTAAATAGTATACTATCGAAATTGAAAAACTTTTAGTTAAGCAAATGGGAAGCACCATTATTAATCAATAAAAAAAAATGACAAGGCAAACGAAAAAAGTAAAACAATAATTATTTTTGATCGTTTAACATGACCCATATTTTTTTTCAATAAAATCTATGGCGAACGAACATGATACTATATTAATAAATAAATAAAGGCAACAGTAGTATACCGCTGTTCAAAACTCATAAATCCATGGACAAAAAACAAAATCAGGATAACAAACTAAAACCGAGGGAAACGCATTAAATATAAGAGGAAAACAACGACATAACACTAAAATGTAACACACATAGACAAAATTCCACGAGAATAACAAATATAACATCAACTCTACTAACAAAAACATCGAAGAAAGTAAAGGTGGTTGAAAATGTTGCGCGCAATCTGTTTTAAGTTTTTCAAAGGAAAATGCGATGATTAAATAAAACTTTTAACCAGTTGTTCTTATCTTTATCTTTATCATCACATACACTATATTCATCGCCGTATGCCTCGCAGCATTTTTCCACGATACATTTTTACATATTATGTATTTTTTCCGAGTCATCTTTCAATTCTTTTTGCCATTAGACGTTTAACCGAGTTCACAAATTATGATGAATTGACTTATCTTACCAAAAAGTAAAACAGCATAAATACCGAACTCATAGGGAAATTCATAACGAAAAGTCCTTTGAAAAATAGCAAAATTAAAAGCTCAGACACATAAAACAAATGGAAAAACAACTGTCATATAATTAACCTGGAACATGAATGACGGTCTGGATGGTGGGGGGTCTGTTATTCTGTAAACATTAAATTTTCACCCCTTTTTACTCTAATCTTTAAAAAATTAACCCCTTTTTCCTCTAATCTACAAAGAATTAGACCACGGATTTCTCTAATCTTCATTTTGTTTGCCCGTTATTCTCTAATCTTCATTTTTTTAAGGGCATTATTCTTTAATCATTTAACCCCATCCAAACCCTCATGCATTTCCTTAAAAATGATGGAATAAACCTTGTTTTATAGCTATAGTTAGTATTGGTAACTTTGGAAGCGCAGTATTTCTAAATTTAAAAAAAACCAAAGTCAGTTTCATGTGAAAATCATTGCACATTTTGTTTAAAGAGAAATAAGAGATCATCTGTAGAAACCTAAAAAATAAGCATTCTCTTTACCTCTCTGATCTAGTTGTTGTTGTTATGTTTTTGTCCTCCACATAAGGTAAAATGAAGAAAAAAGTAAATTTTTCTGGAAAATGACACCAATAATAGTTATTTAAATATATAATAGAAACCAAGATCTAACTGCTGCATACATTTGGTGGAATATTTGATTCAGAATATCTATTTATGCATCGAATAAAGAGATGAATCATTATATCATGTAAATTCAACTGATTCATATCAAGGAAAATTCCTAATATTACTGCAGGTTGGTCAGACTATACTGTTTGTTTTTGTTGTGGACTTTGGGTTGCAGAATGGGAAAAAGACGAAGATCCTTGGAAAGTCCATGCTAAATACTGTCCTGTGTGCTTGTTTCTGAAAAAGTCAAAAGGCCTGAAATATATAAGGGATATACAGACCGAATGGAGAAAGGTAAAGAAAAAAACACGTGTTGAATTTCGTTCGTCCAATGACATTTTCTGTATTAATTTTCTCCACGAAAGCTGAAATCTATATAATAAAAAACCGGGGAGATTCAAATAAGTAGAAACGCCATAAACGTGATGAGCTATAAAACCAATTGAAAACATGCACAGTTTTTTCCGAGGTCAACTAAACCTAACAGACAGGAATCTTAGTTTAAACAAATATTAACTTGATTTATTAACGGTAAATTGATGCCAAAACATATACAAGAAATCATGTCAGTACCACAGCATTGGCATGTGAACTGATGGTACCCTATGATATACACTATCAATTATCAGTGGTATGAACTCAGTGATATATATAGTAATAGAAACTAACAAACTCTTTTTACCTTCATCGAGATCGCCAAAATCATTACCTTTGAAAGCCGAGAATGTTAAGAAACGTAGAAATACTCATAACTAAATAGTTTAAAGATTTCATGATCAGCAATCTGACTATGTGTGTATATTGATGAGGAAATCGATGATGTAGTATATATTTTCCAGTGGCAAATATAACATGATTATAAGGATGAGTAAATGTAAAAAGTAAAATACCAAAATATTGAACTTTAACGAAAATTCAAGACGGAAAGTCCCTTAACTGTTTCTGTTGTGTCGTTGTTCTCCTCTTATATTTGACGAGTTTCCCTCAGTTTTATTCTGTAACCCTGATTTGTTTTTTCTTCAAACGATTTATGAATTTTATACAGCGGTATAGTCTGTTACCTTTATTGAACTTATGGCAAATTCACAAAATCAAAAACATCAACGAGTTAAAATAATTGTCAAATTCCTGACTTGATACAGTGAATTCCTTATGTAGAAAATGGTGGATTTAACCTGATTTTATAGCCATTCAAACCTCTCACTTGTATAACAGTCGCATAATATTCTGTTTTATCAATGTTTATTGACAACAACGTTTGAGCACAACACAGACATAATTGGTGACACATTATAAGAACATGTCAACAAACAAAAACAAAATGGCTTGTTGTCTCTCTATACACATGATAGACAAAACACATAAGCTAAGTTTGGTAAAAAAAATATGTTTGTACTTAATCGAAACGCTCAGATAATATGAACACTTGTAACACTACTCTGACCCATTATTCTAAAGCAGGAATATTGCATACATTCCATAGAAGTAGCAAATTTTATATCCATGGTTGTCTCGATCTAGATAAAAAAAAAAAACATTCCCACTCCCTAAACAATTTGCCTCGATAATACTACGCTTGACTACATACATCGGAAACAGTTCGCAAATAACGAATTAAACAGATCAACTTTTCGAATTAAAATGTATTTGCCAAAATACCATAATATGCCCGTCAAATTCTTTCATCATAAAATGTTATGACACAAGTTTTAATTTGAGGAAACATGCTTATAAGTAAGCTATTTGAAGATGTACATGTATCACTTGCAATATAAACTGTATTCAGCGCATATCAATTAAATAAAAAATATATTATATATGGTATCTATCTTTTACTATATTACAGATTTACAAACCCTTAAAGCCATCAATGGAAGACGAAGCAAACAGAATCAAAACATTTCAATTGTCGGATGAGTATAATTGGAGTAAAAAGGCTGAGCCACTTGCAAAAGCTGGTTTCTTTCTAGGTTTATGTTGTAATGCAAACATACATTTTTTTTTATTCCAAAAGATCATACAACACACATTGTAATTTATTTTTATATATAGAAAAACTTTTCAGAAATAAATCAAACATATTTTTATGTAATAATAAGCAAATTCCTTAAAGGATAACCACCCTTTTCGACAGTCGGTGCGCAGAAAAGAGTTTTAAAGAGTAAAACGATCAATTTCATGCTTAGTTTACACATACAATGTATTCATTTTTTCTATCAAATTGTTGATTAATTAATTGTTGATCAGTAATTGATAGTAACAAAATCTAAGAACTTGGATATACCAAAGAGGAAGAGTAATTCGTTTTGATAGTTATGATCATCTGTGTTAACATAATTATTTACATTTGGAATACAAGGTAGCAATTATTGTGCCATCGGCAACATTACTAACATTTTCTAAATTAACCACTTTTTATAATAAAAATACAGTTATGCGTGGTGTTAGTACTTTATCAATCTATTTAAAAATTGAGCCAAATAGTATCACGACCAACTACGTACGCATTTTGTTTATGTCATCCATGCCGACCGTAATTCCACATCAAATTTACGAAATATTGGAAGTTTTTTTCGAATAATTAGAAAATATTTCAATGGGTTTTAAAATGTATTTTCTCAATAAATTCACTGCAGTTCTTCACAGATAGATAAAATAATATTGCACCCTTACATCTAATCACATCGCTCCTACGTTGACTTCCTTCACCTGTCTCTTGGTTACACATAAGGCCAACATATTGCTGGGAAAATGTAATACTACTTTTTTCCTTATACATAGAAGACATACATAAAACTATGATAATGATGACGACGACGACGATAATGCGTGATAATGAGGTCAAATTATCTTTCTTTTTGTAGAATGCATTGCAGGAGAAAAACTAAAAGTAGTGTGTCATTACTGTAATTGCCAGCTAGAACCATGTATACATGACTGTGATCCTTGGCTTGAGCACGTTAAACGAATGACAGAATGTAAATTTGTGGAAATAAGGAAAGGAAAGAAATTTATTTCAAGGATATTAGCTAGGTAAGACTAACTTCAATTCGTGTTTGTTTGACTTTAATTCATTCATATTCGCAATGTATTGATCAGTTTTAACTTATATATTACTTCTTATGATACATTCAAAACAAATATCCTGGCTGTCCTACCGAAATTACCACTAGGCTGAGACAGTTAATGCAAACTAGATATGCACGATTTGTCTTTCTTGTCGTTTTGCACTTTCAGTGTTTAAAAATTGTCTTTTTGGTATTAATGTGTTATTATAAAACAGTCTTTATAATAAAAACCCATTATAGATACCAGGTTTTAATTTGTTCACCAGACTTCGAAATACTGATCAGTGGCGCTCGAATAAAACAAGTAGAAAAGGACAGTTAAATACAAAGTTCAAGAGGTTCAAGGACCCAGAGTTCGAATGATTTTGCCATTTACTTACTGTATTTTAAACAATCCATAGCTTTTAAAAAACAGTTGGTTTTAAAATATAACGATATCAATGCTATTTCATGGCAAAACTGAAGTGCTGACGGTGCTGATGGTATAAACCCTATTGTTTCATTTCATAATTTCCATTTCTTTTTACTCCCGTCTTTATTAATTTCTAGTGTGACATTCTTAAAGCCTGTTCAAATGGTTAAACATTTAAGTACAATTTTGTACTTGAATTTGAAAAAAACAAATGTTGCCGTAAAAAAAACAATTGGTTCAAAATACTATAAAATAGCAAAATCAGACACATCTTTCCAATTATATTGATGAATATCATAGATGCATTATCTGCATATGAGGATGACGTTATTTGTGCATTTTTTCTTTATTTCAGCAGAGATAGACCTTAAACTTTTCAAGTCATAAAATTAACTAGTGAATCTTAAAACATTTAACATTTGCAAATACACAAATAAATTGCAAATATATAGTAAGAAGGAAGATGGACGAACATTAGATATTTTTTCAATCTGATAAGCATTAGTACAATATTTGGAACTACTGCATGTACAGTACATCTAGGAAGGAATGCATGTATAGACATGCTAGCGATCCCTTAGTTCTGCAAATGATCCAAGTAGCACGATTACATGTTACCTTCATGTTAAATAAACACGAAGAAACATGAAGGTAAAATCGATATTGGATTTGAAAAACAAAAATTAGCATGTGTTTAAATACATTGTCTTACATGTATATAAGTCTTTGGAAATATATTCCTCATACACAAGTTCCTGCCGATATTTCATATATCTGATATTGAGAATTAGGAGATACAAATTACACAATATCTGATCAAGCTACTAATTTAGAAATACACAAAATAATTCAGACACACAAAACGAAGTATGGCGATAAAATAATAAGTCTTCTAGTGGCTAGTGGAACAATCTTCTCACTGATGAAAACAGGAGTTCATAGAACTAATGGGCTGAACCGGACATTTTACTCATTGATGAAAACAGGTGTTCATGGATCTTATGAGCTTTACTGGACATTTTGCTCAATTATGAACACAGACGTTCATGGACCTCATTGGCTAAACCCGATAATTTACCCACTGATAAAAACAGGCGTGTATAGAGCCTATAGGCTAAACCAGACATTATATTCATTGACAAAAAAAGGCGTTCATTGAATGTATATATTTAACCGTACGATCTAGAAAACAATAAAAAAAAAAAAGGGTGCTCATCATGAAGCTAACGGGATAATCTAGACATTCTACTGATTAATGATAAAAGCTTTCATGGCACTACTGGACTGAACCTGACATTCTACTACCTGATGGAAACAGGCGTTCACAGAAAGTTTTCAAAACTGAACGATTCGTCTTTTTGAAATAGAATGTAAATATTGTAGAATGTCACCAAGTTCGGAAAACAGCTTTAAATGTAGCAGGTAAAACAAAACGAGTACCTGGTAAATCCAGAGTTTGAAAATTGAATTTATATGTTATTTAGTAAACAGGCATTTGTAAAAGCTATTATTATATTTTTAAATTGCATATTATTAGCAGTAAAGCCAAAATAAATTATAAACATTGTCGAACTAAAGAAGAAAATGTCACTCATTTTATAACCAGATGTCTAGCATAAGAGAGTATGCGTAGATCGTAGTTATATGAATGCAGTAAATAACATATTGACTTTAAAATTGGAAGTGTTAGTGTTATAAGTTCCGAGATGTTATTCTCAATTTTATATAGCATCACCAAACAGCTGAATCTGTGTGTCTTAGTGTGCCTACTAGAATGACAGAAGTATTACTGGCCTTGTATTGCTATGTGGTGTTGACTACCTTACTCCAAATGTAATAATAACCTTGTTTTAAAGATTTAAGTGTGAAATTAACCTTTAAAAGAAAAAAAAAATTGAAACCTTACGTATGTTTAAATGCTTTATGGTGTAAGCTTTTTATTTGGGGATACCAATGTGAATGTGTAATATAAACCATCTTTTCCATGCTGATTTTGTGCCCATATAGTATAGGTTTAGGTTTATAAATCCGTTTTTGGATGAAGTCCTAATTAACAGTAGAAAGATAAAAAAGTTTGATTGACGGTTCCATGATAGCCAATAATATGGAGTCAGCCGTGCAGATAAGAATGAATGAATGTGCCAGATCATGGTATGTTGTATCTAAAATACATGTTATATATAGTTGCATATCTTAAGAGTCAATTACCATTTTTTTTTAAAGCATAATCAGTAACTTATTAACCTGTCAAAAAGAGGTAACACGGTGAATTAAACAGAATCTGCTTACCCCTCCGGAGCATCTGAAATCGTTTTAATTGGGGTTCGTATTGTGCAGTATTTAGTTTCCAAAGTTGTGTGCTGTGTACTGTTGATAGTCTTAATGTCGTTTTTTTTTCATTGCCATTGTCAGTTTGTTTTCGACTTATGAGTTCTACTATCACTTCAAATCTTTCAACTCTCTTTTGCACAACAATTTTCAAATATAAAATAATCATTCGCCGTTTCTTCTACACATAAATTATAAAATAAAATTCATGTGTTTTATATGCACAATTAATCGAATGTCGAAACTCATTTCTACATTAAAATGTTCAATTTTCTAATATTCTATTGATAACCAAATCAAACGGATAGGAAAAAGGGACAGTTCCTTTATATTCTCTCAAACACACCAAACCGCGTACGTCTACTAACGCAGAGAACGATTATTAACTTATATATGTATAACAATATATGTTCATGTTATGCTAAATAGCTTCAGTGCTACACTAGAAAGAATCTATTTGGTTCTTTTTATATTGTTGTTTACAATATTAATGCTTTCACTCATTCCTTTTCAGAAAGAAAAGCTAAAGAAGAATAGGATTTTTGATGATACAAACTTTGAAAATTCACAAACGATTAGATAAATAAACAATTCGTTATTTGAAATTAAATATGCAAATATACTTGAGTCTGAACTGACGATGATTATAATCATAACAACATTGTGATTTGTGTCCTGTACATTATATGCATTATGCTTGGTAATTGATTACAGGCAACCAAAACGTTTTCTTTATGGAATTTGGTATCAGATGTTGCAGGGCGAGCGCAAAAATTGCTCCGACAGAGTTATAAGGAAGATTTACTGATTTCAACACTTCGTGAAGGTGATTGTCACCATCATAAATTAGTTGACCGATACGATATGACTGTCTCACAAGCGGCATGTTTTCATGGTCTTGAAACTAAAAAAAACTGTAAGGTCGTCTGATGTGCTTTTTTTATATTATCGACTGTGTCTCTCCTCGAATGTTTTATTTTGACTGAGAATTCGCATGGCCGATGATGTATACGTAGCCGGAAACTCATGCAACCTCCATGGTCCTCTTCTTTTGGAGAATATGCAATCCCAATAATGTGTCCTTTCACATTCAATTGACGAGAATAACTTTTGTTGTCACGACTGTATTGTCGTTACGACAAAAGAGATGATTTCAGCTTTCTTTATTGTGAACTTTTCATTTATATGTAGCAAATTTCCAGCAGCGCATGCGTACGGAGTATACATTTCCCAGTTTATACGATATAGGGCTTGTATATCCTATCATGATTTCATTGATTGCTCACAAGGAAGATGTAAAACCAAGAGTTCTAATGGGTGAAAATGACATAATTCCTTCGTAAGTTTTAAAGACGCCATCACGAGTTAGATGCCCGTTGTAATATATTCGTTACACAAATGATAGCAGATATGTGCCTAATGTCGTAACTTCAATTCCCTTTTTGCCGAATGTGACCACTAAAATAGACGTATTACTGAGTTTGTACTAACATGAGCAACACGACGTGTGCCACATTTGGAGCAGAATATGCTTAACCTTTCGGAGCACATCACCTTAATTTTTGGTTGGGTTCGTGTTGCTCATTCTTTTGTTGTATTTTGTATATTGTGTAATATTGTTTGTATGCTGGTCTTCTTTTTAGCCATCGTATTGTCAGTTTATTTCGACTTATGAGTTTGTATGTCCCTTTGGTGATATTCTTATTTGCTTATATAATAAACTACCGTGATTTCTTATTAAGAAGATCGAAGAGTAAATAGTTCTATTTGAATTTGGAACGAAATTAACATGTCTAGTACTTTTTTTAAAGTTAAAAAAAAAAAAAAAACAACAACAACAGTATTTCAGTCTTTTTGATATGATGCAAACGGCGACCAATGATCAAAATGCAAGTAACTTATTTAAAAAGTTGCCACAGATTAAAGAGTATGGTCATGTTGGTTTTTGCAACATGAATTGGAAGTTTTTTTTGGAATGAATAGAGCACCCGACCAGTAGCTATCACGGTCAATTCACCAACTCCAGTTCCTTTCTAAATCACTTTTTTTTTTTATCAAACATTACAAATTATTTGTTTACTTCAAAGACGAATATCAATTGCAAAACAATATTGAAAATTTAATAAATCGGATATTCATTCATCTATTTTTGAAGATTTATTGAACTCAAATAATAGTTGTTTTGTTACACGACTCTCACAGCTGAGAGTAGGGTTTATCGCCCACTAACAACAATGAACAATTTTAACCAGTTTAACCCTGCAGTATTCTGCATGTGCCTATCATAAGTCAGTGATTATCATATCTGTATTTCATTCATTGGTTATAACATGAATTAGGCTTTTTGGTTTCTCGTTTGGGTTTTACATTTGTAATTAATTCAGAGCCTTTTATAGCTGACTATGCAGTGTGGGTTTTACTCATTGCTGAAGGTCATACGGTGACGTACAGTTATTAACTGCTTTGTTTGGTAGAGAGTTGTATAAATAACAGAGTAATACTACATTTTATTTTTTGTATGAATGTATTGCCAAGATGTAGTGCACATCCCAAATAACATAACAAAGTATTTTGTTCCGAATTGTTGATTGGTTTAATAATAACTACATACTTTTTTATCTGTAAAATTTATGTTCTATGATGTCCACAATCATTTTTAGCACAACTACAACCATATTCACAACTATTACAGTGTTTGATAGAACAATCATCCCGTTGTACTAGGTTACAAGCAGTATGGTGGTTACGAGCGTGTGTTAATGATTCTCGTCTAAAAATCGAAGTTTGTACGATATCGGTGATTGTCGGTTCACGGTCTGCCATGGTACGCTTGGTCTTTTAAAAGAAGGTATATTCATCCCAAAATATTCACCAACACCATTTGCTATTTCAAGATTTCTTAAATATATTTTCCATCTTGGAGGAGGTGTCACTTGTTTCACCTTACAATTTTTCATTTTCACCAAACCGATTCGCGGAACCTTTCGTCTATCCAATCTGAAATCTTTAATATTCAAATCCGTGTGTCGCTCTTTTTTTGAACCGAACTTTTCGGGGTTGTCGTATTCAATTGATTTGTTTTGTATTTTTTTCGGATATTCTTTTTGTTGGCCCAAACGATACGGTTCATTAGTACTAACCAATGATTTTGTCCTTCCGCACTCAACGTCTGTTTGTCTATTATCGTCTTTGTCTATGGATTTAATTTTGAAATGTGTATTACTAGGTTTGATGAAATCAGTTTTTATTTCTCCTTTGTGGAGAAATTCCAGGACATCTTCAAGGCTTCCTTTTTGACAGTCATCTTTTAATTTCTGGAGACTTGTTGCTATCTTAAATGCAGTATATTTGTCGACATCTGACAAAACCTCTAAACTAAATTGGCCCTCGTTTTCCGAAAACAATAGTACATCAAAATTGTGATGAACAGAATCATTATCTATTATAATTTGTTTCATCGCAATAGGAGGATCAGACCGATGTGATTTCGAGCTGGAGAGAATACATGTATCTCTTTCTTGACATGAATCGCCAGAAATGTTTGTAAGTGTAAAAGATTTGAATGCTGAAATTTGTTGGCTAAAATCAAATTTCTTTGTACTTTGCACATTGAATTCAACATTTAGTCCACATTGGGAAAATAGCTCCTGAAAAGGAAAGCATTGGCTATTGAAAAAAGATAATTGATCATACAAAATCAGAACATTAAAACAAAAACAAAACACTAAAGAGTTATAAAAGGTACCAGGATTATAATTTTATACTCCAGACGTACGTTTCGTCTACATAAGACTCATCAGTGATGCTTAGATCAAAACATAGTCATAAAACCAAACAAGTACAAAGTTGAAGAGCATTGCGGATCTTGATTTCAAAAAAGTTGCGCCAAATACGTCTAAGGTAATATATGCCTTGGATACGAAAATCCTTAGTTTTTCGCTAATTTCATAGTGTTGTTAACAGGCAATTTATAAAAAAAAAAGAACATATGATTGATATCCATGTCAACACCGAAGTTGGCTAGTGATACCCTCAGGAACGAAACGTCCACCAGCAGTGGCATCGACCCGGTGGTGAAAATAGTTCTCTACACATTTCTCATCAGTGATGCTCAGATCAAAACACATGCAAATTTGAAGAGCATAAATGATCCTGAATTCCAAAAAGTTGTGCCGAAAACTGTTAAGGTAATCTATGCCCGGGATATGAAAATCCTTAGTTTTTCGCAAAATGTATAGTTTTGTAGAAGTGCTGACTACTGGGCCGGTGATACCCTCAGGAACGAATTGTCCACCAGCAGTGGCATCGACCCGATCGTGCAAATAGTTATCAAAGGTACCAGGATTATAATTTTATACGCCAGACGTGCGTTTTGTCTACATAAGAATCCTCAGTTACTTGTATGCTCAGATCAAAGTAGTCATAAAATCAAACACGTACAAAGGTGAAAATCATTGAGGATCCTATATTCCAAAACGTTGTGCCAAATACGGCTAAGATTATCTATGACTGAGATATTAAAATGCTTAGTTTTTCGCAAATTTTATAGTGTTGAAAACAGGAAATTTAAAAACATGACCATATAATTGATATTCATGTCAACAACGAGGTGCTAACTACTGGGCAGGTGATCACCTCAGAGACGAAACGTCCACTAGCAGTGGCATCGACCCAGATCGACAATTATAAAGAGGTTCCCCTCATTCGATCGACCGATTGACAGAGATCAATATTAAATTTCCGGGACATTTTGAAATGTTAATAGCTTGAATAATGTAAACAAATAATTTAGCGATTTTCGCGAGTAGAAAGATAACGCGAATATAAATCAGAATGACAAAAATAAGTACACTTTCTGTCGATGTATTCTGAATAATATGAACAAGCTTGGCTTTTTACTCACATTTCCACTGTTAGAATTTACTTAAGAGTTCATTTGTTTTATAATAATAATTTTAATGTACAAATTTAGGATTTGAATTTGTAGACAATGTCTATAAAACAGATGTCTTAATGCGGGTGATGCAATTGTGTGTAGATTGTTTTTGTTTTGTTTTTTTATGTAATTTCTAGAAATCTTACCTCATGTTCAGAACAACCTACAATGTAGTGAAAGAGGGTATAATATGAGACATAAAACCATGAGATATTGAACATGATTTTTATAAGACATTTTTAGGCTGCAGTTTTCGGTAAAGTTTGTCAGGAATAAAACATACAGAGAAGAATAGAAAATAGGATGCATACTATTTTTCTTTCATTTAAATATATATAGGTGTATTCTACTATTTGTCCATCGCTAAACACTTTCTGTTTTGTATAATAAATTCAATCTTCTTATAGATTAAAACTTTAAACCGAATAAGAAATATTTCCAAAATGATTGCTAATCAATGTAAACAACATCATTTGTTTTATATGTCTATACAAACCTTTAAAAGACAAAACGAAGTTATCTATCATAGTAGGTATAGGAAACGACTTTGATGTCTTGAATTGGTGATATATTATATGTATTTTTCGAATAGAAGGATACTAGTTGCTCTTGGCAATTTACAATCCGGTAATTGGTCGCTTTTATTCCAAGAAGAATGATAAAGAATGAAATTGTGGTTACCACAAGTGGAACTAATCCGTTGTCATCTTTGACACAAATATTGCATTCTCAAACATATCAGGACGCCGATCATTCAAACTTGGTAGAATCTCTTGAACGTCATAATTGAGACCGTTGTAATGATAATAGCTTGAAACCTCTTCATATAAAAATAACTAAAGAATTTTCTATGAAATTCTATGAGTTCGGTTCAATTAATTGAGAAGAAGACATTTAACACGCGGAACTAAGTTTTAACAAATGTAATGTTTCATACTTGAAGATTTATCCATGAAGACTCTGATTTCATGTTGTTTTTCTTTTTAAAAGATCAAGCTTACGATAGGTTTCATAGTTGGAATATACCGATAGATTTATTTTAATTCTAATAATTCTGATTCTGTACTCCCAACACAAAGTGATAAGATAGTGTGATTATTTTTAAATTGTATTTAAATTCACCTTCAACCATTAAAAGTGCTGTCCTGGTTTTGTTAATTACAAATATGCTGGTATGTTCATGATCAATTGTATTAATGTTACTGCTACTTAGGTGATAACCTTGTTCCTTTTGTTCTTCTATATGCCTATCAAAACTTATGTCTTTGGCATCTTTATTCAACTTCACTTCCAAACCGTTTTCCGTTGCTTCACATTTAAATCGAGCTATTTCTCCCTTTTTGCAAGTAATATAGTTGAGCATCATTGTTGAATAATCTGTGTGCAAAATCAATAAATTAAAAATAAAAATACATATTATATTATTTTTCTTAATCTTCCTGAATTTCTTATTAATAAGGAAAACATAAACAAAATTGTGCAAGGTAAGATTAACAAGTAAGTTTTATAAAAATACAATCATTATACACATGTACTTTGTATAGCCTACAAAGATGTTTGATAATCTATTCGGTAAGATTAAAGTGTCCATTTCGTGATATGATCATCCTTTATCATCTAGATAATCATTTTTTAAATTTATTGCAGTTGAACAATTACTGGCGTCACTATAAGGTTTTATTTTGAAAACACATATAGTGTGTTCTGGAATGAAAATGCAGTCTACCGTTAAAGACAAACAAAAAAGATCCGAAAGTTAGTTTTCAATGGCAGACAAGAATCTTCTCAATTAATGCAATATTTCAGATATGATAATGATCACTCAATATTTACGTTAGGTCCGTATCGTTTTGTCTAGCAAATTGAAAGAAGATCCATCTTGTATGCCTTTGGCTAGTTTAAAGCAATGTTTGTTTTCATCAGGATACACCATTGCAAATTTTACTTGAAATGGATTTTATTATTAATTTTAACTGTAAACAAATTGAAGATGAAATTCATTTCTTTTTATATTGTGATAGAAACCACAATAATAGAAACGTTTATTTTGATTTTTTGATGAATGAGAATATCCTATTTATTAATTTAAATGACATAGATAAAATAACATATATACACTCAACCAAATTTCACACATTAGGTAAATAAGCTAGGATCCTTTTTAAAACAGTCTAGTGAACTAAAGACAGGGGACTCTTAAAATATTTACTTTTATTGTGTATATTAATGATCTTGTTGTTATTTTTTTTTTTTTTTTGTTATGTTGTGTCACATTCTAAAATATGTAGTTTTATGGCAATACATATTTGAATTAATTTTAGGGGTGGTTCGGTCTTATAACTCTTCTAAATGTTCGGTTCTTATAGATTCAAATATTAGACTTTGAGCGTTTCTAATAATGGTCAATCCAGAAAACCGTATCGGACGCATGGGGTTCTTAAAATGCTGTTTTCATTTCTATTTTTTTCTGTAATTTGGGTCTCTTTCGTTCAGATTATCATCGAGTACAAATGTTGTTTCTTTGTTACCAAAGTAGTATTTCTCAAATCGATTGCCAACTTATATTTAAACTATATTACCCTCAATCTTGAGAAAAGCTGTCCTGGTCCTACCATTTACACTTATGGTGTATCGTCCATTATCCATTGTATCAACATTGTTTATAGTCAGTTGATAAATTTGTCCCTTTTGTTCAACTATACATTGATCAGGGTTTATGTTTTTATCATCCTTAAACCACTTCACTTCCATACCGTGTTTCATTGCTTCACATTCGAATCGAACTGTGTCTCCCTTTTTGCAGGTAATGTCTTTGGGTCTCCCTTTAAAATAATCTGTGAATCAAATCAAATGAGTAAACACTTGCAGGAAAATAAAATTACAAATTAATTTTTATTAGCGTTCTCGATTTTTTTAATGATAATATGTAATCTTGGTGGAGGTGTCTAAACACAGCACAAACAAAACTTTCCAAAAGACCAAAGACCAAGAAAGTGAAAAAGTATATTTTTTACAAAACGCATTTGACTAGCAGGTCGAACAACGGATGTTCTTAAACCCTGCTTACTGCCATTGGCGATTGCCAAAAATAAAAAGAACCAGATAACAGGATAAAGCAAGCACAGCATCACAGATGTACATATGTATGGCTGTTACGGTTCACATCCCATGGACATATTCATGTTGTAGGTTATGTTCAAAAACAAATGTGTTGATTTCGCTGTGTGAAAATTTAGAAAAAAGAACTAATTCATAGTACATAAATGTGGTGCCTTTTTGATTCAAAATAAGAAATAATTAATGCATAAAGGATTGAAATATTAACCATGTTAACTGAAACTGAATCAAATTTCGCTAAATTCAAAGAATGATTTAGGTAAATCAACGTCATGTAAAAACATCACGTCATACGAAGAAAAACTCTAAAGCGGAAGGTTATTTCGTTAGTTATCAGCTACCAATTTGAATAAGTTTTTATTAGAATCGAAGTACTGCGTTTTTCGCAAATTTATAAATGCCTACAACTAAACATGACACTAGCTCCGTAGTTACTAATTGTTTGATGGTAAAAGCCAACGAATGAAAAAAAGAAAAATGGAAAATTTTGAGATGAGAACACTGATTAAAAGCATTTTTTTCATGAGTATTTTTTTCTCTCAATTATACACACCTTTCACGTGTAAAATGGCATTACTTGTTTTCCCATTCACATTAATGCAGTAGTGTCCACTATCGCTAGGTTTCACATTCTGAATTTTAAGCTTGTGGACATAATTCATGTGTTCTAAAATGCATCTACTATTACATATCACGTCATTATTTTTACTCCATTTTGCTGGTGAAGCCGGTTCTATTGATTTACAGCTGAATTTGATATTATCACCTTCGTGACAAATAATATCTTTGAGAGGCTTAGTAAAGAAATCTGTAATTATATTATAATTGCACAAACTATTCAATTACAAAAATTATAAATGTAGGTAGTACATTGTTTCTTTGGTATACATATACAATAAATAAAGAGGATGACTTTTGACCATTGTAGTGAATAGGATTTGTTTTTGTAAAAACACTTTATTGTACCCATTTAAGTAATCTTAATTGCAAAATAACCACATTTAAGACAAATGATGTCTCTGGTCATTCAGATGTAAGTACTTGAAACTCGAAAATCATAAAGAAACATGGGAAAAAGGAAATAGTACACAATGGCTGGAAATATAGCAAAACTAGGACAAAGAATCATATCATTAAGATTGATATGGTTTGCATAACGAAAAATTATTATAAAACAATGCATCAACATGACCGGAAAACAAATCAGTCCAACATAATGTTATTTGCTTGTAATTATTTAATTCATATATTTCTTTTATTTCTTCCGAATACAATATTTGATGGATTATAAGTTTATCTTTCCTGCTAAAACGATAAACATTTAAATATACCAGATAATAGTAGTAATTATCTTGGTCTAATCAGGGGTTAACTGAATTTCACATGGTGTGGAAAATTCACATACCCTGGGGCGCACCAGTGTAATGAATTTATTTCTGATGTGGCGTACCTTTAGTCATTTTTATACTGGGATGCCATAATTGAAAAATGCTAATGAAAATATCTAATTACAATATTTTTTAACACCGAGTTGTTACATTGTTACATCAATTGAACCTTTATTAAAATATAAATAATATAATGAAAACTTGTGTATAAAATATCGCAGTTTATTTAACTAGTAAGTTTTGCCAATTTAAAAAATAAATCAATACTTGTGAAATTTGTACAAAATATGAAATTAATATCATCTTAAAGTTCTGTATTTGTAATTGAAATTGAAGGCACCAGTGTAAAACATATATTTGTCATTTCCTATCGTTAAATATCCATTTTTAGGTGGTGACGTTCCCTTGTCACCATCTTACGGTGTTTATATATCTCAACTTGTACGATTCGCTCGTGTATGTAACAATGTTTTAGATTTTAACGAGAGAAATTTATGTATTACTGAAAAATTATTACGCCAAGGTTTTCGATATCACAAACTAGTCAAAACATTTACTAAATTTTATCATCGGTATAAGGACATCATTCGTAAATATAGCTCAACATGCAGACGTCTTATACGTTCAAGTATTTCACATCCAATTTTTTATGGAAATATTCTTTATAAAGCACAAAGGTGTCAGTATTCACCTCAAAAACTAACAAAATCTTTGAATAGACTTATTAAGAAGGGATATAGTTACGATACTGTTGTCAGGCCATTAAAGATTGCATATGTTGGCGTTAATATTGATTCACTTATAGGGTCTTTGCATCGGAACACATTTATTCAAAAACCAGTTGTTGGCATGACACGGGTTATGTTCTTCTCATATATGTTATGATGGTATGATACTAAACCCCTAACGGGAAGGATTGTGCCTGATGTTCATATGATGAAATCATAATCTTTCAGTCAATTTAATTGAAGTCTGGAGCTGGCATGTCAGTTAACTGCTAGTAGTCTGTTGTTATTTATGTATTATTGTCATTTTATTAATTTTCTTTGGTTACATCTTCTGACATCAGACTCGGACTTCTCTTGAACTGAATTTTAATGTGCGTATTGTTATGCGTTTACTTTTCTACATTGGCTAGAGATATAGGGGGAGGGTTGAGATCTCACAAATATGTTAACCCCGCCACATGTTTGCGCCTGTCCAAAGTCAGGAGCCTCTGGCCTTTGTTAGTCTTGTATTATTTTAATTTTAGTTTCTTGTGTACAATTTGGAAATTAGTATTGCGTTCATTATCACTGAACTAGTATATATTTGTTTAGGGGCCAGCCGAACGACGCCTCCGGTTGCGGGAATTTCTCGCTACATTGAAGACATGTTGGTAACCTTCTGCTGTTGTTTTTTTCTATGGTCGGGTTGTTGTCTCTTTGGCACATTCCCCATTTCCATTCTCAATTTTATTATTACCAAAAAGAAATGTATTAAGGGAATATCCATTTAAACATGTTAAACATTATCACACAAAAAATAATATTTATAAAACCACTGAAAATTAATAACATTTACAAAATGTGTTGAGTCTTTCGCATTTTTCAAAAAGGCTCAATCTAAAAGACATTCCGTATACACGAGGAGTTACATGACCAAATCTGTCTAAAACGAAGGGCCAAAACAAAATCTTTACTATACGATCAGTTCCAATTCATTTGTTATAATTACGTCATGAAGGTTCTCGTACAAATAAAAAGAATACAAAAACTAACAAAACGAGAACTGTCACTTTCAAGGTTCATTTAAGTTCGTGTAATATGTAATAGAAGACCAACAAAAAGTATGCTGTCAAAACGGTAAAAAGTATCTGTTCATCGTTGGTTTGTTGTTGTTTCAAATTTAGGCTGTGTAAAATTGTTCTTATATAATACGACATTTTAGGTCTAAAGCATAATACCAAAGTACGGAACAACACAAACCTCCTCCAAAACGGGGATGATATCATGCTCTTCGGGCTTATTAGGTTTATAATTACTCTTTAGAAATGTCTCAATTTCAAATATAGTCAGGAAACTTGATAAACTAGTTTTGTGTGTTCCTTACGACTATTTTACTATATTACCTTTCACGGTTACACGTGCCGTCCGTTTTCTGCCAGTTACATTTACTGAGTACCATCCACTGTCCATCTTATTAACATTTTGTATAGCCAATTGGTATTGGTTTCTGTTCTGTTGTATGGAGAACTTTCCGTTAGTAACATCTATATCTATACCCTCTTTGTACCATTTTACTGGACTGCTTATCTCTCTTGTTTCACATGTGAGATAGACAGTTTCTCCCCCCTCACGAGTAATATTCCTAGGATTTTTAATAAAGTATCCTGCAATATGTTAATTCATTATCAATCATAAACGCATTTTATCGACTGGCTTTTTTTCTTATGGGATATTCTGAGTTATAGAGTACACATTTTAACCTCACAGGCATACCTCATAAATATTCACCAGTGCTCCTTTTTCGTTAGTAATGTATTAGTTTTTCAGTTATAACACCAAGCCTTAGATTAGTAAGATCTAGAATCTTGAGAGAACCTACTTGAAATTTGTTAGCATGCACTTTAACAAAAAATAAACATTCTGTAAGATAACACTTTAATTCGGAGGAATATTTAAGTATAGATGTTATAGGAAAAGTGAATGAATGATATTTTTTATGCAATGCATAACAGGAGACGCGTACCCAGACGCCGCAACATGTCCTGCTCATTTCAGAGTTTGTAAGATTAATTAAATTTGTTTTATTACCTGCCTTTTCTATTATTAATCAATAATTAAAATTTGAACATTGATCTTTTATGTGGCAGGTTGGAAGGTTCAGTCTCAAATAAGGCGGTGTACACTTTGCATGAGGAAATAGATACATGGAAATCTGATAACCGTCGTTTTCGAACCTTCAAGATTGAGGCAGAAAACCTGGCTGTGTTGGAGTGTATTCTAATTGTGTTTTTCTGTAATTCAGTTTATTTACTCATTTAACTCTTTACTGGTATTACACATAATAAAAGTATAATGAAATTCATTGGTCAGCATGAAAGCTATAATACAGATATTCTCATATTCAACGGTCATCAACGAAGACTAATTATCAGACTGTCGTTTTTTACACGATCCCTTATATTGAACCAAGAATTATCACCAAACTACCAAAGTAAAATTGCACTAACGTTTCAGTTTATATTAACATTCAGTAGACAGGTATGACATCATCTATATTAAATGAATCTATGCATTTGTTTTTTCCGAGTTTACCGAATGAATTAAGAGAACCTAAACAAAATTAAATTTGACCAGTTTTCACATTGAATACGGTGACTCAAAACATCTTGAATATCGATATTGATCCTAAGGCAGTACGTTTTACGGAAGCCATCATGATATAAATAAAATGATGTAGTCGACCATTTTACATGATCTTTGTCACAGATCACCTCGGATATTTTCCTTTTTTCCTCTCCTATTACATCATAGAATCAACGAATTTCGAGTTACATTTCATAATATTTAAGCACAATTAAAACATGTAAAATTGGCTTATTCAATTGACATACCTTTCTTCTGCAAAATACCTGATGAATACTGCGGCAGAGACTACCTCTCTGTCAATACTAAATTACTTTTAGGTAGCAATAAACAGTTAGGAAAAAATATTGAAATGTGCCCTCATAGATTTTACCATCCCCTCTTCATTGCTTTCTTGCAATATTAAGGTTGCTGTGTGATCCGAATCTTCCAGTATAAAAAATGGAAAAAAAATATAATTTCTTTTTGGTGTATCAATATCAACAATCTGCATTTATTTGCTATAAAATATTGCAAAAAGGGGGAAACAGATGTCACACATTTCTCCTAGATTTGGCTAAAAGTAGCCATCCAATCACTTAAAGTAATACCGTTTCTGAAACTGTTTGTATTTATCTTTCCTTTCAGTAAATCCAATGAAAATCATGTCAATTTTTTTAAATTGCGTCAAAAACTTCGTGTTGAAAAAAGTGTTTGTAAACATTATATCAATTTCTGGACCGATGGCCAGTCTAGCTATGAAAACACGGAGAGTCAAACATAAAGAGGCCCATAAAACATGTAAAACATAATCTTAATGTTCTTATAAACCATCTTTCAGGGCCAAAATAGTACTTAGCTGTCTAAAAATGAATTTTATTTCACAATAACTTTTATATTTGAAAAATCCATTGGGGTCAAAATGCGAAACCAAACTGCTAACTGTGTATTGCTACCTTAGCAAAGAAAATTTGTATCGTAGAAAAATGGTAAAGTAAAGACTTGATTTAAACATTGGTGTGACGATTATAAACAATCAAATACATCTAAACATTGATATAGTGAGATTCGCAACCTGTCCCAAAAGAACTTCCTTAACATTGACAAATATAACGAAATAAAGCAAAACATTGATCAGAGATAAACTAAACGAAGAACAGAAAAAAGTGCCACACAAGAGAGGAGCAAACTATATTTATTGTGGAATTATTCGTAGGATACCAATTTTCGGGGGTTTCGGTGTTACAGTTGAACCACAAATTCAATGTTCAACGAATATCAATTTTCCTAATAAAGTCTTTTTTACATAAATAAGGCCGTTAATTTTTTCCTTTGAATTGATTTACATTGTCTTATCGGGGCTTTTTATAGCTGACTATGCGGTATGGGCTTTGCTCATTGTTGAAGGCCGTACGGTGACCTATAGTTGTTAATGTCTGTGTCATTTTGGTCTTTTGTGGATAGTTGTCTCATTGGCAATCATACCACATCTTTTTTATATTATCTGCAAACTTTGGCAAAACCACAAAATTAAATATCCACCAAAATGCATGTTTCCTAATTCCACGAAAATTGGTACCATCGAAAATAAGTTTATCCACAGTAGATCACAGTATATACGTTATCATTCCAAGAAATGACGCATGAATAGGTAACATTACATATGCATACACTTTTTTCTTCTAACCATTATCATTTGATTGTGTTCATGTGATGACGTGATTATTTAAATTTATAGGTTGCGAAGATCTTTTGCTGTCTGGTAAACTTTTGAATTGACAATTTTTATTAAAAAAAATCTGTTGTTCGATTTTATATGTTCTAGTCTATTCGCCTCTAAATTATGAGTAGGTGTATCACATATGTGTTACTCGGGGTACGCAGGAATTCTCTTTGTGTGTGTATAAAGGTCAAAGGTACCAGTATTACAATTGTGTACGCCAGACGCGCGTTTCGTCTTCATTAGACTCATCAGTGACGCTCATATCAAAATATTTGTAAAGCCAAACGAGTACAAAGTTGAAGAGCATTGAGGATCCAAATTCTAAAAAGTTGTGCCAAATACGGCTAAGGGAATCTATGCCTGGGATTAGAAAATCCTTAGTTTTTTGAAAAAATCAAAGTTTTGTAAACAGGAAATTATAGGTAAATAACTTAACATATTTGAGGAGAACTGAAAACAAATTTCAATAAACGAACTATTGGAAAGCAAGACACAAATTAACATATATCACATACTAGTATATATCTATAGATAAACATGTTGTAAGATATAAATTATTCTGAAAATTAATTGCAGCTTGTTCGGATTTAAACGAAAGCCGGAAGTGGCTTTTTTTGTACTTTTGTTTTTAAATTATGTTGTTTCTACAGTATAATCTGTTAAAATGATATAGGTAATATTAGTTACATAGTGTGCAAGTGACCTAATACGGTATATATGGGGTTAGTAAATTCCATATGGGATGAGAGCGAAGCTCCCATAAATACCATATTAGGTCACTAGCACACTATGTAACGAATTTAACTTAACATGTGAAATTTAGACTAGTGACCTTTCAAAATGAGGAAGTTTCAATACTGTTAGCATTAAGAGACTACTTCCATTAATCTTACAAAACAGATACCAATAATAACAACTTGTTTGGTTTAAATGTGATTTATGAATTTATTTCAATCTTAATCATCACTTTCTTCGTCTATTGAATCCTACACGATTTTTCTCTCAGTACCATTTTGTTTTTATAAAGCGAAATAACACCGGTACCACTACTAACCGTGTATGAAATAAGCCCCGCCTCCCTACTACCTTACAAGGAATATAAAGGGACGTAACACCACTATTAACAGTGTATGAGATAAACCCCGCCTCCCTTCTAACCTAATATGAAATATACACGGGGGCGCTTTTAACCAATCACATTCCTAGAAATGTATAGGAGGTACGATAAGTATACATACCTTCAACAAGAAGCGATGATTTTGTCACATGGTTATGAACATTGAAAGAATACTCTCCACTGTCAACTATAGATGTGTCATTTAGAACCAGAATGTTGATCTTCCCTGACTTTGTAATATCAAACTTTTTAGAACTGATAACTTTTTCATCATCTTTGTACCATGTTCCCACATCGTCTTGACAACTGACCTCACAATGAAATTGCGCGCTACATCCTTCTCTCACGGTTTTACTCTCCAACTGTCTCAGAAAGTATTCTACAATAGATTGTTTCACTTAGCTTCCTTACGTTAACCAGCAGTATCATACTAAAGTTAAAACCTACGTTAACAGTTTTTATTAATGTTGATTCGCACAAAATTTGGACATTTAGTTTTAAAACAGTGCTTCTCAAAACGTTTTTTTAAAGGTGCAATTTAAAAAGACCTTGCATAACACTTATCAATGCATTTATTTTAGTTTTCATATATATAAAAGTACTCTTTCGTTGCCAACGATGACTCACTGTTGCTTACAGCAACGTCATTTTGACACTCGTTGATAGTTCCTCCTAGGGAATCATGCAACATCTCAAATTATTTATGCTGCATGTCATTCCTAAAATCATGTAGAGTGTTTATGTTTGCGAAAAAGAATGGAAATAAGGCAAATCACACTTTTTAATCAGTTCAGATCCATGGTTTTTTTTTTATCTTTTCTGAAATTAAAATACTGATTTCAAAGGGTCATCACTAATTGAGAAACAACAATGCTGACAACAATTGACAAAATATTTGCTATCAATGTTATCAATTTTCAATTCTATGTGAAATTAACCTCTTGATAATTAAACAAGTCTAAAAAAAATCTGACAAAATCAAGTATTTCAATTCTGCTAAGATCATGTCATGCATAAATATAATATGTAAACATTACCTCTCAATGCACTATGACTTTCTATACATGTTTTTGCCAAATGTTCTTTTATTCCTATTCTTTTTCTCAGTGATTTTAATTACTTTAGAGTAATATTTGATCATTTACATAGCCATGCTCTGTATTACAGGAATACTTACTGCTAACAATCAGAGAACACTTCCTTGTGCAGTTTTTTACTCTTACAGTTATTTCTTCACTATCTTCAGTACTAACATTTTTTATTTCCAACACTGTTTTTCTATTCTGAGATCGCACATGATACTTGTCGGATGTCGAGATCTCCAAACTGCCATGAAACCATACTATAGGTTCCTTTGTGGTATGAAGTTCACATAAAAAAGTGACATTCTCTCCTTCTGTACAGGAAATGCTATTTGGATCTGTCATAAAACATGCTGAAAATGAATAATAAAGCAAAGTAAAGAGTTTTCGATATTTTTGAAATTTCGTAATTCAGTCAAACTTCAGTGTGACTACTTTTAATATAGTCGTTATGAAAGCTTATATACCTACATGGAGTTATTTCTTTTAGAACGATAGGTCATTCTTTCGAATAATCAACCCGGACATTAATTTCCTTGATAAAAATGAAAACAATAATATACTCAAACTCAATACCATTGTCCTACATTAGTTATCTATAACATTGAATTATTTGACTCGTTGTTTTTACCCCATGACGGCTATCAAATTGGACCTCGTTATTTTAGTATTATATATTTATACCTTTTACTCTTTGAAATGATCAACTGATCAAATATTATTAAATTCTATAGACAAACAACAATATACCTCAAAATAAAGTCAGGGAATATAGAATTACATCCTTATTCTCTGCTTGAATTTTGTTTTTAGTACCGTTGAAAAACAACTATCCTAAATAGTTTATTCGTTAATTTTCTTTTTAAATCTGCGTTTCCTTTATAAAGATGTTTTTTTTTAAAAAGAAATGAAAAACATACCACCCCCTTTCGTAATAAATTAATTACAAAGTGACTTGTATTTTTATACACCATAATCAGGCGGTAACGATTTATATATTTTTTATTGTGTATCGATTATAATTTCTAAAGTTTATATCTAGATTCATCAGTGAGTTTTATTTCACATTATTAATAAACCGTACGGCGTATTAAAACCTGAACACATCATAACAGAATATCCAATTTTAGTGTGGCTGGTAAAACGGGATGCAAATTCTGAAAATCTTTGCAGAAAATAGTAGTTTATTGGCGGTATATAAGTCAGTTAATGCACATTTTAAGGTTTTTCTTGTCGTAGAACACTCCTTAGGGTGTCAGGATTGACCAAAGAACGACCTATCTACGGTCGGTCTTTCATTTGATCAATAACGACATCCCTCGGTGTGTTCTATGACAAGAATATTCTTAAAAACTGTTTTTTTAGATGAATTTTTGAAGACAATAAAATGTGACGGTATTGAAGAATTTCTAATTTGATTCAACTGGATAAATGCAGATGATTTTTAAATTCTTTTTCGATATTTAAGTAATGTTACTGCACGTTTGTTGTACTTTTCTTAAAATCGCAATACAATACCCAACCATAGAGCCTTAGGCCGCTAATAGGTATTCAACACTGCTACATCCACAAACGATACAGAGAGTCCAAATCTCACCCCTAATCATAGGATCTGGTGCAAAAAGGACCTTATTTGGCCTAAAATTAGAAATGTTACACGAAGCTTTATAGTGGTGTAGCTTAATATTCATTTACTCACAAAATTACAGCTATAAAATCTTAACCCATCCTAAACGTTTGTGAAAATTAAATATCAGATTTCAGTTCATTTATAAATGATATATAAACGAACATATACAGAACATACATGCATATATGCTTATAATGGGTCGTGCCTCAGGTTGAGAACCAAGACGCACCTATACGTATTGTTTTTTTTTTTGCTTAATAAATCAAATTGCTTTGTAAAATATAGTGTTAACACCAAAAACAGACCATAACACATATTCTCTGTGTTATAGATTGCATACAGATGGACAGAAATTTGATTAAAAGACTTTGTCATATTACTCATGTCAAACGGGACACATAATGCAAAATTTCAAGGTAAATATAATTCACCAATGTCAATGTTATCCTATTGATATGAACAGTCGAAATCTATTGCTTAATCAAGGAAAAGAAAAACCGAATTTCAGCATTTTTCGATCATTCACACCTGTTTCTATTTTTAATTTAACTCTACGATAAAAAAAAAACCAAAATGTTTTAAGTTAAAGGATATAAGACATCTTTTTGACCAAAAACTAATAGTTTATCTTTTGGTTATGATTGTATGTTGGTGCAAGTACAAAATGTAATTGTGGATCTTGAAATATATATATTAGTCAATTAAATCTAAAATATTCTCATGATGAATTTGTGTATGTGCCCCGAACAACACTAATTTAAAAGACAGATATCTACACTGGGTAATGACCTGATAATGAAAAAAAAATGTCCAGTTAATCAAGTTATAAATTCCTTTTGCATTATGAGTCAGCTGCTTGGTCACTTAAATGTATAAAACAAAACAACTGGTCGGTGATAATTTGTGTCGGAGATAATAATGATTGTATGGTAATAATTTTGTGTTTGCTGATTAAAACTACAACGCCCGTAGTCGGTAAGAAATATCCCTACAAACAGCTCTAAAAAGACCATATTTTGTACATGACCCAGTAAGGTCAAGAGAAGATTTAAGTTGAAAAGCCTGTTAAAATTAAGTATTCAATTAATAGGTAGAAAAAGTCTAGAATTTTCAGATAGGAATAAATTTAGATACATGTAGATACTTATTAATAACGTCCTTAAATTTGACAGCAATAAATCAAGCTACCAAATGACCTGGTATTTTGTTAAATCAATATATAATTGATACAGCTGTAGAGATTAATCAAAATCCAATATGATTTAGAAAAATTATACAAACTCTTAACTTATCTGAATTAAGACCGAACTTGAAAGTATAGCTTTCTTTACCTATTGGTAAAATACGTTAATTCGATAGCGATAAACTGAACTATCACATCATATGGAATTTTTAATATCAATATATAATGGACATATCTGTTAAGTTTTCCAATAATGCAAGATGATTTGAAAAATGCTGAAGACATTTTCAAAGGTGCCTTTTTGAATTTAGTCAGAACTGACTAGCTTTTTTCACCTATTAATTGAATACTTAAATAGGACAGCAATGAACCAAACTTACAAATAACTTGTCATTTTGTTAGATCACTACATAATTGAGATATATGGGGTGATTCAGACCCGTCGAGGCTAAGTATTTATGTCACGACTGGTCGAGACAGGTCACGACTAGTCAAGACCGGTCGAGACTGGTCGAGCATTTGTACAATTAAGTACTGTCGAGATTATGTCGAGTATTGTGAAGTAAATTATGTGTTCGATTTAACTGGTCAAGCACAAAATGTGATATTTTTAGACTCTGGGAAGTTTGTATTGTATCCTTTTATAAATATGCCAAACAGTTGGACGGCAAACGATTTAATGGCTTCTAAGGTCAAGACATTGGTCACGTGATAAAAGGTCAGAGTTTACGATTTTTTGGTAAACGTGCATGCCTCGTGGTTTTTGGACTCGTATTGACTTATTTGTACTCGTACATTAATAAAAACCAAATTTGCGTAGGTCAACGGAAAATCCTTAATAATTCTTAAATAGGTTTGGTAACGTGTTGAGGGGTATAAAATATGAAGTAAAACCATTTTTTGGTTCTTTATATACTCTAACAGATCAGAAAAACCCCGGATACGCAATTGTGTCAGCTTATTCGTGGCGAAGCGGAGATCAAAGGGAGATACATCGGTACGCGCATCGTTGGATATTGCAAGTTCACAACAGTAAATTCGAGTAAAATTAATGATTGCAGATATATTTCGACGATTTCTTAAATAATATTTAAATATTCCATGTTCCTCTACTGTTGTAACATTAAAATAGTCATGGAAAGGTTGAATATGACATTTTGTTCAAGTACTTACAGGTTATTGAACACTTCCAAAGAAGAAAATTATACATTTAACTGATTTTTCTCTGAAACTTGGACTTATTGTACATGTTGTATATTCTCAAACACCTTTTGGTAGATAGAAGGATACAAGAAGGGTTTATCAGTAACCTGTGTTACAATAGAATTGAACTTTTCATTACATTAAAACAAAAATATGGAAAAAAAGGAAATATGGTCTTCAAAATTGTGAACATTACCATTGAATGAAAATAAAATTAATTTGCAGTGGACAGAAGTACATGTACAATTTTTGTTGTTTTATTATACCTGCTTTAAGATACAGTGGTGGATCCCAGGGGGTCTGGATATTGGAACCTCCTCTTTTTATGGAATATTAATGCATTTGAATGGGATCATATAGTTGGAACCCTCCTTTTAATCCTTGGTTGAGAATACCACCACCCATGTTTAAAATTGTCTGGATTCACCCTGAGATAAGAAACTATATAAGATGTACAAGTTCTATAGCTTGTCTTAATCAAGAGAAAAAAATCTGAACACCCAACGAACCAGAAAGGGATTTAAAACATAATAATCAACACAACATGCACAAAGATAACTGAAAAAAAGCTGTCACATTGCAATCTGATATCATGCAGATCTCATAATTCCTATTATTTGTATTATTTCAAGTTTTGCTTTATTTTTTTTCCTTCTTACATTTGAATTCAAAAGTCCTACAACCAACTGTTGAGTCCTTTCAATTAAGTTATTGATTGAATAATAAGCTAAGCTGACCATTAAATAAAGTTTGAAAATGCTTTGTTGAATTAAAATAGTGGTATTATGTCATAAAATATACTGAATCAACTTCAAATTTAATCCACATTCATATTTTCCTGCCCTAAAATGCATAGTCAATTGAACTAAAAAAACACAAACCTGAGATTACTACAATGTATAACATAGAGATTGGTCACTTCCCATGTTATAGTGGTCAAAAACAAAACTGACTTAAATACAGTATGTTAAGATTTTTTTTTTAAAAAGGACAACAATGAGATATTTATTATTCTGATATCTCATAGTATCACATCAGAATGTCAGTTCTTAGAATTGAGATAATCAATTTAATCACATTAATACTTTTATAAAAAAAAATCTCATGATATTATCTGGATTTACAATCATCATGATCATTGACTAAGCTTGTCAACATCTCATGACACTTACTTGAAATGCTTTTAAAAGTTAACCTGTCAGTACTAAAATAAAGAGATGTGGTATAAGATAAGATATGTTATTTCAATTAAAGAGCCCATGAAGAGCAAAGTAATGTATTGCAATGATTTTTATAATTGACACAATAATGTTGATATATAGATTTTAAACCACAGCCAGATCAGAGCCACACATATATTAGAAAAAGGGCATAACAATTATATATTCTACATGTATTAACAGGCAAATATATTCAAAGTCTTAATTAAAACATTATCTGCACTTTATTGATAGTTTTCTGAGCTCAAAACATTTATTTTAAATTGCAACACTTTTCAATACCTCTAGGTTTACTTGAATAAAAAGCCAATTATATTTGGCACTAGTGCTTAACTTTTCAAAATTTTTACAACTTATTATTGTATTATCATTAAATTCTTTTCTTAAAAAGTTATAAAGGGGAAACTGACATTTAAATATGGTATAATTGCCAATGAGATAACAGTCTAGAAACTTATCACCAGAGTCCAAGTGTCTGTTAGCAGTGACAGTTAAATTACAAGTCCCTTTACATACATCAACAATGAATAAATTCCATTGTTTTCAGGCAAATGAGGAATATAAGAGTAACAATAGCTTTTGTCTTACTACATGTACAAGAGAATAATAGAAATGATAATATAAATAAGGAAATATCAGAGACAAAAAAGACAGGACTAAGCCACTGGACTATATGTGAAGTATTCCCTTACTAATCCTTATAGGAGCTGCTGTATACTTAGAAAAAATGATGTTGAGGACTTGGCCCCCTTCAATTAGCATTTTAGACATTAGATTATTGTCAATTGCAATCTGCTCTATTTGTTCCAACCTATAATGAGTATCAAAATTTATACCTAGGGTGGAAATTAAACCCATGTATGTTCATTTATTCTATTGTTCTTTGTGTACATAAAATGTACAGTACATGTATATGAAATATATCAAATGCAAAAAAAATGCTGTAATGTAAATATGGTAATTTGTAAACATCATTACACCCTCATTATTTAAAGTCCTAGTAAAGGAAGTCATTGCACCTAGCTGGACGTGTTTCTTAGGCAAGATGTATTATATAACTATTGAAAGTATAACACGATAAGGGACGACATCAAAAGATCAATGTAAGATAAAAAAACTTTATTCAAATGGTTTGGGGGTGGGGGTTGAACTGCTGCAATATTTGGTTATCCGACATTGATTTTTACATATATCCATATGGGTCAATCAAATTTCCCCAAATTAAGTTAATAGGGGGTAAGGGGGTCAGTGAAAAAACTATTTGAATTAAGTTTTTTATCCTTCATTGAACTTTTGATGTCGTCCCTAAAGGTTGTAAGTATATAGTAACATCAACGTGCAATTAAGGTAAACAAACTATCAAACATAAACAATCTACCACGTGTTTGTCTGCTGTGCTTGAATTCAAAACGACCCATGAGGCTTATTTACACGAATTTTTGCTAAAACAGACAGTTAAATACGTCTGTTTAATTTATGAGGTCTGTTAAGAATGGATTTGCTGTTATGACTTGTGAATTGCATGGAAATTTAATGAAGAAAACATTGATTTTTACCGTAACTTTTGAATACACAACATTCCCAAGGTATCCCCACAAAACACATGGCTACTTTGTAACGATGGCTGGTAACGTGTAGCCACTTTCTAACGGTAAATGTAATTGGATGATCTTCAAAGATCAATAATAAAATTGCTACATAATGATCGGATACGAAATTTTGCCAGATTATAAATAGACGAAAAAATGTAAACATTGAAATCCGCCATTTTGACGTAGGAAACAAACTAATTTTCAATCTTGGATTAAAGGACATTGCGCACATTGCCAGCGTATCATGCATAACCAGTCATCTACAAATATATCTTTCAATTGTTTTTTACACTTACTTTTCTATGTTTTAGTTAATTTAATGTTTTAATTTACTACAGAACGGGACATCGTTCTCAAAGATGCCGTAGAAAAAAAATATAGGGGGCGCTGTTTGTTGGCGTAAACATTTCACATACGGGTCCTTTTTGTGTCGACAAGTTGACCTTTATCTGTCAGATTCAGGCGTTTGCCGTCCAACTGAAATTTGCAATTGATTATCTGCGAAATAAATTGAGCAGTCCGTGAAGTATATTAAAGTTGACAGTTATCATGGCGAACTAAATCCATCATTGAAGTAAAACTTACTATCTAATGTTCTCTTCGTCAATAAGAGTCAACCAAGAAATGTGTGAATAAAAGTTATATCCTTTCATTTTGTGATTAGCTGTAACCTAAAGGAGACAACCTTATCTAAGATTTCTACAGAACGTGCGATATTCCATCTTACCGAGAGGTGTGCAGTGTTAGTAATGATATAAAAACTATGGAATCGTCCTGTTCATTTTGTGTAGGTCATGTCTTCAAATTAAGTTATTTTTTATGTGTGTTTATATAGTTTATGTGTGTGTTTGTGTTGATTAATTTCATTATTGCATTTTTGTCGAATAACATTAATTTTGTTTTGTTTATTCAATTTATCTAAATTATGTGTGTATAACATTGTCCACTTGACAATGCCAAAAAATAATACGTCGTTTAAAAGATATTTAAGGATAATATAGTCTTTAACTTCTGAATATTTCTGAGCTGCTCTTTTACGACATTTGTGTGTTTTTTCACTTATTAATAAAATGTTTTCCATGAAAAAAAACAACATTGAAAAAAATATGTTTATGCGTCCGAAGTGCTTTTCTGGATTTTAAATGTATTATATGGTGTTAATATTTAGAGCAATTATCTGTCTGTCAAAATACAATTTCCAAGTAGGGATCTCAAACATTCAAGGTGAATAAAATTAATTATTATAAAGAGCTCTATTTACGTAGTTCACCTTTGTAATAGCTACCATTTTCATTAAGAAAAATCAAAATGAGAAGACATTTTAGTGATGTATACATTTGACAGACATTTTGCCACATTTCACAAGGATGAGTTCATGACTTTCAGAAAAATATTTAGGTCATCAACATACCTTATCATGGTTATCAAATGTTGTCATCAACGTTTTAAGAATGTAGTTTTTAATAAATGATGTGATATGATAACCACGTTTTACTATGCATGACCAAAACCAGTGCATGCTGTTTTCTTATCATTCCAATAACTAGATGCAAATCTTAGATGCAAATCTTGCTTCTTGATATTTTACAAAATTAGTAGGCGATTATCTTTTCCTTTTTGTTTCCAAATATTACGAGTAGACAAGTGATATAGTTTTGCTAGTAATAAATGGATCATAAATCATATTCCAGTTAAGGCTTCTTAAGCTAGAATAAAAAGAAAAGACAAAACAACAAACAACGTATTGTTTGTACCATTTTCTTGTCATCTTCTCTCTGGAATATATCGAGAACAGTAAAACAATGGTTTGTAAAAGAGTTTATAAAAGATTAGAAAAAAGTAAGCATAAGAACAAAAAAATGTTAATAAAAAAGAAAATTCAATAAAAAATAATCAAACCATTTGCAGTTTATGCCATGATTTGACAGTCACACAAAATAAAAACACCAAGAAAACGAGAATATGAGAAAATCCAATTTTACCTTTAACATTTAGTGATGCTTCTCTTATTCTACCGTTGACATCAACAGTAAAGCAACCATTATCGCAGTGATTAACATCCAATATTGTCAATTGATGAGTTTTCCCCATCTGTTTTATGTTATATCTGTTGTGTTTAACATTGATACCGTCTTTTTTACATTGTGCTACTGTATCACTTTCTTTAACCTCACATACAAAAGTTACAGTGTCTCCTTCAGAGCAGTTTTTATTCCTAAGAGTTCTAGTAAAATACGCTGTAAAAAATCTAAAATATTAACACTTAAGATAAAACCCCGAATATTGATCTAATTTTTTGGAATGAAATACGGTTTGCAGCTGGATTAAACAAATCAATTTCTTTGACTTTAAATATTTGTTTTGGGTTTATGTTCATCACGGTAACATACATGTAATGTCTTGTAGTTTTGACTTGGTTAAGTTTCTGACTAAATGATAACCAATATGCACGAAATCTTTAGCTTTAAAAACGACTACCAAGACCATTCGGGTATTTTTTATGAAGTTTTAATCGTTTAGCTTTTTAAATAAAAATTGAAAGTAGCTTTTTGACACTTTTTACTACGGAAATATGATCTTTTAGTCTGCAAAAATTAGTATTGTTTCTACTTCAATATGCACCATTTATAGACCTAATAAATAGACATTTCTTTTAGTAGTTTATGATAATTTGCCAAACTTTGTTGAATATCAAAACAAAATTACAACATATCAAGGATAAAAAAAAATTACGTAATTTTATTTCCTGGCATTTACCTTTTACATCCAAAAACGCTTTAGTTTTAATATTATTTACTTCACAACTATATACTCCCGTGTCCTGTAGACTTGTTGCATAAATTTGCAGCCGACGTTTTCTGCCGATGTTTTGTATATTCATATCTGGATATTCATGAAGTTCAGTACCGTCCTTATACCATTTTCCTTCAAGTTTACTCTTAGTTACTTCACATTCAAATTGAACATCGTGTCCTTCAAGAACTTCTTCATCCCGTAATAGCCTCAAAAAAGTGACTGTACGAAAAAAAAAGGGACAAAATTGAAATAATTTTATACGTATTTTCATTTTCTTAGTTTTAAGAATTATCCTTCAAATCATACAGAAGTCTGGTATTTGATGACATTATTTGTCTGAGTAGTAGCAAATAGCAAACAGAGTTGAGAAATTATTTGTAAATGTAAATTTTTAATCCGCAATCTAGTTCAACGTGTTAACATTATCTTGACATGACATGAAGGAGTAAGACTAGTTAAAGATGTCCGTTTAGCATGAAAATTACGGCATGAACAATTGAAATTTAACTAATATAGAGGCTAATTTGCGCACTCGAAACAAATCAGTCTAAGAAAACCTGACAACGCAATTACAAAGTTCGACAAAAAGACGAAATGATAACCACAAATCTAAAAAATATTTTATATCCAATTAAAGATTGAACAATACTAACCATCCCAAAAAATAGGATAATTTTAGGTAGTCCGTAAGGGTTAAGAATTTCTGATCCACACGTATCAACCGTCATGTTGTACAAATGCAATGATAAGACTTATTTGGTAGTGTCACAGTCGATAATGTTATATTCATAAACAATTATTGTAAAAAGTCAAACAAGACATAAACGTGTGTTTAAAATCTTATAAAATAGGAGAAACAGTAATTTGAAATCATCAGATAGTAATTTTCAAAGTAGGTAATCGTATATATTCGCAAAGAAGGAGATATGATTAGAGCTAATAGTCGACCCCAGCAATTGCAAAACTAATAAAACCATTAATTTTTTAACAAATTTACCAGTAAATAAAAGCAAGATGATGCAGTGTAGAAGTGTCACTTATCATATTACTCTGAAGTTATAAATATGCTGAAATTGAAATTTGTGAACTAAAATGGTCATTTTACGCATAGTTTTTACACAAAATCAGGTATAAGTCATATTAGCAGATGTCTTACTTAAAGAAAAAAAAATCTAAACAATAACATTTTCATGAAAAATGTTTTACATCTTTTTTTGTATAGCCCTTTGACATCTTATGCTCATAAAAATTAAATAATAATACAGCAAAATGATACTTAGGTGATGATTTTTGCAGTTTTGAATTAAATTCATGAAACTTGAAGCATCATTAAAAATATATAAGACAAAAGTCAAATATGAAAAAAAAACCCGATATCTGTCAGGCTAACGTCTCATGAACGTGTTAGGGATAATATTTGGTTGATTTTGAATTGTCGATTTCATGAGGTAAATTAAATGGCCTTTTGCTATCTCCGTCTTTATTTTCTATAATGAGGTGAACTAACTTATTTTAAATGTATAAAATAACATGAACTGTCGTCTGTACGGAAGATATCAATTGTAACATTCATCTAAAAATACTACAACCTTGTGTGAGTTTACATAAATGCTTCATTGATCTCGTAAAAAGCTAATTAAATGAACAATGGTACTTTTTTGACACACGGAAATATTTAGTTGGATTTGTAAATCTATGTTTCCGGTTATTTAAAAATTTCATGTAAAATTACGATTTTTTTTCAAATAAGCTTTGTCATCATGTTATTAAAATTCCTATGACGAATTAATAACATATTTTTATCATATATGATGGAGTCAATAAAATTCTAGAGAATGATATGAATAAACTGATCATAAAGACCAGGAATATTTTTTAGGCAGATGCGCATTAATCTACACATCTATGACGCTCGTTTTATATTAAGTAATGAGGACATGAATACACCTTTTCCTTAACTACAGTACATTATGAAAAATTATGAGAAAGAACTGTCGATAATGTTCGTTATCAAAAGTAATGAATTTAGATACCGTATTACACTTCTGTGAAACAATAATCTCGTTTTTTTCTATTTCTACAAGTTGTCAATCGCAAACGTAATAATATATTACACCACAATATGCACCTACATGTATCTGACTTTCTAAAACTCACACGTTATACTTTGCGAAATTGATCAATCTTTTTAATCATTAATAAATAAGTGACAACTTTTTTTTATATTCAATAGTCAAATCTTAATCTGAATTTAGTTTGCGGACAAACATTTTGTACTGTTTAACGATACTTTTTAAAACTTACGTGTAGGAACTTTGAACGCCATGTTTTGTTTTATGATTTCTGAAATAGCTTATGGCTAATTTTAAAATAGGGATTTCCAACTTCTTTTTATTGTTGATTTTTTAGTAATCAAAAGTACTTTAATTTAAAGAGATACTAATTATTTACTTGTTTTTTTTTTAAAGTAGCATTTTAGTTCACTTCTTATAATAACTTCTTAAAACTCACTTATCATGCTTATAATGTTTTCACTTTTCCTATTCATTATGCCAGCATATATATGTGTGTACAATGTATATACGTGCTACATTTTAATTACATGCGTCATATTTATTTTCTTACAGAGAAATTTCTCATGAAATTACAGAATCATGCGATTTTGTTGTTGTTTCTTACTATAATGTACTTCTTGTTATAGTTTAAGCCTCATTGCTGACGTCCTGAACAATTCCATAAAGTTCTTGTGCAGTATAAGTGGGACTGTTTATGATTATTAATATTTTTAGTAGTAGAATTAGTATACAGTATTTATATATAGATAAAAATTAGAATGGAAATGGGGAGTATGTCAAAGAGACAACAATCCGACCATAGAAGAAACAACAGCAGAAGGTCACCAACAGGTCTTCAATGTAGCGAGAAATTCCCGCACCCAGAGGCGTCCTTCAACTGGCCCCTAAACAAATATATACTAGTTCAGTGATAATTAACGCCATACTTATTTCCAAATTGTACACAAGGCCAGAGGCTCCTGACTTGGGACAGGCGCTAAAATGCGGCGGGGTTAATCATGTTTATGAGATCTCAAACCTCACCCTATACATCTAGCCAATGTAGAAAGGTAAACACATAACAATATGCACATTTAAAATTTAGTTCAAGAGAAGTCCGAGTCTGATGTCAGAAGATGTAACCAAAGAAAATAAACAAAATGACAATAATACATAAATAACAACAGACTACTAGCAGTTAACTGACTTGCCAGCTCCAGACTTCAATTAAACTGATTGAAAGATTATGATTTCATCATAAGAATATCAGGAACAGTCCTTCCCGTTAGGGGTTTCGTATTATACCATCATAACATATATGAAAAGAACATAACCCGTGTCATGCCAACAACTGGTTTTTGAATAAATGTGTTTAGCTCCGATGCAAAGACCCTCTAAGTGATTCAATATTACGCCAAAATATGCAATCTTTAATGACCTGACAACAGTATCGTAACTATATCCCTTCTTAATATTGAAAGGTTTTGTTAGTTTCTGAGGTGAATACTGACATGTTTGTGCTTTATAAAGAATATTTCCATAAAAAATCGGATGTGAAATACCCGAACGTATAAGAAGTCTGCATGTTGAGCTATATTTACCAATGATGTCCTTATACCGATGATAAAATGTAGTAAATGTTTTGACTAGTTTGTGATATCTTAAACCCTGATGTAATAGTTTTTCAGTTATACATAAATTTCTCTCGTTAAAATCTAAAACATTGTTACATACACGAGCGAATCGTACAAGTTGAGATATATAAACACCGTACGATGGTGACAAGGGAACGTCACCATCTAAAAATGGATAATTAACGATAAGAAATGAAAAATCATCTCTTTGTTTTTCAGATGTTGTTTCGATGGGTCTTTCCTGATTTTTGTCATAAATTGTAACTCATAGCAACAGGTCCGCAATAAGTGGTGCACAGTTAGTCCCCATTAGAATTCCGATAACCTGACGATATACGGAATCTCCAAAGCGAACAAAAATGTTATCTAGTAAAAATTCAAGGGAATATATAATATCGAAGCATGTCCAATTGACATAGTTTTTTTGTTTATTGCTACTAAAAAATGACCTAAAAGAGTTTGAACATATATATTCATTTTCTGACTTTTTAAATGCCCATTTAATTAGTGGTGTGATTTTTGTCTTAATGAGAAATAAACATTTTATAATATCAAAAGTACACTGAGCGTTTTGCAACATAAAAAGTATATCCATTAAAATATATGAAACTAGTATTTACAATAAAATATGAAAGCCCATATGTTATAAAATCCTAAAACAAACAGATTTGTAATATATTGTTTATAAAACTATCAAATTAAAGTTACAGTAATATTGAGTAAAGATATCTGCAAATAAAAATTTCAAAAGGTATTATATAAAATATAAATTGACGTCGAAAGTCACTGAACTGTGAACTAAACGAATCGTTGATTGTGAAAGATGAGACACTGTCATTATAGAATGTCGATATTAAACAAAAGGTTTTTTTTGCGTTTTTTTTCTACAGTGGGAGATCTTAACCATCCGAAATTTCAATCAAAATGTATCAAATATACAAGCTCTACATTATGTGACAGTTTATTGTTCTTTGTTCGAAACAGAAAGATAAGTTTATCACACACAATAGTGAACATTCTTGATCAATCCGCAGTAAAAAAAATCATTTCTAAATGAACGATGCTTGTGGGCGTGTTTTCGAGTTATCTATCCAATGCCAGATATGGTTCCAATCAATTGAAAACAAGACCACGTTTTATAGTCATAAACAAACTATTGTCTAGAAACATCCACCAACGGTCTACTTTGATGGCATATTTTACTGGTAATTAAACGATTACATATAAACTATAATACTAACACTTGTATTCCGTCAGTTTACAATTATGTGTCTTTCCTACAGCAGAAAATAATGTAATACAACTTTAAAATTTTGATGGATTCAGTCGAGGATTATGCCAGGCAATGGGCTAAGCGCGAGAAGGAAGACGTAGACACTCTATCCGAATGGATAAAGGCAGTGAGGTCCTTAATACAAATCAGAATTAAGAAACTGAATGGGTCCATCAATGCCCATGCTACGTCAATTTTTAAAGACCCAAATGTTGCTAAACACCTATCCGACCTCCATGATAAATATGTTGTTGTCCCCGCAGACAAAGCCCCAAATAACATCGTTTTTGTCTGTAAAAGTCATTACATTAATTGCTTGATAAACGAATTAGGTATAGACAATTCACTTGGAAACTCAACATATACCCTCACGACACTTACCAAAGAGGAAATCCTGGATAATCATAGGTCTGTTCTTTGTTCCTTTGGTATTTCAACCAAAGATGAAGAACTGGATCTTCCATCACTGTATTGGATACCTAAACTACATAAGTGTCCTTACAAACAGCGGTATATTGCTGGGTCTTCCAAGTGCTCCACAAAACCTCTTTCTAAATTATTAACATCCATTTTATCAGCAATCAAAGACGGGCTTCAAAGTTATTGTGAAACGGCCTATTCTAGAGGTGGCGTGAATCAGATGTGGATACTTAAAAATTCCAAAGATCTTTTAGAGTACATACAATCTAACTCTCTTTCATCTTGTAACAGTATTAAAACATTTGACTTC
Source organism: Mytilus edulis (assembly GCF_963676685.1). Taxonomy (NCBI): domain Eukaryota; kingdom Metazoa; phylum Mollusca; class Bivalvia; order Mytilida; family Mytilidae; genus Mytilus; species Mytilus edulis. The sequence goes on along the minus strand of NC_092353.1, from coordinate 59,374,490 downwards.
TCTACTCTTTACACAAGTATTCCACATTCCAAACTTAAAGACAAATTAAAAGAGTTGGTATTACTTTGCTTCATAAAAAAGAATGGCCAACGTAGATACAAGTATCTTGTCTTAGGGAGGGATAAATCATACTTTGTAAAGAATCACTCTGATTCAAACAAAAAATTCTCTGAAACCGATATTATCAAGATGCTTGATTTCTTGATTGACAACATATTTGTTACGTTCGGAGGACGTGTTTTTCAACAGACTGTCGGCATACCAATGGGAACAAACTGTGCCCCTCTACTTGCTGACTTGTTTCTTTATTATTATGAGGCTGACTTCATGCAGGAACTTCTTAGGAAGAAAGATAAGAAGTTAGCAATATCCTTTAACTCTACTTTCCGCTATATAGATGACGTTCTTTCACTAAACAATTCAAAATTTGGTGACTATGTGGAACGCATCTATCCCATCGAATTGGAGATAAAGGATACTACAGATACAGTTAAGTCAGCTTCATATCTTGACTTACATCTAGAAATTGACAATGAGGGTCGGTTGAAGACAAAACTTTACGACAAAAGAGATGATTTCAGCTTTCCAATTGTGAACTTTCCATTTCTAAGTAGCAACATTCCAGCAGCACCTGCATACGGGGTATATATCTCTCAATTGATACGATATTCCCGTGCTTGCATTTCCTATCATGATTTTCTTGATAGAGGGTTACTGCTCACAAGGAAGCTATTAAATCAAGAGTTCCAAATGGTGAAGTTGAAATCATCCCTTCGTAAATTTTACGGACGCCATCACGAGTTGGTTGACCGTTATGGAATAACCATTTCACAAATGATATCGGATATGTTCCTCACGTCGTAACTACAATCCCCTTCCCTTTCATGAATTTGACCTACCGAATTAGACTATTTACCGGATTTGTAATCACATAAGCAACACGACGGGTGCCGCATGTGGAGCAGGATCTGCTTACCCTTCCGGAGCACCTGAGATCACCCCTAGTTTTTGGTGGGGTTCGTGTTGTTTATTCTTTAGTTTTCTATGTTGTGTCATGTGTACTATTGTTTTTCTGTTTGTCTTTTTCATTTTTAGCCATGGCGTTGTCAGTTTGTTTTAGATTTATGAGTTTGACTGTCCCTTTGGTATCTTTCGTCCCTCTTTTTATACTTAAGGATGTTCGCTTGTCATGTTTTGGGAATTTTTGTCAGATTTTCAGAACGCTCCTTATTTATCCATTTGAATGCCTTAAAATTGTTTGCACATTAGCCCCTATTTTTCTTTTTATAAATCTTTTGCATATATAATTATAAGCCACTTGTAAAAGTCTTATAAAATCTTAATTTTTTTTTTAATAGTTTTTGAGAACTTTAACTTTTTTATGATAAAGCTAAAAAAACAAGAGAGAACATTTTCCCGCCAAAATTTCAATGGCTTTTTATCTCGAAAACAAGCAGATTGACTTTTATATATTTTTTTTATTTTTTTATTCCTTTTATTAATCCCCTATCAATATTTACTAGTTTTATGAAAAGCTATTTATTTTGAATCTGAGTAGCGAACTTCCTTAAGCACTATTTTTAATGTTAAAAATTTTAACCTATCAATGATTGCTTTCAAGACAATAAGAAAATAAATTAAAAAAAAAAAAAAGAGACTGGTATATTTGATCGTAAAAGGGAAAATTGATATAACAGTTAAATGAAACAATCAGTAGTAAAGATTTTAAAGAATCTTACGAAAAATATTTGAAAAACGAAGATAGATAAAATGTTATCAACAGTAAAGATGGTTACCAAAAACCTTTTTCAGTTAAACAAGAAACACCGATTTTTTTTAAAAATATATCAGATTTACAAAATTTAGAAAATCTACCCTTATTGTACAGGATACCAAAACTTTACTAAAATCCTAACATGAATAAGGAAAGATTCATATCTGGATCATCAAGATGTCATCGTTACATTTTTCTAAAGTACTGACTATTTTATTTTTACAGTAAAAGATGGCCTTAAGAAATAGTGTGATGCAATATATTTAACAAGTGCTGTCAATAAGATGTTGATTCTTAAAAATTCAAAAAATCTACCGAAATCCTAAATCATAATATCTGCAATTTTGAAGAAGCACCAAGACCTTTGGATTTTCTGAGCTTTACACTACTATTCCCAATCCTCAAATGAAAGAGCGACTTTTCCATCTCATTGAACAGAGCTTTTTCTATAAAAATTGGAATCGTAAATACAAATTTCTTGCATTGGGATTTAATACTTCTTATTTTGTGAAGAACCACACTGATTCTATCAGAAAATATAATGAAGACGATATTATAAAAATACTGGACACATTGATCAACAATATGTTAGTTGAATTTCAAGTATTGACATTTTAGCAGACATTCAATATTCCAATGGGTACTTATAGTGCACCCCTACTGGCCGATTTGTTTTTGTACTCAGAATTCATTCGACACCTTTTAAAAGACAACAAAAAAGCACCTTGCGAAATTCTTTTAATTTTACTTTAGATATATTGATGATGGCCTATCACCTCAAATCCCATATTTGAGTCAGAACTTGCTTCTCACACAAAAAGTTTTATCACAAAAATACTGAACACAGAGGAAAATTAAAAAAGGAAGTCCCTAATCAAATGGCAAAATAGAAACTCAAACACATCAAATTGATAACAACTGTCTTATTCTTGACTTGATACAGGCATTTTCTTATGTAGAAAATGGTCGAGTAAACCTGGTTTTATAGCTATCTAAACTTCTTACTTGTACGACAGTCGCATAAAAATCCATTACATTGTAAACGACGTAAGAACAAAACATACAGTGAACTTGAAATTAATATTCCGATACTAGGACTGCTTCAACCTTGATATTTTCCTCAATATTGACACAGATGGTTGTCTTCTATAAAAAAAAAATACGAAACAAGATAATTTAAACTTCCAAATTATCGATTTCCCATTTCGAAGCAGTAACATACCCTCTGCCCCGTCGTATATTGTTTACCTTTCTCAATTGATACGTCATGTTCGTGTATGTTCGCTCTATACTAAGCTTCATATACATAAGTGTGCTCTTCACGCAGAAAATATTGAGTTATGAAGAGAAAAGATTTAAAATGACACTACGTAAATTTTATGGACACTATATCACGAGTTGTTTGAACTTTAGGATGTGTCTTTCTCTAAACTAACTAACGACATTTTATCACGTCTTATATTGTGGTTAATCATATACGTCGTGTGGTCTGATTAGTACCGAATGGGACCTATTCCTGAAAATAACTGTTTTTTCGAGAGTGAATTCGAATTGCTGTGCGACGTTTTTCATTATTTATTTATCCAACATTTATGTATTTGATTATGATGTTTCTTCTGTAAGTCTGGTTGGATATATTGTTATGTTTTCGCTGTTGGAGACGACTTACAAATGTAGTTCGATGTTTAAATATCCAGCTTTCGGGTATCTAGTGTTATTTTCTTATACATGTGGATCTGGTGGGTAATTTTTTTTGCAAAACGTTTAGTACTTTCTTTGGCCTTTTAACTTTTTTGGATTCGAGCGTCACTGAGGAGTCTTTTGTAGACGAAACGCGCGTCTGGCGTATATACAAAATTTAGTCCTGATTTCTATGATGAGTTTATTTACAACCACTGGGTCGATGCCACTGCTGGTGGAGATTTATTTCCCGGAGGGTATCACAAGCCCAGTAGTCAGCACTTTTTGTGCTGACATGAATTATCATTGATTTGGTTATATTTATAAATTAACTGTTTACAAAATAATTTTGAATTTTTTGAAATACTAATGCTTTTCTACCTCAGGCATATAGATTACCTTAGCTGTATTTGGCAAAACTTTTACGAATTTTGGTCATCAATGCTCTTCAACTTCGTACTTTATTTTGCCTTTTAACCTTTTTGGATTCGAGCGTCACTGATGAGTCTTTTGTAGACGAAACACGCGTCTGGCGTATATACAAAATTTAGTCCTGGTATCTATGATGAGTTTATTTTGTACTGTTGTCGTTGAATTAGTTCAGTTTTTTCATTTGTTTTTCTTCTGTATCTTACCATATATAAATAAAAAAAAGGTTTCGTTATGGTAAACGTTTTGTTTCATATGGTTTTTAAATAAATATGGACAGATTATCTGGTTTCTTACTCAATCAATCAATTAAACAAACAAAGCACAAAGTATATTTATTAAGAACGACACTCAAATATTGCGAACTAATGTAAAAAGACATAGGAAAGAGAATAATATCAGTACGTTTCTGTATTTGCAAATGAAGTTGAATACAATTTTAAATATGAACAGGTATTTTAAGCAATCCAATTACAAAACAGCTTCCCTAACGGATTAATCATTCAAATAACAAAATGTGTTAAATTAGTTGGTTTGTTTGTGTCTTCCTGTATCCTGTTAAACCGTGACTATAAGATTACGTCAATATAATTTGATATTACAGTTATAAACGTCTGTAGTTATCAATCATTATCTTGATCATTATCATTGTCGATTTCTTCTGTACATTCACTAGTACAACTACCATATTGATCAGTATCGTCATCACTAGAAAAATTGTCTATATTTTCTGTATTTTGATCATTCTGAGCTTCATTATGCTGTTCCGGGTTACGATGAAAGTCTGATGTTTCCTCGTTTTCGTCCAGGTATCGTAGTTTGTAGGGTAAGAGTGGGTGCATACTTGGCCATGGGACGTTCGGTCTACCAAATGAAGTCTTATTTCGCCGAGTTACATCCGGACTACAGAACCCATAAACTGCTTGTCGTATCATAGTATCTTCAAAATATTCATTTACTAAACCCGCAAAGTCAACTTCTACTGATTGCAAGTATATTTTTAATTCTCGGACTGGTTTTGATTGTGTTCTTACTTTGGAATTTTTCTTTTTCGATCGGTCAGTCCATTGTGTACGTAAGCCCGTGTTATTGCGCAATCCCTTTACTGCATTATTGCTATCAACATTTACAGTTTTCGGTTCAATAAACTTATTCCTATGGCTATCATTGTCTGAGTTGTTATTCACATGATATTGAATAGGCCGGTCCGTACTTCCCTGATAAGCATCCATACCATTATACTGAATACAATTATCATTAATGTCATTGAGATGATTATCGTTATTTTTCCTCGTGCCCATAATGGAATCTTCCGGATTACTTTGTTCGGAAATATCATTTGTTTCGAATAAACGAAGGATATCTGCTAGTCTTAATAGTTCCATTTCCAAACTATTATTTTGGATTACCTTTGCAATTGAGATTGCCAACTCTTTACTTATACCTTTCATAAATTCAATATTGAGGTAATCGTCTGTTTCAGAAAACGCCGTTACATATATAGCTTGGTTAAATTCCTCTGTTCCTTGTTCTTGTACTTTCTGCAAAAACGCAGACGGTGAATATATTTTGCCCCTGCAAATCAAGAGTGTGCACGTTTTTCTACGTTGCATATTTCCTTTCGAATATTTCAGTGATATCAGCAAACTTGTTTCTTGATCTATGTATATTTCTTCTATGCTATTAGACTTGAGTCTTATTTCTTCTCCCCTGTATACGATGGCCTAAAATAAAACAGCAGAAATTATTGGACTGAATAAATGCAATATGATCAATATGCACTGTTTATTTTCGACATTTTTGATACATATGATATGCCCGACAGTTTTAAGCCTTCCTACTATAGGGACAAAAGTTGAATATAGATATTAAACTAATAATACGAATAAAGCTTGAACTTATACTGTGTTGAAAAGATACTGAAACAGTGCATGCTCATTTTATGTTGTGTATATATTCCTTCCTGAACATATAAAAAGCTATACGGTATGTAGAGTTCGAACATTTGTTCTCAAATGAATTAGACAGACATTGTAGAAATAACACAAGTAGTATGTTCTTGTTATCAAGGGACAACACTTTACAACGACAAATTTGAAGTCTGTCAAACTCACCTAAAAGTGGATATAAATTTATTTGATTGAAACATCAATGGATTTATCGAGACTGCAAACAATAGTGGCTGAACAAATTGGTCAACTAGAGGTCTATTATATGAGATAAATTTGGAAAACCATAAGTAAATATCCTTCAAATAATAATTGGTCTTACAATGCGATTTTAACAGATATGAATATTCCCAATTGATAAATAATTTAGAGGATTACTGAAATTTTTGCCCAAAATCCATACACTAAACATTTTTCATTTTTATGAAGCCTTATGGATTGACTGTAACGCTTTTAAATTTATTTGTCAAAATAAAACTTCATTTGTGTTTTGTGACTGGTTTTTAAATTTCAAATGATTTGTTTCAGTTTCTTCGAGTTTTTTTTAGGGGATACAATGTAACTCTAGAAAACAAAAGTCAAGTTGGTGAATGCTAAATTTAATTGATGTTTATACTAATAGCTGTTGTTGCAAAGCATAATGAATTGGATTATCAATTACATCGTCAAAATGTATATGTATATGTTCATTTTAGTAGGAATAGCATATACCCTGTTTTCAACTTAAAGACACAGTGAACTGGAAATGTTTCTTTTTTTATTTAAGGTAGTCTGCAAGAAAACATACCATCCTACCCAGACTCGCTATTTACGCCAACATCAACAATGTTTGTTCGTGTTCAAAAGTACCATAGGATCAGCAGACTGAGCGAACAAGAAATGTAATATCTTAAGTGAAACATTTGATTGAACTTCAGATCACCCATATTCAAGAAGCCATCACATTATTGAGTGATATAAGGGAGGTTACACCTTTCTAAAAATGTTACAATAACTGCTGAATACTTATTGAGAGACTTTTGCGAGTTTCTTTTTTCATTTTATTTACGTTAACAAACACACCTTACAACAAATATATTACACCACTGCAGGTTCAAATAATTTTGTGTCCTAGGTGCCAAACTCGAACTATCATTTTCTATGTTCAGTGGATCGTGAAATTGGAGTAAAAAACTATAATTTTGCATTTAGAAAAAAAAGATCACATCATAAGGAACATATGTACTAAGTTTCAAGTTGATTGGACTTCATCTTCATAAAAAACTACAGTTACCAAAATAAATCAATTTTAGGCGGGACAGACAAACGAAAGGTCGCACAGACTGGAAAACATAATGGCCTTAGGTGGGACATACACAATCAAATTAACAAAATTGAGAATCATACAATGCCAAGTGTCCTTTGAAATAAAGTTTTTTTTTATAAAATTTCAATAGTTTTGAAATACATTTTCACTTAAAAAAATGTTTGACCTTTCACTAAATAAGGTTTTATATATCTAACTCCGTTATTATTCCTTCTATGAAAAACAATTACTTAAGTTTCGAATTTGAGTGCTAGTAGCCTATTGCGACAATGAAATAAAATATAATAACTAATTACCATACTCGAGCCTTTTGCTGGTTCTGTAATGAATAACACATAATTATATTTAGTAATTCATTAACAATAGTAATCCATTTTGTTTTAAAAGAAAATAACAACAAAATTTGAAAAAAAGAATGTGAAACTTTTGTGTGGAGAAAAGTTGAGCATTATGCATATGACAGTAGAAAGTCAAGAAATTATTCCAATGAGATTTTTCACAATCTTAGTTTCGTGATGAATTACAAGCCAATGTAGTTCCTTGATATTTACTTTCATTTTAAACATTTGAACAGTGTAGTCATTAACTCAATCATTTCAAAACAAAGACTAAAAGGCGAATACAAATGCAATGCTTCAGTATATATTTGTCGGTTGTTTTTGTTTACGAATATACGCATAATTTATACATTTGTAGTGATTTCACAGTACAAAACTCATAAACATATTAATTTTATACTGAACATTTTTTTCGGTGTATCTTTTTTTTTATCAATCAGATAATCTGCAATCCCTATTTATTGTAGAAGGTAAATCAATGTTTTAAAACTTTCAGTAAAATGTGTTTTTACTTAACTTTGTTACTGTTGATTCATTAATATTCGTTAGATACCAATTTGTGAATTTCGTGCGAACAGGGGATCCATAAAATCAAGTTCAACCAATTACAATTTTTCTAAAGGAATTTATGCGGACTATGCCAAAACAACGAAATTTGATATCCACGAATATGCAAGTTTTCCACAAACCACGAAAAATGGTACCCACGAAAATAAATGAATCAACAGTATGTCTAAGTCATGATTATTTTAATTTAAAAAAAAATCTCTTTTTTCAAGCCTCATATTCATTATGAGACGATCAATTGAATATATAATAATAAAAAGATGTGGTATGATTGACAATGAGACAACTCTTAACCAGAGAACAAATAACATAAATATCTAAAACAACTATAATTCATAGTACGGATTTCAACAATACGCAAGACCCATACCCCATATAATCTACGAAAGGTTCCAAATTGACAAAAAAACATAATACAATAAAATACTAACGGCCTGATTTATGTAAAAAAAAAAATGATCGAAACTATAAAATAATTGACGACAACTAATGAATTGCAGACTCATATATCATGGTTAAACTAGTTTGCGGGCGTCAAGACCTCCTCTAACATGGGACATTATCATAAGGAGCTTCATCTAGGAATAATTGTTATAACTCTTTTACAGCTGAAATCCATTTTAATTATTAAAATCATACTGAGCCAACTCCCCCTTTTCTACCAGACTTATATATAGCATATGCATGTAAGTAATGGGCATAATTATTAAATTTTTAATATAATACAAAATATAAAATTAACCGTTATTTCACATAAAAATAAGTTATTTATTAGTATTATTTTTTTTACCTTTTCTAGTTCTACAGGAACCAGCACTAGCATTTTGAAATTGTATTGACTGACCCAGATTTCCGTCATGAAAGCTTTGAATATTGTCCAGTTGTCGAGGATGTGAATTATCTATTTAATCAAATATTCATCATCAGCATGACATCATAGAAAGAAATGAATGCACATTTAGGCACCGATCATATTATATTTAAGTGGGTTTGTATTATAAAATTAAATATGTCCTTTACAATAACATAAATATAAGGAAATGTGATATGATTTCCAAATTGAATTAAGCAGCTATAATTAAAAAGCTCAAATAGTTCACTTTTGTAAAAACTAATCCACTATTTACCATAAAAACACATGCTTACTCCTAGAGATTTTCTATCGTTTTAGTATGTAAATTTTGCTTAATTAATGTCGTCCTTGTTAAAATATCTAATAAAGTGTTTATTTTGTACAAAAAAATGTATAAACCAAATGATGTCTTGTTTATGTGAACATGGATAAGTATGATTTCAACAAAAGAAGACACACCTATAAAATATTTGACATGTATTTACCTTGCATATTCTTATCAATGCATGTTGTTTGGTCTCTGGTAACAACATTCTCATTGGTTTGCCGCTTTTTCTTTTCTGTTCTCCCTTTACGTTGGACGGCATTTTTATTTGATACTAAAAAGTCAATAAATTCAAACAAGTTTTTAACATTTGTAATACATTTTCTTTTGTTCGAGCACTTTAGATCACCCCTAGTTTTTGTTAGGGTTTGTGTTGCTTTCTCTTTGGTTTTCTTTGTTGTGTTTTGTGTACTGTTGTTGGTTTTTCATGCTCTATCCATTTTTTGAAATTTTTGTCAGTTTGTTTTCAACCTATGAATTCAATTTGAATGCCTCTTTTATATATTTCGCCTCTGTAGATCTTCTTCTTATCAGTGATATTCTAGCACACTGCAAGTCTAAACAAGTTTCAAAGTATACTCTTAAGCTTTAATTATATACATACATTTAAATAACAGTTATCATATATGAAATGTATGTCCTTATACCTATCTATACTAAATATCCTATTTAGTGATTTACTTTTTTTCATGGTACATGTATATTACTGTTGGTTTCATGGGTCTTTATCGAATTTTGTATCAACCTTAACATAAGAAGTGCAAACCAAGAAAACGTAAATCTTATACATTGAAAACAACACTATTTTGTATCACGTTTATCATGCTGTATCTTTTGAACATTTTACTAAAAAAGCATGAATTTGAAAATTATCTCTTTTTAAAATTCAGTCAAATGCAAAATAGTAAATTATTTTTATGGAAACAAAACTCGTTTGAAGCATTTTTTTTAGAATTTTACCCCACGGATCCTTAATTAATCACTTACTTTGAGAATCATTTCATGCCCATATCGAAGCACTTAGCAGGACAAGATTTCATTTTAATTATTTTTTTTAGCTTAAGCAAAGCATTACTCACCGTTTAGATTTAGTTCAGCTTGGAATTCAGTTCCATCTTGAGTTTTTGAGAAGTATTTAAACTTAGAACCAGTAGGCAGATTAATATCTAACTTGGAACGACCTGATTTGTCTGAAAAAATGAAAACAGTTTTTAGTGTGTGTAATCAAGTCAGTGCAAAAACGACAGGACAATAAAGACATCTGATGCATCTAAAATTAAATAAATTATAAATGGTCAAGCGATACAAATTTCGTTAATTCTAAGTTATTGTAGACTTTTTATTTCTAAACTATGATATTGTTGGATGTAATGATATATGCGTATTATAGATGACCACGAATATGGTCTCCAAAATAACCGAATGCGACTTGTATGCTCATATTTCATGGACAGGTGCAACAAGTAGGAACTGCCTACCCTTCTAGAGTATCAGAATTCACCTCGGTTTTTTGTTGTGTTTCGTGTTACTCAAAAATAAGTGTGTAGTGATTTTTGAGAAGTTGTCTTGTTTTTCTCCGAATAATGTTTTTTTACCTTCTTGTTATCTCTTCCCTCTATGTCTTTTTTACAATTCTTTAAATGTTTTGAGAATGAAATATTTTTAGAGGGTCGTATCGAATAAAATAATATAACGATACGTAATTAATACACGATGTATTCTTAGCTTCCGTTTGCATGCTTGTACAAAATTAGCATACGAGAATAACTTTAATTTAAACATATTTATTTATAGTGGATTGGGAAATAAATTTGCAACTTATATAAATCCCTTTCCACTTTGCAGGTGAGAGTGCTGCCTTGTAGCGACATTATCCTGCTCATTTACGGGTGTCTTTTACGTGCAAGAGATATGGCTCTATGTTAACACGGGTCAGTCATTTATCGTCCCCTTCCGACGGACTATCATCGTTTCCGCATGACCATTCTCGCAAATGGTGTGGAGTCCCTAATTTTTTTTTTTAATCCCGGAACGGGAATCGAACCAGGAACCTTTGTGTTAATATTCCGATGCCCTTACCACTACACCACGGCTCTCTTTGAGAATAACTTTGACTTTTGTAACGGTCAAGAAAAACATAACAATTAATTCCTACACCTTTCTTACACTTTTTTTCTTTTAGACTTCATTTAGATTAAAAACGCATGTCAGAAATCCGGCAAATTGCATTAGGGTAAAATACCATGAAATGTATCCTCAGATTTCGTATACGCTCTTCGTTCTTACAGCGGTTCTTGAATCATGTATTTCGGTTGTTAAACAATGGTACATATAAAAAAATAAGGAGATGTGGTATGATTTATAAAAAAAATTAGGAGATGTGTTATGATTTCCAATGGAGTGGATGTAATCAAGCAATTTTAGCAACCGTACGCGTACAGCCTGCAACAATGTTATGAGTGTGTAAAGTTGGTTATCTCCGTTGTACGGTCAGTTTGAATTTGTTTGGGGAATATTGTAGTTCCTTAATTAGAATGTAGTGATAAATACGAACATTAAGCAAAATGCATCTAACCTCATATTTTTATTTTCCTCACATACATTAACTTTTTTAATTAAACCATTTTGTTTAAATTGGAATTTGATTTCATTTCAACGTACTAGATACATTGCCTGAAAGTTCCTTGGCGAGATATTATCAAAATATCCTTGAAAGTTTCCTTACGTGTCAAATTAGCAAATAAGGATCCCTCCGAATTCGCTATGTCTTACAATGTATCAGTGATTTTCGAATATGAAATAATTTCCACTGGACGTTCAACAAGCAACACTCAATATATCAATTAATAATTTTGGCTATGAGTACGATTGAGGATTATATTCTGCGTCAAAATGTTGATGTTTCGTGTATATTTTAATTGGGTCAGAAACTCTTCTTTTTGTCAGTTAGTTCTAATGTTATTCCCGAACTTTGTACTTGAAAGAAGAAACCTTTATATAATTAATATGTTTCTTGTGCACTTATTTGTTATTCTCCGCGATATTTTTTTTAAGTTCAGCTCTTACAACATTTGTCTTGGATTTGTAGAATGGTTGGTCCTTACATCTTTATACAAGAAATACTTGTCACAAAATACACGTGTTAACTGGTATGAAGAGTTTGTAGACCTGTAAGATAAATGTACTTGTATGTTTATTATGTTTTATCTTGAAGATGATCTTATATCGTCTTTCATTCGTATAAAGCGATTTGGTAGCATTTGGCTTCAATAGTACTGTACCTTTGTAACTAAGTATATCTAATGTGTTGCTTCCTTGTTCAACAGAAATGTCGGGATATATATAGATATTTTGGATTTTTCCATTTCCGGTAATCATGGCAATATAATCCACAATCCTTTGAATATATGACTTCTTAATAATTCGTTCTGTAAAATAACAATAATTCATATTTTAACTTACATATAGAAATTTACAATGGGAGTCGGTTAAAAACAAAAGTAACACATGTGCCTGTATCCGCTCACCTGGTGAAAGAAATTGTCAGTTTGGTAATAATGAGATTTGACTCTATATATTCATTTGTAACTACAATGTATACCATATATAGTTATTTTTGTGTTGATGATCATTTTTTTCAGTTATAATGGTGAACCTAGCTCTCACAATTATTTTTATATATCAGCCAAAAATGCAAAACCAGTAACAAGCAGCATTTGTGAGGCACTACATAGACAATAATAGTGCATTGACTTGACATATCAACGATATAAGGATGAGGCTTAGAAACGGGGAAATGCGAGGCTGTGCCGAGCTATTTCCCCGTTTTGGGCCGAATCCTTATATCGTTGATATGTCAAGTCAATGCACTATTATTGTCTTTATACTCCAATCTAAAACAACATTTTCAATGGTTGTTTAATGCGTTAAGGTTAGTTATTTGATTTAAATCTTGGGGAAAATCCCCTTTAAAAAGGCCTCATATCATGCTCGCGGAGAAATATACATCACAATGAAATGTACATATTTACCTGTTAAAACTCACACTCGATGGTGAACGAAATCGTTTGAGTCTGGACTTAAATATCAACCATAAGCATGAAACATAATAATTTATAGGTGTCAAACAAAAAATATTAACAATTGAAATATGTTTTTCCAATAATTGCAAAAGAAACAAGGTTGAGTCGATCCACGCATCGTTGTGTGCATTGGAAACAAGAACAATTGAAGAGGTCGTATGAATAATTAAATATTATTTCGGCATTTTCTATTTAAATATTCATGAGGAAAAGAGATATCGGGTCAGTGACTGTATATGACATAGAAATATACAGTCAACGCATTTTGACTGCTCAAATAGAACGAGTGCAGTATAAATGAATGTATCAATTAAACGTGAGGTAAAAAAGGTTTATTTTCAACCTGTCTTTTTTTTCTTTAATCAATACTGACCCCTATATTTTAGCAGATCCATATTGGTCGATCAACCTCGATGTAAACCACAAACCTTATAGTAATATCCAAAAGATTATGCAGACAAACTTTGGACTCAATTTGGGTAAGTCGGAAACAGAAGATTTTTAAAGTTACGAATGACGGTCGACATACGACGAAAGGATCGATGCACAACAAACGCAAAGTGGTGGTAAACTTCACATTGCCGTTCGGTCCAGATGAGCTAACAAAATCTTACATCAAAACATCAATTAAGATTTCAAATTGTGAATTTTGTATTTTTACGTACACGTAGCAACATTTCAGGGAAGTTATATAGCAAAACTGTGAACACGTGCCACGTGGTAAATCTAGCTCGGTTATACCTGGAACAAAACAATGTAACAAACACTTAACGAGTTTATGAATTATACAAATTTATTAAACTATTTGAAAGAGTGGGCACAGCATGACTTCCGCAAAACAAAAGTGAAATTTGTCCTCTAAATATATCGGAGTGACGGACTGCAATGGTAAAACAGATTATGTACTGTAGATGCAATAAATGCGGAAAAACCTACTTACATGATTGTATTTACAGTTGATGTAGTTGTGATTGACAGACCGAATGTCGCAAGGTTAGCAAGTATATATAAATGTATACATACGGAGCTAGACGGCCGGAAACGAATTCATCATGTTTTAAATCATATATCCTTTCTTATGAATGTATGACACGAGAAAAAAAAACTTTTTATCTTTCTATCATATATATACCTTGTGCTCCTACAAAATAGTTACTGCAATGGTTTGGATCCTCCATTTTTACCATCGTTGTTCACTTGATGTAACTATAAATCCTAAAACAAAAGAACATGTAGAATATTAAATGTTATTGACGAAAATTCTGTTTATGAAAAATTGTGATTTTCATCGTGCATTTCAATTTCTATGATTGAAATGCTGTAATAAATATCTTACCATTCAATTCAAGTGTGTTTTTGTTTTATTTTCAATTTTTTTTATCAAGCTTTTGAACAAATCTATTTTAATATTAAAATTATATTTTGATTCCAACTTCTGCTCCGGTCAAATATGTGCGCTATTGTCTCTTAAATATGGACTAAGTTTAGTAGCGGCACTTCAAAGAGTGTTTAACATATAGCAGTTAAACACAGCTTCGTGAACATTATTCCTTGGGTTATCGAAATATTATGTTTTTTAAGTGCACTGAACTATAGGCAATAAATATCGACAACATAATACACTTTAGAACTTAATAAAAAGATTAGTCTCGATATCTTTAATTTGAATAAACTTATTTAATAGGGTTGCTGTCCAATTGATATACACATCTATTTGGGGTAATTTGATCTTCGTGTACACGAAAAAAAAAATACATCTATACTAGCAGGTACCCGCTGAAATAACGTGCGTTTTGTAAAAGTCTGAAATAAGACCGTGGCACTTATTGTAACAACAGGTTGCCATGTAAATACCAGTTACTCATCCTGTGTTAAGATAGAAATAAGGTTATCTAGCAAAAAGGCTGTTGTTTCTTTCTGCTAGGCCACTGCCAATCAGTTGGAACTTACTCCGATGAATCACCACCTATCCTTGTCTTGTCTTTTTTTCAATTAAGGTTATTGTCTCATTTGCACTTTCACCTGTCAAAGACAATAACCTTAATTGAAAAAAAAAAAAGTTCAAATATAAATTGTTCGTCCTGTTGCAGTATGATATATAAACGACGAATGACTTTGGGCATATACTTGTGTTTATCCCTTTGTCTTCTTTCAACCGGCAATGAAATTATTGCCATAAAAGGAGTGTTGTTATCCATTTTACCCTGCGGTATTTAAAACGAATATGAACATTACATCCAATGCCAATGACAAGAAGGTGTCAGGATCTCCACACGTTAAGCAACTTCAGCAGCAATTCTTTTAAATGTCCGTAATATGCATATTAAAAAGACTGTCCTCATCCAGTATGCTTCCTTTTCCAGTGGCATTTGTAAAGTTTTCGCCCTTCATCCAGGACAACCCCCTTATAGCGTGAAAAGGAGAAAAGCTAATCGTGAAATTTGAACTTGACCTACATTTAGTCATAGGACACAACATATCTAAATTTGAAAAGATTTCATCAAAATCATCAATATGTTTTGATGTTAAACCAGATGCCCCGCAGGGCGTAGCTTTATACGACCGCAGAGGTTGAACCCTGAACGGTAGGGGCAAGTATGGACACAACATTCAAGCTGGATTCAGCTCTAAATTTGGATTGTGATTAAATAGTTGACACAGCATAGGTTTCTGACACAGAATGAATGTGTTCTAATGAACTTAAAATTTTTGTTTTCTCTTAGAGCAATTCACTATGCTGTTGAATATTAATCCTCTCAAAACAAGAATGTGTCCTCAGTACACGAATGCCCCACTCGCACTATCATTTTCCATGTTCAGTGGACCGTGAAATTGGGGTAAAAACTCTAATTTGGCATTAAAATTAGAAAGATCATATCATAGGGGACATGTGTACTAAGTTTGAAGTCGATTGGACTTAAACTTCATCAAAAACTACCTTGACCAAAAACTTTAACCTGAAGCGGGACAGACGGACGAACGAACGGACAGACGGACGGACGGACGGACGGACGAATGCACAGACCAGAAAACATAATGCCCCTCTACTATTGTAGGTGGGGCATAAAAATGTTTGAAGAAATTTTCTTTTTTATTTATGAAATTTCAAATGAGAAAAATTGAACCCAATTTTTTTAATCACATCCCCCTTTCCCTTATTTCAAAACTAATCTCAATTAAAATTTCTAATGGAGTTTGCAACAATAACTACTCATTTAAATACATCATAAAATATTAAGATGTAAAAAAAACTGCTTGTTATCACTGAATGTTATTTATTATAATTTATCAGTTGGTAGTAAAAAGTGAATATACATTGTATATTGTATATAACAAAGATTTAAGTTGATTCTGGACAAAGAAAGATAACTCCAATTAAAAAAAAAATCTTGCTATTGCACAATATTTTGCAATTAGATATTTCTTGCTTACTATTCTGGACAAAGAAAGATAACTCTAATTAAAAAAAAATTTGCTATTTCACAATATTGTGCAATTAGATATTTCTTGCCATTGCGCAATACTGTGCAATTGAAAAGACTTGCTATTGCACAACACTTAATATAATAATTTTAGATCCTGATTTGGACCAACTTGAAAACTGGGCCCATAATAAAAAAATCTAAGTACATTTTTGGATTCAGCATATCAAAGAACCCCAAGATTTCAATTTTTGTTGAAATCAGACTAAGTTTAATTTTGGACCCTTTGGACTTTAGTGTAGACCAATTTGAAAACAGGACCAAAAATGAAGAATCTACATACACAGTTAGATTTGGTATATCAAAGAACCCCATTTATTCAATTTTTGATGAAATCAAACAAAGTTTAATTTTGGACCCCGATTTGGACCAACTTGAAAACTGGGCCAATAATCAAGAATCTAAGTACATTTTTAGATTCAGCATATCAAAGAACCTAACTGATTCATTTTTTGTCAAAATCAAACTAAGTTTAATTTTGGACCCTTTGGACCTTAATGTAGACCAATTTGAAAACGGGACCAAAAGTTAAGAATCTACATACACAGTCATGACAGTTAGATTCGGCATATCAAAGAACCCCAATTATTCAATTTTGATGAAATCAAACAAAGTTTAATTATGGACCCTTTGGGCCCCTTATTCTGTTGGGACCAAAACTCCCAAAATCAATACCAACCTTCCTTTTATGGTCATAAACCTTGTGTTTAAATTTCATAGATTTCTATTAACTTATACTAACGTTATGGTGCGAAAACCAAGAAAAATGCTTATTTGGGTCCCTTTTTGGCCCCTAATTCCTAAACTGTTGGGACCTAAACTCCCAAAATCAATACCAACCTTCCTTTTGTAGTCATTAACATTGTGTTTAAATTTCATTGATTTCTATTTACTTAAACTAAAGTTATTGTGCGAAAACCAAGAATAATGCTTATTTGGGCCCTTTTTTGGCCCCTAATTCCTAAACTGTTGAAACCTAAACTCCCAAAATCAATCCCAACCGTTCTTTTGTGGTCATAAACCTTGTGTCAAAATTTCATAGATTTCTATTAACTTAAACTAAAGTTATAGTGCGAAAACCAAGAAAATGTTTATTTGGGCCCTTTTTGGCCCCTAATTCCTAAAATGTTGGGACCAAAACTCCCAAAATCAATACCAACCTTCCTTTTGTGGTCATAAACCTTGTGTTAAAATTTCATAGATTTCCATTCACTTTTACTAAAGTTAGAGTGCGAAAACTAAAAGTATTCGGACGCCGGACGACGACGACGACGACGACGACGCCGACGCCAACGTGATAGCAATATACGACGAAAAAATTTTCAAATTTTGCGGTCGTATAAAAACTGACATTGTTTGGCAGCCAAACATCCGTCCGCCCACCCGCCGTACAACCCAAAATCATTATCCGATTTTTCTTTCTAAAATATGGTTAACAGGTTAAGAAATTAATTTCTCGTTTGAATTTTTTTACATTGTCATTTCGGGGCCTTTTATAGCTGATTATGCGGTATGGGCTTTGCGCATTGTTGAAGGCCGTACGGTGACCTATAGTTGTTAATTTCTGTGTTATTTTGGTCTCTTGTGGAAAGTTGTCTCATTGACAATCATACCACATCTTCCTTTTTTATATTAGAATTTATTTATATATGAAAAAAAACAAAACTGTGTTTAAATTTTATACACTTAAGATGACCGAAGAAAAATGACTCGGTTATCAGTAGGCCTATTATAGACGCCCTATAGTGACCAAAAAATTTAGCTGAAACATTTTAACCAATTCTGTCACATTTATGATCTATTGAATGATACAATCACGTTTCGTCTTGTGTTAGTTATCATATTGTAGTATGATTTGTTTCTAATATTAAATGAATTTAATGATCGTAAATAGTTATCTTATATGTTAAGTTACGTTAGACATGTTAGAGTTCTATTTGAATCAAGTCATTGTTTTATTCCATGAGCACATACGACATGTTATAAGTATAAATCAATACCTTTACAGCCAATTCAATTGAGTGTGTAGGCACAGGTAGTATCTTTGGTTAGCTTTCTTGCTAGCTTAACTGTGAAGTCATTATTAGGTAAGGTATACTCCTTTCGAAGCAGCCTAGTCCTACAGACAGATCCTACAGACAGATAGATTGGTTATCTGTCGGACTACTCTACCCTTAAAGGAGGATAGTTTACCTATCCTACTAATGACATCACGTTTCAGCTAGCAAGCAAGCTAACCAAAGATATTACCTTTGCCTACACACTCAATGAAATCGGCTGTAAAAGTGTTTCGCAAATTGGGTTGAGGAAAGAAGACTAATTCAGTATCAATGAATTTACCTGTTTTAAAATGAAGGCATAGTATAATTATATAATTGTATTCTTTTTAGTCATCGAGTCATTTGACATATCCTCTAGGACATGTAGGACTATTCATAACTATTCATTGCGTGAGAGTTTCACATTTAAGTATCAATTTCCGGGTAAAATCCATATCTTTCAAAAATACCCTATATCAATTTGTTTGACACGTACATTTGTACATGACGTATTGGATTTCATAACAAAAGTTGAGACATCCTCGAGCGTAAACACAATTTGAAATTACGATTTTTATAACACTATCATTTGCCTTTAATACTGCATTATTTATTAGAAATAACCCAACTGACGCGAAAATATATGTGACGAAAATAAACATGATAAAAAAAAATTGAGATACATTGATATATGTAATGATTCGACTTTGTTTTATACTGAGAATAAAACTCGATGACATATTATACACAGATGTGTAATAGTCACAATAATGAAGAATTTGATATCCCTATACAATTGTACACACTTCCTGTGAGGAAATATTTACCTTATCACTATGAATATGAAACAACTTACGTGGGTGACCTTTAAGCGCCATTTCAAATGTTGTATAGAATATTTAAACATTAGTCAGACACCGTATATAGGCTAATAATTTCTATTTTTAAAATTGAGACTTCCCCGTTCCTATTTTAAGAAAAAAATAACAAATGTGCTTTAATTATGTTTATAAGTAAAAAAAAAGTTATGTTTTAGTCTGTATTTAATGAAACTATCATTGTATTCTATCATTTAAATCAATAAAAAACTGTAAAATTCAAAAATAAATTTTATAGGTACTTTCACTTTTCAGTGTCACTGCGTACATTGTTTCAAGTGTACGGGAAACCCGCTGTGTGTCGAATAATCTATAACCTATATGTAATTACATATATTTTTATACTAAGTTTAAATTAACTTGCGTGTGTGGTTTTTAATGGAAATGCTTCTGAAATGTTTTGTTTCAGCGTAAGTTGATTATTCTTAGATTTTTATGACCGCATATCTAACAATGTCTAATTTATAAAAATATTACACAAATATTTATCATTAAACATGCATGTCTGCACTTTGAAATGTTGTAATTTATTCAACGTGGTTAACATGTCCCACAAAAACGAAAGTTGTAGTTAGGTCTTAGCTCTTCTAATTTTTTTTTATTGCAAGTTTTGTAAAAAAAAAACTTGATCATAATTGTTATACAGTACCTGATGTTTTTTTAATTTACACTGGTATTTCATGTCAAAACTATCGTACATTCACAAGCACTTGTTTCTATCCATAGGAAGGTCGACTATCCATATAAATAGAAGAAGGTGGCTAACGAATTTTTTTTTAGGTCACGACAGTCTCCGCTTCGGACGCTTTTTCTACCCTTCAACTTAATGCTAAAAATCCCTACCTTACATGAATCGATTCAGTGAATATTTTCCTTTAACACTAAACTAATTTCATAAACCCCACAGTGTTCCTCTTTACGGTAATCTACTCTCAATTCACTAAACCATGTCGAAAACTTGAACTACCATCTTTTCAATGTATCTACTTCCGGTTGTGGGCAGAATGCTATCTTTTTAAAAACGAAATGATTCTGTAAAATTACCAGGTTATTATTTTCATTATCAATTTATTTTTAAAGATGGAATTTCACCGAAATAAGTACATTTATCGTTGTTATTAAAAAAATCAGAAAGTCAGAAACTTATTTGAATGAAATGGATAATACTAGAGAATTCCGAATGTTTATGGTAACTCTTAAGATTTTTTATCGATCTTTTATTTTGGAGGTAAAAAACGTATTCAGATTCATAAGAATTAGGGGAAAGAAACTGAGTCAATGAATACAAAATAAATTTACTGCGATGTCAACCGGAAGTAGATACATTGAAAAGATGGTAGTTCAAGTTTTCGACATGGTTTAGTGAATTGAGAGTATATTACCGTGAAGAGGAACACTGTGGGGATTATGAAATTAGTTTAGTGTTGAAGGAAAATATTCACTGAATCGATTCATATAAGGTAGGGATTTTTATCATTAAGTTGAAGGGTAGAAAAAGCGTCCGAAGTGGAGACTGTCGTGACCTAAAAAAAAATTTGTTAGCCACCTTCTTCTATTTATATGGATAGTCGACCTTCCTATGGATAGAAACAAGTGCCTGTGCGTACATTGCCTGGTTTTCCAGTCGAATTACAAGGGCTTCTCAGCTCACATGATGATGCGTATATAGAATTTATTTACATGATAATTCAAATAATAAGAAGATGTTGTATGATACCCAATGAGACAAATTTCCACCAGAGAAACATAACGTAGAGGTTAACATCCATATGTACCGTGCAGCCTTCGACAATGTGCAAAACTTAAACCGCGTAGTATTAATCTATGAAAGACCTCAGAGAGACAATTTAAATGAGAAACCATTAAACGAGAAAAATGACTGCATCATTTAATTATGAACAAAACAATAAACGAAAAACAGCAACAAACGACAACCATTGAAAAACAAGTTCCAGAAAGAAAACAAAATTGAAGAAATTCCGACTCATAAAACACAAAGCACAGAAATGAAAATCTAACTCGCAATTATACTGACAGCGGTAGCGAATCAAGTCGTTTTACCTACGCATTTCGTATCCATGCGATATAACCTTTTCGTACCCAACATTTACCGTTTCGTACCCATAATCAAAACCTATCTGTACCCTGTAGGCCATGTACTCAAATGGAAATAATGTGTAAAATATGGCTTAGTGCAATGCTAAAATTTAGGTATGGGTTTCATATTAAATTATATTTGTAAAAAATGTTTTAGAGCATAAAAAAATAATACGATCACATTATGTGAAACGATCAAGATAGTCTTTACCAATAATATCTGTTCAAACAGGAAACAATGAAATATCCGTGGCCCCTTGTAACTTATAGTAGTTTTATTTAACAATTAAGCTCTTCAAATTATTTTCAAGTTACGATTCTGTAGTCTGCGGTAGAGAAACCAATAGAGAAAGTGCTAGTGCGACGTCATCAGGTCATATGGAAAGTCTAAATAATATTAGTTAGTTCCATAGTGCGCTAGTGACCTAATACAATAGATATAAAGTCAGTAAATTCCATATGGGATGAGCGAAGATCGAATCATTAAATAGAATTTACTGATCCCCATATATATCGTAGTAGATCAGTAACACACTATGAAACGCATTTTTCCTTCCGACTATCGTATCATGTCGTATTAGACCATAGTGGCCTATTAAAGTGACCAAGTCTTCCACACTGTAAGTATTACGAACCTACTTCCATTGATTTATACAAAAAAAAATGCCAACAAAAACAATTTGTTAGCTTAAATCCGTGTCGAATACCGTACCTTGTCCTGAAATGGTTTACTTTTATAAATTGTGACTTGGATGGAGAGTCTTCTCATTGGCACTCATACCACATCTTCCTATATCTATTTAAGAATATATTTCAATCGTTCATCATCAATTTCTTCATCTTATGAAACCTTTAAGATTGTTCCTGAATACCGTGTTGTTTTTATAAAGCGACGTAATACTACTACTAACTGTGTATTGAAACTAGCCCGGCCTACTAACTCAATATGGAACCCTACTTATCCCATATATGGAATATACACGGTCTCCACGCGGTTGCTTTTAACCTAAGTTTATCATTTCCCTAGTAGTGTGTAGGAATTAAGATAATTATTTATTCGGAAAAGGTGACCTAGAGCAATGCTAACATTTAAGTATGGGTTACTTATATTGTATTTGTATACGAGTATCACAAAATTGATACACAAACATAATCTGAACGATAAAGATTGTTTGAACCAAATTTGTTCAAAAAGGAAATAATGAAAGATGCACGCTAAATGCATCTACATGTAGTTGTATCCAATTTCGTTTCAGACGTAAAAATAAAAAGACTAAATATTTACTGTTTGTCAATTTTTGTGTAGTGTTAATTTATAAAAACAAGCGTATAAGAAACGAATGTATGTAAATTAAATATTTATGTTCTGGGGCCGTGTCAACGAAGCTGTCCTAGGACTAAGACATGTCTTAGGATGGTCTTAGGACACGTCTTAGTCCTAAGTCAGGTTAACGAAGGTGTCCTAAAATAAGATATGTCCTAAATTTGATCATAAAATTAGGATATATAAATAGGTGTCTTAGGATAGTCCTAAAGGTTACGATGTCCTAAAACGAAATAAAAACAACAAATGTGGCATAAATTCATTAATAAAAATACTAATACAATAATAAACTAGTATAATGTTATAAAAAATAAACTAATTAAACAAAATTTTTCAATATTTCTTAAAGATTCAATTGTGTTACATTATTTTCAATTTGTAGACAAATTTGTTATTTAAAATGCTTCCAGATATAAAAATAAAAGCGTTCATAGTATTTAGTTTGAGTTTTGGGAATAAGAAGCATATTACAAGACATTTGTGTGGGTGTGCTAGAAATTACATTGAGATATTGCGGACAAGTCATTTGGTGAAATGCTTTACTATTAACTAAAATTGCTTTTCTGTACACAACTCTATATGAAACGGACATCAAGAAAAAATCTCCAAAAAGTATGTTTGACGATGTCATATCGTTATGCTCATACATTTATATGGAATAAATGGGGCTGCCTTTTTGCTCAAAAAATACTATCATCATGAGTAACATTTTTTGCACCTAACCAAACGGTGCTATGTCAATTCAAATGTGGGGGAAAATGACTTCCTTTTACTTAATCCTTATTCAATACATGCAATGAAATCGAGTGGACCCAAAGACAAAACAATTTACATACTAACATTAAATTCCCACACGAATCGAATATCTCATTTAACAAAGTTGTGTGACTATTTAGTTTTGTTGTCGTATGCAATTCATTTTTATTTTTTTGTCGTGTATAATAACGTTCTACAAGTATTACGTTAAAACTTTTATTTTGCATAAATTGTTTTCCATAAAAGAGTCCTCCTTTCTGCCTTTACACATATAGTGAAATAGAACAAAGATATATGTCATTGAATTCCCTACATATTTTTTTCAATTAAATAAATGTGTTAGGATGGTCTTAGGACCATCGTAGTTAGGACTATCCTAAGATAGCTTTGTTTTACATCCTAAGACATGTCTCAGACACGTCCCTAGACCATCCTAAATAATGTCCTAAGACATATCTTAGGACATATCCTAGGATACTTTCATTGACACGGCCCCAGGAAGTCAAAGCATAGGTAATGGAATAAAACATTCATTTCACTTGCCGTCGGGAGATATAAATATTTGTTCACCCCCGAAAAATCATATTTTAACGGGTATTGTCCTCGTGCAATATAAATCCTTCTTGGAGAACAAATCTTCATATCTTTCCCGCACGGGAAAAAATTTATACTATAAAATGATGTTTAGATAATTTATAATAAACTTGTTTTGGCCTTATTCATCACTGGGGATGAAAAGGATAAGTAAGTTTATATACAATGATGAAATAAGGAACCTTTTGTTCTTATGAATATTGTAAAATTTAAAACAAAATCCTCATTTTATTCCTTATTTAGATTGGTACTACATTCACAAGGTGGTATAGTTTCTAGATCCAGTACAATGTCATTTGGTGACCAGTTTAGACTGTTTCTTATGTAAGAACATGACATAAAATTGTTATAAAAGACTATATGTGTTTTAAGGAAATTGAGTTTAAGGATATAGCTGGACATCTAAATTACGTTTTATAACATTCTGTCATTTTCAAATCGTTTCTGCATGTTCTGTAAAACCTTGTTTTACACACAAACACCGGCGAATATCCTGACTTGTAAATGGCATTGGAAATACAATGTTTGCAGATATTTATCTATTATAATCCTAATTGAAAGGACGAACACTAAAGATGAAACATACCTTATTGAATTTATCTAATATATTAATGAAATATTGAACAATACAAATTTCCAACATGGTCAACAGTTATACCATAAGTCCAAAAATAGCAACAATTAGCAACCCCTTTGAAAGACGTCATGCATACACCAATTGGCCCTTTGGTGAATGTGAGAAAAGGGAGCTTGCAGATGCTGGATTTGTTTACACTGGAAAAGAAGATATCCTGAAATGCGAAACATGCGAGAAGACTACACGATATCGTCACTGGAAGGATAAAAAGACCCCAAGTCAAGCCCACATTGACCTAAACCGCCACTGCGTATTCGCAAAAGACAATACAAACTCTACCAGTTTGTACAATCGACTAATTTGCCGTCCGATGTATCCGTATTATGAGGAATATAATCACCGACTTTCAAGTTATAGCACTTGGAAATTTGAGAATGTTCAGTCATCGAAAGGTCTTGCCGACGCTGGATTTTTTAATACAGGTATTTTAAACAAAAAACGATATAATTCTAAGGCCCCAAAACAAGAAAAATGCAAATAAAAGATCCCCTGTTATCTTTATAGTGCGTTCTAATTAAGCATTATTGTATCCGTTTTGTGTTGTAATTTTTTTTTAATATTCTTTAAAGTGCCTTTTAATGTTTTCCATAGAAATGAACAATTCTTTGTTATACTAATGATTAATGTATGAGGTACGTACTCATTATGGATAATTAGTTTTAGAAATGGAACGAATCTCGAATGATATTGGATATTCTAATAAATTGTTTTTCGACACAGTATCTTAATGTAGGTAAGAATTCTTATCCATTTATGACTTTTAAAATTATTTGGAAACTGAGGTTTTAACTTTCTTAGACAAAGTTGACAAAAGATGTATGTAACTTGTTTTTTTATTGGTGTCCTTTTTGGTAAAAATGGTCATATAGTTATCCAATTGATTTGGTTCTTGTACATCTTCGGCTTTCAAATATTCAGCATTGGGAAGTCCTATTGGAAGCATATCTACAAAAGCGCTTCTGACGCCTGAAATTTATAACGAGTGTCTATATCAAGTCCAAAATATGCAATATACCAGTTAGATAAATATATCGACTTGTGTTGTCACGCTTTGAGCATTTCCTGCTTCGCTTGAGCATGCATGTCTTTGTATTACAGGTGAACACGATGAAACAATATGCTTCAGTTGTGGTCTTTGGCTGACAGATTGGGAACATGACGAGAAACCATGGATAGTTCATGTACGGTATTTTCCGAAGTGTCCATATATAAAAGAACAAAAAACATTATGTTTTATTAGGAACGTTCTTGAAGATTGGCAGAAGGTACTATTAGCAATAGTCATGATTAAAACTAACAGCACTTAACATAAATTAAAACTATTATCGAAAGGTTATGTAATAGCAAAACACTTATACAAAATTTAATCCTTGTATCTATGTGTTTATTTGCATACCTTTGCTACAGTTAAGAAAAAAAAATTGCTGATTGAACAATAATAATGTGATAACACATTTAATATTTTCACGAAAACAGTTATTCAAATGAATAAATATATTTTTGCACTCAATGGTACCCAAATGTAAAGAAAGTTTTGAAATCATTCCGAAAAAAATGTTTTATGTACACTTTAGCTGCACCAGGCCTATTTTGACCATCGAATATATTTATTCCGAACATGTAAACATTGTTTTTTTTTTATCATACTACAGTGTCTTGATTGTAGATTTTGCTCTCAATTTATTGCAGCTCATTTAACATTCTAACCAATTGCGTTTTTTGTTATCCTAGCAAACTATTCAACTGGTAAGAAATGTATTCATCAAAGTACATGTACAAGGCGATACAAAAAGCATAGTTATAATTATATATAAAACTTATAGTCTACATGTACTTCATTGATATTATGACAACATTGCTATAAACTATACAGCCATATTGTTCATGTAAAGAGTCATCTGAAAAGTGGGAGGTTTACATTTTTGTATTGCTTTACCAATGTCCAAAACTGATCTTTTCAAAAGGTCTTCTTTATGTTCATTAGAATCAGAAATACGTTCGAAAAAAAGACATGTTGTTTCAGTGAAATATATGTAAAAATACAATGGATGTGAAGTAAGCGGCCGGTTCGTTATTCAATATTCGATATTCAAAATTAAGTTGAAAATCATAAAAAAAACCACTTAATAACTTTAAAAGCATGATTTTCATAGTTTTGAGGACTGATAAGATACGTAGGAAATTGTTTAATGACCACTTCAAGCTGTCGTAAATTCTCGTTGTTCTCGAATTTAAACCCTTTTGTAACTTGCATATTTGTCTTAATGTAATATAGATTGTTGTCAATAAAAAAACTTCAAAGATGTTCTTTTATACATGATATTTCTTAAAACAAAAAGAAAAACCGATAACTCTTCAAAACATTTATGAATATAAATAGAAATATTTATCGAAAGCCCCCCAAAAAATATATAGTGAAGACCGCTTAAATGAGGGTGAGACTTCCTGGTCTTTTAATGTCCATAACATTTAACTAAATCTTAGACTCTGTATATATATAAGGGTTGTATAAGAAGGATTTCCAAGAATGATATCATATTTGATATCTATGGAGGTCTTATATTGTCACTTTTCAGATACATATTATAAATTACAAAGGGCACAGGGCAATGGTGAGAGCCCCCTGATCTCTCAATCTTTCTAATAGTATGCAGACATTTAATAGGTAGATACAAACGTGACTAAAAGGAATTTGGATACACTTCCGGTCTTTCATGTTTACGAAGCGCCTACAGTGAAAGTTGGATCAAAATATATAGTGAAAACCTACCTGAGACCGCTTAAATAAAAGTGAGACCCCCTGGTCTTTCAATGTCCATAAGGTTTAGGTAAATCACAAACTCAGTATATATTAACGTTGTATTAGAAGGATTTCCCAGAAATATGTCATATTCGATATCTATGGAGGGCTTATATTGTCACTTTTCAGCTTCAAATCCTTGGATACAATGTTTATATATACAGAGTCTATGAATTCGTCCAGTTTTATGTACATTCAAAGAAAAACTCTCCATCCAAGTCAGTTTGTCATTTTTTTTTAAGTATGCTTTATTTTACCACCTTGCGCTTTGATGGCATAAATATGGTTTTCTACAGCAGCTTTGTTTTTAACAATTTCTAACCAGTTGAACGGTTGGTTTCATACCACAAATTGCAACTGACAGAAAATTAAATGAACTACAATAAGTTGAGACCAAAACCTACAGGCAAGTCAGCGATTTTAGTTTTAGAGTTAGGGACAACAACACCACACCGTGTTAACTCAATATTCTCACGACCTTAGAGAGAGCGTTGTGTTTATCACGGCAAAACTTTCCTTTCATTTAGTTTTTATTGATGTCTGTTAACTGTAAATGCATTAAAATCAGTAAATCGACAAACATCGTAACGAGACTGAATGCAAACAACACAAAACTTGATAACATGTTTTAAATTGAAATAGACTTGAACATTAGATAGAGGATCTGTTCAATAAATACGACACCCATATATCTTACATTTGATACTTCATACATGTATGGTTGCAGATTTATAGACCAATGCATCTCAACTTTGAAGACGAAACAAAGCGTGCATCTTCATTCAATTTGTTCAATGGGAGAAATGTTGGCCATTCACCAGATAGTTTTGCCGAAGCTGGCTTCTTCCTTCAAGGTTTTATTGTTACTAATTATTAGATAAACTACTGTTAAGGAGAAACACGATTTTAGTTTTTAGTAATGACAGATTTAGCTATTGCGTCTTTCGCTTTGATAGATATATGGGTGTAACAATACAAACTACAGAGAAAAGCTTCTGAATTGTGTTTACAGTGAAAGAATGATATATAAGCTTACTTTATCACTAGGTCTTTTAAATAAGTCATAACAAAATATAAAACTGTCATAAAAACCTCTTATATCGTTTCTATATATACTATCTAAATATTAAAGTACAGAAATGCATGTATTAGTAGCTCGCTTATACGTATATATCAAAATCAGAGATCTACATATAGTTATATTATATAGATGCATAAATGTGACCAGCCACGACATATCCAGGCTTATGGATAAACCCCTAACGGGAGGGATTGTACCTGATATTCATATGATGAAGACATAATCTTTCAATCAGTTTAATTGAGGTCTGGAGCTGGCATGTCAGTTAACTGCTAGTAGTCTGTTGTTATTTATGTATTATTGTCATTTTATTTATTTTCTTTTGTTACATCTTTTGACATCAGACTCGGACTTCTCTTGAACTGAATTTTAATGTGCGTATTGTTATTGTTTTACTTTTCTACATTGGCTAGAGGTATAGGGGGAGGGTTGAGATCTCATAAACATGTTTAACCCCGCCGCAATTTTGCGCCTGTCCCAAGTCAGGAGCCTCTGGCCTTTGTTAGTCTTGTATGATTTTAAATTTTAGTTTCTTGTGTATAATTCGGAGTTTAGTATGACGTCCATTATCAATGTACTATTATGCATATTTTAGGGGCCAGCTGAAGGACACCTACGGGTGCGGGAATTCTCGCTACATTGAAGACCCATTGGTTGCCTTCGGCTGTTGTTTGCTCTATGGTCGGGTGGTTGTCGCTTTGACATATTCACCATTTCCTTTCTCAATTTTATTGTGAGAAAAACGCCATTAACTATATGTGTCTAACCACTTCAAGGCTTAGGAGGGTACATTGTCTAAAATTTGCTTTTTGTATATTTATCTAGAAGACCTAGTCATGTTTTTATGACATTTTTGTTGTAAAAGCAACGAGTCATTTCAAATACCGGTATGGAAATGAGACTGTTCTATGACGACTTTTATTTATTGAAGGCACTAATTTATAAAACACAAAATTGTATTTATTGGCTCTTGGTGATGTTCAATAGCGTATTTGAATAAAATATCAAAGCTTTAGATTTACTACAATACAAACAATTCTGATCTCTATTTTAGAACATGTAATTTAAACTTGTTGAAATGAAGTTAGCTTAAAATTTGTCAATATAAACTTTAAAAATTCCTTTTTTTTTAATTTAGATTTATTATGCATGTCTCTAAACATAGCATGCGACGCGTAACAGTTTATGAGGTGTTTTCATATATGCCTTTAATTCGGTGAATTTATTATGGATATATTTCAGACTTTATTTATGAAAGAAATCTTTAGAGCAGTCTCAGCATTTTTGTTTTGTTCGTAGCTCTATTCAAGAACATGTAATTTAAACTTGTTGAAATATGTTTAAAATTTGTCAAAATAAGCTTTAAGAATCCCCCTTTTGTTTTTAGATTTATTATGCATGTCTCTTTACATAGTATGCAACACGTAACAGTTTATAAGTAGGTGTTCTCTTAAATGCATTTAATACGGTGCATTTATTATTATGGATATATTTCAGACTTCATTTATGAAAGGAAATTTAAAGAGCAGAAATTATTTTTTTTGTACCAATTTAAAATGTAGATTCAAAAACTTTTCACTTCACACAATAAACTAAAACTACTTCAAAACTTATATATGATATATAATTCGGCGTTCGCAAAAAAGAAGCTAAGGAAAGTGTTCATCTCTTCTTTGCAATACGTATTTTATTGAATCTCGATATTTATCATGTTTATAATGTTTCTAACAATGACGTTCTACCTCCATAAGCCTGCAAATGTCATGGCGGGTCACAAATAAGTTTAGTTTTATTCATTGCTTTGATAACTTTTTGGATCAAAACACGTCACCAATTATCAACACCCATACAGGTTTTTTTTTAACAATTTCAAGACTTGATTTACTGTAGATATATTTTACGTTAAATAATGTCAATGTGGTTATGAATGAATATGGTTTCAACTAATATAATAAAATTTGTAGTTAACAAAGATGGAAACCAATACGTAGTATGTCATTATTGTAACATAACACTTTTACCATGGACGACAGACGTCAACCCTTGGGAAATGCATGCCAGATGGTTAGACCGTAAACAATATGAGTGTCAATATTTGGTAATAAGGAAGGGAAAGCAATTTGTAAACTCTGTCCTAAAAAAATATGTGGTAAGTAACTGTGAATAAACATAGATACAGTTGTTGCATGTCGATCTGCACAGTGTGCATAAAGCGCCTTGAAAGTAAATGCAATTATACACTAATAATTTAACTTTGGATGCAACGCGTCTTCTGATTGTCTGTCGGTTTATTTTGTTTATTAGCCCATAGACTAAATTAGTCATGTGACCGTGACGTAATCAACGTTTTTTCATAATTTTCTCCGGTTTAAAATGGAATTTAGAATTAAATAATAAGAAATGACTGTAATATTTTTTCTGTCTATTCGAAATAACATAAAAAAATGTGGTACATACTGTTAAATAATTTAATTTTGGATGTAACGCGTCTGCTGATTGGCTGACGTTATTTTGATATCAGCCCATAGACATGAATTAGTCATGTGACGTAATCAACGTTTTTTCATGGTTTTCTACGGTTTAAAATGGAATTTAGAATTAAATTATAAGAAATGACTGTAATATTTTTTCTGTCTATTCGAAATAACATAACAAATGTGGTTCACACTGTTAAATAACCCGCTACGTGTGTTATTCAGTGTGCACCGTATTTTTTATGATATTTCTTCATAGACAGAAAAAATATTACAGTCATTCCTTAAATAACCCGCTACGCGTGTTATTCAGTGTGCATCACATTTTTTATGTTATTTTTTCATAGACAGAAAAAATATAACAGTCTTTCCTTAAATATATTGTCTGATTTAAACATTGTATCCAAAACTGATTTAATGGAGATTATATTCCTGCAAGCTTATGATGAAGAAATGTCTCGAAATTGACTTTGTATTTCATTTCTTATTTCTACTAATGGTCGATAGGGCTTCTCTTAAAACAACGCCATACATACCGTTTCCAATCTAAATCTTTGACGTTCAAAAAATATATTTAGATTTAAACAATATTATAAATTATATATTAGAAATAAATAATCTAAATATTAAAACATGTGCAAAATTCGGAAATCGCGATCAATAGGTTCAACATATTAAGAAACATCTGGGCAAACTTTTGAAGACAACATCATAAACTCCCCTTTTTGGTCATACAAGTCCTATTATTGCTATGTGTTTATACATCCCTGGCTTAAAACGATTATGATTTGAGTGTTCAAAAGGACGATTAACCATAAAAGTTATTCATGCATAAGTAGATAAATAGGATTTCATCCTTTATTTCAGTTCGCTCATTCAGTGATATTTTCTAATGAGGTAAATCACAAATAATCTTCTACAAGTTTAGAAATTGACCTAATTTTGAAGTATCAGAATATGCAACTTCTAAATTAAGTTCTGAAAATGTTCAAGTGTAGTCGATTGTCAATGATACAAAATATATTAACAATATGACTTCGCTAATCTAGCACTGTAATGGATTTCTTAATACATCATTTCTAGTCATAGGAGTATGCACAACGCTCTGAAAGATTACATTTCTACCAACATTCGATATATTATTTCATCTAGTCTAGCATAATATTTTCCGTCTGTCATCAGGTCGAAAAAATAACCTACCTACTAGGCGGTAAAGAGTAAAATAAAAAAAGATATACTGAGCTCCGAGGAAAATTTCAAACTGAAAGTCACCAATCAAATAGCAAAATCAAAAGGTCAAACACTTAAAACAAATGGATAACAACTGTTATATTCCTAATTTGATTAATTTTCAAATGTAGAAAATGGTGGAATATACCTACCTGGTTTAATAGCTAGCTTAACCTGTAATTTGAATGACAGTCGCATTAAGGTAGATGGGGTGGGGTGTCTAAACTATAATCCATAGAATTTTTTAATAATTTGCCTAATTGTAGTTTATGTCATGTTTTAAAAAAATATAATAAAAAGAATGGGTCAAGGAGCTTATTTTCACGTTACATGGCGTTCAAAATTGACAGATTTTGTATAGATTATGCATGGAAAATCCAATTTTTTGCTACATTATAAAATAGGTAAATTCCTAACACATTCTATTGTAAAAGTACCTTAATCTGAATTATCCGTCCTTGCATTTGAGTTGCCTCCCATTATGTGGCTAAGTTTGAAAAATTTAATCAAACAAAAGTTTTCTATTTTTTGTAAAATACAACCATAAATATGATAAATAAAACATGTCATGTTCTATATTGAAATGAAAGGTCTCACACATGAATTACCTACTACTCTCAAAATTTGCACATTCTATTAAAGATCTAGACCTTGTTTTCTGATATTTCCAAATTCAAGATGGAGGAAGACATCCTATCTACCTTAAGTTCCATTAAATGATTACCGATGTGTGAACAAAAAATAGGGTACAGCAATCAACATTGTTTTTATAATCTTAATCACTATGAAAAACAAACAAATGTGTAACAAAGAAGCACACAAAAGGCATATAGACAAAGACTATTAGCAAAAACTGAAAGACGAGAATACAAATAATTACCATAGCACTATACCTCGATGACGGGATGTATAAGCACAGAGCCACGACATGTAACAATGAAACACAAAATGCATACGCACAAAGCACATTAGCAAAAATGGAAGACACGAGTAGAATTTGTTTTACCATAGAAACCACATTACATTGATGGGATGTACTGGGATTGGATAGGCACAAAGTACTGAGCCAATTTTCTTTTAATCTAGTAAATTAATTTTTCATTGCAACTCTGCCAGTATACTTTGTAAAGAGAACAATCAATGAATTATCGTCATATCCTTAATTTCAAATCTGGAATGACACGATAATTATCTTCAGAGATTTTGCTTTCTTTTTCTAATAATAATATTCGTAGTATTCTTTTCTTAAATAGAAAAGGGTAATTGGTTGTCTTTTGAAAGAAAAAAATAAACATACTCTCTTTATGTTCAATACGTGACATATAACCATGATGGCATATGATTTCCGATGTCTATTTTTAAATTTCGTATTTTATATTTTTCTTACAATGATTTTTTAAAATGTCTTATTTGATAGGACGAACAAGAGAAGATAAAGAATAAATATGGTAGGAAAATTCTCTAATTAAATTTAAGACGTCAAAAAAGAAAAGACAAAACTAAGATATACTAGTAGTACTTTGTTGAAAGAATTCCAATAAAAAAAGAGTCCACACAAATAAGCATGAATAATCACAGAAAATATAAAGATACTAATATTTTTTCGTCTTTAATAACCTATTTGTTCTTGTTAAATTTAAATCAGCAGATTAAAATGGATAACAACAATTTATAACTTATTTTATGAGTTCTTGTAATTGGAACTTGTAACAATTTGGCTAACTTATTGTTTTAGTAAATGTTAATGCCGATTATCTTGGCAGTTTACCATACCGGTTAGGTTTGTTTTTAAATACTTTTAGTTTATCATTTTATTATTCTGAATTATTTTTTTACCTATATTATGTTGGGTAGAGGTGGTTGATTCGTTGATCAAAATTTTTCTGCTTTTTGTCATCTGCAAACATCATGTATAATTTTCTTGAAAGTGTGATTTTTAATGAGTTGGGTCAAACTCCTAGGATTGACATCCCATGAGTTTTAAATCTTTTTAGAAACGAGGGCGACACATTTTTGAATTAAAGAACATTTGTGGACCAATTTAATTTGGTTCAGAAATTCTTACTGTTATATAATGGTGTTTCATACTTAGGTAATGTGGTCGGAAAGAAGAGACATTTTTTATCATGCGTCCGATGCACGGGTTTTCGAACAAGGAGGTACTTTAAGGAGTATTGTTTTCACACCCACTTTCCAGAAAGGTTAGCAAGTACGAAAATTGCACATGAGTTGTTGGCTGTTAGTGGGTGTCTGAAAGTATGGAATACTAAAGAATAGACATTTCTGTAAGTTTCTGATTCTGGAAGGGAATATCCGCCATAATTATAAATTTCTTTATTTGTAAAATGGAATTTCTTAATTTGTAACATGCAATTTCTTTATTTGTAAAATGTCATTTCTGAATTTGTAACATGTACTTTTTCAATCTGTTAAATGATTTTCAACAATACTTGATTTGTGAAATGTAACGTCTTAATTTGTATATGCAGTTTCTTAATTTGTTAACGTATTTCGCGATCATTACATAGATTTCTACATTTCTTAATGTGTGAAATGTAACTTGTTTCTTTGTTTGAGTAACGTTTTTAGAGATCAGTGTAATTGTCAGCGCCACAAGCCAATGAAAAGTTCCGTTTCTAAAGAAACACAACAAGCTACAAATCAACATGTTACAAACCAAGAATAGAATAGTTCCACATTATTCCGCACGAGGTCCCTGTGGATTCATGTAAACCCGTACCTTCGCCAAATCGTACCAAATATTTTATTATTTATATCCATTGAAGTTGTCATATTCGTTTGTTTATTAAAGAAACATACAACTACAATAATTGAAAATACAACTACTTTGATTAATAATGTGATGCAAATTCTTTTCAAATCAGAAATGCCATAAGTTAACCATTCGTCTTCAACAATCAGCTCTCCAATCCGGACACTGTATAAGAAGACGAATTTAGAGTAAACAGAGCACACCAGCTCTTCGTCTACAAATCATGACACGACTCTAAATGGGTTTTAGTCTATTGATACCCCAGTTAAGTTTTGTATTTTTAATGATCGGGGGCTGAACAAAATTAAAAAAAAAAATGCTGTGTCCGGAATTCATTGACATCTTGCTTGGACATTATATCTGTTTTTGTTGTTGCTGAAACGATGTCAACTGACTTAGATACTTCAAACCTACAAGGCGATTATTTTTTCAAATTGTTTGATCCATGTGCTGATTTTGTCACTTCAAAAAGATACGAAAGGTCTTCATATATAAATTAAATAGAACAATCTTCTTGAACACATGTTCAACGCAAAGATCAGGGAAAAGATATCTATAGGATTTTACATATACAGTTATTTAGATACTATAGTTTATACGAACAATGATTAAGATTAAAAGTATCCCCCCCCCCCTGTTAGTTTTTACAAAGTTAATAAGTAAAACTCAATGGATTATGATGTTCAAATTGCAGTATTTATTAGAAATCTGTGTTTTCACATATCCGTCTACAGAGGCGGATTAAGAGGGTTTTTCATTGAGCCCGGCCCCTCTTTTCTAGGTAAAAATGGATTGATTAAATATGGAATCACTAGACCATGACGAGAGTGGGCCCCCTCATAGTCAGTCAATTGACCCCAACTTATGAAAATTTCTGGATCCGCCGCTGGTCTATGTTTTATTTCCTTTATTAAAACATTAAAACAACCCAGTTCTATTTTTGTATGTTGGAGCCTATAATCCACTAATTATATATAATCAGTCGCAAATCCAGTAATTTTTAAAAGGAGGTGCAAACACCTTCAAGTCAAATAGAAAAGGGGGTTCTTACCATCTGTCCCCATGCAAAAGCATTAGTAGTCAAACAAATAGGGGTTTCAACACCCGGAACCTTCCATCACCTTCCCTGCCACTGATTAATGGTCACTGTGTAGAATATTGTGTGATTATAATTATTAAATCGTTGTATATGAAATAAATAATCGTTCAAAGAACTTCATACATGTCATATAATCGCTTTCTCCTAAGAAATTTGATTAACTTGAGATATTTTTTTTAAGGTGGGAATTGACACGGATCCACAGCGACTTCGTGTGCAATATTGTGAAACTATTTCATTCTAGACATGTAAAACTTCTTGATTTGTAACTTGTAGTTTTTCTTTAGAAACGTAACTTCTCTTTGGATGGCAGCGGTAACAATTGCACTGCTACGATCTACCGCAACGTGACTCAAAGGAAGAAACAAGTTACATTCCACGAAACGCACGAAGAAAATACGTTAACAAATTAAGAAATTGCATTTACAAATCAAGAAGTTACATTTCACAAATCAGGAAATGTAGAAATTCATGAAACGAATGCAGAAAATACATTAACAAATTAAAAAACTGCATTGATAAATTAAGAAGTTACATGTCACAAATTAAGAATTTACATTTTACAAATGAAGAATTGTTTAATTATGGTGGATATTCCCTTCCATATCTGCTTCATTATAAACCAGGGGAAACCAGCAGTAGCATTTTTTACACTTTTTGAAATAGTTTTGCTTATCTTCTTCAATTAATGATTGTCATTAATGAATAAGATGATATAGTTACTTATTTGCTTTTTATGTGGATTAATATGAATATGTTATTCATAAAAAAAAAGTCAAATTACAAAAATATCAAATAAACTGCAGATACTATTTGCTTTGCTTTGCTATTGTATTACTTAAATTCTTTTTTTTTTTGAAGTTATCCAACATAAAAGGTACTACTTGTATTGCACCAGTAAGCATTGTAATGTCTGTCTAGTTTGCTAAGATACAGTATGGAGAAAATATTTCAAAGTGTTATAAGAGTTTATTATCTAAGAACGTATTGTTATATAAAAACAACCTCTAATTGTACGAGCATTGATTCTTATTTTCATGTTTGTTTGTACATGGTTTTTTTTATATTTATAAATCGATAGTACTTCAAGTA
This sequence comes from Mytilus edulis, assembly GCF_963676685.1. NCBI lineage: Eukaryota > Metazoa > Mollusca > Bivalvia > Mytilida > Mytilidae > Mytilus > Mytilus edulis. The sequence goes on along the minus strand of NC_092353.1, from coordinate 59,336,831 downwards.
ATTTATGTAAGATTGATCAAGTTTATTACTGTAACAGTAATTGCAATTTAGACTTCGACAGCTACTCATCTGTCGTATGTCATAAAATGACATCATTACATAAGACACATTATGCTAAAGAAACTAAGGATTTTCTAATCTCTGGCATAGATTACCTTAGCCGTATTTGGCACATTGTTTGGCGTCACTGAAGAGTCTATATGTAGACGAAACGCGCGTCTGGCGTACTAAATTATAATTCTGGTACCTTTGATAACTATATTCAATCGCCAGTAAACCAGTTTTAATACTATCTTTAACTTCTACAACCAAGATCTTTGTCTTTAACTCACGATAAAGAAGTTCAAGAATTATGTTTTTACATACGTTTGACATACTCAAACAGATATAAATGAATATAAGTGTGTTATTTTTTCCTCAGAAAAGAGTCATATAGACCTTGTTTACTAGCCTTCGGGCCAGGTGAGCTTTTCTTATCACTTTGCGTCCGTCGTCCGTCGTTGTCGTCGTCGTCCGGCGTCGGCTATTAACTTTTACAAAAATCTTCTCCTTTGAAACTACTAGGCCAAATTTTACCAAACTTAGCCACAATCATCATTGGAGTATTTAGTTTAAAAGATGTGTCCGGTGACATGGCCAACCAACCAAGATGGCCGCCATGGCTAAAAATAGAACATAGGGGTAAAATGTAGATTTAGCTTATAACTCTGAAACCAAAGCATTTAGAGCAAATCTGACATGGGGGTAAAATTGTTCATCAGGTTAAGATATATCTGCCCTGAAATTTTCAGATGAATTGGACAACCCGTTTTGGGTTGCTGCCCATGAATTGGTAATTTTAAGGAAATTTTGCCGTTTGTGGTCATTATCCTGAATACTATTATAGATAGAGATAAACTGTAAACAGCAATAATGTTCAGCAAAGTAAAATCTACAAATAAGTCAGCATGATCAAAATGGTCGGTTGACCCCTTAAGGAGTTATTGCCCTTTATAGTCATTATTTACCAATTTTTTGTAAATTTTGTAGTCTTTTACAAAAATCTTCTCATCTGAAACTACTAGGCCAAATTTTACCAAACTTAGCCACAATCATCATTGGAGTATCTTGTTTTAAAAAATGTGTTCGGTGACCCGGCCAACCAACCAAGATGGCTACTATGGCTATAATTAGAACATATTTTTAAATTTAGATTTTGGCTTATAACTCTGAAACCAAAGCATTTAGAGCAAATCTGAAAGGGGTTAAATTGTTTATCTAGTCAATATGTATCTGCTCTGAAATTTTCAGATGAATTGGACAATGTGTTGTTGGGTTGCTTCCCCACAATCGGTATTTTTTAAAGAAATTTTGCTGTTTTTGGTTATTATCTTGAATATTAGTTTAGATAGAGATAAACTGTCAACAGCAATAATGTCTACAAATAAGTCAACATGACCTAAATGATCAGTTGACCCCCTCAAAGAGTTATTGCCCTTTATAGTCATTTTTTAACAAATTTCATTAATTTTATAAATTTTCCTCTGTGTAACTAAAGGGCCAAGTTTATTATAGAAATAATTGTAAGTAGCAAGAATGTTCAGTAAAGTAAGATCTACAAACACATCACCATCATCAAAACACAATTTTGTCATGAATCCATCTGTGTCCTTTGTTTAATACATGTATGCACATAGACCAAGGTGAGCGACACAGGCTCTTAAGAGCCTCTAGTTTCCCAGATGCACATTATGATTTTGTGGGATTAATTGTATAACATAAGAATTGTTTAATATGTTTTCATGTGCTTGAGGTATTTGCATCCTATATGTTTACCTACTGTTTTAGAAAATGCCTTTACCCAATAACTTATATAGCAGTTGTTTTCACAGATAAAGTTCTCTGATGTGTGCTACATTGTATTTGTTGGTGGTTTCAGTACTTTTACATTTGTTCGCTTTTTAACAGCGTACTCGTTATATATTTCGATGTGTCTCGATTTTGTTGAAATGTTTGCACTGTTTCTATACGTACAGCAAATATTTTAAGTATTTCATAACAGTATTTGTAAGATGTTTGGTTCTTTTCATGGTGATTCGAATCATCTAGAATTTGCAGTCAGGAGTGTTTAAGAAAGACGCATTCAGGTACCTTGTGTTAAAATGTAAAATTATAAAACAACACATGCTAAAAGCGTAACTATATGTATATCATGAGCTAAATTTCTATACACAATTTATGCCGGCGTCACACATTGGCGTATAGACCGTCGTACACCAAACGTACAGAGACAGAGTTCAAAGTCGGTATACGTTAGTTGCACGTCAGAGGAACGCTTAGCAAACGTTAAACGCGCGCTGCATTAGTTTGAAGCACGTCGAAATACAAAGGTATACGCTTGGTGAACGCTACAACTCGTGGAAATTTTTATGCAGCATAAAAATGTTCATCCAGCTCAAGCGTGTGTCTAGCGTGTACCTACATTCACGTTATACATACGCTACAAGCGCGTTGAACTCGCTACAGATAAGTTTGAGACACGTTTAAGGCATGTTGTAGACGCTTGAAGATAGTTCGACTTTAACTAAAACGTATGAGGGTGTGTTTGTAACAAAAACCCCATAATAGAACGTCCAAGACATGACCGGGACGCGTCTCGAATACGTTCAAGAAACTTTTGTTCTTAATAACGTGCATTCCATCTGCGTTAGACAATAGCCAGGGATACGCCAACATACGTTTCTTCAACGCCCGATAAACATTTAGGTACACTTCTCGTTCACCAAATACACGCTTAAAGCGCGTTGAGCACACGTAACAGTTATAATTGACAGATTGAATACACCCAAAATTACTACCGTATTGGTAGCGTTCATGATTTTTTAACACGTCCGGCGTACGTCGGAGCTATACGCTGATGTGTGACGCCGGTATTAGCATACACGTCTTTCCTCATTACCAGTTTTGTACACTCAAAAAGTTGTAACTATGGTTGAACAATAAGTTATTCATTTTGAAATGTATTCTCGCATCGATAGGTCCGAGACCACAATTGTCGTCCCTTGATTTTCGTTGTTCACGAATATAGTCCCTAGTGTTGACAGTGGGTTACTTGCCATTTATTTTTATACCCCTTCCAAATTTATTTCTCCATGTTTAATGCCTTAATTTGCAAGTAGGGGGGCGAAATTACACTGTAAAAAAATTTGGGTCCAGCTGAAAAAGGTTAAAACATTAGCACTTCGGAAGCTGTCAAAAGATTTCAAGACGCCTTAAAAATAAAATTGTCTATATTTTGAGTTAGAGCCGATGAAGTTTTCTATAATTTTGATATAATTTGTCCCAAAAGTAGTACAACACACTGTAAAAAAATTTTTGAGAAAGCGCAGGTGGGATTTTTTTTAATTTTCATTTATGTTCTAAAATAAATGCACTACGTAATAATTGTGGTCTCGGACCATTACAATGTAATCTTATATGGAACCGTACACATGTTTCCCATTAAAAATGTTTTAATGACTCTTTTATGTACGTTCAGAACAAGAATCATAAACATAAATCGCAATGTAATGTGTAGGACACTATGACGCACAGACGCTTAGAACTACGGTTTCCACATTCTTACGTCAAAATGTATTATCATTATCGGAAGGTTATGATGCATTGTGTTATTTCAATATTTGAAATACTATATATTTTTAGACAAAGGAGGAAAAACCAGTTGCAAGTCAGATATATTCGATAGTCTTAACGATGATGTCCCACTTCGAAATAAAAGTGAAGTTTGTACATATAATGATATCATTAAAGGAAAGTGCATCAAATGTAAAATTGAAAAAGCAACTAGTTTATTTCTGAAATGTGGCCATAGAATCACGTGTTATCAGTGTTCTCTTTTATTTACAAAATGTCCGTATTGTGACACCGATGTAATCAATAGAATAATAACAATCCTATGAAGTGTCCAATCACCAACAGTTAACATTTTTGATTTCTAGTATTCAAAAGTCTCTCTGTTCTGCAACTAAATATTTTTTTCATGTGGACCATGTGATATTAAAATGTTTATATAAAACCACGTCGTCCTTGGAATGAAAAGTAAAATGGCCATTTTCTTGAAATCGATCACAGAATTTCTGAACAATAGAAATCTTTTGAACTCGCTTCACAGTCGGGAACTCTAGATCCAATAATAAACTCTAGATCCAATAATAAGATTGGTAAACTTTATGTCAAGAAGACAAATTTGTTTGCCTTGACGGTGTGCTTGAATATTTGGTATTTTAACAAACATCAGAACACATCACTGTGTAAAAGACGACATTTTGTTAATGAAATGTTATTTCACTGATGAAAGGAGTTGAAGTAAAAACTCAGCCTCAAATGCGACCTAACTGATTTAAAAAAAAAGAAGAAAATGCAGAGGCATTTTATTTGTAAGTAGAGCATATCGTGATGGTGACAAAAAAAAGGACACTACATGAAAGGTAAGTGCACTTAATATTTAGAAGCATTAAAAAATAAACACAAATAAGAAAGAGAATTTAAGGGAACTAAAGGTGAGAACGACCCACATCAGTCGACACAATAGCATCTCTCCAATAAAATGTTCAGTTGTTATAATTATTCTGCCCAGTATCTGTCTCTTCTCTTGAAAAGATATATGCGCATCGGAGAATAAGCTGTAAGAATCGACAATTGTAATGATGTCATAATACGAATGAATAGCTTAACGAATTAGTGTTTCGAATTGAAAAATGTTTGTTCACAAATCGTAGTAAATATTTTACGGGATACTTATTCGATTATAAAGAGGCAGTCGTATAAAACTCTAAGGTGAATTTGAGAAGGAGTACGTTAATAAAACATAATAAAATAAAACGCCCGATTTGTCAAACAATAGAACGAATGGCAAACAAATGTCATGAACGACTTTATGCAAGCATATCGAGAAGAAAATGAGTGGTTAACGCTAGTAAAATAATTATGATCTTAACCTCTTATTTGTATGACAGTTTTTGATAGTTAAGTTATATTGAAAATATTGGGTGAGAAACCCCGAAACGTGACAATTATTGGGCATCCAAAGTGTTTTAAACATACATCACTTAATGCAAACACAACTGATTCAAAGATTCAGACAAACATCTAAACAATCAGACAAAGATGAAAATAGAAACAGATCGTAATTGATAGTACATCGTTTATAGTAAAACATAATTTATACACACTTTCTTAATACATTACATATTAATTAAAACGTGAATAAGTAATCAAAATGAAGGTAACACTAATTAAATCTCACTTTTCCGAGTCACTTCAAGCATGACAAGAATCTAACAACTAAAAAGTACACAATAGTACAAAGACAAATAAACTAAAAACTGAAAAAGAAAAAATATACCCCACGTCAGCACGTAAGACCTATACCTCAAGATTATAAGTAGACACTGAATATTTATCTTTGAGGTTATTTGAACTTTCAGATGAACTTCAACAAAAAGAGGAGACGCTCTTTGACAAATCCTAGTCATCCATGATGGTTTATAAAAGTTAAAATTACAATTTCAAGCTCTTGAATTTCTCATGAGCTGAGAAATGTATACTATATATGCGGTTCGTGTGGAATTATTACTGCTTAGAAGAGGTAAAGTAATGATTTCAAGATTGACATGTTATAAGAGTTGTCATATCCCGCGTTTTTTCTGTTGTCTTCATTCTCAATATCTTTTTGTTTGTAAAAGACAAGGTTTTTTTTTTGTCGAGATCTTGTATGATTGAACAACATTATAATATTTTTTTCCTTAAAACTTAATGACACCAGAAACTAGCAGAACACGAACAGCATTAGTTGAATAGACACAAATACGAATAAACTCCATAATGAAGATGTTTGCAAAACTTAATCTAGAGGAAAAGATAACACAAAAGGATATAAAGATGGTCAGATTGTGAAACATGTCTTCGGTGAACGATTGACAAGTGCCAGGATATTTTTGTAGATTTTATGGGGGCTAACGGGTATACATCATTTTTTTTATATAGGATTTCTCTATCATGTCTATATTTTTCTATAAATGAACTTTATCATATACTTGAATTGATTTTGTGGATGACTTTTGTACCAAATTGATAAAGTAACAACTTATAAAGTAGTAAATAAAATTTGTAATAAAAAAGAAAATGTTTAATTCTTTTCTAAAATATTTTAACCTTCGAGCCTCCTTAAGGTAGATAAACTGTAATCGTTAAGATCAAATGAATAGGATAACATGGACACTATTCCGCGAAAGCACATCAAACCACGTACATCTACTTACTAAGTAAGAGTATATTTGAATGTTTCTACTTTTAGATTAATGATAAAATACATTTGTCTTATGCTCACTTCAGTACTGAAATAAAAATTCAGTACTGCACTAAATATAATAAATTTGTATGCGTTTGTTATGTTTGTGCTTTTACCATCGTCATAAAAAATATGAATATTTTCAATCATTTATTTTCAGCAGAAGAAAAAACAAGGCTAGAAGAGGATTTTTAATGTACAAAACGTTTACAAAAAGTTGAAGAAAGAACTGGTGAAAGATTCCACAAATGCGTTTTTTGTTTATAGCAATGCAACTGTTAATTTTCTGAGTTTGACTATGACGAATATCACTATTATAACGTTATGTTTTCTGTAATTACTTCTACGTCTTCAATTTGTGATAATAAAACACTCTGTATAACGGAATCAAGGAACATTGTATGCTTAAAACTCAATAATAAATAAAAGACAACAAAAGACGTTGACTTTATGGAACTACTTTTTATTTTTCTTATGAACATGTGTTTTGGTCGTTTCAAACTATGCTCTTCCTTTTTAACTATTGACTGTTATTGTAATTTTTATCGTGTCATACAAATATTAGTGTATTTTAGTAGCTTCGTATTCTAGTGAGTTTCTCGATATTAACAGAAATAGACGACTTCGTATTAGAATCTATGACATATACGTGATGATATTAACATACCTATTACCAACTCATCATTTCTCAGCAGTAACATTCCCTCGCGATCGGCCCTCAGCATGGCATTCACATATCTTAAGTGTTTTTGGTTCGTGAATTTTCATACGATTCGGACTTCATAAACAGGGGTGTGATCCAACAGAGTTGTGATAAAAAAAACAACGGAAGTCAACTTTGCTTTTTTTTTCATATATACATATATATATATTCATATTGCACATTTACACATCTAAGTGTTCTTAATCTTCGTAATCTAAGCAAGATTGATTAATACTTTTGTTCAGTATGGGTAAGACTATGGTCGAGTAAGGTTTAGACTTTGGACGAGTATGGTTCAGAATTTGGTCGAGTATGGTTCAGAGTGTGGTTGAGTATGGTTCATATTTTGATCAAGTATTGTTCAGATTTGGTAAAGTATGGTAAATACTGGTTCAGAATGGTTCAGAGTTTGGTCGATGATGGTTCATATTTTGGTCAAGTGTTGTTCAGAGTTGGGTCGAGTATTGGTCAGAGTTTTGTTAAGATTGATTCAAACTTTTGTCCAGTATGGGATAGACTATGGTCGCGTATGGTTTAGACTTTGGTCGAGTATGGTTTAAAATTTGGTCGAGTATGGTTCAGAGTGTGGTTGAGTATGGTTTATATTTTGATCAAGTATTGTTCAGATTTTGGTAAAGTATGGTAAATACTGGTTCAGAATGGTTCAGAGTTTGGTCGAGGATGGTTCAGACTTAAGTCGAGTATGGTTATGAGTTTGGTCGTGTGTGGTTTATACTATTCTCGAGTAAGATTCAGAGTTTGATCGAATACATTTAAGACTTTGGTCGAAAAGGGTTCAAAGTTGGGTCAATATAAAAATGAAGATGTGGTATGATTGGCATTGAGACAATTTTCCACAAGTGACAAAATGGCACAGAAATCAACAGACTTTGGTCGAGGGTGGTTCAGAATTTAGTCGAGTATGGTTCAGACTTAGTTCGAAGATGAATTTTCACGAACATCTAGACATGCTAGATGTTTTATTTGTTTGATAATGCACTAACTGGAAAAAGTCTTTTCTCAATTTTATATTCGTCATCTCAAAACCCATTTCATCTTTAAACATTTGACTTCATATGCGATAATAAAAAGGGCACAGGTCGAATATACTTTGATGGTACGGTATAACCATAATTTAACATTTATAAGGTACATTAATTGTACCTTGTTTCTTATGCACATAGGAAGCATTGTTGCCATATATTTACATTATAATTATCTTTGAAGATCGTCAGTTTGCAGTTGTTGTTTGATTGAGCTGATTATAATAATATATTCTTATATTACTAGTAAAAATGTCACTAAACACAATCAATGTGTGTTTAGAGATATATAACACCAAATATAGCTAGAGAAGTAATCAGGTATGTGCTAGAAGAAAAATCCGTTTATTCAATCCAGGTAAAATATTTTTTCTGTTAAACCTTTTACGAAAAATCAAAAATTAACTCACTCTAAAGAAACCTCATTATACATATCAATATATTTAAAAGTGGTTTTCATGGTTGCATTCCCCCTTTTTACAGATCGTTTCGATGTTGATAAGATAAATTAAACAAACTTCAAAAATCATTCTTCAGTCGTCTTTTCCCTGTTTTTAACTATCAAATTGATTATTATCAGTGTTATTTTCGTCCGTACACTGTTGATCTAAATCTCTATCAGTACTACATTCACTAGGACAACTTTCATATTGATCAGTACCGCTATCACTAGTCAAACTCTCCAGACTTTCGGTTTTGAATTCACTCACAAACTCATTACATTGTTCCTGGTTACGATGAAAGTTTGGTGTTTCATCGTCAACGTCTAAGTATCGTAGTTTGTAGGGTAAAAGTGGGTGCATGCTTGGCCATGGTACGCTGGGTCTATTAAAGGAAGTCTTACATCGCCGATCAAAATCATGTCTAAACGATCCATATACCGCCTGTCGTATTATGTTTTCATCAAAATATTCATTTACCAAATCTCCTATTTCATTTTCCCATGACTGTAAATATATTTTCAAGTCTCCAGATGACGTCTTGGTATTTGTTTTTACTCTAGCATTTTTCATCTTTGATCGCACAAACCATTGCTCATTTAATCTGTTATTGTTGCGTCGTTCATAGTTGGTAGTAGTGTTATCAACATCTTGCTTTTTTTCGACTGACTGCTGCCGTTCAGCATGCGAAAATGTTGTATCTTTGTTATCCTTAATATGAAATTTAGAATTTGAATAATATCTTTCCTGATGAGCATCCAAAACTTTATTTTGGGAAATTTTGTTAATTTCGTTCAATCGTTTTATGCTAGATTTTTCGTTGCGGGTGCCTGAATCTCTATGATTGATGTTTGAACATTGTGATTGATTTCGAAGGGCCTGGTTTTTTGTTTCTAAATACCGAAGTAGATTTTTCAGTCTGCTTATTTCAGTGACGTTACTGTGATTTTGGAATTCCTTTGCAAGACGGTATACGACTTCTTTACTGTCACTGTGTAATATTTCAATGTAAAGGTATCGATCGGTTTCCGTAAAAGCTATAACATTTGAATAATTGCTCAAATCTTCAATTTCATCCACTCTTTGTAAATATGTAGAAGCCGAATTCATTTCACCTTTTAAGGTAAAAAGTGTGCAGGTTTTCTTGCGATACATAACATAACCATTTTCAAATTTCAGAGTTGTCAGTAAACATGCCTCTCCGTATATGTACAATTCTTTAGTGCTTTGGGACCTGAGTCTAGCTTCCACTCCTCCGTAGGAAAGTGTCTATAAATAAAACATAAAGGTCATTTTAGTTAGGTTAAATGATGGTTGATTTTCCTAATTTACTGTATTTTCCGCGTGACGGGTGATGCATTGATACAAGCATGCATACATGAAGCACCAGACGCAGGTCCTGTCGAAGCATTCGCTCTGGTTCCTTTTGTTGTTCATGCAATTACTTTTTTTCTTTCGTTACATTGAGTTGTCTTTTAGATTGATTTACGAGATCCCTTTTACAACGGCATATACTCTCGCGTTAATCTTTAGTGTGCTTTACCACGGTGTGATATATATGGAATCGATAGTTTCAGTTAAAACGGCTCTTAAGCCCATAAAGACTTATTACATGAAATGAGAATTGGCGAACAGTACATTTTTCACTGAGATATAAAATGAATTACAATTATCAGTCTTATTCTATTTCTAACTGGACATCAAATTTCAAATGTTATATTTTTTTGTCGTACTCTTAAAAGATTTTTTTTTTCAGAATAAGGGCTGCCCATTGATGAATGTAGTAATATGTATATCTTAGTCCTCTAATTGATCTCTAAGGACATGTGTCTCTTGTTTATTATACTACATCTCAATGTTTGGTAAATGGGTTGACAACATACCGATGATGGTACAACATGTATATAAAAATGCTTTTTTAAGAAATTCCATTAAGTTCTGGAATAGTTTAAGATTATCTACTTAAAAAAGATCATCTTGGATCAAAGCTTTAAAAAAAAAAAAAAAAAAAAAAAAAAGTACTCATATTATTTATTCTGGCTATCATTTGTAAATTTAATTTCTGTAAACTATACCATACCAAGGTGTAAAAAATCATGTCACTTTTTTAATATCTTGCTTTACCGCGTTTTATAAGGTTAATGCCAAAGGTTCTTTCCTGGAGCGATGAATAAAACTAAACATTTCATGCAACATTAAATTTAAAATTTCTCTGATTAGGGTAAGTTATAAACATTGTATCACTAGTCTCGCAATTTTTAAAAGAAATATTCTTTATACTATTACTTGCTCATAAACTACAAAAAATATAACTGTTCCCACTTGTACGTGCACTTATTGTATTAAGAAATGATTATTAATTTACCTGTAACGAGTCTTGTTCTTGGTCTACAAAAGAAATAAAATTAATCAAATGGTAAAACTATTCTTTAAAAAAGAAACTAGAGGCTCCTAAGAGCCTGTGTCGCTCACCTTGGTCTATGTGCATATTAAACAAATTACACATGACAAAATTGTGTTTTGGTGATGCTGATGTGTTTGTAGATCTTTATTTACTGAAATTCTTGCTACTTACAATTTTCTGTATCTATTATAAACTTGTTCCTTTCGTTACAGAGGAAAATATTTTGTAAAAATTTCAAAAATTTACCAAATTAATGAAAATTGTTAAAAATTGACTATAAAGGGCAATAACTCCTTAAGGGGTCAACTGACCATTTTGGTCATGTTGACTTACATGTATTTGTAGATCTTACTTTGTTAAACATTATTGCTGTTTACAGCTTATCTCTATCTATAATAGTATTTAAGATAATAATAAAAAAATGGCAAAATTTCTTTAAAATTACCAATTGGGGGACAGCAACCCAACAACCAGTTGTCCAATTCATCTGAAAATTTCAGGGCAGATAGATATTAACTTGATAAACAATTTAACTGATTTGCTTTAAATGCTTTGGTTTCAAAGTTATAAGCCAAAATCTACATTTTACCCATATGTTCAATTTTTAGCCATGGCGGCCATCTTGGTTGGTTGGCCGGGTCACTGCACACATTTTTTAAACTAGATACACTAATATTGATTGTGGCTAAGTTTGATCAAATTTGGCCCAGTAGTTTCAGAGGAGAAAATTGTTGTAGAAGATTACAAAAATTTACGAAAAATTGGTAAAAAATGAATATAATGAGCAATAACTCCTTAAGGGGATAACTGACCATTTGGTCATGGTGACTCATTTGTAGATCATACTTTGCTGAACATTATGATGTTTACAGTTTATCTCTATCTATAATAATATTCAAAATAATAACCAAAAACTGGAAAATTTTCGTAAAATTACCAATTTAGTGTCAGCAACCCAACAACAGGTTCTCGGATTCATCTGAAAATTTCAGGGCAGATAGATCTTGACCTGATAAACAATTTTACCCCTGTCAGATTTGCTCTAAATGCTTTGGTTTCAGAGATATAAGCCAAAACCTACATTCTACCCCTATGTTCTATTTTTAGCCATGGCGGCCATCTTGGTTGGTTGGCCGGGTCACCGTACACATGTTTTAAACTAGATACCCCAATGACGATTGTGGCCAAGTTTGGTTAAATTTGACCAGTGGTTTCAGAGGAGAAGATTTTTGTAAAAGTTAACAGACGACGACGACGACGGACGACGGACGCAAAGTGATGAGAAAAGCTCACTTGGCCCTTCTGGCCAGGTGAGCTAAAAAGGACACACTTTCAATCTGAATTAAATAATAAAGATCAAAAACTGTAAAAAGATAGCAATAAAATGATCATCAGGGCGCAGCTTGCAGGGGCGGATCCAGGATTTTGGAATGGGGGTGGGGCGAAGTAATAAATTACGCCGAGCGGAGCGAGGCTAAAAAATGTTGGGAACCTTTTTTTGTGCTAAAAAACATAAAATAAGTGTAAAATGCATTTCAGTTAAAGTGTAGGGCCTGGACATTTTTGGTGCCGTATTCTCTACATTGATTGTCTATTATAAAATGATTGAATGGATCCAAAGCTATGCTATGTACTATTTAATATATTTGAAGTTGAATTTGTCAGTAAAAAATGGACATGGGAAATTCCCGTTTGTTGTATGGTTAGTTAGCATAACTTTACAGATTTCTTGTTGTGAACAAGATATATGGCTATTCAATGAAATTTACAATACGACCGACACGAAGAAAAACAAACAAGAAATTTTTATCCATTGAAATGTTTGGTTGAAATGTTTCACCCAACAATGGAAGCGAGGGGTACAAATCAACCAAAAGGCTACGAATAAATCGGAAACGAAAATGAAGTTGTGAATAACGTTCGACACATGGAGTCCTATAGGCCACACCCAGTAGGCCGGTTGCAGTCGGGCTTTGAAAAAAGTATTCAGTATATCAGTTCGGCGGAACAGACCTTTCGGTCAGATATGGGATTCACATACAATCCTCCCCTTTCCCCCCAAAAAAAATTAAAAAAAATACGCCAGGTTTTTTTAGAGTGTAATAGAGTATAATTTTCTGTTGGGTGGAATTGTGATAAAGAAGTCAATACGTCCTTGCTCAATACTTTGAAGGTGTCATCCTTAGCCTAAACATGTGTTACTGTAATCTGAATTTCAAAATGACTGAGTGACGGTTTTTTTTCGACGTACTTGTCAACTCCATCGTAGCGAATCACATAACTTTGACATAATCAATAATATATTACAGTGAATACGAGCGAAAAATATCTTTATAAGTGGAGAACTGTCGCATTAAAATTAAATACACAGCAAAATTCACGAAGTCTAGGCTGATTATTAATCATTTTATAAAAATAAAAAATAAAAAAGTGCCAGCAAAAGGGGGGGGCGTACGCCCTCTACGCCCCCCTCTGAATCCGCCACTGGCTTGATACGGCAGCAGAGGTCGAACCCTGAACAGTTGGGGCAAGTATGGACACAACACGCAAGCATGATACAGCTCTGAATTTGGATTGTGATTAAATAGTTGACACAGCATAGGTTTCTGACACAGAATGAATGTGGTCTAAGAACTTAAAAATTTTAAATTGATCATTTACCTTTTATGGTCCAAATTGAATATCCAAAATCTAAATATATGGTTAGATTCATCACATAAAAGAATCCCATGAATTCAATTTTTGATGAAAATCAAAGTCAGTTTAATTTTGAACCCCTAATTCCTATCCTTTTGGGACAAAAACTCAAAAAATCGATCCCAACCTTCCGTTTGTGGTCATAAACCTTGTGTTTAAATTTGATAGATTCTATTTACTTATGTTATTGTGCGAAAACCAAGGAAAAAGCTTATTTGGGCCCTTTTTGGCCCCTAATTCCTAAACTGTAGGGATCAAAACTCCCAAAATCAATCCCAACCTTCCTTTTGTGGTCATAAAACTTGTGTTTAATAATATAATAGATTTCTATTCACTTATTAAAAGTTATTGTGCGAAAACCAAATGTCTTCGGACGACGACGACTGATACCAATATACGATAAAAATGGGTTCGTTAAACAACGGTTAGTAAATAAAACTTTAAATTTACATAAACTAAGATGTCAATATTGTAACCGATGCTTTTTTAAGAAGCTTCTTGGTATACATGAAAGAAATTAATAAATCAAATTTAAGAATTTGAGTAATTTAGTAAGGCATGAGTTTGGAAGCTTATATACAATTTTAATATGCTTTCCATACATATATCCAATTGACATATGATTATCGGGGAACATTATGTTTTATATGTGCAGACACATCCCAAATAAATATAAGTATTAGTAATATTTACCGTCTTTTGTGGAAGAAAACCCGATACATTCAAAGTAAATGTTTCAACACGGAACCTTGGCTTACAGGTATAAAGGGACATGTATGAACAGAACATAAAATTGAAAATACCTTCTGTTTTTTGTTTCACTTATTATTTGTAATTCTTCCATATGACAAGCCGTTTTATCGGTGTTTTTTTTTCAAATTAAGATATTTCATAAAATATACAAGATAAAATCTAGTACCTATAAAATATCTCGTGTAATTTATAAGTAATATAATAATTTTATTTGTTTTAACCAATAACTATATTCATAAACTTGTTTTAAGGAAATCAATGCTAGCACTGCATTCAATAATCCTATATATCTATCAGTCATCAAATTGCCAAATATGAGAGGTCAAGGATAAAGGCTGTGGTTTTTCTATAAAAATCTTCGTTTATTTGCCACAAAATACTTATTTTCTATCAAATGCAATGAAACAGTAAATAATAATGCTTTGTATCAAGTTACCTCTTTGTATATGTACAAAATGGCCTATCTCTATAATTCATTTTATCTGTTGTTTTGATACAATTGAAGTTTGAAAAGTTCGTACAAAAGTGGATACAGAAGGGGTCATAAACCTTAATTAAATTGAAAGAAAAAATTTCGATTCACGTTTCATTTCGACTAATCTTCATTCTTTATATCGATTTATATCATTTTAAGTTATCAATACATGTTAAAAATTCAGAGCCATCAAGTGTAACTCATAAGGCCTAAATTAAAATATTGTTTGTTTGCCCTTTTCCGACCCTATGTTTTGAAACAGGGTAGGTAGGTAGGTAAAATATTTTATTTTTTTCCCCATTAAAATAACTTGGCTCGGTATATTATTTGTCATGGGTAGGCAGGTAGGTATAATATTTTATTTTATAGATACAAAATCTGCAGAATGTCATTTTGGTCCGTTTTGTTTTTGCAAATAAGTTTTCTGGGACTATTAGTTTTGAATTTTTTTTTCACGTAGAATGTGAAGCTAATTCATATGCACTACTATTTTGTTTTCAAATATCAAAATATAGACCTGTGCCGCATATCTTCAACGTTTATATACCTGGAACTTTGAAGAGTTTGAACTTGCGCTCACATTCTGTACTACGTACCTTGTACGCTTACCTAATAGTTATCAAAGGTACCAGGATTATAATTTAGTACGTCAGATGCGCGTTTCGTCTACATAAGACTCATCAGTGACGCTCATATCAAAATATTTATAAAGCCAAACAAGTACAAAGTTGAAGAGCATTATGGATGAAACATTCCAAAAAGTTGTGCCAAATACGGCTAAGGCAATCTATGCCTGGGATAAGAAAATCCTTAGTTTTTCGAAAAATTCAAAGTTTTGTAAACAGGAAATTTATAAAAATGACCACATTTTTGATATTCATGTCAGCATTTTCTGTAAGAGATAACTTTGTACTGGTAAGATATGTCCGGGAAGTCATACATTACAAGTAGAAAAAGTCCATAGAGGGTTAAAAATTTCGTGTGTGCCTAAAAGGTGTTTCCAATAAAAATGCTACAAGACTTAAAACTCAATTGTCACGTATTTTCCATCGCATTTATAAATGATATGTATGGAAAACTTGGCGATTTTACTGCCAGATATTCTCCACTTTACAGGGTTTTGTCACTTTTGGTTCATTTCAGATATAAATAATATATCGGCATCGTTAACATAATCATCCTGATCTGCGGATCACAAAAGGCAATCCCTACATAGAACACAACGTCCGTTTACAAATTAGTTTGTACACACGTTGATAATTTTGTATCAAACGAACTTTTTTGTAAACGAACCCTGCTCTTTAAGTATAAAGGTACAGAGTATAAACGGACGTCATATCATGCTTTCAGGAAGCGTTCAACATCGATTTTAAACAAATGCGTTGAAACTTTAAATGCAAGAGTTCATGTCAAACGCTCAGGTGATACCAAACGGACTGGATCTTATACGTTAAAGATAAAACCCGAGGATTCCGGTAAAAATGTTTTGAGAGGGAAATACAAATATAAGATTTTTGGTAGGTACGAAAAAATGAAATAAAATAAAATCTTGCTGGTAAAAACAAATAAAAGATTTTCAGGCGGAACGAATTGATAGGGTCGGTCAGCGAAGGGCAAACAAACAATATTTTAATGTAAGCCTAACATTGTAACTTTGAAAATGTTTTATTTTTATTTTTCATGATTTGAAATATCAAATAATTTTTTATGAAATAAATAAAAAAAAATCGAAATCGATGTCGTTGTTTTATTTAAATAAATCTTAAGGAGCATACATGTACATTAAACAAAAGGTATCGATAATGCTATATGTATAGGCAATTCAACAAATCAAAAAGTAAACCCGAGGATAATCAAAAAGGAAACTTTAAGTCCCTAATCAAAAGGCAAAATTAAAAGCTCTAACACACCAAATGAATGGATAACAACTGAATTTGTACAGGCATTTTCTAATGTATAAAATGGTGGATTGAACCTGGTCTCATAGCTAGCTAAACCTCTAACTTGTATGACAGTCGCATCAAATTCAACAATTTCTTAATCCGAACGAATTTCTATTATTCAAATTGCTTTCGAATGGAATAGAATTTGTTGAACAATAGTCCATGTCAAATTTCAACACAGCTGTGTGTTTCTACAATTGAATGAGGCATATAACTTGACTGATGTATGCAATTCAAGATTTAATATCAACATAATTACTTCAGTATTTTTCCTGTCTATGAAGAAGTAAGTTAATAAGTTAAACATAAAAAATGCATAGCGGGTTATTCTAAAGGTAGTTCTGAATAGACAGAAACAATCTAACATTCATTTCTTCTATTTTAATTTCAAATTCAATTTTCAAAGGAGTAAATCGTAAAAATAACGTTGATGAAGTCACGGTCACATGTCAAAATTATGTCTATGAGCTGATAACAAAAACTTTCAGTCAATCAGAAGACGTGTTACAAATCATAAATTATTTACCCTTGCACGCATTATTTAATGTTGGCTGACAATATTGATTCTGAGAGACTTCTCGATGTGTCGATGCCCGCCTTGCTCTATGTTGGACAGAACTTCCACCTGAAACTAAAACAATTCAATCATGCCTATCCTTGTTTACACATTTTTTTTTAAACATTAAAATCTGTTAAAAACATCATTAAAGGGCAGTGTCAGATTCGTGTGGTGATTCATGATCTTTTTGGTAGAATAAAAAGTAGACATATCTGAACATTTTGTAACACTCATTCCCTCCTGTTCACAGGAGTAACAATCCCTACGTTGGTTTTCAATAAATAAGACGATATGTTGCACTTTACCTAAATAAGGTTTCAATTAGCCAGTTGTTGATTGATTCAAATAATTTTACTGACATAAATTAATCTAAATGCAATGACGGACAATCATTAAAAGTCTAGTGAGGGTAAATTTCATTTATGAGATTATCGGAATTTATCACAATGGAAAATTTATGTATAAATCAACGTCATCTATATAATAAGAAGATTTAATCCTTTGTGTGATAATTTCTGCATTTTACATAACACCTTGTAGAAAACATTAGACACTTCGATAATACCAAATGATGGGGGTGATCACATAAGCTCCAGAATGGTAAGCAGATCCTGCTCCAGTATTGGCATCAGCCAAGTCGCTCGTGGTTAGAACAATTTCGGGGCTGTCGCAATCGAGGAGAAGAGGACTTACTTATAGTTTGAATTAATGCTAACAATATAAAAGAAGATGTGTTTGACCGCCAATGAGACAACTCTTCACAACAGACAAAATGACACAGAAATTAACAGCTATAGGTCACTGTACGGCCTTAAAAATTAACAAAATAAATACCGCATAGTCAGCTATGTTTTACCCCGCCACATTCTGTATGTGCCTGTTCAAATTCAAGGACTATTGTTCAGTGGTTGTAACGTTGTTAGTTCATGTCTTTTATTTATATGTTTTTGCTACTTGATAGTTTTGTTATAGATTAGGTCGTTAGTCTTCTCAATTAGCCGTTTCAGAATCTATTGCATTCTGGGTAATATTTTCAAAAATGTACACCGAAACGTCGTGATTGGTTGAAAATGTCCAAAACAATGGAAATTTAACCAATGTCGTGACGTTATTTTCATTTTGGGGTACGAACAATGAAATTACCCATAGTCCTTTAGATTCTGAAACGGCTAATTAAATTGATTCATATATTTTCATGTCGGGGCCTTTTGAAGACGACTATACGTTATGGGTTTTCCTCATAATTGAAGGTCGTGCGATTTCCTTTAATTGCGTGTATTCACTTCATTTGGCAACCATATCACATCTTCTTTTATTCATATCTGTTTTCGATACATGTTATCAGATATAAAAGGTTGTTTTATCTGTTAATTGCAATTTACAAAAAACCTGACTTACAGAAGAGGCGAAGCATTTCAGAAACGTAAGGCAATTTTATAAAGTACTTTAAATTGAAACTAATAGCGTCAATGACGATTTTCGAAAACTTAAAAACGCTTAAGAAAATGACTTGCAAGGCTTAGTAATGAAGATAAGCGATTCATCCGTAAAATTATTGTCTTATTACCGTTTGGAGATACAATTTCCACTTCAAATTTAGTTCTAGATTGTGTTTTTATCATCTGTTTGAATTTGGAACCAGCTGGTAGTTTAACATTTAATTGTGATCGCCCTGATTCCTCTGAAATGATAAACAGAAACATGTGTAGTTTTCAATTAGAGGGGTCAATGTTACACTTATAAGCGTTATATAGAGCAAATCAGTTGTTCTTTCTATTTTTCTTGTTTTTCCCCCCAAAGATAAAGACATTGCATTCAATACAAAAAACAAAAAAGAAGAAAAAAACAATCGACTATAGAATGATATTTTTTTCAAAAGGTATAAGTAATGTGGTATGTTTAATATTTATTACTTAATATAATACTACCTTTAGTCTTTTGTGCTTTATTTTATGTTTGCATGGGTCATTTATATATATATATTATATATGTTTCGGAGTTAAGAATGTTTAATGTGACGTCCATTTTCGCTAAATAAGTACACATTTTTTTATTAGCGGCCAGCTGATTCAGTCTCCAGGTGCAGGATTTTCTTGATATGTTGAAAACCCATGAGTGGCTTGGTTTGATTTCTACTTTTTTGTCGGGTTGTTGTCTCTTTGGTTTATTCCACGTTTCCCTTTTCAATTGTATTACCATTCAGAATTCCGCAACCAACAGTTATAACCTAAAAGTTGTTATCTAGATAGTGTTCGTGGGTAAAATACAATGTTCCCACCCCTTATATGCCAAGTTCATTAAACTGGATGATAAACCAAACATTCTGAAAATAATCATGATACCCGAGTGCATTAAATTTCTGCCTAAACTAATTTTTAAATTTGTATCATAACTTTGAGTTTTTAAACGTTTTTGATGATAAAAATGGTTCGTCGGTTTGGCTTCAGGCCTTTGTTAGATGGACATCATTTGTCGCATTGCAGACCTGCATCACATATGGTATTATTTTGTACTATCAGACTGAGTATATATACCTTGGTAACATAATATCTCTAATGACTGACAGCCCTGTTCAATAGAAATTTCAGGATACACATACTTGGGCTTCTTATTTCCGGTTAGAAAATTGAAAATCTTCCAAAACAATGATATCTGTGTGACTGGTTCTAAGAAAAACATAAAACGAATTATTAATAGTTTTTTAACTATTTTTTGTTAACAAATAACAAAAAAACTTAATAATATGTGCAACTGAAGTTCAACTTCGGGTGCGGGATTTTCTCTCTGCGTTGCAGACCCAATGGTGACTTCCGACTGGTTTCTGCTCTTTGCTCAGGTTATTGTCTCTTTGACACATTCCCCATTTCAATTTTCAATATTAACATATCATTTGATTGGTAATTAAAATTTGAAACAATCTAATTATAATAAAGATTAATTTTTCAGTGTTTGCCATTGTAATAACATCCTTTATTTCCAGAAGAGGAATAAGAACCGAAACGTACGTTTCTATATGAGCTCATAAAAATGCTGATGTGTATTTTATACCAATGGCAAATCTAATGAGCACCTTGCGCAGTTACCCTTGAGGTATCCCTCTGGTAAAGTACTCGGTCCCTGCTTTTCCGACTGTCGGGTACGACTCTCAAAGATTGGCGTTAGTTTTGCTCTGCACGATGTACAAATGGACAGTCATTCCTCGATAAATAGAGTTTTTTTATTGAAAGGAAAACACAATACCCTTTGTATAATGAATAATATCAAAGCAATTGGTTGAATCTTAAAAGATGAATAAAGTTATTTGCAGGTAAAATGTCTGCCTGTCAAGCTCATTGACAGTATCAGTATGCATACAAATTATATCACTGAGCGTTACTAAAAATAAATACCAATCAAGCAATTCATATATTCCACAAGGAGATAAAAGAACAAAATACTTGAAACCTGTACACGATAAAATCCGTCTAAGTAATGATCAAGGTATCAACAAGTATCAAATTATATATGTTTGGTAAAAATAAGACAAACGTTAACATTCCTTAATCTCTTCAAAAAATATACATTGCTTTGGAAAGAAGACAGAAAGATTAAAATAAACACGGACCTGGACATTCATAGCTCAGCCTCAGATGGTTTGATCTTGAAACTAAATTGAAAGTTTGGTGGAAACAAGAGTGACAAATGAACAAACGCCAAGTACCCCCCCCCCCCCCCCCCCCCGAAACACACACACTTTCAGAAGAAAGTACTCATACCAATTATTACCTTGTGCTCCAGAAAAAATGTTATCCTTCATTTTCATCATATGTATTCAGTAAATGTAGCTAAAAATCCTAAATCAGAAGTGAAAGTAGTTCATGAATCATATTACTGTTTTTAATAACTGAATAAGTTAAAATATTTTAACACACAAAATCTTTTGTAAATTTATTAATTCAAATGTATTTATCTAATATTCATCAAATTTTGGAAACAATTTGACTTCTTCGTGTATTGTTTTTGTATTGATAAAGTATAATGTATTTGTTAGTACTTGTACAAGTGTATGAAACAAATACTCAGTCTGAGAAATCTATTTGAACTCGATATTGAGAGAAATACGTGCATTTTTTTTTCATATGACTATTCGATATTGCACCATTCTCATGTATTATATATTATACATGTCAAATTACGTATTATAATAGATCAGTGTTGTCTCATAAGCATACCTAAGTATTGTTTGTGACAAATACACGACGATAATTAACATGAAAAATACACCGATTTGACTACACATATCTAGTTACATGTACGACATACAAGCAAAGTATACATTATTGAAGGAAGCTACACATCATTTCCTGTTAAATATCATTATGGCTATATATATAGACTTTGTCAACTACGGAAGTCGTAATAAAACTTTCGATAGGTTAGGAAATGCTTCAGGAACGTAAAACCACACAAATTCATCCATTATATTTATTGTACGTACCTAATTTTAAAATGTCCATTTAAATCATTTTAATATAGCCGAACGTATCTTTTTTTAAAAACCTTGTGAAACAGGTTGTAAATTTGAAATAGTGATTTATTTTTTACACTGCAATTTGTATGTTAAACAACAGATTAAAGATTACAGATAAAAAATGAAATTTGGTTTATGTTATAATTTTATAGAAAATTATACGCATGCAGTGCCTTGTATAGTGCATGCACTCCAAAAAATCTTTATCGATAACTGATTTTAAGTCACCTGGTACTTCAGCATACTTGGCTTTCTGATAACATTGTGAAGTATTTACGTCATATTTACATTATTACTAAGATACATTTGTACTTACGTGTGTGACCTTTCAGCGCCATTCTACTAACTATTTTATGTTGATTTTCAGAAAACCTTATTCATTTCTATTTTTAGCCTAGAGACTTCCCCGTTACTATTTCAAGAAAGGAAATAAACAAATTAATGCTCTTTAATTTACAGTTAGTTTATAAGTGAACTAAATTAATTATGTGTTATTCTATATTTCAACCCTTCTTGCATTTTATCATATAAATTAAAATCATTGATGAGTTGTAGAACTCAGTACTTAATGATCCTTAATGATTTTTCTTTACTTTCGGTTTCCATATACAGTATCCATAGTAGTACGTCAGGTTACAAATTAAGGATGTTCGCTGCTCAGTTTCAAAATAAATAACTTTTCATAAAACTAGTATGTTTTGATAGGGAATAAATTGAGGAATCAAAAAAGCAAAACAAATATCGGGGTCAATGTGCTTGTTTTCGAGATGTTAGCCATTGAAATTTTGGCGGGAAAATGTTCTCTCTTGATTTTTCATGATAGCTTTATCATTGAACAGTTAAAGTTTCTCAAATACTATTAAAAAGTAAATAAAATTTATTAGACTTTTACAAATGACTTATAATTATACATGTAAAAGATTTATAAAAAGAAAAAAGGGGGTTCATGGGGATTTTTTTAAGGCATTCAAATGGATAAAACTAGAGGATTCCGAAAATCTGACAAAAATTTCAAAACATGACACGCAAACATCCTTAAGAGCGCATATTATTTGTTGACATTTTGAGATGGTACTCAGAATAGATTCCTATACGGCTTCTTATTGGATGATACAGGATTGGAATAACTTTTAATCGAAAGCTTATCCAATTAGGTTTAAAAAATGCAGAAAATCATATTCATATTTTTACAAAGTATAGAAAATATCTGCCATTTCTACACGTCGGAGCCATTATAAATATGCCTTATTAATTCATTAAGCGAAACAAAAATTGTCGACCTTTTTCAACCGTATTCAGTATTTTAAGTTAATTTTTGCCGCATGACTATATGTATTTTTTTGTTGTTGTAATGCAACACTGACATTTCTAGTAACAGGAACTGCTACCCGTTTTCCCCTATAGTTTGTGTATTATTTATTCGAGGGAAAAAGATACGAAACACCAGTGGTATCCTATGGAAAATGCAATTACGAATAATTGCGCTCTTGTAACCATGGTAAATGTCACCACTATGTATACACGTATACACACTGTTTGGTTGTAAGACAAAACTATATAGTTCATGATTTATATTCTTTGTTTTTAATACAGATCTGTTGCGTGTAGTTTTTATTAGATATGGCTCTGAAATATTTTATATCAGTGTAAGTTGATTATATTTATCACAGCAAATCAATCAATTATTCACATGATAGTACAAATATAAAAAAAATCATGCCTACGCTTTTAAGATTTAAATATTGTGATTTTTGCAGCAGAAACGGAAGAAGTACTTCAATTAAGTCTCAGCTAGTGTTTTATACGACCGGAAAACGTTGTCGTCGTCGTCGTCTTCGTCGTCCGAAGACATTTGGTTTCCGGACAATAACTTTAGTATAAGAAATAGAAATCAATGAAATTTAAACAATGTTTATTACCACAAAAGGAAGAATGAGATTGATATTTGGGGGGTTATTTTCCCAACAGTTTAGGAATAAGGGGTAAAAAAGGGGCCAAAAACAATGGTTTCGAGGTTAACGGACAACTAAGACAATCATAACGTAGAGTAAGGGAGGTAATCCAAACTCATTTAAAGTAATAATGTGTTAGTTTAAATCACCCCCTTACACTGCTTGTAAATTATGTATAAAGAAATCTTTTATTGTCTTGAGGTGATTAGCTGTCAAGTTACAATTAATTAATATTGATTTAAGCCTTGTATGTCATTTTCTATTTTAAGATTTTTCTGATGTATTTAAATGGGTAATTATGATTGCAAACTCTATTAGAAATTTGAATTGATATTATGACCATATCTTGAAGGAATGCAATTTTTTTATGGAAAAAGGAAAAAGGGGGGTGTTAAAAAATGGGGAGGGTAAATAAGGAATTGTGGGAGGGGACAATTATTTCTCATTTCGTCACTTTAGATTTCAGAAATTATATAGAAATTTCTTCAAATTTTTTTTGTTTGGCAAAAAAGAGGGGGGGGGGGGGGGGTAAAGAATTTCAATTTGTTTAGGGGGGGGGTTCAATATGTAACAGCATAGGGTATTGTAAAGAGTAAAAACACAAAAATACTGAACTCCGAGGAAAATTCAAAAAGGAAAGTCCAAAATCAAAAGTCCAAACACATCAAACGAATGGATAACAACTGTCATATTCCTGACTTGGTACAGGCATTCTCTAATGTAGAAAATGGTGGATTTAACCTGGTTTTATAGCTAGCTAAACCTCTCACTTATATGACAGTCGTATCAAATTCCATTACAATGTCAACGATGGGTGAAG
The DNA here is from genome assembly GCF_963676685.1 of Mytilus edulis. Classification (NCBI taxonomy): domain Eukaryota; kingdom Metazoa; phylum Mollusca; class Bivalvia; order Mytilida; family Mytilidae; genus Mytilus; species Mytilus edulis. The sequence goes on along the minus strand of NC_092353.1, from coordinate 59,312,204 downwards.
AAAACAAACATACTCAAAGAGTAAACATGTCAAAAATAGGGGTACAGCAGTCATCATTATGTTATCATCTTAATCACTATAAAAAAAACAAATATAACGAAGAAGCACAAAAAGGCATACATCAAGTTTAACATCCTCATTTTGCTTATCTTATACGATTTTATTTATCTATGTAAAGTCTACCAATAAAGGTAAAAACAGGGTGTAGTTTGTTGGAGGGGAGGGGGAGGTCAATTCGCTACATCATAGAGTATTGCACAAAAGCAAACAATTGAGTATATTACATTCAAATCATATAACCAATTTTAGGTTCTTTGACTACAGTTATTTTGTGTATAATTAAACTCATCATAGATACCAGGACTAAATTTAGTATATACGCCTGGCCAGACGCGCGTTTCGTCTACAAAAGACTCATCAGTGACGCTCGAATCCAAAAAAGTTAAAAAGGCCAAATAAAGTACGATGTTGAAGAGCATTGAGGACCAAAATTCTTAAAAACTAGTAGTTGATTTAAAATTAACCGTTCTTTGTTGGCTGGAGCACAATGTTTATTTTTTTCGAGTGCTGTATCTTAAAGTCGACCATTTCACTATATAAATACAAAACAGTATACACATACTTATCTTGCTTCTATTTGTAGCAAACGGATACATTTGAATCATTGTTTATGTGGCAGTTTACTTTATGATATCTGTTAAAATGCTATCGATTTTAATGAAATATAACGCCATTAAAATAGAGATACATGTTTTCATGACTTGTGTGAATTATGAATTGTCTGCTAAAACATCAGTTTGTACTGTACATTGTAGGAAAATAAAACATGTATTTGTACTCGCTACGAAAAAGGAGAAAGTTTGGCGAACATTGCAGTTCCCTCGCATTTAAAATAAAGCTTTAAGTTATACAAATAAATGTTGCATATTCCGACAATGAACAAATTTTGTATTTGTAATTTTCAATGACGACTGTAAGGGAGGTTGTAACATTAGTGTGAACGGCAATCTAAACCAATTATCCAAATATTTAATACCCTCCGAATTGTTAAAAATTCATTTTACATGAAATATATTATTTTGCAACACATTAATTACCATTTTAGCAATGATTACGAGGTCGGTCTTCTTAGTTGAGAAACAACCGGTAAATTATGAAGCCTATCACATACATGTATGATATACCTTAGCATACTAGCATTTGCAAAAAGACTATTTTTTAAATTCGATGTTGTTATCCCTAGAATCTCATCCTTTTGGTCCATCGCACTTCAGCGTGATATACTACCGTACTTTAGTGAACAAACAAACATCGCATTTTAGCGTGAGCCACCATCGTACTTTAGCGTTGTCCATCGCACTTTAGCGTGAGACACCATCGTACTTTAGCGTAGTCCATCGCACTTTAGCGTGACCATCGCACTTTAGAGTCCTACATATTTAAGATGGATTCTTTAATGAACTTTTTGATTTGATGTTAACAGTTACATGTACATGGTTAACTTTGTTGTTCATTTCATGGTTATCCAATCTGGTTGCAATTATGGTTGGTTGTTAGTTGCTTAACGTCCAGTGGCAAATATTTCATGTATGTTTAGGACGATGCTGTTGCATTTATGCTTTCTCATTTTACAATACTTATTAGCTATTAAATTAAAATATAACAATAAGAAAAAGCGATATGATTGTCATTTAGACCATTCATCCAGAGACAACATGACGTAGATGTTAACATGATAGGCCACCGCAATGCCTTCAACACTGAGCCAAACTCATATTGCGTAGTAATAAATGAATGACCTTGAAATGACAAACGTGAAACGATATAACCAAAAATTATAACGGCCTTGTCTGTGTACAAAACAATAAACGAAAAAAACATTTATGATATACAGCAACAAACGACAATCACTTAAAAGCAGGTTCCTGACCTAGGACAGGCACGTACAGAATGTGACGGGGTAACACATGTTTTCCAATAACAAACCCTTCCCCAGCCTGAGAGAGTAAATCATAAGAACAAACTGTTTAGAGCACAGATATAAAAGAGGGGCGTAAGATACCAGAGGGACAGTCAAGTTATAAGTATGCCCGCAGTTACTGACAGCTGGTTAAAATCAAATAACAACTTATCATTTAGGTATACATTTAGCATCTGTATTAGGTACATATACCTACTTTTGCATTTGTATAAGAGCATCAACAAATAAATATACGCACATAATATTGATCAAAATCATATCTTTTCAAACAGGAAACGATCTAAGATCCATGTCCCATGCAACAACTAGTAGTTGTACTTCTATCAAGTTCGTAAACGCAATTTCCAAATTACGATTCTGTCGTCTGAGGTATAGAAACCAAAAGATAATGTGACAGTGCGACGTGATATTGAAATCTTCAGTATTTGATAATTCGGGAAAGATGACCTAGAGCAATGCTAAAATTATATGTATGGATTTTTACTTAAATCTAAAGCGGTATTGCAACATTTTCTTTGACTGTTTAGTTGAAACCTTCTAAAACTTTTATAAATAATGAGTAAAACCAATAAATAAAGAACGATCTTTCAACAATTTTATTGAATCAAAATTTAATATATATATATATACTATTGCTGTAGACAGTTTTGATACAATATCGCAATTTTTCAAGGTTTATATCGAAATATATATAAAAAAAAAATCAATAAAGACACGTGGCACCAACACAGACCTATAGTGATCAATGAATGCGTTATATGTGTTTACATGTAGCATCAAAGTCAAAGACAATATTCAATGATAAAAATAAGAAACATTTCAATCAAACCGCTTCATAAATATATTTCTGAAAAATAAGAGGCACTGCCAAAGACAACGTTATTAAGTATACACCAACCCTTGTGTGTGTGCGGGGGATGGATGGGTGTGTGTGTTTGTCTAGATAACTAAATTAAGATTTTAACAATGGTGAAAAGGGAACCTTTTGGTCTTTAGAATATTTAAAGAATGTTTATTGGAATGATACTACATCTACCAGGTGGTTAAGTTTCTAGATGCAATACAAGGTCATTTTGGTGACCAGTTTGGAGTGTGTCTAATATAATATTAGGAACTGAATGTGTAAAAAAAAAAAAAAAACAAATAGCGACTGTCACAGAAGAAATGATTAAAACCCTTTGGGTGGGAAACTTTAGCTGACAGGAGGAAAAGACGAAAATTACAAATGTTTTATAACATTCAACATTACCAAGCTCCGGATTATCTATGCAAACTTGTTTCACCTAGTGTACAGAGCACAACTGCATATCCCTTGAGAAATGGCAATGACATCATTGTTCCTTTTTGTAGATTATCTCTTACTAAAGAATCTTTCATACCATCAACTATTAACCTATGGAATCATACCGATTTGTCCCTTCGAAAATCAGACTCTATAGCAAAGTTTAAAATCCGTTTAAAAAGGTTAAATACCACAAATAAAGATTTACCAAAGCACTTTCTATATGGACCGAGGAAACTAAATATGATTTTAACACAATTCAGATGCTACTCATCTTTCTTGAACTATGACTTGTTTAGAGTCAATATAATTGCTGATCCATCTTGCTTTTGTGGATGTAACATTGAGACTGTACACCATTTCCTTTTCGACTGCTCTTTATATATAAACCAGAGAAAAATTCTGATGAATAATCTAAGATGGCTTCCTGATGACCTTATATTGAATGTTAAGTTACTTACATCTGGTAATCCGAATCTCTCGTATGAACAAAATGTGAATATATTCAAACACGTATTCGAATTTATCAAAAGGTCTGAGAGATTTCTTGTTATGCAGAAAATGTATTTACGGTACATCCACGTCATCATCATCATCATCATCGTCAACGTTTTCAATGTTTACATCTATTTCTGTTTCATTTTTTTTCTCAATTGATAGACTCGTAAAATATTGTTTATTTTGATATTGCATGCTCATACTAATATTGTATTGTAAATTATTGTCATTCGGAGCGGACTTCATAAGTATGGCTTACTTGTGTCCAATCCATTTTACTTTGAGTAAATAAAATATGTTTAAACTAATTAAAACCCTGATTGAAAGGATAGATCTGATAGTCAATATGCGATTTTAGGAATCAAAATTAAGGAATGTAGCTGAGCATCTAAATGTGTTATTATAACAAATGGGTTTTCTGATACGAAATTGTTCAAAACAAACACTGGCAAAATTTGTATGAAAGGCATTTAGAACAAATTGTGCAATTTGCATTTTAATATTAACATACGATATATATAATCTCAGTTGATAGGCTGGACCTCAAAATGTAATATACATTAATCAACTATTGAACAATACAAGTTTGGATTATGAATTATGAATAAAGCTATACAATAAGACTGAAAAAAGCAACGATAAGTAACCCCTTTCAAAGGCATTACACATGCACAAATTGCCATTTGGCATTTATATGAATATGAGAAAGTACCCTCAGACTGGTATATGCAATATTTGTCTATATTGGAAAAGAAGATAAATGAGAAACATGCGAGAAGACTACACTATAATGTTTATGGTGTCCTAGTGATACCACAGTAAATTTCTACTTTGTTGCAATTTCAGGTGCAAATACTGGCTGTTGTCATACTTTCTCTTTTGGAATAAAACAATCATGGGACTGCTGTATTTTGTTCAGGATTTTTTTTATGTTCTCAAAGTCAGCAACTTTTTACTGTTGACACTTTGACATTTGAGATCGATACAAACAATTTACAACATTTAATGAAAACAAATATGATTTTTATAAGGACATTGTTTGAAATACATTTCTATTGACGATTGTGTTCTTTGCATGTCAGAGTCGACACACATTCTATCAGCTGATCAGTGATGTTAATTTTATAAATGTGAATGACTAGAGCTCTAAAAGTGTGCTTCGTTGACACGTTCAATTTCGTTGAGGCATTGTGGACATAATTTGAAACTCTGACTTTTACAACAGAAATTGCAGCAAACCAAATGTCCACATGGAAGAAAAATGGTATTCAGTTCTCGGTTTTGACATAATTTGCACAGTTTGTTTCTCTCTACAAAATAGATAAAATTGTATAACTTAAAACTGTTTTTATAAAATTTGTGCCTGAAATTAGTACTTATTTTAAAGCGGGTGTCAGGACTTTATCAGTAACTGAATTGACAACTTACAGCTGTATGCGTTGCGAATTATACTTTTGTTGGAAGTTTATTTACTCTTATGTGACATTTTATGTTGATGTCTGTGTTTCGAAATACGTTATAAAAAAAGCAATAAACTAATTTTATATTATGTTCATTTGTGCAAATCGTTCTATGACATTTTTTTGGAATAGAACAGTTTATGTACTACGGCAAAGTCATCTTGATACGTCAAATGCGCAATACTAGTCAAACTCTTTTATAAAAAAAAAAACAAAAAAAACAGCATAAGCCGTAACATATGGTTTTTACATATAGTTTTTAAGGCAGATATTTTAGAACAGTTAGAAACTCTTCATGAAGACAATCCCAAACTATACTGGGGATTGATTAATAAGTTACAGGACAACAATCATGATTCCTCAGTTAACAATATATCACCATCTGATTGGCTTCATCACTTTCAAGATTTAAATAAGGTTAATGATAATATTTTAGATAGGGTTACATTAAACATCTTGAGGAGAGTTTAGAATCTGCAGAGATATCCCCGAAATGTTTTAATGAATTAGATTTTGTAATAATTGATAATGAAATTATCACTGCCATCTCAAAATTAAAGTGGAATATCCCCTGGGTTGGACAATATTACAAATAATATGATTAAATGCAGCCAAAGTATTTTAGTTGGTTGCTTCAAAAAAATATTCAACTCTTATTTGAGTAATGGCATTTATCCTGAAAATGGGCAGAAGGATATATAGCACCCTTACATAAGGCTAATGATATTCTTGATCCTAATAACTATCGTGGTTTGACCATAACTAGTTCAATAGGAAAATTGTTTAATTCTATTTTAAATTCCCGACTTGACAAATTTCTAGTCGAACACAAAATAATTGATGGCTGCCAAATTGGCTTCACAAAGAAAGCTAGGACCTCTGACCACATGTTTGTAATCAAGACAATTATTGATAAATATTGTAATAACCCTGGTGGTAGACTATATGCCTGCTTTGTTGACTTTAAAAAGGCCTTTGATACTGTTATTCACACTGGAATCAAATTGAAACTACTAGATATTGGGGTGGGATCTTCTTTTTACAACATCATTAAAAGCATGTATGAAGTAAGTAAATCATGTGTAAAAGTAAATGAAAACTTAACAAATTCCTTTTCAACGCACCTGGGGGTGAAACAAGGAGACTATCTTAGTCCAAACCTCTTCAAGATCTTTATTAATATTAAATAAAATTTGACAAACTATTTAAAACACTCTGAAGACCCAGTTTCAATAAATGATCAAGATTTACACTGCCTTATGTATGCTGACGATATTGTTTTACTGTCAACATCTCCGAATGGTTTGTAAAAAAAATTAGACATTTTGCAAAATTACTGCAATGATTGGTGCTTAAGTGTGAATACAAACAAAACAAAGGTTCTTATATTCAACAAGGCAGGTAGATTGATTAACAAATATGATTTTATGCTAAATGGTATAAAACAAGAGTGTGTTAATTCATATACATATTTGGGTATACATTTTTGTGCATCTTGCTCCTTTACAGTAGCCCAGGATTAATTGTATAAAAAGGCACTAAAAGCCTATTTTAAGTTATCTAAAGATTTTTTATCCTTGCATCCTTCAGTCAAAACAAGCATGCATGTTTTTGATCATACCATCAAACCCATCCTATTATACAGCTGTGAGATATGGGGTGCCTTTAATCCAATTTCATCTAAATATAGAAATGGAATTTTTTCATTTGACCATATTTACTCTAAATTACCTGCTGAAAAACTTCTGTAAATTTATTCTTGGAGCTCCAAAAAAAAAAAGCACCAATTTTGCAGTATTAACTGAGTTGGGAAGACTACCAATATATCTTAACATGATTAAAGCAATGACTAAATACTATTACAGACTAGAAAAATCAGACACTAACTTTCCATTGTTATATAATGCATTTATAGAATCAAAGAAATTATATAAGTCAAAGAAACCATCATGGTATATGTCATCTGAAAAACTTTTTTCACTGATTATTAATTATCAAATATCCTCAGACATGGCTAAACCAATTGACAACAGAAAACTAAGAAATGCCGCCATGTTGAAAGATTGGGAAAAAAATCTCAAAACTCACTCAGAAGGAAAACTATGCACATATGTTACCTTTAAATTAAATTTTGGTTGTGAAAAATATCTTAATATTGTTAAAAAATTTGAAGATAGACGGAGTCTAACAAGATTTCGCATATCTGCTCACCATTTACTTATAGAGAGAGGTAGATATAGTAATACTCCCCGACACAATAGAATATGTAAGAGATATTGTAGTAATGAGGTCGAAGATGAAACACATTTTCTATTCAACTGTGATAGTTTATCGGACCAAAGGAAAGACATGATAACAATGATAAATAATTGCTGCAAGAATTTTAAAAATCTTGACCCTAACCAAAACTTATATGGTTAATGAATAATGAAGATGAGAATTTATTATCAGAATTATGCATGTTCATTAAGTAATATGAAAAGTTTTAATGGGATTTATCTCCCTCTACTACTTGTAATTTGAACTTTATATTTTCTCTATAGTGAGTTCTAGAGCACCGTCCCTTGATGAATATTGCCCAGTAGCAATGTCAACCCTTGCTGCTGTGCATTAATCATGAGGAGAATCACTATTGGAGTAATCTCGTGTATCCGTAGCTAGTTCTGAAGGATCTCCCCTTGATGACCTTTGCATTGTTGTGATGTAAAAGTTCCTCACTGCTGTGCACTGGTCATGAGGAGAACTACTGCAGAATGAGATACTATATTCCTGGTTCTATTTTTACTTTTTGTTTCCGTATTAATAAACTTTATATCATATTCTTTTAATATTAAATCGACCTCATTGCACTCAATACCTCTTACCTTAATTATATCCTACATTGCTCATGTTATCAATTTATTATTTGTGTATTACTTATAATATTGTGTATTTCACTAATGTTTATATAATCATTGTATGATGTTTTTGTATCTTGCCCGACAAGGGCCCATGATTGGTTTAATAAAATAATGTCTAATGTCTAATGTCTATACCATGTATACATAACATGGTTCTATTCGCTGAATCCATTTATTTTTCACAACAGAGACGTTTTTATTATTTTTAAGAATTAAACCAACGAGATACTCAAGCACAGAAGTCGAAACAATTGAGAGAGATATTTTTATATATAAACCAACAACAATACACAAACCACAAAACATAGCCTAAGAAAATGAAGACTGATCAAGCAAGATGAATCACACCAAACATCAAACACCAGGACACTCTCATTATGTTATAATCTGTGTGTATCTTTATGAAAGCGAAGTATCGATCATGAAGTTAAACGGGGTAAATGGGTTTTACTTAACATTCTGAGTATTGTATTATAATAAGTTACCAAATGTACCAGACTATCGTGTCACAAAAGATCATACGACAATCTTAGATCGTACGTCAGTCGTAAGTCAAATAGTAAGTATTTGACCGTTTCATAAACAATCGTAAGTAGAATTTTATCGTAAGTTTGATCGTAAACATACGAGTGTTAACAGGCAGTCGTAAGTGAAGTCGTAGTGATTAAATCTGTCGACAATTTGTTAAAATCAAAAACAATACATTATTTCACAGAACATTGAGTTACATTTGCATGATCTGATGATCAGATTACTTGTGTTCATGTTATTTTGTCCCAATTATAAGTAACTGAAATTTTAAATTCCTGAAATAAACGTGGATTTACCATGTTTACTGTTATTACGTCTGAATTATTTTAATTTAAATAAAACGAGCACCTTGCTTCTTAAAGTCAAAATGTTAAACCAAAAAATCTTAGAAGTGATTGAGCTAGCACTTCACTGAACCTTCAAGGGACATCTGCTTTTAATTCACGAAAAGGGGGATCCGAGGCGATACGTCGTACATTCATCTAACTTTACTAATAAAGTAGTCTATAAAACAAATTTATAAACACTTATTTATTAGTTTTTAAATCTGTCGTTTTTAACTCTCGTTTCACATGGACTTTATTAACATGATTAAGTTAAACATAAATATTTATGTCAAGCTAAAATAGTTATCCTCCCCTATCTATAAATATATGTACTGCGGTTACACACTTATATGTGCAGCGGAGAACGAGATGCTTTTCTAAAAGATATTTGTGTATTACTATATAATATATAATTATACACTATGATTATTTTAAGATAAATCCTAACGGTCAAGAAATTGAGACAACAACAATTTAATACATAACTGTGTATGAATCCATAGTTTCAATATATTTACACCAGTTGCCATGCGCTCTATCAGGTTTGCGTTTTTTTTAAGATATACAATGTATGCATGGTATGCTTCAACCCCGTACTCAATACCTACTGAAGGAAAAAATATACCTCGCCATTTCTTTCTGATTTAAAACATTTCTATTATTCTAGGTTATTTTGGAAACTATAATAATGCACTTTGTAAAAATGCTTTGCCGTTAAAGTGATCGTTTATGTTAGTGTTTATATTCATTGATTAATAATAGAACGGGGTAGATAAAATAAACCCAAAGATATAAGGCTTAATTTTTCCTAATCTTATGATTTACTTTTAAAGGATTCACATAATAAATATTTTTCAGTTTCTAAACTTTTCAATCCTCAAAATATTACTAAATGTAATTATTCATACAAACTAGAACACACCCGTGATATCGCGGGTCCGTGACTGAATTAAAGTATATAACTATGCGCAAGCCTTATCTTAATATAAGTACTGGCATCTGATAAAGTAATGCCGATTATAAGATACACAATTTTCTCTTCTTTCAAATCTTTCTGTTTGAACCCGTCGAACTGGAACTTATCAATTATTGGTAATATTAAATATTTGGAAAACAACCTGGAATGGAGTATTTTTTAATCAACAGCATTGTCCTATATTAGTTATAAATAAAGTTGAATTCTTTGATTCGCTGTTTTACGTCATGCCCGCTAACAAATTGAAACTTATTTTTAGTCCAGATTTTTAGTATTCGTATTGTTATCTTAGAAAGTCTTACGGATTAAAATACTACAATAGGTAACAATTTGTCAATTTAGTAGTATCAACCCGGTGATTATGACCCGTTTATATAGCATATTAATCCTGAATGCACCGTTTGGTGGTGCGCCTGTCAGATGCGGAACGTACAGATAAGGTAATGGGTAACAGGTGATTATACTATTGGTATCGGTATCGGACTCGACCCGGAACTTCCTAATTATTGGCGATATTAATTACGTGGAAAACAAAAGGGCCTGGAGTAGTGTAATTTTTAATCTACACCTTTGTACTATATTAGTTGTATATAAAGTTGAATTCTTTGATTCGTCGTGTTTACGTGATGACGGCTGACAAATTGGACCTCGTAATTTTAGTATTATAGATGTATTAGAGATGCATTAGACATATGAAACAATTCCTAAAAAATATGGATACCTCGAGCTTTGTATTATTATATATATTATGATTATATGTGAACTTGAAATGTTGTTTTGTATATTATCATATGATTTCAATGAAGAACACTAATGTAATATTATTCATCTTACTAAAGAATCTTAAAATTCTTAATAATGTTCAGAATGTTGTAGGCTAAAATTCAAAATTTACAAATCCAAAATATATTTTCTTCATTTTAAAATTTTTGTTAAGGTGACGAAATTCTTATTTTTAATCATTCGAGTGGATGGAAGAAACATCATAATTTCTCTACATTTTCAAGAAAGAGAGCGGGTAGTGTTATCCAACTTCGATATATTCATTTATATAGTTAATAGTGGGGAAACCTCACTCCCCTGATACGCGAAAAGGGGAAACCGAAGATCTAGTGAAAAGGAGGTAGATCAAGACACACATGCAAAAAATAGCGAACTAAAACAGCACAGACTGATATATTTAAAGTGGAAATTTAAAGATAAATAAAGAACCTAGACACGTAAAACGAAAGAGGGACGAGGGTGAGGACTGATCAGTTGCAATAAGCATGTGTATCAACTCCAATATACTGAGACAAATATCTCGCATGGAAAGAATAATTGGATTCAAAACGGACCACTACAAATATATCTTAGAGAACGGAATTGGTCTTTTTAGAGAAAATTTACCCATTTACATAAGAAAAACGCATATTGTCGGAATAATGGGCTGTCGGAATAATGGGTTGTCGGAGTAAGGGGCTGTCGGAATAATGGTTGTTGGACTAATGGGATGTCACCGAAATTACACTTTAAAAACAATTTGGGTCATTACTTTTAAAGTAAAGTAGTGATTTTGTCCAGCTGAAAAAGGTAAAAAAATAAGCACTATAAAATAAGATTTAAAGACCCCCTTAACATAGAATTGTCTATATTGTGAGTTTGAGCCGATGACTTTTTCTGTAATTTTGATATAATTTGTCCCAAAGTAGTACAACACACTGTAAATGTTATTTAGAAAGCGCAGGTGGGTTTTTATTTATTTTTATTTATTGTCGAAATGAAATGCACTAGGAAATAACTGTGTACACGTGATATTGAATTTGATTCATTGCTGATGTTTATCACCACTTTTATCAATTTATGTCAATTACGGTCAGAACACTGCCAAGGGCAAAGTTAAATTATAAAAAAGAAGATGTGGTATGAATGCCAATGAGGCAACTCTCCATAAGAGACCAAATGACACAAAAATTAAAACTATAGGTCAACATGTCACCGAAATGACAATGTTAAACAATTCAAACGAGCAAACCCAACGACCTAATTTAAGAACAAAAAATGAACGAAAAACAAATATGTAACGCATAAACAAATGACAACCACTAAATTACAGAATCCTGACTTGGGACAGGCATATACAAACAGCATGTGGCGGGGTTGAACATGTTAGCGGGATCCCAACCCTCCCCTAACCTGGGACAGTGGTGTAACAGTACAATATAAGAACGAACTATAACAAGAGTGCACAAGCTAAAAGATATCGCCTTCTTTACTAATGATAAATCATTGTTAATTTGTTGACAGTCCTAAATATGAAGCTTTATTACAATAGTTATCAAAGGTACCAGGATTATAATTTAGTACGCCAGACGCGCGTTTCGTCTACATAAGACTCATCAGTAACGCTCATATCAAAATATTTATAAAGCCAAACAATTACAAAGTTGAAGAGCATTACAACTGTCACCTAAACCTAACATTAACCAAGAAAACTAAACATTGACCATCGAACCATGAAAATGACGTAGAGGTCATATGAACCATACCAGACAGACATGTACAGCTAACAATTATTCCATACTACAAATATAGTTGACCTATTGCTGATACGGTAGTTTAAGAAAAACAGACCAAAAACAAAAACTTAACTATCGCCACTGAACCATGGAAATGAGGTCAAGGCCAGATGACACCTGTCAGCAGGACATGTACACCTTACAGTCCATCCATACACCAAATATACTAGACCTATTGCTTATAGTATCCTTATATAGGCTTTTAATTTACCACACCAGACGCGCGTTTCGTCAACAATAGACTCATCAGTGACGCTCAGGTCTAAATAGTTATAAAGCCAACCAATTACAAAGTTGAAGAACTGAAGACCTTAAATTCCCGAAAAATGTGCCAAATGCGACTAAAGAAATCTATTTTTCCTGCATATGATAAGAAAATCCTCAGTTAGTATTTCGAAAAAAAATATATACTTTTGTAAACAGGAAATCTATAAAAATGACCATATAATTGATATTCATCGAAGTGCTGACGACTTGGCTGATGATACCCTAGGGACGAAACGTCCACTAACAGTGGTATCGACCCAGTGATGAAATAGTTATCAAAAGTACCAGGCTTTTAATTTAATACGCAAGACACGCGTTTCGTCTACACAAGACTCATTGGTGACGCTAAGATCAAAATAGTTATAAAGTCAAACAAGTACAAAGTTTAAGAGTATTTGGGACCCTAAATTCCAAAAAGTTGTACCAAATACGGCTAAGGTGATTTATATAATTGTTCTATATAATAAGAATGTTCTTATCCCGGGCATAAAAACAATGCCGTATTTTGCGAAACCTTTTCAACTTTTGATCTTCAGTGCTGTACAACTTTGTACTTTTTTCACTTTCGATCTTTTATATCTGGGCGTCACTGGTGAGTCTTGTGTGGGCAAGGCGCATTTTGGCGTATTGAATTTTAAACCTGATGCTTTTTGTTATCTATTAATCATGTTTTTCTGTGTCTAATATGTTCTCCTATTTATTTGTATTGTAGTCCTGTAATATTATGTTGTCATTTCAATGTTATATTTAACTTTGCCATTAAAGTGCGAGGTTTGGCATGCCTTAAAACCAGGTTCAACCCACCACTTTTATTCCCCTTTAAAAGTGTCCTGTACCAAGTCAGGAAGATGGTCATTGTTATATATTGTTCGTTTCTCTTTGTGTTGCATTTTAACGTTGAGTCGTTTGTGTTTTCTCTTATTTTTGAGATATTGAGATAAGACGTGGCACGGTACTTGTCTATCCCAAATTCATGTATTTGGTTTTCATGTTACATTTGTTATTCTCGTGGTGTTTTGTCTGATGATTGGTCTGTTTCTGTGTGTGTTGCGTTTCGATGTTGTGTCGTTGTTCTCCTCTTATATTTAATGCGTTTCGCTCGGTTTTGGTTTGTTACCCCGATTTTGTTTTTTGTCCATGGATTTATGAGTTTTGAACAGCGGTATACTACTGTTGCCTTTATTTATGTCCGGGATAAGACAATCTTTAGTATTTCGAAAAATGCATACTTTTGTAAACTGGAAATTTATGAAAATGACCATATCATTGATATTCATGTCAACACCGATTCACTGACATCTGGGTTGGTGATACCGTCGGGGACGAAACGTCCACCAGAAGTGGCATCGACCAAGTGATCTAAATGGTTATCAAAGATACCAGGCTTAAAATTTAAATATGCAAGGCCCGTGTTTCGTTTATATGAGACGCAGCATTGACGCTCAGAACAAAATAGTTAAAAAGCCAAACAAGTACAAATTTGAAGAAAACTGAGTACCCAGAATTCCAAAAGGTTGTGCCAAATACGGCTGAGATGATCTATGTCTGGGATATGAAAATCCTTAGTAAAACAGACAAACAATTAAAAACATATAAATCATTCTCTGAATAGTCAAAAACTGTTAACATTATAAACTGCCTGCATTACATGATTTTCATCAAATACTATACTTAAGTTTGCCGTTTTGCAACATCTAACTAGCTACAGGAATAATGGTCACAACGACGACTTTGACTGATTATTTTGTTTACCTATAAACTAAAAACCATGATTGATATATAAAAACATAAACAGAATATGCAAGAGATAATTGACCCTGAACGTTAGGCATGAAACTTTTAATCAATCAATTATATTTCCCGAATTGTTCGATCACACTCGGAAACTGAGGAATTACTAAATGTATGGTAGCAGAACAACATACAGAAACAATGTAACAGTACACGCAAGGAAAATACAATATATGAGGATACGTATATTTAAAAAGAAGGTAATCCTGCGTTGCTTAATTAGCCGAAATTTCGTTTTTAGTCCGTTAACAAGTCATATGGCACCGATCATGCATCTTGGTTAGGGGTTTGGGCCAGTGATGCCTATTTTCCTTTAAATTTAAAAGAACTCTATCATGAGTTGATTTGATAAGGAAAAAAATATGTTTCCCCTATGTTACCTCTATAAACTGTATAATCTGTATATAACTGTGATTTCGTTAGGGACGACATCAAAAGATCGATGTAGGATAAAAAAAAACCTTAAATCAAATAGTTTGGGGGTGGGGGGTTAAAATTCTACAAGTTTCGTATATCTAAAATCAATTTTTACATATATCCCTTTTGGTAAGTCAATTCTTCCCAAAGTAAGTTAAGAGGGAGGTGGGGGTGTCTGTGAAAAACTATGTGAATTAAGTTTTTTTTATCCTACATTGAACTTTTGATGTCGTCCCTTAATTTCAATATATTTAAACAAGCAAAAAAAAAAGAAAGAAAACATTACCAACAAACAAACAAAAACACGGTCCGGGATCCCACGTTTTTATGTTTAAATTTGAAAGTGTATTGGCCAGAAGTCTCTTACAGAATTTTTACGAAAATGTGTAGTCGAATATCAAGACACACCAACCAATTGCATAATTTCTAACTATTTTGTAATTAGATAAACCATGAGTGAGTAAATGAGATCTAAGAAGTGATATATAATTTGTAATTTTGAATTGACGAACAAGGAGATTGAGATACTTCCATTTTTACCTATAATGTTTGGTTTGTTTTGTTCAGAAATCGTATTCAATATAATGGCATTTGATGCGACTGTCATACAAGTGAGAGGTTTAGGCTAGCTAGCTATAAAACCAGGTTTAATCCAACATTTACTACATAAAAACATGCCTGTAACAAGTCAGGAATTAGAAAGTTGTTATCCATGCGTTTGATGTGTTTGCGGTTTTTTTATTTTGCCATTTAATGAGGGAATATAACTTATTGAATTGTGATTTAACTTTTTTCATATGTATCAAATATTATAACACAATGATTTACGACAATAGATACCGAAATGAGCACAACTAATCCAAACCTTAAAATAAATAAACTAGGTAACTCAAAAATGCAATCTAAGATTTAAACTAAAATTTACCAATTTTCATTACGGTCAAATTATACAATTAATATGATGTTTGCATAATACACTTTAAACCAACAAAAAAGTCTACTACTAATGTAGCCGGTCTCTAGATTATTCGTTTAATAAACACGGCCGTATTCCCGTACCTGATACTTGGCTTGCGGATGAGCATGTATGTTACGTTGAAAAGTCGTATTAACAAAACTTATCAAATAAGAAGCAATCAAAAGCGGTTACTTTAACGGTATCAATTAAGAAAAAATGTTTTGACAGAAGGAGTTGGGACCTTAGTATATAAGTTATTTTTAAAATTTCGCTAGATGATTTAAGAACAATATCTTATAAAACATGTTAATACTAAAGTACTTTTCATTGAGCCGATGATAAATAACATGCTACCACCTTTGGAATCGCACAATATAGTACGAATGATTAAATGCTTGTTGATTGCTTAACGTCTAGTGGTAATTAGTTGATGCATGTTCAGGTCAAGATCAAATTTACAAATACGACATGTAGATCGTGTTACAAAGGCTGTTCCGGATGAAGTTCGACAGACAACCAATCGAAAAAGTGTTGTACAATGAATAGAGACCCTCAAATACTTGGAGTAGGGACACTCCCACAACACAAGGCATCGAATTTAACGTTCCCACAATAAATGGACATTTACATCCTGAACAGCAAAATAGATACCCAACGTTGGCATACTAACGGCTTTTGCTTCAAGTCGAAATAAGAAAAAGAACGCAAGAGAGGCTGAATTCTCTTAGAAATCTTGAAATAAAATGCAAGTTCTGCAGTATCGTATCAACTGAAAGATAAATACTTCATATACAGGTGCTTTTGCAGTGTTGCTACATCGAAATAGAAAATTCGTAATTGGGAAGCTGAACTCACCTTTGTATATCACCTATTACCAAAGAATAATTTACCTGTCAGAAAGATATATCTTTTGGGGTTTAAACATGTAAAAGTCGGTAAAGGAAAAAAGTCGATTCTTACAATTTTTATTTGTTTTCTTTACTTTTGTCTCTTTCTAATCGATAAACCTAATTTGAACATTTGTAAAGAGAAGAGAAACAGAGAATCCGGTGTTCTCAATTCATGTGTTACGTTTTAAGCGTCCTTTCGTCCACTTTTAACATGAAAAAAAAGATTTACTTATGTTTTTATATCAAATGCTGTTTAATAACAAAATTTCAACATAGGAATATGTATTGACAATCGATGATCTGTTAGCATTGGTAACTTGATTGATGTTACTTTTTAACAGGTAAATTTCATAATAAAACAAACTGTCCTTAATTACTTTACTTACGGCCTACATTCTTTCTTGAGTTTCAAACACTTTGTATATTGACACATTGTGAAAGTGTCCAGTTTTACTAATGTTTGTTTAATACTAAAATCAATGCATGATTATCCAATGAATATCCAAGTTGAACTATTAGGAAATTAGGTTCTGAATAAACAAATATATAGATACACCAGTTTATTGTCGATAAAAACTAGAATTTCTCAAATTTTTGTTTTTTTTGTTTTTTTTTAGATAAAAAGTTTTTTTTAATGATGTTTGATTTTAATCAAAATAATATAAAAACACATCACATTTCACTGGCTTTCCATTTTCAGATTAGTTTATTTAAAACGAAAACACTTGAAATTAATTTAACAAAATTCTACATATTAACCTCGATGTTAATTTAAACGAACTTCGATATTTTGGGAGCACAGTATACACCCCCTACCCGGAGAATCTCATTTTTCTGATGAAGATAGTGTCGCTCAATCTCATTTCGACTCTGTTTGCTTTTTCGGCAATTGCGTTGACCTTGTTCCTAGACTAACGACTTCTGAGTGACCCTCCCCTAAACCTTTGTGCATTTTCTATTTAGAGTTTTAAGTACTAATCCGGTTACATCAGTTATTGTATAACACTCAAGTTTTCATATATAGTGTTTCTATACTGGATTTCTTCACAATATACAATTGTATATCGGTTAATAATCTTATATGTTGTTAGGATATGATTTGCTACTTTAGTAATTACAAAGAAGTGTAATAAAATTAAGAATGGAAATTGGGAATGACTCAAAGAGACAACAACCTGACCAATAAGCAGACAACAGCAGAAAGCCACCAATGGGTCTTCGACGTAGCGAGAAAATCCCGCATCCAGAGGTGGTCCTCAGCTGGCCCTTAAATAAAAATGTGTACTTATTCAGTGAACATAGACGTCACACTAATGCCCAAACCATATATACATAGATGTAACAGCAAATAGGAATATTATACTTTTATATATAACTGCAATTATAAACTATTTCTTATTATGATCCACAGTTGTCTAAGAAACGGTATTTGTATGGTAAGAGAGGATGCATACTTGGCCAGGGAACGTTTGGTCTTTCAAATGAAGCTTTGTATCTTATGTAGTCATTTTCTCCAAAGAATTCATACATCGCTTGACGTACCATACTATCGTCTAAATAACGATCAACTAGTTGTTCTTCCCCACGTCTGATTGTTATTTTCCATGTCGCATTTGTTCGACCCTGAGTTTTTAATTTGTGATTTCTAGTTTTTGTCCGTTTAACCCCCTTGCTGTGAGTAAAATCTCTAGTATGCCTATTTTTTCCAACAAAATTGCTCTTACTACAAATATCTATATTTTTATAATGTATTTGTTTGCTGTTTACATCTATCTTCTCCTGTTTGTTGTACTTGGTTGTTCGAATTTTCTTATGGCTTTCAGATTGATCGAACTGTGTTTGAGTCTTTTCTATAATGTCATTTGGATCTTTAAAACTGTCACATTTGTAATTTACTTCCTCTTCTGTCTCTGAACTTACACTTTCCAAATCGTTTTCCTGGTCAGTTGGGCTTATTAAGTCAAAGAAATCTGTAGCACTCCTAACCTGTCGACAGTCAATACGATTCAGAATTTTATTTGCGATCTGGAAGGCCGAAAAATTCTTGATAGGTGTTAACAATATCATTAAAAGCTCAGTTTCTGTTTCAGAAATATTAAATATTTTGAAAGAGTTTCCAATTTCACTATCCACCATGTTGGAGTGAATCAGAGCATATGGGGTATAAAACCAACCTCCAATGTAAAACATGAATAACGGATCTGTTTGGCCGAAACGATTTTCCTTGGTGAAAATAGCAGATTCTACTAAACATGAATGGTCATTGATATCGAATTTCTGAATGCTGTGCGATTTCAATATAACTGGAATTCCTTGAAAACATGGATTCTGCAATGGGAAAATTAGAGTTTGTATAAAATATTTAGTGGAGAAATAAAATTATTCCAGTGTATTGAATTCTGTAGGATTGTATTTTAATAGTGTGAGTATCATTATGTTTTGAAAATCTACTGTGTATGGTGAGAATGTTAAAACAAATCACGACGGAGGCATGGAATATGTACATTATATACTAATGCATAGTTGTTTTACTCATTAATCGAGAAGAATATCTTTTATTTGATTTTAAAATTGCAAAACATTACTAAAATGTGTATTACAATGTATAAATGGAAACCATCTTTGGCGAAATTCAGTTTAAATGAAATGTGTTTCAATGCATATCATACAAAAATTGTAGGATTCTTTTTAAAAACATCACTATGTAAACAGTTTGATCAAACATTGTATGTATTTGATAAAACTCGTGTGTTGTTGCCAATTTGGAGGTTTACTGTATAATTGTCAGTTGTTAATATAGTTTTGAAAGGTTGAAGGCAGAAATATTTTACTCTCCTGCGTTAATCTGACTAAGATTAAAAAACAAAATGTCATAAGGTTGAGTTCAATGTTCGAAACCAATAATCGTAAAGTATAAAACATCG
This sequence comes from Mytilus edulis, assembly GCF_963676685.1. Classification (NCBI taxonomy): domain Eukaryota; kingdom Metazoa; phylum Mollusca; class Bivalvia; order Mytilida; family Mytilidae; genus Mytilus; species Mytilus edulis. The sequence continues at coordinate 59,292,445 of NC_092353.1, read as the reverse complement.
TTTCTTAACTGTTCATTAAACTAAGGCTTCACTAAGAGTTATCTCAGTCAAGTACGCTTCTTAAGTCATATGCATGAAGTGACTTAGATTTCTACTTACCTTAGGAAACTAAAATCGGAACCTTTACAGGTCTAAATACCATTTGAATTATATCAAGTCATTGCATGAATTCACTTGCACAAATTTAGTTTGGATTATTTACAATGATAGAGCAATGCACAGTTTAAATCGATCTAAGTTTGAATTATCAGTGATGTGTATTTGAATTTCAATCATGGATTTCCCAACAAAAAGGAAAATATGAGAATTAAAATTTACATCATTAACTACACAAGCACCATTTCTATAACGAAGTTATATCACTAAAACTAATGGTTCTTGGATAGTTTGCAGACAAATAAATCAAACTTATCTGCTGTGATCAGGATAATGAGGGGATTTGTTACAAAAACAATAAACAAGAAGATATCATCAAGATGTGTAAAGCCATCGTTAAGATATAACATGCCTTTGAATCTCAAAGCTGAGGTATAATCCCAAAAGAATTATCCATAAAAAAATGTATGAATAGTTTCATTAAGTTTAAAATTTTCAATTTTATTTTCTCGTCCTTGTCCTGGTCGACCTTCATTGATAAACATACCAATTATGTTGAGATTGCAATTTGTAATCGTCCGCAATTTACATGTTTGTGTTGTATAAGCAAGAATTATTCAAATATCACTCAGATGTTTATTAATCGGTGCAAGAATCATGTATCTTAGAAGAATTTACAAGCATTTACCAGAAAAAAAACCCGCCGATCTTACATGTACTATTCTACTTTTTTAAGTAACCTCTTATTCTCGTTAGTTTATGTGTTTCTGGTGTTTGGAGAAATCTCTAGATAACTTGTGGTTGGAATGACAGCAAAGTAACAAGTAATACCGCTTATCTTAAAATACAAGAACATGAAAAGGAAACGAATTTTATTTTAATGTATATGTATACAGTGGGTTTTTGTTTGGCATGTTTTCGCCATTGCCGGATTTTTAGTTAGACTTACTGAATGATAACCATAAGCAAATAAAAGTACTTTACCTCGTATTCTACATCAGAGTGGTCTAGAAAAAAAAAAGAAACACAATAACTGAAAATAATAATCCCTAAAGAAAACCATGGAACATTTTGTCTATATGTTAAAGATTTGTAAAATACTTCAATGATAATATTCCGGATTTTTGTGGTAACTAAAATCTTGTATAAAAAATAATCAAATAATGTTTAATATGATAGATAAAAAAGATCAGTAGATTACCTAAATATCATATCATTAATAGTGTATTAAGAACTATTCAAGATGAAAATATTAAAAATTCAGATAAACCTTGGTGTATTTATCATTGCAGATGCTGAAAATGAACAATGTATGTAACATAAGATTTTTTTATGACAATACTTAGAAATGAAGAATAAAATATCTCTTCAAATATTTAATATACGACAGTAATATTATATAGATATGTATCCACATTTTTTTTACTATGAATATTTTATTGTTTTGAAGCCGATTAAATATACTTTTTCTTTCGCCCTTTCCTTAATGTAACACTCGTCGTTTATACGCGTGCAAAGACACGAAGTCATTTACAGTTTTGTGTTTTTGACTTGGTCGATGATAAATAAACCCTGTACAGCAGTAGGTAGTATCACGCAACCACAAGATATGTCATTTTATTTTAATCCAATATCCTGTGTTATACCTACTCCAGACCACCCCTACCAGATCACCATAGCATGTGTTTTTTTGTTCTGTATGGTTTATCCCGTAACATTTTGAAGGGAATGACAAATCCACAATTAAACTCAAATTATAATTACTTAACAGGAAAAGACTTACTATCAACATTTATGTAGAAACAACCCGGTGTCTAAGCCACGATTCGAATTCAAGAATTATACATGTAGACCCAAGATTCATATCTTACACTAGTACGATTGGATACAAACTCGGTGTTTTTTTTTTAGGATACTTTAACATTTTGTCCGGGACTTAAAAAGGTTTTATGATATAAAGTAATACATGAAGTATGTTATAATAATTGCGTGGCGTTCTAAACCAGATTTTATGACGCGTAAATAAACTCATCATAGATACCAGGATTACAATTTTATACTTACGCCAAACGCGCGTTTCATCTACAAAAGACTAATCAGTGACGCTCGAATAAAAAAAAAATGTTTAAAAGTCCAAATTAAGTAAAAAGTTGAAGATCACTGAGCACCAACAATTCCTACATGTTATGCCAAATACAGCTAAGGTAATCTATTCCTGAGGTAAAAAGGCCTTAATATTTCAAAAATCTAAGTTTTGTTAACAGTTAATTTATTATCATGAACATATCAATGATAACTTAAGTCAACACAGAAGTGCTGACTACTGGGCTGGTGATACCCCCCAGGGAAATAAATCCCAACCAGCAGTTGCATCGACCCAGTGGTTGTGAATAAACTCATCATAGATACCAGGATTAAAATATTATACATACGCGAAACGCGCGTTTCGTCTTCAAAAGACTCATCAGTGACACTCGAATCAAAAAATTGTTTAAAAGGCCAAATAAAGTATGAAGTTGGAGAGCAGAGAGCACCAAAACTATCTAAAAGATATGCCAAATACAGCTGAGGTAATATATTCCTGAGGTAGAAAAACCTTAGTATTTCAAAATTCAAAGTTTTGTCAACAGTTAATTTAGTCTTATGAACAGATCAATGATAACTCAAGTCAACACAGAAGTGTTGACTACTGGGCTGGTGATACCCTCGGGGAAATAAATATCCACCAGCAGTGGCATCGACCCAGTGGTTGCAAATAAATTCATCATAGATGCCAGGATCAAAATGAAGTCATCTGCATCAAATTCACTGTTATGATAATTACCTTCAGATATAGGGCAATCATCTGCTTTACCGCTAATATTATATTTGTAACACTGTTGATTATCGAACATTGCTATCTCAGGATCATCTGTTAAAAAAAACCCGAAACATTAGTAATGCGTGTATACTTGCTTATCTATAACCAATAAAGGGAGTTCGCTGTTCAGTTTCAAAAAAAAATATCTTTCAAAATACTAGTTTATTTATATTGATAGGGGATTAATAAAGGAATCAAAAGAGAAAAAAATATATGTAGATCAATGTGCTTATTTTCGAGATATAAACCATTGAAATTTGGCGGGAAAGTATTCTCTCTTGACGTATCAAAGCTTTATCATTGATAAATTTAAGTTCTCGAAAACTATTAAAAAATAATTAAAATGTTATAAGACTTTTAAAGATGGCTTATCCTTATACATGTGAAAGATTTATAAAAAGAAACATGGGGGTCAATGGGCAAATTTTTTTAAGGCATTCAAATGGATGAAACCAGTGGATTTCGAAAATCTGACAAAATCTAAAAACATGACAAGCGAACTTTCTTAATTGTTAATAATCGAATAGTTATCAAAAGTACCAGGATTATAATTTTATAGGCCAGACGCGCGTTTCGTCTACATAAGACTCATCAGTGACGCTCAGATGAAAATAGTTAAAAAGCCATAACAAATACAAAGTTGAAGAGCATTGAGGACCCGAAATTCCAAAAAGTTGTGCCAAATACGGCTAAGGTAATCTACTCCTGGGGTAAGAAAATCCTTAGTTTTTCCAAAAATTCAAAGTTTTGAAAACAGAAAATTTATAAAAATGACCATATAATTGATATTCATGTCAACACCGAAGTGCTGACTACTGGGCTGGTGATACCCTCGGGGACGAAACGTCCACCAGCAGTGGCATCGACCCAGTGGTGTAAATAGTTATCAAAAGTACCAGGATTATAATTTTATACGCCAGACGCGCGTTTCGTCTACATAAGACTCAACAGTGACGCTCAGATGAAAGTATGACACACACTTTTTTTTGGTAATATATATCATGACGTTTTATATAACTCCCCTGAAATCGATCCATTCGAGTTGCAATTTCCTAAATCGCTGAACGTGTTGACAAACCACGGAGGTATCTTCAAGTTTGAAAATGGGCATCATCTATCATATCAAAATTTAGATATGAGTAATAGATTCTGCTTATTAATAAAAATGAATTCATGATTTAAATCAGATACCACATATCTATATGTTAATGCATTTATATTACTTATGCACTTAAAACTTAGTTTAAAAAAATAATGTTCTGTATGAGTTAGACATGACTGTTATAATGAACACACAGCTGTTATATCAATTTATAACTGAAAAATCTATAATATGAATAAATCTTAAAATACTGAAAATAAATTTGTGAGCCATGTTTATGTTTGTTCACTTATACAAACCTATATCTGATGAACAGGACTCATTTGCAGGCTGTAGATGTGACTTAATCGTGCAAATTGTATTCTTTATGGACTCGTGTTTTTTTATTCTATCTAAAAAAAATATAGAAGAGAGAAAAATCCAATTCAGTTAATTCGTGAAGTAAGGCGCACACTATTGAATACGTATCATAATGTATAAAAAATAGGTAATGATTAACCATTTTTGCTGTGATTTGTTTTTTGTTATGATAGGCAAGTAGGTGATACATTAATCTTCTTAATCTGAGCCTATCCGTCTATTTGCTAAAATTAATGGCATGCACAATCCAGCATACCAAATTTTCTAACCTTTGTTCATATATCAAAATAACGATATCCTAGACTGGTGGAGTGCACGATATAGGTAAATCAATTTAAATGATAAATTTCTTGAATGTGAATAAAATTGGCCTTTTTGGTTATTTGGTTCGTCTACTTTGCAAAAGAGGGACGAAAGATACCAAAGGGACAGTCAAACTCATAAATCTAAATCAAACTGACAACGTCATGGCTAAAAATGAAAAAGACAAACAATAGTACACATGACACAACATAGAAAACTAAAGAATAAACAACACGAACCCCACCAAAAACTAGGGATGATCTCAGGTGCTCCGGAAGGGTAAGCAGATTCTGCTCCACATGTGGCACCCGTCGTGTTGCTTATGTGATAACAAATCCGGTAAATAGTCTAATTCGGTAGGTCACATTCATGAAAGGGAAGGGGATTGTAGTTACGACTTAAGGAACATTTCCGATATCATTTGTGAAACGGTTATTCCATAACGGTCAACCAACTCGTAATGGCGTCCGTAAATTTACGAAAGGATGATTTCAACTTCACCATTTAGAACTCTTGGTTTAATAGCTTCCTTGTGAGAAGCAACCCTCTATCAAGGAAATCATGATAGGAAATGCAAGCACGGGCAAATGTAGGGAAAATGCTAGCTATTACATGTATCAAGTACACGTAAATTTTTAATCAAATAGGATAATACACTGAAATTGTATATATAACACAATAAGGGTAACTCTTCGTTATAGCATTAATGTCTAAACAAGGGGGTTAACAGTGATTGTTTTTTTAATTGACTATCATACATTTCTTGTCTTTCTAGCAATATTTTTAAACAATCTTTTTTTTATTAGGACCCTAGTAATTAAACAAACTCATCATAGATACCAGGACTAAATTTTGTATATACGCCAGACGCGCGCTTCGTCTACAAAAGACTCGTCAGTGACGCTCGAATCCAAAAAAGTTAAAAATCCAAATGAAGTACGAAGTAAACAAGTTTTTTTTACAAAGGGACATAACACCATTACTAACCGTGTATGAAATAAGCCCCGCCCCCTTCTTACCTAATAAGGAATATAAAGGGACGTAACTCCACTACTAACCGTGTATGAGATAAGCCCCGCCTCCCTACTAACCTAATATCAAATATACACGGTTTGCACGCGGACGCTTTTAACCAATCATATTCCTGGAAATGTATAGGAGGTAAGATAAAAATGCATACACCATTATGCGCACCTATATGCATTTTTTTGATACAGTTGGAAGGCCACATTCAATTTAATTTTGAAAAACATTAAAACAAAAAATTCAAAAAAAATTTGAAATCCGGCTAAAGCAATACAATATAAACCTATTGAAGAAAAACTATAGTATTTTCTGTGATCAACAATTTATAACCAATTCATAAATCCTCAAAAAAGGTCCATGTCAATGGTATGTCGTTTGAAGACAAAACTTCGTACTACAATCTTAAAAAGGATTACTAAAACACGTACCCTCATTTATTATTCTCAATTTAGTTCTGTATGGTGTTGTAGTAAAATTTTCTAGAACCCAGTTTAATGGATATGTAATTTCCAAATGATATCGTCCCTCGCTATCTGTAAAATAGAATAGGCGTCCTATATTGTATACGGTCATTGATGATTGTAAAAGTATTAATCCAATAACAACTGTGCAATTTCTTTTATACTAACTTGACTTTTTTCTCATACGTTTAATTCAAAATATTTAAATATCAAAGTCATTTATCATTCAGTTTTGAATAAATAAAAGTAAAATGCCTTTTTTTATGAATGACCACAAAATATTCAAATATTTCATAATTTTTCCACCATAGATGAATTGTTTTATAGGTTTTATGTCGGTTCCTTTTATAGCAAACTATACACAGTACGGATTATTCTTATTGTTGATGATTGTACACTTGCTTAATATTGCTTAAATCATATTCCATTGAAATTGTTTTGAAGTTGTCATATTGGAAATCATACCACATAATCATTTTTTAAAGTAGTTTCTTTTTCAATTTTACCTTGATAAAATAAAACATCAAACAATTCGCCTCCTTGGATTATTTTAACTTCTGGATGACTATAAATCTTTGATAATGTAAAAAATGCCATTAGCTTCTGAAAATAAGATTTTTCTGAAAAAGAAGAGATAGTTAAATTTGATTCTGTTAAAATTTTCTAAATGCGGATAAGTTTAAACACATTTTTTTATATAAGTATTTTTATTTTTACATATTATTAATTAAAACTCGCTTGAATATTCATAATCAAACAGAGTGTGAAAATATAAAGAGTACATGTGTTTAAGCTAATAACCGAAGTACCTGCCTCATTTTGCAGATCTCTGAAAACAAACTATGCTGTAATGTTATACTATTGTCTCAGTAAAAGGGAGAAGGTTTGGTACCATTAAAACGTTTAATCCCGCTGCAAATGTTTGCATCTGTCCTAAGTTAGGAATCTGATGTACAGTAGTTGTAGTTTGTTTATGTAATTTATACAAGTTTCTCGTTTCTCGTTTTTTAATATAGATGATACCGTTGGTTTTTCCCATTTGAATGGTTTTACACTTTTAATTTTTGGGTCCTTTATAGCTTGTTGTTCGGTTTGAGCAAAGGCTTCGTGTTGAAGGCCTTACCTTGACCTATAATTTTGTACTTTTATAAATTGTTATTTGGATTGAGAGTTGTCTCATTGGCACTCATACCACATCTCCTATACCTATCCCAAAATTTAGGACCTACAAAGTTATCTGGTATGTAGAAAAAAAAGTTATTCACCAGCTTTATATATCAAGTCATATATGCAGTTTATTAGACAGAACAATATTTGTTTATTTAAGCATATATTGATATTATGTGTATCTATATATTAATAAAAATGAGATGACAAAGCGGATTAACATAATTCAATTCAAATTGTGCGTTTATAAATTTCGAAATGACGAGAAGTTAAGGTTTCAACTTCCTCTGGCAAAGTCGACCTTTGATGAATTTACGTCCTTTTTGGTTATATACACGTTTTAGGTTCTGATAATCATAAGTTTCAAAATATTCAACTTAGCGTTCCTGATGAAGGTAAATTGAGAAAAGCGCTTCAGACGCATAAAATTTATACCGTGCTGTTTTTATTTTTTATGGGGTTCTATTTACCACTTATAGACTACATGTATATACATGATATAACTATTACCTATATATAAAAAAAACTCATAGTAATTTACTTGACTATTGTCGAAGCAAACAAAAAATCATAAACATTTTGTCAGTAACATTTTGTTAGGCACAGTGACCTGTTGTAAACTAACTAAATCATGTTTGAATAATGTCAGGAAGTGACAAAGTGAATCAGATTCAATCTAAACTAACAATAAACACAGCAAAATTCAATGTAGTAGAAAATTATCTCAATTGTGAATGACATCGACCTAATTGTTTGAAAGTCAAACGATCTTACGCTGAGTATCAGGATATATACAATGATCATCTTTATCAATTCCACTACATCTTCTTTCCATTTTGATTGAAGGATTTCTACTGAAAATATATTTGAAGTCATTGTTATTTCATTTATTTTTATATATCTTTGCAACAACGAATCGATAAAATATTGTAACTTAACATGCTATGTCATGTCCCTTTGGTGATGTTTATCTGTTTTGAGATGATAATCGGTTTTGTTATCTCCATCCTGTAATAGGAATCAGCTTTCCCATGTTAGTTAATTTTCTCTGTTATGTTAATCCGCTTTGTCATCTCGTTTTTTTTTTAATATATAGATACACATTATATCAATATATGCTTAAATTAACAAATATTGTTCTGTCTTACAAACTGGATATACGATTTGATATATAAATACACATAATGTTATTTCCCAGATTGAAAAAGTCGTCAAAGCTGTTATTAAAAAGCGACAATACACACTGCATCTTATTATCACTTATTTTGTGGGCTACTTTATATGTTAAGGGGATATTTTATTTAGAGTCAACGTCAGGATTTTGTGATGCGGATTAATATTTTTTTTTTTTTAAATTGTGGTGCATATGAACTTTTAATTCTAGTATAAGATTTTTTTTCAAAACTTCATAGTAAAAGTGGTACAGTTTTAGCCGTAAAAGGAGTTCCTATGGGAAATTACTTTGTCAACATTTACAGAAATGCGACCTGTAAAATAAAGACAAAGAAAGATAAGCCATTAAACTAATTTCTTACTGATACAAAGAACTTAAAAATATCGCAGGTCAGTTATATTTGAATCAATTAGAAAGGATGTCTTAAATACTTATATTTTTATATAGATTATACCGTTGGTTTTCCCGTTTAGATGGTTTTACATTAGTAATTTGTTGGGCCCTTTATAGCTTGCTGTTCGGTGTGAGTCAAGGATCAGTTTTGATTGCCGTATCTTGAACTATAATTGTATACTTTAATGGATTGAGAGATGTCTCATTAGCACTCATACCACATCTTCCTATATCTTTGTCCTGAAGTTTTTGCTAACAAAGAACATAAGGAATATGGATATTAACATAACAAGGGGAAAGAACAATCAAACAAACATACACACATTCCTGTACTTGAGTTAACATAGTATATATCAACTTGTGTATTGCATTGTAAAGATCTACACTTTTTTAACGGCAAAAAAAAACTGTCATTCTGATAAAACAACTCCTGTCAAACTAAATACAGCAAACATACAGAATTATCAAAAACAAATCACTTTAGATGTAAAACTGATAACGCTTTAATAAAAAGTCAAAATACGATCAATATCTCGAACACTTTTTCTTAATTTTTATTTCTGTTAATTCAATGCTCATCGTCTAGTGCTTTGTTACTCGCTTTGTTATAAAAACTTATAATGGGAAACTTGGCAAGTATGACTTACTTGAAAGATAATTTTTAAATGTTGTTCTATAAATACTAGCTATGGAACAGTCTTTTGAAAGATGACAGACAGCTCAGATTTTTCTCGAAATTAGACTGTAACAGAATTTTTTAAATGTGTTGGCGTCATTTGGTTTTTTAAATAACGTTTAAATGAGAAAAATGTAATGTTATTCGTAGTACTCTCGAATTTCATACAATAATGTCATAATAAACGGCAAATGAGTGGGGGAAAATCTGTTAAAAACATCCGGCTTTTCTGTTTAACACATTTTACTTCCTCATTATGTCAACATTTTTATTATGTCTTGAAATGGTATTGTAATTTAAACTTCAATAAAATAACATATCTAATCACACATATTATTATTTTTATTATTTTTACTAGAAAAAAAAACTTACATTTTGAGATCTTTTGTATCTCCAAAACAGCTGTTATATACGTATTCGAAATATATCAACGGATTTTGAATATTAAATAATAGTTTTATTTCCGTATGAAAGAGCCTTGACTACAGGGAAGTATTACATTGATTAAACATAGTTTTGATTATTATACGTTACACCATGAAAACGAAACACAGATATTTAAAAGTTTACAAATGAAAATATCTACGTAATGCGGGGTTCACACATTGACGATTATTGCTCCCGTTATTGAGACCAAACAGCGATAAGACAAGAAAAGTGAAAAAGTCGGATTACTATCCTCAATTATCTGGAATGTCCTATCATTGTCTGAACGCAGTCGTTTAAGTTCGTAACAGATTCCTACGGGTCGGGAATGGTCCGGATAGTTCGACGAAGCATCCCGACAGTTAGGTGCGTCCCGTAACATTCGGTGAAACTCAATCGATTTTGTCTAGTCGGACTACGAGCGTGACTATGTCGTGACAGATTCTGATGTATCGGATCAAAATCCTAACAATGTTCAGTGTTTTCTGGACGGTGTCTGTTGGAACGGGAATAATATGGAGAAATTTTCATTGGTGTTTTTCTGCCGATTGAGTCCAGATTGCATCGAGATCTTGTCGATCGGGAACCGTCTTTGCCGAAACCGTTCCTGAACAGTCCCGTTATTAATACGAAATTCGTCAATGATACTCACGTCGGAGTGCCGACAATTGTAGAATACAATACGACTGAGATCCGATAAAGCCGTGTGGTATACGATAGAGCAAACCGTGACAGGATTATGCTCCGACAGAACATGATCATCCCGAGTATGCCGAAAGTTTTCGAACGGATTACTTCCGTCAGCGTTGGTTCACTGTCTGATCTCTGTCGGATAACATTCGGTAGAATCGGGACGCAGTCGTGACAGACTCGATCGAATTTTATCATGCGAAAGATACAAAGCGGATTGAGAACGGGATTATCGGGACAAATTCGATTGGAAACGGTTGAATATTGACGCTTCCTGACTAATAATATCTGATTGTTGTCCTGATTAAAAAATCTTTTTACAAATTTTAATTAAAGTTTGAATTTCCATCACTGGATCTTGATCAGACTTTTAACAAATTTTAATCGGGAATGGTCCTGTCAAGGACGGCAGTAAAAATCGTGAATGTGTGACCCAATCTTAAACAAAACCGATTTAAATGTCAATATTACATTGAACAGGTTGAATATATTGAATGATATTTTCACAAATATTCAGAAAGCACTTACAACTTGAATTGATGATGTTTGACAACGTTATTTTTACCGCAAGATGGAAGCAATGTGTAAAATTTTTACACTTTGTGCCATCGAGAGAATAAATGTAAAACATTTGTTGTTTGTTTGTCTTTTTCATTTTTAGCCATGGCGTTGTCAGTTTGTTTTAGATTTATGAGTTTGACTGTCCCTTTGGTATCTTTCGTCCCTCTTTTATATCTTACATTATGCATTCAAAACCTGGTTCTATAATGATAATGAAGCTTCTTAAGTAATAGGGGTAATCGTTACTCAAACAACCAGAAAGTAATTTACCTTGAAAGGAAGATATATATACATGATTTTCATAGTTTTTTTTTATGTTGTACTGTTTTACCAATTTCAAGGTAGGCGAAGGTTTGGCACATTCTAACATGTTTAACCCCGCCACATCATGTTTTCATACCACATCTCCTTTTTTTTTTTATATGAAACGACAATATCATTATGATTTATGCACACACTGACATGTGTCTCCCTAGATGTGTGATAATCTTTATGAATGATAAATAATTTAATTTTGGATGTAAGGCGTCTTCTGATTGGCTGACGTTAATTTGTTATCACCCATAGACACAATTAAGTCATGTGACCATGACGTCATCAACGGTTTTTTTATGGTTTTCTACGGTTAAAAATGGAATTTAAAATTAAATTATAAGAAATGACTGTAATATTTTTTCTGTCTATTCGAAATAACATAAAAAATGTGGTGCACACTGTTAAATAACCCGCTACGCGCGTTATTCAGTGTGCACCACATTTTTTATGTTAGTTATTCATAGACAGAAAAAATATTACAGTCATTCCTAAACTGCATCACATGTAGCATTATATATTCGTAGCAGGATATGAAATGACTAACTTTTCCATTCATTCAAAAGAATATTTAACGGCTTGCCGACTCAAGATACTTTTAAAAACATTGATAGATAGATACATTATACTGTTTGAGAGAACTAAAACATTCAAAACCGGGTCCTTACGTGATCATGAGAAAACGAACCTCGATTCATTTATATTTTTTGAAAATGGTCAATCAGGAAAAACATTTTTCAATGCTTTAAAAAATGTTTAGATAGTATGCAAAAAACTATGCACATACATCTTGTTAATGAAGCTTTTGTTTTATGTGCATAATAAATTTACTGATTTACGTGTTACAAATTTTTAAAATATTTCACCAGTTTATACTAAAATTTTGATCCAAAAAGGAAGCACAATTAATGCTAAGATTTGATATCGATTGATCTTGATATTTTTTTGCATTTTTTTCTGTATTGAGATCAAATCTGCTCTTTGGTCGGGTTCTTGTCTCTTTAACATATTTCCCATTTACATTCTACATTGCATATGTTTTATTTATAGTTCAGATTAAAAAGTAAGATTGCTGCAATATCCTGCTAACGTACTACTCATAAAGTTTTACAAACGATTAAGATGAATTCCTGCGTCATTGCAAATCTGTTGCATCTAAACCAAGAAATTTTAAGGTTTTGCATTTATGATACTGTTCGGGCTATGGAATTATCATCAATATTCAGAATGTTATCCTAGATATTAATAAACGCTGGTCATGACAGTCCTGTTATTCTTTATTAGTGTTCTCAGCTTTGTTGTGACAACTTTGACATTGTGTTTATATTTGTCCAATAAAACATCTTTGACGATACAATCAAGGAACACATTAGTTTAGAAAGCTGAATAATGCGACCATTCTACAATTATTCCTGATAAAGGGATGGGTTGACCTGCTCAATATAGACAAATTCGCCCTTTCAGTACTAGGATCAGCGTTGTCAAATATATGATATAAGTTAACAAGTTATACCGATCAAGGGCATAAGTTGCATATATTGGATGCATGAGCTGTCTGCTTCTATGCAATTAATTCATTAAAAAATCAAATCAACTATTTCGCAAAAGATTAATTGTATAAAACCTTTATAATATGTTCAGCGAATAAGTGAATGAGACGAATTTCTTCGTCTATTAGTATATAATGAAGAGTCATGTGTTTCTTCAGACAAGTTAAATGTTCCAAAATTTATAAATTCTTAAAGACACATAATACAGTTTTGAATACCAACTTACAAACAAATATTTACAAGAAAACGAAAATAAACAAGTACTGAAAGCCAACAAGGCGAACGGAAACAAATACAGACTTCCGAAAACATGTTGCCTTAAATAATAAATAATAGATCAACGCTCTCCCTTTAACAAAGAGCATTCAAATATCTTATGTTAGCCTTTAAAAGACTTGAATGACCAATTCAGATGATCTTAGCGATATGGATGATACTTATGTGTTGCAAACTCATTTCATTTTAGGGCTTAATTTCATTGGGCGTATTTTCAATGCAAGATCGTCCCGATGCTATTCAGTCCGTTAATGAAAAACGGTTAACGAATTACTGTAACAAATTGACAAACTGTTAAAACTCGTTGATACTAGAAGCATCATTTTCCTTCAATTGTATGGCTACAGAATATTGTGTGTAAATATACGAAGATGTGGTATAAGTCTTTGCGATTTCTTATTTCATAACATAAGTGTATTTTCTCTAAAGTTTAGATAGTTATTATGCGCATTAATGTACAAGCTAAGCGCTTACTATTTTAAGAAATATAATCTGCATGCTGTATCGTATTCATATCGAATATACAGGTCTAGTGTATATTTATTATAAACTTAGTCTTTATACATTCAGAAATGCATTACATTCGCTAGTGTTTCTCATATTTATTAACGCTACTGTATTTTGCTGATTTAAAAGAGAGAGAAAGATACCAGGTGATAGAAAAAATCTGACATGAATAAAAATGAAAAGACAAAAAGACAAATAATAGTTCACACAACTCACCATAGAAACCTAAAGACTAAGCAACAAGAACCCCACCTAAAACTGGGGGTGATATCATGTGCTCCGGAAGGGTAAGCAGATCCTGTATAAAATACGTGATTTATGCGTAATAAATTTTAAGATCATTTATTGTCTAGGTACCGACATTTGTATGACAAGAGAGGGTGCATACTTGGCCAAGGTTCGTGTGATCTTTCAATTGAACGTTTGTATCTACTGTCAACATGCTGTCCAAAGAACTCATAAATTGCTTGACTTATCATAGGTTCTCCAAGATTTTCACTTACTACCCCGTCCATTTCATCTCCCCGATTTTGTAATAATATTTTCCATGAAGGACGTTCTGATTGTGTTCGTATTTTGATGTTTCCCATTTGTGTGCGGTCTGTCCATTTGCTGTGAGTGAAACTTTTTGTATTAGCATTTTTTCCTATATTTTGGTCTTTTGTTGAGCCCATGTTGAAATTTATATCCTCTTGGACATTTTTCATCTCTTGTTGTAATTTCTTGATATTCTCGGCTATGGTTTCTTTGCTGTCATTAATTTTGGCCGTACGACTTTGCTTACCATATACATCTTGATTAAGACGGTCACATGCTTTTAAGTATCCGTCATTGTCTGTTTTGACACGTTCAAGAAAATCTGGATCGTCTACTTTCTGACTCCTTAATTCTATACGTTGAATTAGATCTTTCAACTTTCTGACCCTTTGGCCATTGTTAAGAATCTGCAGTACTTTTGCAAACTGAAGCGCCATATATTTACTAAGACCTGTTAAAACTTCAACTCGGACGTCACTTTCTGTTTCGGAAATAAATAGTATATCAATTGAGTTTGTAATTTCAAAACTCTTCATATCTAAATGCATCAGTGCAGCGGGAGAATACATGATACCTTTCAACCGAAACAGAAGTAATGTCGCTTTTGACCTAGATCTATTTCCCTTTCTAAACGTTACCGATTCTAATAAAGATGAGTTGCCATTTAGACTAAATTTCTTTGTGCTATATGACACCAATTCTGCTGGAAATCCTCGATGATATAGGGTCTGCAAAAGGAAAACATAAGTATGATATACATTGAGTACAGAACAAAACATAACAAGCGTTTGAATGTTTTATATCAAATGAACGCAATTTGAAAATCAGCTTATATATATATGTTCTAATGTTGTACTGTTACACCACTGTCCCATGTCAGCGGAGGTTTGGCGCCTTCAAAACCCCAACCAACATTCTTCATGTGCATGTACAAAGCCAGGAGCTTGTAATTTAGTGGTTGATGTGTTTTGCATTGTTTCATATTTGTTTTTGCTTAATAATTTGTACTGTAATCTACAGTTGGTAATGTATGTGCCATTTAGTCCCTTTTGCAGAGTTGCGTAATTTGCAATCATACCACATATCATGTTTATATATATAATAGGTTTATGTGAAATTTATAATGACCCAGCAGTCAAAATAGTGGAAACTTGGTATTTTCACAAATGTACAACACAACTGTATAAAACATCTAAAACAAACACAGAAATAGATAAATATTTTTTTGGATTTTTCTTTGTGTATAAAAGTCATTTAATAAATTAAACGTTAAATTCAAGCCTATACTGCTTCCTATGTAAAATTCTTCAAATTATTACATTATGAACAGATAATTCAAAACACTACCGTACCCTGACTTGTAATAAAGAAATCAATATAACGTTGAATACACGTAATAGCGCACTGGTTATTGGAGGGTAAGAATTACAAAATAGTACAAATGTACTACTGATCTGATGTTTTTACAAGCAAACATTGCACTTAACTTTAAATTTGTACATTTTATTATCATTCAAAATAAAAAAAAACCAATTTGTTGATTTTTGTTTAACTTACAGAAAAACAAGGTAATGGTTACAAATTCTGATAGTACTTGTCAAGGTAAGGAATTTTAAATAAAGCTTAAAATGATGTGCTTATTTGAATTTATCTTGATTAAGAAAAGGTTTGTATATAAAATGTATATCTAATAGATATAGGAAGATGTGGTGTGAGTGCCAATGAGACAACTCTCCATACAAATAACAATTTAAAAAGTAAACCATTATAGGTTAAAGTACGGCCTTCAACACGGAGCCTTAGCTCACACCGAACAACAAGCTATAAAGGGCCCCAAAATTACTAGTGTAAAATCATTCAAACGGGAAAACCAACGGTCTAATGCATATATTTAGTATACTATCAGTTTACCTTATTTTCATTAGACTGATCTACAAAGAATAAACAAAATATTAGAACAAAGTCCTTCCCAAGCAATTTCAATTAAACACGTAGAGCTTTTGTGAGAAATGATTTTAACTTCTTGCACACCATTAACATGTTTTGATAATTATAATACTTGGATAATAAATCAATGACTAAAGTACA
Organism: Mytilus edulis; assembly: GCF_963676685.1. Taxonomy (NCBI): domain Eukaryota; kingdom Metazoa; phylum Mollusca; class Bivalvia; order Mytilida; family Mytilidae; genus Mytilus; species Mytilus edulis. Next base: position 59,275,880 of record NC_092353.1, on the reverse strand, counting down.
TTAAATGAAATTAAGCATGTTTAAGATGCAATTGGTAACTAGAAAATATATATTAATATTACTAAAGGTGATTTGCAAATTACTTTCTATAAAATTTGATGTTCCTCTGTTATAATTGAATGTTATAGAATGTTTATTATTTTACTTAAATTCTATTAAAAAAAGAAGTTTTAAAATGGATTTAGTAGCCGAAATTCACGGTTAAGTTGGTCAAATAGTAATTATCCAGGGGCAAATATACCATTTGTCTTCGTTTGAAAATGTACATAAGATAATAAATTGAACTAAATGCTGTTAACTCTGGCAATGAGTGACCACAAAATTTGATGTAACAGCAATAAAATGACAACAGTTATCCAATTGAAAAAAACCGTGTTTAATTCTAATTCATCCATCAGTGTAAGGCTTTTTCGAAGATCTGCCATAACTTCTCAATTTTTCATGAGATGATTTAGATTTAGTTTAGTTTAGTTAAACAGCCTTATACTATATATACTTAGACCTTTAAAGAATATATCAAGGGTAATTTTATATGCAAATAAGAGAAGTAGAAAATCAAAATTCAAATAATAACCATATGAATAGTATTCTGTGTTAAAAGATGTGTATGTGGCACTTTCTATGCTCCGATTCGTGATTGTTTATTTATTTTGTTTAAATGCAGTTTTATATATACTTTGTTTCACAAAGGTGTTTGCCACATCAATATAATATACATATGCACAAGCTGTTTAATATCAGTATATTTCTGTTCTCTTTTTTTTTAAATACGTACTCTTCAGCGGAGGAAGCAGAAATTTCATAAAGAGGAGGGCACTGCCTGACTAACAGGGGTTTCATCCATGTTCAACTGATTCCCTATATAATCCCACCAAAAAAGGGCGGGTACCCTGGGCCTCCCAATTAATCCGCTTCTGATCTAATCCTACACACTCATTAACTATATATATTTAATAATCTAAAACTCATAATGCGCATGTTTCGTGTACACAAACCATGCAGCTGTTGGAGAATACAATTCCAGAACAAGTACGCGAACTGTTTTGTTTAATGCATCTGTTTCAAAATGAATGTCGTTGATATATCTTTTATAGACGAATACTTTTTGGGTTACTATTTATTATGAAATTTTATATTATGTTACTTACCTTCACTCGAGTAGTTATTTCCTGTATCACTAAACTTGTTGTCTAATCGCGAAGGTTTTTTTGAAGTTGGAAAACTTAAATAATCTATAATCATAGAAAGAAAAAAAAGAAACATAAGCAATAAATCATGCATACACCATAAAGTCTTAAATTGAAATCCACATTATCATTGAAAAACATATATGTATCTTAAAAAGGAAACTCATCCGAAGAGGGAACTATTTAGCACATTCTAGTTATAAGGATATTTAAACTTTGATTTCAAAGACATAACCTTTTACCTAGACAGTGATCGAACAATCATCTCCAACTCTGAAATCAGAGACAATATAAAGTTAAATCCGTTATGGTTCTGACCCTTAAGCTGAATCAAACGAAACTTAACATGTCTTTCTTTGCATACCCTTTTTAGTAAAACGGGGTTGGTTTCCTAATTCAAGATCTGAATACTGGCTGAGCATTCTGTTCTGTGTCTTCTCGTGGTTTTCTGGTCTAGCTATAAATCAGGTACACATAAGATAGCATAATAAAATACATAAAAAAAAAAAAAAATATATATATATATATATAAAGGTATATACGAACAGCGGAATTTGCAATTGCGTCCAGTCTCTGACAATTTAAATATCACCATCAATGTGACTACAAAACTGGATTGTCTTTTGTGAATAAAACGTGAGGATTTAGTATAAATGTTTTACCCTGCTACCTATGGTTACATTTTACTTATTTAATATAATATTCTGTTCAAACATGACAGCAAGTCATATTGATTTTCATTAACTTCTTTTGCATGTATTTTCAATTATCTATCTTTTATCTAAATCATTGAATTTTAATGAACATTTTTTGTCACGATTCGTCAACACTTTTTATCCTAGGAAAACCGATGGAACTAGTTTGTTCATTTTGATATTTAAGGAATGACTGTAATATTTTTTTCTGTCTATGAAGAAATAACATATAAAATTTGATGCACACTGAATAACGCGCGTAGCGGGTTATTTAACAGTGTGCACCACATTTTTTATGTTATTTCGAATAGACAGAACAAATATTACAGTCATTTCTGAATATTTAATTCTAAATTCCATTTTTAACTGTAGAAAAAAACGAAAAAACGTTGGTGACGTCACGGTCACATGATTAAATTATGTCTATTTGCTGATAACAAAATAACGTCAGCCAATCAGAAGACGCGTTACATCAAAAATTAAATTATATCTCGGCAGCATCTTATTTTAACTACTTTTTTTTTGGTTATGAGAGTTTCTTAAGGCAATATGATTGAAGTCCGTTATAAAATAAACACAGTCTATTCCATGCTATTTCTATGTTTTCAAGTTTCATATATAAAAAAACAGTAAAAAAGCATACGATTACTTACATAAGATATTTCCAAACATTACTTTTAACTCAGTTATGTCTTGTGTTTTGGTAAAATGTTTGAGATTACCATTTGATGGTATCGTTATCTCTATTGTCGATTTTCCCTCGCTATCTGAAAAAGAAATAAAGGTTTTGTCCTTATACGAGAAATCATATGTTTAGTAGTTGTTGTTTGTTGGTGGAGTTCATAAGTGTTTCTCGTTTCTCGTTTTTATATAGATTAGACCGTTCGGTTTCCTGTTTAAATGATTCAACAACTGTCTTGTGTGGGGTAGTTTTACGCTAACTGTTCGAGGAGACAAGGCTCTGAGTTGAAGACTGTAATAGATTACTTTTACAAATTGTGACTTGGATAAGAGAGTTGTCTCATTGGCACTCATACCACGTCTTCGTATATCTATTTGTGGTGTTATTTGAAAAGGCTTTTTTATACCTGATTAAAAACAACGTACTATTTATTAAATGCTTCGTTGGATAAAAAATGCCGTAGGGTCTCTCGACAGCATTGTTGTGTGTTTATTAGTTTTTCCCTATATTGCAATTTTGTTAATCAACAATATTTAACCTGTGGATATAAAGATCATGTTTAATCACGTATGTCATATGCCATCCAGCATTTTGAACAATAGTATAAAGAAGGAGGCATATGACTTGTGTGATTTTCATATCAAATATTCATTTTATTGACTTTAAATACAGAACCCTACATAAAAATCGAATTTGCTGCTTTCAACTTACTGTTGCTTATGTTTATGGATTGAACGGAAAAGTCAGACAACATGTTATGGGAAAGACAACATTGTACAATATGAAGATACTATTTTATCATTTTATCTGTTAAAATGTTGGTTTTTTTTAAATATTATAATTCAAAAATGCTTTGAAAATATGTCTTATTTTTTTCGAACTGTCTATGAATTCAGTTTCAAGAGTGTATAGAAAAACAATTCTTTTTATAATTTACGTCCGACCACCAAAAAAAGAACTAACATAATTATCCTGGTTAATTTTGTAGACTCATGAAATCTGTAACAGCAACACTCAATCAAAACTATAAAAAAAAACATACGACTTTCCAAACATTTCTGAGTTGGGTAAAAATTTAGTAAAATTTGAGTAAAGATCAGTAAATACTATTTCCGTATAAAACACATTCGTCCACAAACAGTATGGTATGAATGATGAAACCCGTGAACAGAAATATCAACACATTCTTGGAGGAACCGAGTAAGATGTTAACAATGAAAGAGGCCTGAACTGTAATCGTGTGTTATTGTCATTAATGAAGCGATGGCTACTTGTGATTTTTGTATAGTCGAAAAACAAATTTTGAGTACAAAACTATAAACCTGGATTCTAACGAGATAATAACAAATCCTCGATGCAACAGCTATTTGATGTCTCGCTCTAGATGATATCACCTACCAAATATTCAGCACTTGGGTGCTGACATGAAATATCATAAATATTCAAAATTAACGACATCCATTAATCATCACAAAAACTAAGGGTTGTCTACCAGCTTAATTATTCGTTTAATCGTTTATATTTAGCATTGCCATAAAAGCGGGAGGTTTGGCTAGTCACAAAACCAGGTTCAACTCACCTTTTTTTTCTTAAAGTGTTCTTTACCAAGTCCGGAAAATGGCAATGGTTATATTATAGTTCGTTTCTGAGTGTGTTACATTTTAGTGTTGTGTTTTTGGTGTGTAGTAGTTCATCTCTTATATTTGATGTGTTTCTCTCAGTTTTAGTTTTTAACCCAGATTTGTTTTTTTCTCAATCGATTCATGAATTTCGAACAGCAGTATACTACTGTTGCCTTAATTTAGCGACTTGATGCTTAATTATGTTCAAATGAATTATCGATTTAGAACTTTTTTGATTTTTTAGAAAAACTGATGATTATTGCGTTTAAAATACTGATACAATGTAGCAAATGATTTGCACCAAACTCCGTACAGTGATAGTTTCTGTTCATGAACTATCTGATTTTACTTCATTCATTAGTTTAGAGTGGTATGTGTTTCGGAGCTGGAACTGCTGGGGAGTTTGTATTTGCACATGTATTCTTTTTTGTAATAATTTTTGTTCTTAAGAATCACTATAAGTAACGGTACCTCTACTGACTAAAACATGTAAGATTTCTCCTTCTTGTGTTACTTTAACATCTGGAGGCACATACATAACATTTGTGTGTGAAAAAAATGCAGTCATCTTTTGAAAGAAAGATTGTGGAACAAATGGTTCTGAAAAAGAAAGAGGTAATTAAAAAATCATTTTCAATTTGATACTCTGTCAATTGAACATGCAATGCATAGAGCCATGTTAACTGTATGTCATTCCCTAAGTTATTTCTCTTTTTCTACAATGGATTTTCTAACTACAGGCTCTAAAGAGCCTGTGTCGCTGATCTTGGTCTATGTGAATATTAAACAAAGGAAGCAGATGGATTCATGACAAAATTGTATTTTGGTGATGGTGATGTGTTTGTACGTCTTACTTTACTGAAAATTCTTGCTGCTTACAGTTATCTCTATCTATAATGAACTTGGCCCAGTAGTTTCAGTGGAAAATGTTATTAAAAATTTGCAAATTTTATAAAAATTGTTAAAAATTGACTATAAAGGACAATAACTCCTTAGGGGGTCAATTGACCATTTCAGTCATGTTGACTTATTTGTAAATCTTACTTTGTTGTACATTATTGCTGTTTAAAGTTTATTTCTATCTATAATAATATTCAATATAATAACCCAAAACAGTAAAATTTCCTTAAAATTGCCAATTTAGGGGCAGCAACCCAACAACGGGTTGTCCGATTCATCTAAAACTTTCAGGGCAGATAAATTTTGACCTGATTAACAATTTTACTCCATGTCAGATTTGCTCTAAATGCTTTGGTTTTTGAGTTATAAGCTAAAAACTACACTTTACCCCTATGTTTTATTTTTAGCCATGGCGGCCATCTTGGTTGGATGGCTAGGACACCGGACACAATTTTTAAACTAGATACCCCAAAGATGATTGTGGCCAAATTTGGATTGATTTGGCCCAGTAGTTTCAGAGGAGAAGATTTTTGTAAAAGATTACTAAGATTTACGAAAAATGGTTAAAAATTGACTATAAAGGTCAATAACTCCTAAAGGGGTCAACTGACCATTTCGGTCATGTTAACTTATTTGTAGATCTAACTTTGCTGAACATTATTGCTGTACCAGTTTATCTCTATCTATAATAATATTCAAGATAATAATCAAAAACAGGAAAAATTCCCTAAAATTACCAATTCAGGGGCAGCAACCCAACAACGGGTTGTCGGATTCATCTGAAAATTTGAGGGCAGATACATCTTGACCTGATGAACACTTTTACTCCACGTCAGATTTTCTCTAAATGCTTTGGTTTTTGAGTTATAAGCCAAAAACTGCATTTTACCCCAATGTTCTATTTTTAGCCATGGCGGCCATCTTGGTTGGTTGGCAGGGTCACACCACATATTTTTTAAACTAGATACCACAATGATGATTGTGACCAAGTTTGGTTTAATTTGGCCCAGTAGTTTCAGAGGAGAAGATTTTTGTAAAAGATTACTAAGACCAGTTCATGTTGACTTATTTGTAAATCTAACTTTGCTGAACATTATTGCTGTTTACAGTTTATCTCTATCTATAATAATATTCAAGATAATAATCAAAAACAGGAAAAATTCCCTAAAATTACCAATTCAGGGGCAGCAACCCAACAACGGGTTGTCGGATTCATCTGAAAATTTGAGGGCAGAAAGATCTTGACCTGATAAACAATTTTACCCCGTCAGATTTGCTGTAAATGCTTTGGTTTTTGAGTTATAAGCCAAAAACTGCATTTTACCCCTATGTTCTATTTTTAGCCATGGCGGCCATCTTGGTTAGTTGGCCGGGTCACGCCACACATTTTTAAAACTAGATACCCCAAAGATGATTATGGCCAAGTTTGGATTAATTTGGCCCAGTAGTTTCAGAGGAGAAGATTTTTGTAAAAGTTAACGACGCCGGACGACGCAGGACGACGCCGGACGCCGGACGCCGGACGCCGGACGCAAAGTGATGGGAAAAGCTCACTTGGCCCTTTGGGCCAGGTGAGCTAAAAAGTGTTGTATTTTTTGTATCAATTTATATTACAATTACTACAAGCACTTTTAAAAATAAGAATGTTTACCAAGTACAATATCTTTTCTTTAAAATACAGTAAGGCTTTTAACTAAAAACAAATGGTCACTTTTTAGTAGAAGGTCAAGACATTCCAAAAATTTGGGAGGATTCTGTCTTAATGGTTGTAACATTACTTTAAAAAAAAAAGACATAGATGAACATATAGAAAACATGCATAATCTGTCCGCATATCTACAGCAAATGAAAATTAGAGTTACGTTTAACATAATAAGACTAACAGGTGAGTTATAAAAAACCGTTAGTTAACAAGAAAGAATACATGTACAGAAAAAGAGCATTGATCAAAAGGCTTAAAGTGATGAAGTTCATCAATAACAAAGTCCGAGTTTTTGTAACAAAATTGTTTGAAAGTATAAAGACTTACGCTGAGCATGATGATTTGAGCTTATATCATGTATTTCATTTCTTCTAGGCGTGCCCATTTTCAGGTCTTGTACTGGAACAAAACAACAAATAAAACAAATTAATGTAAAAGATATTCTCCATTTTTTATTTTAAAATGTGTTTGAAGCACAACAGAACATTTTCAAAATGATTACAAAGGTATAAAAAAAAAGATGTGGTACGATTGCAAATGAGACAATTATCCACAAAAGACCAAAATGACACAGACATTAACAACTATAGGTCACGGTACGGCCTTCATCAATGAGCAAAGCCCATACCGCATAGTCAGCTATAAAAGGTAGTCTGTTTGATCGAATGTGTTGTTTTCGACTACTTTAACATGTTCAATTACCTGAATATTATATTCTTTTCGACTGAAACGGTTTATTTAATATCTCCTCATCCTACTACGTATTCTGCATCTGCAAAAGCATGACAAAAATATTTACAGAATATCAGGAAAACACCTATACATTAAGAAGTAGTTTGTTTAATTTAGGAGAGTTATAGCGTTCGAACTTTTCACATAGAAAGAAATTGTTAGACAAAGTGCAGTCGGAACTGATATTACGGAAACGTGTTACAGTATATTCAGTATAATTCTAAAACGAGATAAATGTCAAAAAATAGATATGACTTGTGATGTTGATAAATCAATTGTTTAATTTGTTATTTACGGATATCATATACATACTTTTTTCCATCATTAGAAAAAAAAGGATTCAAAACCATCATCCGGCTTGGTCCACTTTTTACCCCAGTACTCTTATGGCAAAACCACAAGGTAAAACTTGAGCATAAAAAGACTCAGCAACAATTTTGAATAAAGTTGAAAAAAAATATAGTTCGGAGTTCGGAAATGCTTTCTTGACAAAACCGTATCACTAGCAGTGACTTAATTTTCGCTCTTCCTTTCTTTAATAATGAAGCACTACAAACCTAGTTGGATACGTTGGATAACCTATACCTATAGTTGGTTATCTCAACAAGATTGATTTTCTCGCTTGAGCTTGTACGGCAAAAGCGACAAAAGCATCAATGAGATGACCAATGATAATCTGTTTGTCGCTATTTTACCTATAAAGACGTTGTTATTTTCCATTGACAAGGACACGTGTTTCCTTAGTTTCTAGCAATAGTTTTCATATCATTCGACTCCGCTGAGAACGGAAATTATCAGTCAGCAAGATCAAAGGATAAATTCGTAAAACAGTGATAAATCAATATATTTTGACGTCTAAAGTGAAATTTATGTCTATCATGTCATTCGTGTTTTGTATCAGAATAGACAAACAAACTGAGCTAAAAAAAAGTAGAGGAAATTAAAAGATGATGAGTTCACTAACAAAATTTGTGATAATTTATGTGACTGTGGAAGGATATTAATACAGATAATATTACAAATGTATTCTGGTTTCTTTTTCCGTAATTATTTACAAGCAAATATCAGTTTTCGCAATGTGATCTCGATCTTTTATTATAATTTATATATTTTGTCGGTTTTAAAAATATGATAAATATTTTAGAATCTTGTTTGACTTAATAACGAAATCGAAACTATATAATCGTAAACCGTTAAAAACTTCCTTCTGATGTTTTTTTTTTTAAATTTTATCTCGATCTAACAATGCCAACGGATGTGTATTTTAAACATGTGTTGGGTTTCAATTTCCACAATCTATAATGAAATTGATGATGGACATCGGGAACGTGTCAAAGAGACAACTACTCGACCGAAAAGTAAAAAAAAAAAACCAGCCAAAGGCCATCAATGGGTCTTAAATACAGCAAGAAAATTCCTCACCAGAGGCTGAATTCATGCCCCTAAATAAAAAAATGTAAACTAGTTCAGTGAAAACAGACGTGATATTAAACTTCAAAACATATGAATATACTAGAATAAATAAAAAAGAAATATACAAAACTTACAAATGCCAGGGGCTCCTGACTTGGAACAGGCGCAAAAATGCAGCTGGGTAAAAAAAAATTTGGATATTTTAACCCTTCTCCTATACCTCTATGTAGAAAAAAAAAACCACACACATCAATACGCACAGTTCAAATCAGTTTAAACAATCCGAGTTTGATTTTAGGATAGCTAATTAAATAAACTAAGCAAAATGATCATGATAAGAATGGACTACTAGCAGTAACTGATATGACAGCCCAAACCATTGAAAGATAATGTCTTCATCTTTTAAAATAAAACTACACTTCATTTTAAAAATTCACTATTAATAATAATATATTGTATTTGATATAACATACTTACAATTTCAGATTTTTATTTCCTTCAAACAGATAACCGATTCGTAATAAAGATACACATAATTATTAAGAGTTTAATTTCCGTATGAAAATAAAATATTTAATAAAGGGAAGTTATTTTAAATAAAAGTTATTTTTACACTTTATGATTACAAATATGTATATATAGAAATGAACAATTGGAACTGAAAAATACAGTGACAACGATAATACCGGTAATTAATTGTAGATCATACGGAAACATATTCAGAAATGGGGTAAATTCCAATTGACTAAATTGCAAATTTTGAACGATAGCAGATGGCATGGAGTTCAATTGAGCAGACACTATTTTGATGTTCAAAGTTAATCTTTATTTCAGACCAATAATTTTCATAATTGAGAACCCCTTTAAAAGTAATAATATATACGTTCAAGAACTGGCCATCCAGTGAAAATGCGAGGACTTAAATTACTGGAGTTAGATTTAATCAAACTGAAATCATAGATAAGAAAGGATTTGGAATATTGACGACATGAAATGCTCCTCTGCAAACGAAGACATCACAATATCTAGAGTTAAAGGGCAATAACTCTTCAATATAAGCACACATTGCTTTGAGTCCACACTGTAAAAAAACAAAAGATGGCGCGAACATAAGATTTGATAGAAGTGTTAACGTTAGGCTTGATGATATATATATCTGCAAGATAGGAATAACAGTCTCCGGGACAAGTTTGCAATTCCGCTGAGTGCAAAAGTTGTCACCTTAATTTTTGGAGTTAAGTCAAATTGAAGTTGATAACTTGGTTGGTATTGGTTCCCTGATATTTGTCCTAAAAATTTTTGGCTCTAGCACCACTGTTGAAAAAGTTATGCCCCTTTTTTCAACAATTTCCTCAGAGGAAAAGTAATTTTCCTCAAGGGAAATCAAATTTCCCTAAAGGAAAAAGATTTTTCCTCAAGGGAAATTGTTTTTTCCTCAAGGGAAAAAGATTTCCCTTAGGGAATTTGCTGCATAAATATTTCCTTTGAGGAAATTCTATTTCCTTAGAGGAAATTCTATTTCCTTTGAGGAAATTCTTTTTCCTGTGAGGAAATTTGTAGCTTCAAATTTTCCTTGGAGGAAATACTTTTTCCTGTGAGGAAATTTTTGACAAACACTTTTCCTTAAGGGAAAATTCAAGACAACAAATTTCCTCCAAGGAAATCATTGTTCTTCAAATTTCCTCTAAGGAAATTTCTGAACATCAAATTTCCCTAAAGGAAATGTTTTCCCTTATTTTTACTAGTTAAACATTTCTTCACTATACCATGTATACAAACAGTGTGAATATAATTTTACAAGACTGAATAATTGATACAAATGATATTTAAAACTTTAATAAATGTTTGACTCAACATTTTAATGACATTGAAAATTCATACAGTCTGACTGTTTAAGTCTAGGTATGACAGGTATTGTTCATACTTTTTATATAACTTTAACTTTGATTTATAAAAAAAATTTGTAGCAAAGGATTCTGTTTTCTTTGTAATTGTTTCAATCCAACACATTAATAAGCAACCAATTTGAATGTCATACAATTTGTGGTGTTCTAAAGAATTTATTTATATTTGCAGATTAAATAATAAAATAAACACGTCTTTTCCTGTTATTTTAAATTGAAATTTTCTTCTGTTTCAGCTTGTGTACAGTTATTCAATCCACTAGTAAGAATTCAGTGAATACATTATTCCATTCACTAAACATTTTTAAAAATTGTTCTTCAATGATCTTCTTCCATATATATATTTGATATGAGGGAGCGATGTAAATGTGTGGATAAAACTGGTGTTCCTTTTTTCAACATCAAAATAGTATTTTTTCTGCATTTCTCCTTTCTAACGACTAATATATATAATATGTTGTTGCTTTCATACAATAGTGTTTTTGTGTATCTATGATAGAACTCCATTTTGTTTATGGCCATTATCATGTGATTATGATGAAATTTCCTATTTCTTTTTTGCAGGAAAGCACACATTCCAGTTCAAATTAATCCAATTGCGCACTATGTAGATACATTTCAACTTTAAGTTTCCTCTTCAGTAATGACCTATTGATCATGAAAACCAAGATCTCTGATCACCTATAAATACACAAAATAAAAAAATAGAGAGAAACAGCAATAAAAGTTTATTTTGTCATGTTTATTAACATTTTAAATATATTTCCTTTCTTACTTGTGAATGCTTTTGTCTATAGTTCTTATATTAGTTGATTTTGTGCATTTATCAATCTTTTAAGTTGAGGCAGTTTGTTCTTTATATTATATATATATGTTGAGCTGTTAAACCACTGTCTAAAGTAAGGGTAGGGTTGAGTGCTCATAAACCTGTTTTTTATTACATGCATTAGTTTTTATGGATTTTTAACTTAACCTGTCAGTTACTGTGAGTACTTAACTTTGTGTCTTTTCAATTAAGGGTAATGTATAAATTTCTTGCTTACTGTCAACCAACTAATTTTCGTGAGCGATTTATTTTCACAAGCAATTTATTTTCGCATTTAGAAATATAACATGCATATAAATTGTCGGGACTGTTTTGCATATATGTATCTTTCCTTATTCATTTATTAAAATACATTAACTAAAATTGAAAACCGCAAAAAAAAAAATAGCTGTGATGTAGACTAGAAAGTATAAAACACAAAATAAAGTAATCGCGAAAATTTAGTTGGTTTACAGTAGTCCAGTCTGTGTTTGCAGGAAATTTAAATCATTGGTTGTCTGGTGGAGGGTTGTCTTAATGGCAATCATGCCACATCTTATATTTAATATAACCTTGCCATATTCCTATTGTGCCTGTCCAAAGTTTAGAGCCTGTAGTTTTTGTCAGTTTAGTCTGACACTAAAATTTAGTGGTTGTTGTTGTTGTTTCATACTGGTCATATTTATTTTTTTGTAATTTATTTTGTTATAAACTAGGCAATTAGTTTTACAGTTTTGATTGTTTCAATTTTTCATCTGAGGGTCTTTTATAGCTGCCTACTTTGACTATAGGGTACGGATTTTCACATTATTGAAGGTCGTCACAGGCCTACAATTGCTTTCTTTAAGCCATGATCAGTAGTTTTCATATTTAATATACCACATCTTTTAATTTTTATAGTAATCATGATAACTGTCTTTCAAGTTCAATAACTTTTTTAAAAATAAAAGTGGCCTTACCATTTAGGTTTAGTTGGCTTGTGCAAATTTTAAATTGCCTATCATTTCTGCTGTTTATAATTCTTAATTCTTCTATAGTTCTTGTCCTATACATAAAAGAGTAAAAGTTAGTATTGAATGACATCTTGCATCAATGTTTTTTTGCTGTTTAATGTACATGATGTATATTAATGTGTGTTTAATAAAAATCTGTACCATGAGTGCTTGATAAGCTTGTTGCCCTTTTAGTTGGTCTTTATGCTATAAATGAATTTTAATGATCAACTAGAAAAACTATGAGCACTGCACAAATAAGACCCCCCTCCAAATAAAACAAGAGTGCACACGCTGAAATGTCTCGCCTTCTTTACTAATCATTGATATTATGTTGATAGTCCTAAGTATAAAGCCTTATTAAAAACTGTCACATAAACTTAACATTAACCAAGATAACTAAACAAAGACCAATGAACCATGAAAATGAGGTCAAGGTCAGATGAACCATGCCAGGCAGACATGTACAGCTTACAAGCTTCCATACAACAAATATAGTTGACATATTACTTATAGTTTAAGAAAAATAGACCAAAACACAAAAACTTAACACTGAGCAATGAACCGTGAAAATGAGGTTGAGGTCAAATAAAACCTGCGCGACTGACATATAGATCATAAAATATTTCCATACACCAAATATAGTTGACCTATGGCATATAGTATTAGATAAAAAGACCAAAACTCAAAAACTTAACTTTGACCACTCAACCATGAAAATAAGGTCAAGGTCAGATGACATTTGCCCGCTAGACATGTACACCTTACAATCATTCCATACAACAAATATAGTAGATCTATTGCATAAAGTATGAGCAAAAAGACCAAAACACAAAAACTTAACTATAACCACTGAACCATGAAAATGAGGTCAAGGTCAGATGACACCTGCCAGTTGTACATGTACACCTTACAGTCCTTCCATACACCGAATATACTAGACCTATTGCTTATAGTATCTGAGATATGGACTTGACCACCAAAACTTAACCTTGTTCACTGATCCATGAAATGAGGTCGAGGTCAAGTGAAAACTGTCTGACGGGCATGAGGACCTTGCAAGGTATGCACATACCAAATATAATTATCCTATTACTTATAATAAGAGAGAATTCAACATTACAAAAAATCTGAACTTTTTTTTCTAGTGGTCACTGAACCATTAAAATGAGGTCAAGGACATTTGACATGTGACTGACGGAAACTTTGTAACATGAGGCATGTATATATACAAAGTATGAAGCATCCAGGTCTTCCACCTTCTAAAATATAAAGCTTTTAAAAAGTTAGCTAACGCCGCCGCCGTAGCCGCCGCCGCCGGATCACTATCCCTATGTCGAGCTTTCTGCAACAAAAGTTGCAGGCTCGACAAAAAAAGGATATGCACACACAGTGGTATTCATTGACATAAACATGAAGATAATTTGGCTCAATTTAGAGATATCTCAAGTGACTTTAAGTTTAAGGCTGTGATGTTTTAACAAATACATTTCTAAAACCTTCCAAAGTTTGAAAATGGACAGATTTTAAATAACTTTCCAACAACTAAAGTTCCTTAACTCTGCATCTTATACAAAAATATACATGATAAATAGGGGATGATACTCCAGCTTGCATATTCTTCAAAGTTTTAAAGGAACATAACTGAAGAACTGTAAAAGTGTTACTATGAAAATTTGAAATTAATCTGATTTTGTGGTAAAAAGTATTGTTTTAAAGTTTAATAAAATTTGGTTGAGGTAAACTTAAGTTAGAGGCTGGAAACGAAAAATTTATAATTTTTCCGTTTTTAAAGAACATAACTCTGGAATAGTAAAAGACACTACCAAAATTCAAACTTAATCTGTATTTTGTGGTGATAAGCATTGTGTATAAGTTTCATAACATTTGGTTGAGACAAACTAAAGTGTAGAGAACGGGAAACCAAAAATTCAGCATTTTTTTCCCATTTGTAAAGGGGCATAACTCTAGTACAGTAACACTGACATCACCAAAATTCAAACTTGATCTGAGTATTGTGATAACAAGCTTTTGTAAAAGTTTAATTAAATTTGGTTGAGGCAAACTAAAGTACTGTAAGAGAACAAAAAACAACTTTTGGACAGACGGACAGAAGATCAAGTGTTAAACTTAATGCCCCCTCCACTATGGGTCATGAAAATGAAAAGGGAGTTTATGTCAAGATATAAAAACAATTCACCAAAGTTTCATAAAAATTGGTGAAAGCATTCTTGAGACTATCCAAATTCCAATAGTACAATGACATAAATCAGAATTTTTTAAAATTGAAAGGAAAATTATCATGATTAATTTATGTTATACAAAAATAATTCACCAAGTTTCATGAAAATTGCTCAAATATAAAAAAAGAAGATGTACGTGGTATGATTGCCAATGAGACAACTATCCACAAAAGACCAAAATGACACAGACATTAACAAATATAGATCACCGTACGGCCTTCAACAATGAGCAAAGCCAATACCGCATAGTCAGCTATAATAGGCCCTGATAAGACAATGTAAAACAATTCAAACGAGAAAACTAACGGCCTTATATGTAAAAAAATATATTTTGTAAATACTTGATTAAAATGTTGTCATAAATAGCATGTGTTAATTGTGCGAGTATAATCATGACAATCATGCACAAGATTGACTTTTAAAAGCCTATATATATTGAAATTTTCTGAAAATATAGCATGCATTTATTAATATGACCAATTTTCAGAAATGCACCAAGATGCGAGATGATTTATATAATTGTAATTTCAGGAATTTACAGTAAAGGCTTTTAACCCCACTGCATTTTGCACTTTTCCCAAGTCAGGGGCCAGAAGTTATGGCCTTTGTGACCTTTGTATGATTTTTATTTTAGTTTCTTTTTTTTACATTGTGGAGTTTAGTATCACGTCCATTATCACTCAACTAGTATACATTTTTGTTTAATGGCAAGCTAAAGCATGCCTCACAGGCACAGATCCAGGGGGGGTCCGAGGGTGGGAACCTTTTTTTTTTTGGACGATCAATGCATTTGAATGGGGACATGTAGTTGGAACCCCCCCCCCCCCCATTTGTCCTGGGTTAGGAACCCCTCCTATAAATGGCTGGATCCACCATAGCCTCAGGTTGTGGGATTTTCTCGTTGCATTGACGACCCATTGGTGACCTTTGGCCGTTATCTGCTCTTTGATCAGGTTGTTAACCATGTTAACTCTTTGACACATAATAAGTCATTCCCCATTTTCAATTTTATTTTCAGTTCTATAATAAATGTTAGACTTCTTGTTGATTTGGTTTCACATTTCGGCTTCGTTGGAGGAAAGCGTCCCAGAAATAAAATAGGCCTTGCAAGACGTCATAATTATTTGGACTAGGTTTTCACCACCATCAACATTGTATTAAGTACAAAGAAGGGCTGCTAGATATGTCACTAACCGACACAGAAACACCTCAAGCGTTAGTGACATGCTAGATCATTTAAAATGGAGAGACCTGGCACACAGAAGAACCGATGCACGCCTGGTCATGTTCTATAAATTTTCATATCACCTCATTGCTATCACAAAAACAGACAGATTAATTCAACCGCTCAGACAGTCCAGGAACATGCACACACTCTCATACCAAATTCCATCCTGCCGAACACAAATAAGACAACAATCATTTTTCCCACGCACAATTAAAATCTGGAACAGCCTTCCCCCGAGCATTGTGATGAGCGGCTCTATAGAGTCGTTCAAAGTAGCCGTCTCAAACTACACCTACAGCCCGTAAATTTATCATGTGTAAATAGTTTTATCTTAATATTTAAAAATAATAAATTAAAAATATGCACTTACCACTATGTAAAATTTTTTTGTTTTGTTTTGTTTTTTTGTTTACTATCACAAATTTGTTATATTTCACTGTATATATATCTTCACAAAGCAATGCGCAGTACAAGTGACGTAAACTTCAACGTGTTGAAGGCGGTCATTATATAGTAGAAAAAAAAATAGAAATAGAAATTAAAGAGTGTCGCACTGGGGAAGAAACGAGTTTGGCGCGTTAACAAAAATATAATTGTCTGTGCTGACAGGTTAGTATATGTGTGCATACCAATATTTAAATTTTCTAAGCCTTCTTTTTGGATATTTTGTCCATTTCTTGGTAAAATACTGATCAGACCTCGAGTGCTGTTGTTTTACAAAAACGATCAAGTAATGTAGGGGAAAGAAACTAACTTAAAAGACCAAAATAAGCCACAACTAATGGGGGTCTCATTGGGGGTTCTGTTCACGGATCCCGCTTAGTTACTTAGATTCCCGCATCCCGCTTACACTATGTAAGTAAGCAATTCTGATATTTTTGTAATTTCCCGTGTCCCGCTAAACTTCATTTTCCGTTTTCACGGCACAATAATTTGACTTTCATGTGTCACGCTTACAAAAAATCCGCCTCGACAATCCCGCGTCCCGCTCAAACACCCATAATAGGTACAAAAATAGTTTACTATGCAGTCAGTAGCCAAATACACATGTATATGTTATACGTTTAGACGACCTTAGACTCATTTCACAGAAAAATCGAAAATACTCATTAGTAATGAACATTTTAGATCACTTAACATTTAGATTTTATAACTTTAAAATTTACGACCATATAGATTTAAGATCATTTAATCGAAAGATGATAATTTGTCAATGAGCATCTGTAACTCGGTATTGCATTTTTTTTTTTGGCACGCGTCAAGAAACAGTTAAAAGTGCCGCCGATCTGACAGAGCTTTGAAGAGCCTATTTTCGGGTCCGTAGAAATACCGCAAAGGACCTCCTTAGTGCACTGAGAACAAAAACGTGCACTATGGTCCTGATTGAATGATACAACGGTCACAAAGGACATGGCATATAGAATTATACTTTGAAAAATTTCATAAATTCAAATTTTATAATCATATCTTTAGTAATTAGAAAGTTATTTAATGTTTTAACGACACGCGCCTCAATCAATTGATTGTCATCTGTGTAATCGATTGAAATTCATGTTCGCTCAACCTTGACCCGTTTATAATCCACTTGTAAACTGATTAAACATGTATATCACGGCCGACACTCGGCTAACCGAGAGATTGGTCGGTTAATCTATATTTGAGTATGCGGCTATATGGGCGGTTGGTCTGTTAATCAGTCGGGTTGGTTAAATACGTCTGTTAATAGTAAAACGCACAATTTAATGTTAAACTCTTTTAAATATGCAGATATTTGGCATATTATGAGAACCAAATCAAAAAAAGAAAAGTGTCTGACAAAATTATATCTATCATAGAACATTTTCCACCTGTAAAAACATTTCAGTCTGTGAAGTTTTCAGTATAACTAAAAGGCGCCGCGCAAGTATGAAGTAGTTATGCCGCGAGAAAGGAATAAAGACCATTCACAATGTGTCTTACATTGGTTTTTCTCTTTTATAATTAAATAAAAAAAAAAACCTTTCAAATATAGAGTTCATAAGAACCAAATATTCCCTGTGGACACCTCCCCCTTTTATTTGTGCTCTCTATTTTAAACCCTCGACATAGGCTTTCGAATCTAATTAAAATTAAAACCTTGCTTTCTAACCAATCTATTCATGTACCGGACCGGCAACTTTCTTTATTTAATACGAAAATCTACAGTGCCATTATACACATGCATTTTGTTTGCTTGGAGTCCCCGCTCGAAAAGAAAGAAATAGCCCAACTCCAAGATACTATATTCCTGCATCACGTGATTTTTACCACGTCGATCTTACATTTGAATAAATACCGAATATGGAAAGTGAAACTACAATTCAAAACATAAAGTCCGAAGGCACAAATAAGAAAAAGAAAGGGGTTTTTTTTTGGCAAAGGGTGCCGGTAAATTCTCTCGGTGTTCAAAATATACCTGAAATATTTGCTACTGCCCCTTTTCTGTTCTATGAATTCTAACCCTGAGTTTTCTATCTGTTACTCCATGCCAAGAAATCCTCGCTAAAAATTCTGGTCGATCTCTTACGGCAGTCATTAGTAACTAAAGATTTGATTTCCTTTAAGAAATTAATTCATGGCCTTCATTTACGTGTCGCTTAGAACACGGCCATATACCAAATGGTCAATATTAATCATCCATGTAATTTGCTCTATGGGGTGTTTGCAGAATTTCAACAGAGGCAATTTCTTGGCATGTTATGCGCATAGCAATTTTTTCAATAAAAGGCGATAAAAACAATTTAGATGTCATTTAAAGAACACAAAATAGTACTTTGGTTCTAAAAAATAAATTAACATTAGTAAATATTTCATAATTATAATATAACGTAAATAATACCACGATTTAGTGAAAATTATGGGAATAAAGTCTGTGAATGGGTTGGACAATTAAAATTGTGTCAGTTAAGCGTTATTTAGCCACGACAATAGTTTTGCTACCTTTATATTTTCCCATTGAAAAAGTTAAGAATGAAATCTTTTTGAGTAAAAAAAAAAATGACAATACGGTGCAACAGTATCCTTTTAGTAAGAGAATTTTTAGTTCGACTTCTTTGCATTTTATTGAAGGGTGTGTCACTTCAATATAGCGTGATATGGATTGACCGCTGGAATATACATGTATTTATTATTAACATTTTCAATCAGACCTTAATTTTTATGTCTGTTCAAAGTAGCACATTTTAAAATCCGCCTGAAAGTGTCTTTCTAATACAACACAGGGTGCATATAACTTATTGTCGTTCTTATATGCACGATATTTGTCACTGAGCGTTAAACCCTAATTCGTCAGTATCGTCCAATTGGTTCTTTTCTTCTATTACTTAATCATATGTTGTTTACAAATCATTCTAGAGAATGGAAAGGAGCGAATGCAGCTACATTTGGTTATCTTAAGTTTTAATTCATTTTATTCCGTTTAGTTCCTTTTACATAAGTGCAGAGGAGAACTGTAGTTGTCCGCATGTAAGCTTCTAGCATTTGTCACCAATTTGGGTACATCGCAATCCGTTACTGTTTCAACTCCCAGGTGTGTTTCATGTCTGTATTCTTAAACAATTATTAATTATCTCTCTTTTTAGCAATGCATCACTCTCTATACTGTCGTTTTCTGCTCATGTAGGAGGCTTTTATGTATAAAGTTTACTATACGGTATGGGTATTTCTCATTGTTGAAAGCCGCATTGTTGCATGCCTATACTTCAATTTGTGGTCTCATTTGCAATCATCCATCTCCTTATTCTGACAAAGTAAACATAATGTAACTATTAAATGAATTATAAACCTTATGAATTGGTCCGTTAGTTTTCCCAATTGAATTATTTCTTAAAGTACATATGACCTATTTATTTCTTACATCTACTTTATTTAACTTTTGCGGATAGGATTCTATTATACTTTTTATTTGATGCTGAAAATACGAAAACGAAGGTATTCAAATGCTATAAATAAGCGAAGTAAAACAACCATTATTTATTTTCTTTGGTTACATCTTCTGACATCAGACTCGGACAATTTGGAAATTAGTATGGCGTTCATTATCACTGAACTAGTATATATTTGTTTAGGGGCCAGCTGAAGGATGCCTCCGGGTGCGGGAATTTCCCGCTACATTGAAGACCTGTTGGTGACCTTCTGCTGTTGTTTTTTTTCTATGGTCGGGTTGTTGTCTCTTTGGCACATTCCCCATTTCCATTCTCAATTTTATTATGCATATGAACATTATATATATTTTATTTATTATTTCAAATACCATTTGTGACACCAATTTAATTTATTTCCAAATCTTAAAATCATATATCACCACAGTTCTTTATCTATCGTCTCTTATTATAATGACAGAACGGACTGTGGAGTTATATGATTATCGGCGATATGAATTTCATATATAAATTTTGAAATATTCTAATTTATCCATGTTATCTTGTCCACTACATAATTCCATAAATTTGTCCTATTACTGTACTCAAGGATTTGTATAGTTAGAAGGATTGGAATCTTGCTGTACTATATAACGGATTTTTATATATTGAACCAAAAGTTAATTTGAAATTAACTTCTACAACATTGTGAATATATTGGTTTCTCAAACCGCTATGGCTATTACATTATAAAAGAAAATGGTCTTCATCTTCAAATGTTGAAATAAAGATAAATTGTAATAAAAAGGCATTGACATCAGTAATAAAAGTATCTGTCATAGTACACAGTTATGATGATTCTCTTTTTGAAAAATAAAAAAACGGTATGTTATTTCATAAAATAGTATTTACCTCTTGAAGTCTTTCATTTTTTACTCTCAAATATCTTTCAAGGTATAATAATAGTATGTACACTCTTGTGTTAATAGGAAATGAAATCTCAGAAGCATTTTTTTTTCTCTCAATTTGTATTTCAAAATTGGCTTCTTTAAAAAAAAAAACAAAAAAAAAAAAAGAAGTTTATTTAGCAATTTCCTTCAAAACAAAATAAAACAAAGGCAAAGTAAACACAAAATTCAATTTTTAATTTTTCTTTCATCATCTTGAAATTATACCACCCTAAACCGTTAGGTTTATTCAACAACTACCATTAACTAATCAATTAGTAACGATCAAAGACAATTGTTTATTCGATAAGGTTGATTTGACATGATAATTGTGAATTTGCAATATGCCGTTGTTCACGTGTCGAATGGCACGCACTGATAAGAAAAGGCATTTAACTTCAAAATTACAATATCTGTTGATACCAAACTTTATAATTATGAGTAATATACTTATATCTTCTTATATCCATGTTTTTTGTGGTCCTTAAACATCGTTTTAGTGTCCTTAGTTCAAAAACTTTCTTCTTAGTGCACTAAGTAGTCCTTTGCGGTATTTCTACACACTGGTACATATATGGCTTCATCGTTAGGCTAATAAAGAATTACCTAAACTGATAAAAAGGTAATGAACTTTTTCTAAAATATTTGAACAATGATAAAAACATTATCCTTGCCTATTTGTCCACTTACTCAAAAGGTATGGCCAATGTCCGGTTTATTTGTTTCGTTATTTGGTTCCCATGTTCAAATAAATTGATGCATTTAATAATAAATCCTTGCTAATATAGAAAAGCAACTCAAACTTCTCATCTGGACTTTATTCTGTATATATCGGCCCCTTCTCTATTGTGGGATTGAAAAAAAATATCTTTAAAAAATGCGGTTTTGGGCCAATTTCTTTCTTTTTAATTTGGTAACACGTTAGGCAATCAGTGACACTAATATAGTATATTACCAATAATAAGGCCATATATTTGAAGCTGTTCAAAATTCTGTACATTATATGTACGTGTATCAGATCGGACATTTTTTTTAATTGTCGTATATATAAAAAGAATTACTATAAGTTATCTAGTATGAAATATGTCCACTGGACCGACCGTGCAAGTACTGTAAATATAGCTATAGTCAAGGTCGTTAAAGGGAAACTTCGCAAAAAAATCAAAAATTGATATTATGTTCATTCTGTATAAAAATGCTCAAATTCATAGATATTAAAGTTTTATTCCGCTAGATAAGCGATCACCATCGATTTTAAATTTAGAGTATTAATTCTCTGAGTTCCGCCATTTTGTCCTTCTTTCCCGATTAATGAAACGATATGTCTATAAACCACAAAGAAACAAAACTACAGTAACCGATGTAGTCGTAGTTGCGTGTCGATATCTTGTCAATCGTACGGTTGTTTTATCCGACTAACTAACCATGGTCTGTTGTTTTTAAACTTGATATTGGAATTAGGTGAAAAGTCAAAGTTGAAATCATAAATAAGTGTTCCGTGAAAATTGTTTTCGAAAATCTAATTTGTTCATAATTCTTTAAAGTAATAAACCGTTTTCAAATAAATTTTTATCTTCCCTCTTCTGATTACCAGCATGGCTAAAGGTATTACTTCCAAAGGTATTGTGAGGGGTGTGAGGTGACACGTCCAGGTATTCAAGCGATTTCCTGTCGGGCTTGCAAGTTCACGCATCGTTTCACTTCTGCAGGTATTGATCAGTGTACACGGCTGATAACATTTAACTTTCCATTTTGAACTATCAGATGTATAATATACAACTCTGTCTTACTTGTCATTACCAAACTCATACGCTTGTTTATAAATAACATTTCTGGTGTAAAGAATATTATTCATAAAAATATAAATAATACCCAAAAAATAAGATTTGATGAAATTAAAATCTATTTAAATATTTTTCCCAGGGTGAATTTGGGAAAATGTAATATATACTCATTGTCAAAAGTGAAGGACAGATTGGAACATACCAGAAATATTGATTTAAAAATATGTACGCACTTGCCGACGATTCGTTTATACGACTGGATAGAAAGTTACGGAACTATAGCGCAATTTAAAATATATACATGTATACATTGAACATAAGAAAAAAACATATATTTTGAATAAATAGGGGTAAAAGTGTTGTAAATAGACTAGTCCACGTATGCCAACAGTATGTAATCATCGAATGTCGATAGACTATTGTATACCAGAAGAACAAGAAGAGAACCAATTTGATTTAAATACAGGTCGATGTATAACTTTTGCTTTGGTACATTGAAGTTGTGGACATAGTAAAATCACAGATTTATATTTCAATAAGATTGTTCTCGAACAAAGGAAGGAATTCGTCATCACAATTGTTATATATGCCACTGGACGAACACTAATTATCCCGAAGGGATGTGAATATTTTGCTGGGAAACTTTTGAGTATCAAAGTTTCAAATTAATTTCGGGATTTTTTTTTCTTTCTTGGTATTCAATAACAGAAAAAAGAAAAAATTACTTGTCCGCTAAATAGGGGTATTCTTGTCAGATGAAAGACTTTTAGTTATATTTAAAAAAAATAGGGAAATATGACATTAAATTGGTTCTGTCTTTTTTTTAAACATCGTTAAAAAGATGTGTGTCTAAGGTGAACGCCACAAGAACCCTGTAATACTAGTACGAGAGTATAGCATGTAAACATTCCTTCTCAATAATATGGTTGTATTGGAAATCTTTTCATACAGATTGACAACTCATTGTCCGATATGCATGTAATATTTGCCACATGACGCCCATAGTTCTTTCTACCATCATCATCTTATTCTTTGATATTGCTGTCAACATCGATGGTTCACACCCAAACAAAATGGGAGTAATGGACCTTCAGAGCTTCTCCGTGTTATACACTTGTGAAATATATAGACGAAATTTCTGTATTGAAATGAATATACATCTCACAAACAGGATTTTCAAATAACGATTTTGAGTAATCACCTTACAAACCAATATAAACGTATGGCAAGATATAACCATGAAGGAATTTAGTTTTTGTCAGACACAAGAACTCATCACTATCATAAACGTATACGTATATATGCATACAATTTCAACTATTAAGAACAAGCGGTCGATGTCGATAGTCCGTTTTCTAACTGTTCGAGTTAGACATGTCACTTGTTCATTCTTGAAAGCCTTCATATTCCCCGTCTAACGATGGGAACTGTTTCTGATTGTGTTGACTATAAATGCTTGTATGGTAATTCTGTTGTTTATCTGTACAAGCGGTTGCATTTCCTCTCCTTTCCCAACAAACAAACGAACGAAACGCTACTAGTCTGCTTTCTCTGGAGCTCATCCTCAATGGCTCTTATACGTCAGGAAACTTACATGTATACTAATAATGATTGTTTTAAGAACAACGATGTATGGATGAACTATTCTAAATTCGTCAATATCAGTTATGCATGACTAAAATATAACTTTTATTACAACTACTGTATTACTTATTTGGATTAATGACGGCTATCATGTTCAACATTGCACAACTATTATCATAGAATTAAAAAAAAAATCCTCAAAAATCCTTAAAAAAAAATAATGCCTTAGCTTAGGTAATTGGTATTTTTTCACAAAAAGTTCGTGTAAATGATTGTCAAATGAATTTAATTATGTAAGAATAAAATGTTAAAAAGAAACTAAAAAAAAAACCATGTATGTTGTATTTTTTTGTCAATTAAAAAAAACTTTAAAATTGCAATAGTTTCATTAGCATTTAAACACAGCCAGATTTGAATACAAGTTAAGAAATTCCGGTAAAGTCAATGATATCAAACAGATGTACAATGGTATATCAAATTGGGTAATATTGCATTTAGTTTTTATTAAAGATTAAAACTACTATTTTTTACTTCATATTTGAATCTTTACGCCAATTGCCGCTAAGAAAGTAATCAAAAATTGTTTCCTTTTATTTTTATACATTTTCGGATTTACGAATCTGAATTTTATTTTCAATTAATTTACACAATTTAATTATTGAATCTTTATTCTCATCGTGTATTAAATCTTAGTGTATTAACATCGTGACATCATACTCTTTCTAATCCTTTCTGTATATCCTTTCCAAATAACAACATTTATACCTGTGTACGCTTGAACTCACACCTGCGGCTAAATAGCTACAAGGTAAACGAATTGACCTCAAGCCGAGAAATATACAGTGACCTTTACAAAATAATATACACACTCTGCTCACACATTAGTTGCATTGAAATGATTATCAAAACAATAACGGTAAATAGACAAGTAAATAGTAAAAATGTTCAATAAATATTTTATGAATAAAATCTCAACAATAATTAATTAAATTTATTCAAAAACATTTACTAGAGACAGAGAAATATAATTTTATAGGAGTTTAATTCAATGAATACAAAACGGTATATGCATATTCATTTTCGTTCATTATTATATTGTGGTTAATAACTACGACCATTCGTCAGCTGTGCGCTTTTAATTACGTATATTGTCGATAAGCTATAAGAGTTAAACAGATTTTATTTTTTCCCAGAATTCAATAAATCGGGCTAATACGTCACGACCCACTCGAGAATTCAACCAAAAAAGTTACAAATACTTGATTTTCTCCGTTATTAGAAGGAATATAAATTTAAAACTTTGCAAATGTGTTTTTTATGTTAAGATGAACATAATTAGATGATAAGTAAAAAATCGCGGAATTTCCCTTTAAAAACTTCCATTTGTTGTTGTCCACTGGAAATAAGCTCTTTAAAACACGAATCCCCGTTTATACTAAATGCCAAATTTATTTGTTAATATTTTTTAATCTTTCTCTTATGATTTTATCATAATATCTTTTTTGATTTTTTTTGTGTGGTTGAACATGAAATTGACACCGATGCTACAAAGAGAATTTGGTTTAATGTCATCTGTTGCAATATATACTAAGTAGTACACGTGGACAGGATGTTCCCCAGAAAATAAGTTATACACACCCCAAGGGTACACGCTACTGTCATATGGAAAATTACTGGGTCACCTGTAAGATGGTAATCAGCCATGCAACTAATCTGGTGACTGACCATGTCACTACGCTATAAAAAGTTTATCGTGAGATCGAAATGAAATATTCATTTTAATTAAAAATTTAAGAACTAAAGGATTTATCATTTTTATGAAGTTAAATAATTCAACAAAATCGTATTATTTCCAAAAAGGTTATATACATAATATGTTTTATCTATACCGGGAAAAAATTTAAACTGTATTTATAATTTTTATTTATTTTATAAAAATCCTTGTCTCTTGAAATGGAACTCACGCATGCCTAATTAAGATTTATAAATTTATTTAAAAATATAACAAATATTTAGTTTTGATATTAAATTAAAGTTACCTTTCCGCGCTATAATTTATTTGATATGACATGAATTAAACTATTTTTGTTGAGGGATTTAAGGGTTTGTTCATACAACGTGTATGTTATTAGTATTTCACATGACTTGTTTTCGCCTTGAAGCTCATTATACAGAGTGTTTCAGACAAGATTATGAAAATAACGTGCACGATACTTTTTTCGATCATCGTGAAGTGACAATTTTAATTCCCATTCCTCCATTCGACCCCTGTTTAATTATATATTTATAATTCCTCATGCTTTTAATTACCCCTCTACGTGATTACCGTTATGCCAACAGAAACCTGGGACTTGACATACATGTAAAATCAGGGGCGGATCCTGCCACGATAAAGGGGATTAAACAACTACATGTCTCCATTTTATAAGGGCTGTCGTTATCGCTGGGTTTCTATTACCTCACCCTATTCGTAAAATTTAGATTTCAAAAGTGTATACCTTTTCATATATTGTGTAGGTTAAAATATTATCTTTTCCCATATTGTTTGCGTTTTGTTTGGTGTGTAATGCAGTGGCGGATCCAGAAATTTTCATAAGTGGGGGCCCACTGACTGACCTAAGAGGGGGCCCGCTCCAGTCACGCTTCAGTGATTCCCTATATAAGCAACCAAATTTTTTCCCAAAAAGGGGGGGGGGGGCGGGCCCCCTGCCCCCCCCCTAAATCCGCCTATGTAATGTAATCGTGCAATACCTAGGGTCAAAAGAGAGTTTCCCCCCACCTATTCACATTTCTTAAGCCTGAAAAGGTGACCTTTTCCAACGGCACGTCCTATCACCTTGTATAGGAACTTGAGAGGATTCCCGAGATAACCATTAAATGCAATGATTGCTCACAAATCCAATCCCCGGATTCCATCCCCTTCGACCCGCCACAGAATATGAAATTGTTATTTAAAAGTCACATACTAGTACTATTTCCGAGCACCTGTTTTGGGATATATATACATATAGCTAATTTACCGTAAATAACTGCGAGAAAATGAATAATACACAAGTTGATAATTGTCTCTTCTCTGCTATTTAATGTGCATGCAATCTGAGACTACTATAATACTACTCTCAGATGCAATATAATATTCACTCTGATTTACTTGTGATACCACCGACACTAATAAAATTTACCTCAAAGTTAATAGGTGCTCCCATAGATTAATACCCTGGGTATTACATCTATGGTGCTCCGTTACTGGGAAGATCATATCGGATCCGATCAATTTATTGGTTCCATTCCCCCAATTATAAGTCAACACGGCTCCTTAGATAAATGCATTGCAATGCGTCATAATTATCTGGACTACTAAGTACTTCCATATAACTTCGAAAACAGACAATAATTTATTTTACTGGATGAGATTGGGCTGACGGATTTTTAATGGATGGTAATTTTTATTTATAGCACAAGTTTACAAGGCAAGATTATTCACCTTTTTCACCCTACAAATCAAATGGTTGCCTCCTTACACCTACACGACCTAAAACATATTCATATGAACATTTGGTATCATTCATTTTGTGTGACAACTCTGAAACTCTGAGTGTAAGATTGACGGGGAGGGATCCAGAACTTTTCATTTTTTTTTTGGAAAAAGGGGGGGGGGGGGGGGGTAGGGGTGGATGCTTGCTCCAGTCATGCTTCAGTGATTCCCTATATAATCAACATAAATTTTCACACAAAGGGGATGGGGGGGGGGGGGGGGGGGGGGGCTTTCCCCTTAATTAGAAATCTCTATTTTCAGGCATAGGCTCATATAAATTTGCCTTTTGAAGAACTGAAATAAATATGAGATGGCTAATAAGTTTTCAGCTGCTTTACATTAATATACATCATATACATACATGTGACATACACAATTATATATAGAACCATTTAAAAAGCTATTTTTTGCAATACTTAAATAATGTAGGATCAAAGCTTGATGTATGTAGTTGAAATTGTTAGCTTTAAACATTAAAAAATGAACACCTGAAGTTTAAAGTTAAACATAAGAATGACCATATAGTCTTTTTAAATGTATATATGCTATTGCCATGAAACTAGGTCATTGTAGGTAAACTGTCATCTATTCCCTTTAAATCTTAGTTCAGGATAGTTTGATTAAAATTAGTCGAGTATATCTACTCTATTAGGTCTCTAGTTTGGATAGTGTTTAACTTGCAAATTAAAATCATACTACTTCCAAATTTATTTCTTTAGATATTATGGATGAAATAGCAAGTAATTAAGAGGATGAAATGTGGCAAATTTTTTAGGTAAAGTAGTAATTTGGTAAAGTTTGAAAAGGTAAAATATTAGTATGTCTGAAGTTGTCAAACTTAATTATAGACCCTTTAAAAATTAAATTATCCTTATTTTGAGTTATAGCTTATAGATTTTTCTATAATGTTGATCAGGGGCGGATCCAGCCATTATTAAACAGGGAGGGGTCCCAACCCAGAGTAAAAGGGGGGGGTTCCAACTATATGCTCCCATTGAAATGCATTGCTCGGCAAAAGAAAAGGGGTGGTTCCAACCCCTGGACCCCCCCCCCCCCCCCCCCCCCCCCAGTGCAATTTTACCTCACTGTTCTAGGAAACAAAATAGTCCATTTTTTCCTAAATTATTTTATGGACTCAATTTTTTCTGTTTGATTATAGATTTATGCTGAATTGAAACATATATATATATAGATTTAAAAAAAATCTTGCATCTTTTTGGAGATATCAATCCAGGAAAGTGGAAGGATTTCATGTTTACTGAAAGTGGTGCGGCCTAGTGAAATCAGCAAACTGAAAGTAGAAAAAAAATGTTTTGACTTCAGGGTTACGTAACTTTTTATTCTTCGTGGCATGACCCACTTTTTTTCCGATTTAATCACAATTTCACATTAGTACATACATGATATGAACATGAAAATGTTTTTCTATGTAGCATTTTTTATTTTTTTATTTTCAAAGATCAGCTGTTTAGCATGTAAGCCTATGGAGCAGTCAATTACAAGACTGCAACCTAAAGAAAAACACATACTGATGTTTAATAATAGTTTTTACCCTTTTTATGTTTAGGACAAGAAATATAGAAAAATATAAACAGTTAAAATAGAAATGAGCGACAAAACAAGAAAAACAGAATACAACAAGGCCTAAATGGTAAGACCACTTCTATATATATGTTTAATAATAGTTTTTACCCTTTTTATGTTTAGGACAAGAAATATAGAAAAATATAAACAGTTAAAATAGAAATGAGCGACAAAACAAGAAAAACAGAATACAACAAGGCCTAAATGGTAAGACCACTTCTATATATATGTTTAATAATAGTTTTTACCCTTTTTATGTTTAGGACAAGAAATATAGAAAAATATAAACAGTTAAAATAGAAATGAGCGACAAAACAAGAAAAACAGAATACAACAAGGCCTAAATGGTAAGACCACTTCTATATACTGCACAATCATGTAAATTCAGAAATTATTGATATGTTGATTGCATTTATTATTGTGATTTTTCACAAATGGACAACTTATTGTGATTACAAAAAAAATCTGCATAAAGATCTATATATATATATGTTTTTGTTATCAAAATATGAGTTCTTATTTTTGCGATTCTCACCCAGTCACATTTTCGCATTACTGAAAACCTCTCGATAATTTCTGAATTACAGTAATTAAAGTAATTGCCTTTGAATGATGACATATATAAAAATAAGAAGATGTGGTATGGTAAATGAGTGACTTATCCACCAGAGTTCAATGAAGTGAATGCAAGAAATTAAAGGCCAATGATGGGCCGGCCTTCAATAATGAGAAAACACTTCCTTTATAGGTCAGCCAATAAAGATCCCAACATGAAAAGATTTAAACAATCCAAAAGAAAAAGTAAAATCACAAAAAAACTGAACTTAGAGGAAAATCAATTCGGAAAGTCCATAATCTCATGGCAAAATCAAATAACAAAACGCATCAAAAACGAATGCACAAGAACTGTCATATTCCTGACTTGGTACAGGCAATTTTAAATGTAGAAAATGGTGGATTAAACCTGGTTTTATAGCTCTAACCCTCTCACTTTGATGACAGTCTCATCAAATTCCGTTATATTTACATTGTTGCGTTAACTAAACAGACACAATAAATAAAAAAGTAAAAATATGGGTATCATCCTATAACAATTTTAAAAGGAACAATTTTACAGAACACAAACACATCTATCTACAAACACATTCATTGATTTGTGTGTCTGACGTCAGAAAATTTTATACGTCACATAGATTTGTCGTTCAATGTGCATACAAACAATTTTAAAATTTACATAGGCAATGTTAGCATATAGGGCAAAAAAATTAAAAGTTTGTAAGAATAAATTTCAGAAATAGACAGAGATTGAAAGTTGTCCAAAAGTTATATAGAATTTATAAGAATCCACAAATAGATAATTCCACTACGCAATTGAATGATTTTGACGTTTATGGTTCAACGTATTTTGTAATTCATAATAGAAATATATAATAATGACATAAAATAGAACAATATCATACTGATGGGATCTTTTTAAAGTACAGAGTCACGTTATAAGAACCAAAGAAATACAAAAAGTCGCATATATATACAAAACACGCCACCAAAAAATGAAAGACAATACAAACACATTGACGAGATGTATAAGTACAGAGCCACGTCAAACGGATATCTCATAAAACCATTCAACAGTAAAAGTAATATTAATAATAGTACAAAGACAAATGAAAGAACTATAACACACGTTGTTAAGATGATAAACCACATCAGCATGATCAGTATGCAGAATCTATACATCAAGACCATCGTGTATTATTGTGAAGTTCAACATATATTCAAAGTCAATAACAATCAACCTTACCATAATATAGGACAGTGGTTCAAATAACACTACATATGAACATTCTATAACAACTATTGCAAGTGGCTCAACTTTGAATATCACTGCAAGGCACTAAACAACAAATATTAAATCTTGGACACAAAGCACTGAAATAAGAGAACTCATAAGTAAGAATATCAAATGAAAGTTTCTCAAAATTTTCATTAAAACATGATAAAATAAGCTTATTTATATTACTGTTTTTTTCTCCATTTATAACATTTTTTTTTAATTTTGTGTATTTATAGGTCAGATGTCTTGGTTTTTATGATCATCAACAGGTCCTGCAGGTCTATACTGAAGAGGAAACTTTAATTGTTAATACTTTTCTACATAATCATGATAATGTGCTAATTAGATTAATTAATGTGAAATGAACTGCACTGTGTGTTTTTCTGGAAAAAGAAATAGAAAAAATTCTACAAAATTGCTATAAACAAAATGGAATACTATCAAAGATGCGCAAGAACACAATTGTGTAAAATGTAACAACCTACATATTCACTGATGGATTATGGAGAAATTAAGAAAAAAATAGTATCTTTGTCATGTTTGTTGTCGAGATAAACACCTGCTTTATCCATTCATGTACATGGCTCCATCATATCAAATATACAGAGAAGATGTTTGAAGAACAAGTTGCAAAAATTTATTCAGCCAATTGAAAGAAGATGTCTTATGGATGGAATTATTTATGCACTGAACTGTTATGTAGGGGGTCGAATAATTGTACACAGCAGCTGAAACAAAAGACAAGTTAATTTAACATGAAAAGTGTTTATTTTATTTAATATGCAAATATGAGCACAATATTAATAACATCACAAATGGTATAATATTCATAGCGTTTTGCTTATTATTGTATTGTCTTAAACATGTTATTAACAGTCAGCCTTTTGTTTTTGTCATGTTTGTATGTTTAATACTCACCATGAAAATTTGTATTAAAGTTTTAATTATCTTTTGTATCAATAATTCAGTCTATGAAAAATTATATTTATACTGTTTGTACTGTTATGAAGTTTCCATAGAGGAAAAATAGGGGAAATCATTTCCTTAAGGGAAATTTGATGTTCAGAAATTTCCTCACAGGAAATTTGAAGAACAATGATTTCCCTAGAGGAAATTTGTTGTCTTGAATTTTCCCTCAAGGAAAAGTGTTTGTCAAAAATTTCCTCACAGGAAAAAGTATTTCCTCCAAGGAAAATTTGAAGCTGCAAATTTCCTCACAGGAAAAAGTATTTCCTCAAAGGAAAATATGAAGCCGCAAATTTCCTCAAAGGAAATAGGATTTCCTCTAAGGAAATAGAATTTCCTCTAAGGAAATAGAATTTCCTCAAAGGAAATATTTATGCAGCAATTTCCCTAAGGGAAATCTTTTTCCCTTGAGGAAAAAACAATTTCCCTTGAGGAAAAATCTTTTTCCCTTAGGGAAACTTGATTTCCCTTGAGGAAAACTACTTTTCCTCTGAGGAAATTGTTGAAAAAAGGGGCATAACTTTTTCAACAGTGGTGCTAGAGCCAAAAAATTTTAGGACAAATATCAGGGAACCAATACCAACCAAGTTATCAACTTCATTTTGACTTAACTCCAAAAATTAAGGTGACAACTTTTGCACTCAGCGGAATTGCAAACTTGTCCCGGAGACTGTTGAATGCTCGTCACAGATTTTCATGTTTCAACGATTCGGAAATTGTCATCATCAAATTACCCGGAAAAAAAACTGAACCGATATTCGATATTATTCAGAAATAATTAAATCAAAGTAAATCAAAGCAGAATATTACATCAAGTTATATATTAAGTCAAATTCAATTTAAAAAAAAGTAGTCTTGCTTAACAAAAATAAGATCTCTGTGTGAAACGTCTGAACACAACGATTGATTTATTCAGTATCGTTCTTCAATGCTACTAAAGTCATTTTTCCCTATTTAATGGATACTAGCTTTTTTATGTTGAAGAAATCTGGAGCGTCCCCACAGAACCACTGACCATCAGCTGAGAAACTGTCAAACATAGTTTTGGAGTCGAACCAAGCTACCACGTGTAGGGCATGTAGGGTTCGAACCCCGAAATTAGCAATGAAGCAATAATTTGTACTTATGACAGAAGCTTCTTTTTTACTTGATACAGTTTTCGATTGATCATTTTTTTATTTATTTATTTTTTTGGGGGGAGAGGGGGTATTCAAATTAAATATCGCAAGAGCTAGGTTTTAAAAAGAATTGAAGAAAAAAAAACAGTAACTGAAGGCATAGTTCTTATAAAGATATTTTTGTAGTTGAGCTGCTGTCTCGTTGACGGAAACTTGTGTATATCTGGCTTACAGTCAAACTAAGCTCCGTTATCCTTTCTAATTTATCTTGCTAGGTTGCTGTCTAATTTTTGCGTTTACTTCATATTGTCACATTGATGCACTATTCATAAGTATAAATTTTAAAAACCACGAAGCTTAGATGTTATGCCATGCATAATTAATTGCAGAAAAAAAAGAGACTCAATGAACTTAATAGAAAAAGACGAAATGATCTGATTTTCATAAGTGACCTGTTTGGTCGCTCGTAATCGGTTGTCTTTCAATATAGTTCCTGTCATTTTTTATGTATGTAAATTTTTAGTACTGTGTTTTTAACATATATTATACAAATCTAAGGCTAAAAGTGTTAGTTATGTTATTTCTTTTATAGTGAACTTTATGATATTTTTTTTAATATACTTTAGATCATTGGGACATTGTGGGACTATGTGTCAAATTGTATGAAGGGCAACTCTGCCTATTCAAGCAGCGAGTGTTCGCATTTGTCTTGTGACTTCATTTCATATTTAATCAGTTCTCAATTAGTAATTAAATTCTTGAGTATACGCCAAAACGAGCATCATCTTTTTAACTTTAGTTTCATTTTGTGGACTGTGTACCTCAAATGTTTTTATTAACTGAGAAAAAAAATTATCTTCATTGAGCTGAAACGTGCACACGTCAGGTTAGTAGGGACAATACTCTTTAACTCTGTTTTTGTCATTTTTGCTCATAGAATCTTTACAGAAACTGTCAGAATTTCAGTGTACTGCCTGTCAAAGACATGTCTAATAAGATAGTAAATGCTGCATTCGAACAGGGCCTATTCAATTTATTCTCAGAAATTTTCAATTGTCGAACAAAGAAAACACCCTTGTCTATTCAAAATAGATCTTCTACGTGATAAGGTGTCGTAGTTAGGTTAGGAAAGGAACTTAAAAACTTGTAAGAGGTTAAATTAGTGCAATACTTTAACATAATGTTGCCACATATGTTATATGATGGACACACCAACCTTCAAAAATAGATCCCTTCTATGTTGCTCTGTCCTTTCAATGCTAAGATATCATCTCAGCTTTCCTTTAAAATAATTTACAAAAGTTGTAATTATAGGTCTTTTAAACTCTTCAATTCATTGAGGTATTACAACGTTACAAAAATGAGGAGTTATGTCCAGCGGCATATATTACAGTCCCATCCGAATTCATCATTATACAGTGCTGGAAAATTCCTATTGTCAAATTCAATTTCAAACAAAAATAGCCTTGTTTAACAAAAATAACATCTGTGTGTGAAACGTCTGAATACAATGATTGATTTATTCATTATCGGTCTTTAAGGCTACTCAAGATATTTTTTTCCTATTTCATGGATACTAGTTTTTTTTGTTGTTGAAGAAAGCTGGAGCGTCCGCACAGAACTAGTGACCATTGACTGGGAAACT
This sequence comes from Mytilus edulis, assembly GCF_963676685.1. Classification (NCBI taxonomy): domain Eukaryota; kingdom Metazoa; phylum Mollusca; class Bivalvia; order Mytilida; family Mytilidae; genus Mytilus; species Mytilus edulis. The sequence goes on along the minus strand of NC_092353.1, from coordinate 59,240,900 downwards.
GTCAAACATAGTTATGGAGTCGAACCATCTACCAAGTGTAGGGAATGTAGCCCCGAAATTAGCAATGAAGCAATAATTTGTACTAATAACAGAAGCTTTTTTCTCACTTGATACAGTTTACGATTGATATTTTTTATATTTTTTTTGGGGGGGAGGGTAGTCAAATTAAATATAACAAGAGCTTAGTTTCAAAAACAATTGAAGAAAAAAACAAACTGTAGCTGAAGGCATAGTTCTTATACAGATATTTTTATAGTTGAGCTGCTGGCTCGTTGACGGAAACTTGTGTATATCTGGCTTGCAGTCAAACCAAGCTCCGTTAACCTTTCTTATTTATGTTGCTCGGTTGCTAGTAGACTACAAATCCAGAGAAGTTGATTGCGTCTCAAACAAGCTCACTAAACTGAAACTACAAGACACACAGACTAGACGCTCAAGTCAAAAGCTATTATGTCTGTCTGTACGAGGTGGTCGACAGGCTGGTTTTTTAGTGCTATAGAACCAGACAATTTAAAAAAATCTCCTTCAAAAAGAACACTGAATTGCTGCCAAGGGCCCAATTAAACAATTATCAGTCAAGAAATGTTGTGAAAAAACATGCAGATCAAAAACTACACAAAGTGTTTTGAGACTCAGCGAGCAAAATACCACAATATTCTAACTCATTTTTCGTAAAAACAGTATTCGAATGGAACCAACTTAAAGAAACTGTAGTGCGCACACCGAACGTTGACAACCGTTCAGAAACTGCTCTCGTGCATCGTCAATACATCGACGGCGCTCTCTCTATCGTTTTATTAAAGACGGTAATATTATCCACAACAATTTTCTAAAGATACAGATACAGATCTAGAATGATCATAGTACTAGATCGAAATATATATTTTGTTAATGACCATGATCGTAAAACTATGAAACTGTTTATGTTTTACTACACGCGTCACCTACATAAAATTGAGAATAAAAATTGGGAATGTGTCAAAAAGACAACAACCACACCATAGAGCAGACAACAGCCGAAGGCCACCAATGGATCTTCAATACAGCGAGAAACTCCCGCACCCGGAGGAGTCCTGCAGCTGGCCCCTAAACAAATATGTATACTAGTTCATCTCGCCATTTGCATTATAGAGGCAATTATCTCCATGAAAATATTTGCAAATGATTTGGGGTTTGGCCCAAGGGTATGTATTGGGTCATTTTTAGAGTAAAATGGTAGCCTGGGATCCTGGCTGACTGCTCGACAGAAGATCCAGGCGGAATACAAACTGGCTTGTCAATTGGATATTAGGATTATATTATTCATTGCAAATGATTTTTTAATTTTTATATGACATGCAAATTTAAAAAAAAATAGCTTTATTGTTTAACATCGTGAATCATTTCGATTAGATCCGATCCGATCGACAAAATATAAGATTTGGTAAGGTTGCCGGGTTATAAGGAGTTGTGGCACCTGGTGTGGTTCATATAAGGAGTACTGGGCGTTAAGCAGCTGTTGAGATCGAGGGACTCGTGAATATTTTGGTTTTTTTTGGTTGTAAATTTTTATAGAACGGAAATCTGGAAGCCGCAATTTTTAAGCTTCTTGACCAGAAAAATTCAGTAGGCATGTAAAACTATATTAATATGTATATATGTCAGCCCTTTCCCCTCCTGTCAGAATTAAATGGTCCGATAATAGCATTTTAGGATTAATAGAAATCGTTTATTACTAGTACCTGGGTATCCAATAATGATATAGCCTTTTATATCCGACTATATGGTATTAAGTTTCCTCATTGTTGAAGACCGTAGGGTTTCTATACTTGCTTACTTCGACTTTATTTGAACTTCGCTTTGGTGGATAGTTGTTCCATTGGCAATCCTACGGTTTATTACCACATCTCCTAATTGTACATTTATTTACCTGAATAATCCAGACGTAATATTCCACTGACCAACGACTATTTCATTAACCTCGCAATTAGGAGAGATCGATAACGTCGGGGGACTGAACTAGTCGGGATGTATTTTTATAAAGGTTCCGTTCTTGAACGAAAGTCCACGTCAGTAAACAAAATAAAACTGGGATCCTGGAAACATGCAATTTTTGTTTTGCTTTCTTTTAGACGCATTTGCTGTATTTGATTGATTAAAATTACTTAATAGGTACAAATGTATATAATCCATATGAAGGTTCTTCTACTTACAGGAGGCTTCATACACCGAAGAAGATGCCCAGCGCCATCTGTCGTCATAATGATCGTTAGCAAAATACAACGATGACATTCATACGGAAGCCGATAAGGGCCATTCAAAAAAAAAAAATTATGTCGTAATTACGACATAGCATGTCGTAATTTCGACATAACATGTCGTTATTACGACATCGCTATGTCGTAATTTCGACATAACATGTCGTTATAACGACATCGCTATGTCGTTATTTCGACATAACATGTCGTAATAACGACATCACTATGTCGTTTTAACGACATAGCTATGTCGTAATAACGACATCACTATATATATTAAAGAATATGTATTTATATCATTGCCAAGAGACTAAATGACAGAAATTAACAACTATATGTTAGCATAATGCCCCCAATAATTAGAAAAGCCCCCGCATAGTCAGCTATAAAAGAGGGACGAAAGATACCAGAGGGAGAGGCCCCGAAATGCTGTGTGGCAGACAGTGTTAACATTAATTAATTATTAGCTCCCTTGGTAAAACTCCAAATTTCATATTTAAAATATTTCATTGTTGATTAATTTACATGATGCTTAAAATAAGTATATATTTGTTAATTACATAGCTTTTGCTATTTGAATTCATTTGTTAAAGATATTTATTCATATTGTAAAGTTTAATATTTGTATCGTTGCAAAAGCTTTGGTCACCTTCTTTGGTTACCTTCTGTGAGAAACTTATATAATTTATAGATCCTCTTTAAGGAGATACCGACCGAAAAAGGGATGCAGAGAAACTATAAACTTTCTACTTGTTGCAACTAATATTTGTGGAATTATATCAGAACTAACATACATCCTACTTATAAACCAGCGCCAACTACATTCCTCCGTGTAATAAGGGTGAATTGAAATATTGATTGCTCTCTTTCTACTTACAAACGTTGGACACGATGTTTCTACAACCTCTAGGATTTAAAACAGAATCTTCAAAATTTCATCCGCAAAACAAAATAAAAATGTTAGAAAACACGAACCAATATTAAAGCAAATTCAATATATGTTTCAAATTATGTTTTTACAGCTCTTGATCATATACTAAGTAATATCTAGTAAAAAAAAACGGATGTCCAACGTTACATTTATGAAAAACTGTTTTAAATCTTATGTATAGTGATCCTATTTCTTATTCTCTGATCTTCTTGATACTTGGCAGGAACAACAACAGGTGTCGGTTCTTTGTGGCGTTAAAGGCGTTATTTTTGCCAAATTTTATTTGACTCGGTGGCTTTATATTAAGCGGGAATAAGAAAAATGTCCAACGACGTTTTTCGTTATCTCAACGACTGAAAGTGAATTTTGTAAGTAGCAGAAAATGAATAAAAATAGTAGGACAATAATAATATCTAACAAAAGTACAAATATTTGCCTCATTGTTCGTGAGTTCAAATATTGCTGATTCAATAAAATCTTCTCTACACAGTCGTTTTTCAAACGGTAGCCATTTTGTCCAAGTTGATATTTCATTTTTCAAAGCAGTTAACGCGTATTTTTTATAATTAATCAAAACAAAAGTTAGATACACGAAGAGTAAAAAATGACAAGATTCTTTTCTTATTAACTACATGTTTGGGTCTTAAAGGAATAAAATGCTTCCACACATTACAAAACAGTAGCCAATTTGTCCAAACGTCGAAAGTTCGAAAGACGCTAATTTCCGTCGTTACATGTGCTAAAGTTTCAATTAAATGTTCATGATAATTAAAACAAATCGTGTTGTGAAATTTGGAAAAACAGGTTGATGATTGTTGCCAAAAAAAAAAGAATAGCACATGTTGCTATAGACTCCACCCGGGGACATAGGTTCGACACAGGTTAAATTTTGCAATTTTTATTAATCGTTTATAGCTTTTAACGATTTATTTAAAAGAATGGGGAAATGGGGAAAAACATATGAACTTCGTCCAACTTTTGCAAAGACAAATTATAGACACCAAGACAATCCTCTAAATGTAAAATTCGACTTGAAATTTATATTGTGGAAGTACTCCATAGATCATTTAAAGTCGTAATTTCAGTAAGGTGCAACCACCAATATTAAAAGACTTATACCAGTTCACGGAGTGTTTTACTTCGCGATTTGTCCTGCTATTCATGTTATAACTGTCGTGATGAAGTTAATTCCTGTACTAGCGAAGCCGGAACTTTTCGTCAATATAAACTTGTGCATGAAATGGAGGTACTAGTAATTGAAAGACAAATCCCAAACAGCGACGAAAACCGTTTCATCGAATTTTAATAACCCGGGATTATTTAAGCCGTTTTCGCGGACGATCCAGGAGTAGATTAACATATTTTAAAATGTATATCAGAAATTAAACACTATAGATGACTTGCGGAAATAATTCTCAAGCCAAGGTTCAAGTAATTGAAGGGGTGTATTTCGACAACTTATGTACCAGGGAAAATACAATTCTATTCAAATTTAACCAAGGGTAAAAATGTTCGATTTACTTGCAGAGTGTCAGATATATTTGTATTGGGGTTGAGTTAAGATTTAGAAATTTTACAATGACAGATGATATGCACCTTGAAAGTTAAACATCATATGATAAAAGTTTCGTACATCTAAAAAAAATTATCTTTTTTACGGAAAACTGTTCCACATCTGCCTATATCTACTTCTGTCCCATCTTTCTTTCCCACATTACTTGCGACAGTAATGCATTTTTAGTTGAAATAACGTAAAGGGTAAACATTATTAAATAGATTTCCACAACTTGAGGTAATTTATGATAAAATGACATCACAAAACGAACAGAACCAGAATCAGAAATTTTAAAAATTTTGTAATATAGTAAATAAATCAACCAACATATAAAAAAACGAATAAAACTTGCAAAAATTAACCAAACACCCTCTTCGACGCCGCTTTTTATGTGTAACGTCGTGTTTGACAGTAAATACATGTAGCAATCGATACGTCCATTCACCCTCATTACCACAAACCACGGAGTTGTGCGCTTCTTTAAAGAAAGGTGTTAAGCTTTGCTTGCCTTGATAGGATTTTAGGTCAGTCGGCTTAGCCCCCAGTCAGTTTCTTATTACTTTCAACAAATGGAAGTTTTTAACGACCTTGACTGGATATACAGCCCTTGCACGGTCGGTATTACTTTCAATCAGGATTTATAAAAATATATAAGTTTCTCACAGAAGGTAACCAAAGAAGGTGACCAAAGATTTTGCGACGATACAAATATTAAACTTTACAATATAAATAAATATCTTTAATCAATGAATTCAAATAGCAAAAGCTATGCAATTAACAGATATATACTTATTCAGCTTCATGTAAATTATTTAACAATGAAATCATTAAATATGAAATTTGGAGTTTTACCAAGGGAGCTAATAATTAATTAATAACACTGTCTGCCACACAGCATTTCGGGGGCTCTCCCTCTGGTATCTTTCGTCCCTCTTTTATAGCTGATTATGCGGGGGCTTTTCTAGTTATTGGGGGCATTATGATATGACCTATAGTTGTTAATTTCTGTGTCATTTAGTGTCTTGGCAATCATAATAAAATTGAGAATGGAAATGGTGAATGTGCCAAAGAGACAACAACCCGCCCAAATAAAAAACAACAGCAGAGGGTCACCAACAGGTCTTCTACATCTTTAATATATATAGTGATGTCGTTATTACGACATAGCTATGTCGTTATTCCGACAAGTTATGTCGAAATTACGACAAAGCGATGTCGTTATAACGACATATTATGTCGAAATTACGACATAGCGATGTCGTTTTAACGACATGTTATGTCGAAATTACGACATAGCGATGTCGTTATAACGACATAGCGATGTCGTTATAACGACATGTTATGTCGAAATTACGACATGCTATGTCGTAATTACGACATAATTATTTTTTTTTGAATGGCCCTTATCGGCTTCCGTACATTCAGTCACACATCGACATTTCACACATTGACATTTAACGAATCGACATGTTACAATTTACAAAACATCAATATACAAATTGACAATTTACGAATCGACAAGTTACAAAACATCAATATACAAATTGACAATTTACGAATCGACATGCTACAAGTTACAAAACATCAATATACAAATTGACAATTTACGAATCGACAAGTTACAAAACATCAGTATACAAATTGACAATTTACAAATCGGCAAGTAACAAAACATCAATATACAAATTGACAAGTTACTAATTGACGTTTAACGAATCGACAAGTAACAAAACATTAATATACAAATTGACAAATTACGAATCGACAAGTTACAAAACATCAATATACAAATTGACAAATCACAGAGTGATATATAATGTTGTTATGTTTTACATGAATGTTGACTTGTTTTAAAAGAGAATTAATTTTTAACTTTGGTATTGTCCTATGTGTATTTTATTTAATTGTACATTATTCATTGTATATGCTCTTAGACGCATTTGTGGGTACCCTGCCTACAAGTGCCCCCGTTGAAAAGGGGTAGCTTCTTAATAAATATATATATTTAGGACTATGACAGCAATCTTGCACGCAAAACCCCCATGGGCATTTTGAAAAGTTGGCAGGTATGTTGCTTGATAGACCTTTTTATTTTAATGTGAATCAATCATTCAACTCGTCATCAGGTTATGTCCCTTTCAGACTTGAATATTACGTATAATTGTTCATGTTATTCTCGTTGTAAATATGCTGACATTATTTCCAAGTGACCAAGAGTAACCAATCAACAATCGATCAATTAGTTAAATATCAATTTAGGTGTGTACGAAGTACGAAATACTAAATAAACATAGATACCAGGATTTAAATTGTGTACGCCAGACGCGCGTTTCGTCTACAAGAGACACATCAGTGACGCTCGAATAAATAACGGTAAAAAAGCTAAATACAGTAAAAAGTGAAAGGGTATGGAGGACCCAAAATTCCGAAAGATTTTGCCAAATACAGATGAAGTTATCTTTTCCTGGGGCAAGCAAAAATCTTTAGTAATTCTTAAAGACTGACTGCCTAAGAGGGGCCCGCTCCAGTCATGCTTCAGTGGTTTCCTAAATAACCAACCAAATTTTTCCCACAAAAAGGGGGGACGGGCCCCCTGAGCAACCCCCCTAAATCCGCCTCTATGGGAGTCTTTAAGTAAATAACAGACACTTAAATCCATGTGATATGATTTTTGTAGATATTTTGTCTGTGTTTAAACTAAACTGATTATATGTATAACCTTTATTAGTTTTAAACGAATACAAATTCTTCGTTAAACAGATAAATATGTGCGCTGCTATTTTGACTTGTTTGAACCGAATTTAAGTCTCGCTCGCTAGTTCCCACGTTAAAAACGTAATCGTCTGCTATACAATACGATGTGTGCACGTCGAAATAACTAATACATGTATTTGCGAACGGTTTACAAAATGTATAGCAGTATGGGAAATCAACTTCATCTGCCAAATCTATAATACTAAAATTACGAGGTCCAATTTGTCAGCCGTCATCACGTAAAAAAGACGAATCAAAGAATTCAACTTTATATACAACTAATATAGTACAAAGGTGTAGATTAAAAATTACACTACTCCAGGCCCTTTTGTTTTCCACGTAATTAATATCGCCAATAATTAGAAGTTCCGGGTCGAGTCCGATACCGATACCAATAGTATAATCACCTGTTACCTATTACCTTATCGACATACGTTCCGCATCTGACAGGCGCACCACCAAACGGTGTATTCAGGATTAATATGCTATATAAACGGGTCATAATCACAGGGTTGACACTACTAAATTGTCAAATTGTTACCTATTGTAGTATTTTAATCCGTAAGAATTTCTAAGATAACAATACGAATACTAAAAATCTGGACTAAAAATAAGTTTCAATTTGTTAGCGGGCATGACGTAAAACAGCGAATCAAAGAATTCAACTTTATTTATAAGTAATATAGGACAATGCTGTTGATTAAAAAATACTCCATTTCAGGACCTTTTGTTTTCCAAATATTTAATATTACCAATAATTAATAAGTTCCAGTTCGACGGGTTCAAACAGAAAGATTTGAAAGCAGAGAAAATTGTGTATCTTATAATTGGCATGACTTTATCAGATGACAGTACTAATACTGAGATAAGGCTTGCGCATAGTTATATACTTTAATTCAGTCACGGATCCGCGATATCACGGGTGTTTTCTAGTGTTCTTGTAAAATTTAAACAATCCATTACATTCATAAATTGGCGTAATCCATTTTAACCGTGTTAAACTTCTCTATTTAATTTTGGCAGTTACCGACAGCTATTATAAAGCCAATAACAACAAACTTATTATCAATTCTTTAAATAAACTTATTCTGAAAGGTAATTACATGTACCAATTCAACACTGTAATTAGATCTTTGAATATTGTTTGTATTGGTGTAAATATTGAACTTGTTATAAGTAATTAAAACGATACCATCATACTAAACAGTTTTGTTATACACAAATGCACTTTAACAGTACTACAATCTGTTGATACCTTCATTTTGGAATTGCACAATACGGTATGGGATTTTCTCATCGTTGAAGGCCGTACAGTTGTCTATAATTGCTTAAATTATTATGATCAACTTATTTGAAATCTGGTGGATAGTTGTCACATTGCATTGGTAAACTTAACTCATCTTCTTAATGTTATAATGACTTTTTGTTCTCATTTTGATTTTGAAGCACAGGAATACATTATCATCGGCGCGGGACGTTTGTGCTTTTTCATAGGACATTTGCGCTTTTTTCAATGGACATTTGCGCTTTTAAAAAAAAGACATTTGCGCTTTTTATATAGTACATTTGCGCGTTTACGTTATAGTTGTATAGCTTAAAGTAAACACTCTTAAGACTTGAAGACGAATAATCATCACAGGTCAGTTTCGCTTGATATCTGAAGCCCAGGGAATGACCTGTAATCTGTCCTGACTGGTATTTCATTGACATCATCGGTGCTCTGACAGAAATTTGTTCATGCATGTTGATCTCACACATAAATCCTTGTTCAGCGGAATTCTATATGAGGGTGTTTACAGAATATAGAATAATGAGCAAAATCTACACAAAAAGGGGACCATAAAAATTAAAATATAGACAAATAGAGCAAAAAATGAAAATTAGATAATAATGGGGTTCTCATATAATGAAGAACATCCCATCCAGACCCTCCTATATATTCCGAGGTCCGGAATATTCCGGAGTGGTCCGGACAATTCCGGAGTGAGGGAATCGGGATTCACCTTGGTCCGGAATATTCCGGAGTGGTACGGACCATTCCGGAGTGAGGGAACCGAGATGCAGGCGGAGGGAATTGGGATTCAGGCGGAGGGAGGATCCCATCCAGACCCTCCTATATATTTACCTATACATCGTCGTAATAGTGGTAAACATGCTTTGATAAGAGCCATATGTCCCAACAAATTGATGTCCATAATACGTCTGTACTGATGTATATTGCACAGCTCTATGTCTCCTCCAATGCCTATACCTGCATTATTAACCACTGCCCACAAACCTACAGTTAAAAGTAATTATTTAATTACTTTAACGGTACCAATTTTTCTGCTCCAGATGCACATTTCGAAAATTAATGTCTCAATATTCAGTGATGATCGTCACAAAAAAATCTAAAAATGATAGTTGACTAATATTGGGGTGAAGTTAAGATTAAGCTTTTCTAGTAATAAAAAGAAAGATAATTATGAAAAAGCAATCATTCAAGCAAAGCTCCAAGCCGTTTTTAATTTATAACCAGCATTGATAATTGCATATTTCTCAGATACCGAAGCATTATATGCGTATTTTCGTTGCTAGAGAAACTCCCAACCAATTAGTAAAATACTAAATACTATACTGCATGTTTTGTTTTCGAATGTTTTCGAAGGTGATCTACCTATCATGCTCACATTGTAATCGCTGTGTAACAATAACAAGTTACTACCATTGATGAGGGTTTGGATGGGGTTAAATGATTAGAGAATAATGCCCTTAAAAAATGAAGATTAGAGAATAATGGGGAAAAAAATAAAGATTAGAGAAATGTGTGGTCTAAAAATATAATGAATATTGAATGATTAATAAAAGAAAACGCTAAAAATTAACTGTTAACAGAATTTTCCCTTCTTAAAATTTAAAGAAAATTATCAAAATTATCATTGTAAAAATATGATAAAAGTGAACAAACTTGGTAAACCTTTTTTTGGTTTCGTGATAACAGACTATAGGATTCAGTCAATGTGAACTGGTTTCCGATACTTGTACTCGGACTTTCAATTCAGTGGCCAGAGGCGGATTTAGGGGGGGGGGGGCAGGGGGCCCGGGCCCCCCCCTTTTTGGGAAAAAATTTGGTTGCTTATATAGGGAATCACTGAAGCGTGACTGGAGCGGGCCCCCTCTTAGGTCAGTCAGTGGGCCCTCACTTATGAAAATTTCTGGATCCGCCACCACCCCCCCCCCCTTTTGCTCGGACTTTGTTTTTTTTTAATGATTAATCAGACTAGACTTCGTGAACATGGTGAACTTTGCCATTTCCCGTGTACTACTATTTAATTTTTATACGACAATTCTTGACTTATATTTTTCGCTGGAATTTACTGATTATCAAAGTCATGTGATTCGATATGGTGGAGTTGACCTGCAGTGCGTCGAATAAAACGTCTCTCAGTCATTTTGAAATTCAAATTACAGTAACACATTGCGTAGGCTGAGGATGACAATCATGACACCTTCAAAGCGACACAGTATTTAGCAAGAACATATTGACTTCTATTTCACTATTCCACTTAACAAAAAGTAATGCTCTATAGCACTCTCATGAAAAAAAAGTTCCACAACAATAGTATCTAACTACGTAAACAAGTTTAACCCCAAACGCCCCAGCCTATTTTAAAATAATATAGCTGAATAATGATCCCCAGTCAGTATAAGCTCTATATAGATTTAAATTCGTAAGTACGAACCATTTGATTTGAGGAGACAGTCTAAGATATATTTTGAGAGAAAAAAAATTAACTCTGATTTTTGCCTTAAACAAAAATTCTAGACACAAAACTTTGAACAATCTTGTCCACTTTTTTGCTATTAGAAACGAAAATTCCCAACAGAATTATTTAGCATTAAATGAACATGATGAATAAAAGCGGGCATATTTTTTTGTGACAGGGGTTTTCATGTCTGACCGGAATGTCTGTTTCGCCAAACTGATATATGGAATACTTTTTTCAAGACCAGACTGCAACCTGCCTGCTGGGTGTGGCCTTTATGTCTTCATTTGTCGGCAGGCGTTCATAAATTCGTTGTTATTTCACACTCATTCTTAGTCTTTTATTGATTTGGAACCCTTTACTTCCCTTAATGTTGTTGAGTGAAACATATCAACCAAACATTTGGATAAAAATTTCTTCTTTGTCTTTTTTAACTCGTGTCGGTTGTATTTAAAATTCAATCGAATAGCCCAGCGTATATCTTGTTAACAACAAGAACTCTATGAGGTTATTCTAACTTAACTTACAACAAACGTGCAAGAATTTTCCATGCCTATGTTTTACTGACAAATCACACATTAAATATATCAGTACATAGCTCTTGGATCCAAACTATCATTTAATGATATAAATTGATAGGAAGATGCAGCATCTAAAATGTCCAACCCTTACACCTTACCAGCAACTACAAAATATGCATGCCCAACGCCAGGAACCGTTTAAAAAATGCATATTTCACTTATTTTATGTTTTTAGTCCGCTCGGCTATCTTTACAAACTACGGCCCCTCTTTCAAAAAACCTGAATCCGCCCCTGTTTATAGCTGACTATGCGGTTGGCTTTTGCTCATTGTTGAATGCCGTATAGTGACCTATAGTCGTTAATTTCTGTGTCATTTGGTCTCTTTGAACAGTTGTCTCATTGGCAATTAGACCACATCTTCATATATGTAGTCAAAATCACTGTAAAGAACTGATGAGAACTTTGACTTGTTACTTCAAGGAACTAGCACTTTAACCATGGAGTACAATACACATCAACACGTCATTGTTGAGAAACAAATGAAAGCCTTGCTGTTGTTTGGAAATTACCGTTCTCATTCATTTGAAAGAATGTTTTTTACTCTTTTTTTTTTTAAAGATTAAAGAAAACTGGGGGAAAAATTAGAGAATAATGCGTAAAAAATCACTTTTAAAGAATAGACTTATTTTTTGAAGATTAGAGAAAAAAGGGGTGAAAATTAAATGTTTACAGAATAACAGACCCCCCCATTCAGACCCTCATTTATGTTGCTAAAGATATTAAGACTTGTACAAGCCTTTTATAGAGAAAAAGAGCACATTTCGAACATCCCTCTTTCTAGTTTTTATTGATACTGTAAGTGTTTAAATTTCGAAGATGCTCCTTGGAATTATTCTCAAAAAAGCTTTTAAGATACCCTTTTTGAAAAAAAATGGTTGGTTTGATGGAGGAAATGTTTATGTATTTAACGTAATAATTATTTGAAAAGACCTCAAAATTACTGTAACTCGTGTAATGATTATTTAGGTTTTAATTACAGATGTACTTTGCATATATATATATATATATATATATACATGTACGCAACATGACAAATGTAAACGCAAAATGATCATATTGATCTCTCACTGTCCACTCCCATTGATTTATAAATCTTTTTTTTTTCTTTTTTTTTAAATGAAAAATAACAATGTCTGTAAACTGCAATGCATCAATTCGAATATTAAAAGCCCTAAATGTAACAACATCTTCGGGTTCAAGTATAAACGTAGGTTTGAGTGGCTCTGCAAAAACGTGTAAAGGCGAGATAATTTGGTTAAATTTATCATCATTCCTAAATACAATGTAACACATAAAAAAATCAAGCACCTTCTTTCAGTCATTCGTCGTTCACTTCCATGTCTTATAAGCGAACACCCATAAAAAATCTTGTACTTTTCATACATGTTGTAGTTTAAAAATGCATGACATAATCATATATATGATAGACCGTAATAAGACAATATATAAAAATCACAGTGAAAACATCTTTTAAAAAGGTATGGGATTTCACAAAATAATTTAAAACCCCGTCGTATGTTTGCGCCTATCCCAAGTCAGGATCTTTAGCCTTTGTTAGTCTTTTTTTTTTTTTTTTTTTTTTTTTGGTTTATTTGTTTGTGTTTGGGATCATTGTGGCGTCCCTTTCGCTGAAATAGTATACGTTATTGTTAAGAGCCAACCGAAGAACGCCTCCGGGAACGATAATTTCTCGCTGCGTTAAAGACCCATTGTTGGCCTTAGTCTGTTTTTTTCTTTTTGGTCGGGTTTTTGTCTCTTTGACACATTCCCCGTTTCCATTCTCTATTCTATAGTAGTGTCCAGTCATGTAGTTCTTCCAAAAGCAAATAACTACAATAACAATAACATTAAAGTTTTTATAATTAATGTGTGATATGAATGGAAATGTTAAAGTAGATTGAGTGTTCCAGATATTGCACGAGATATTCTCTTCCTACAATTAGTACATAAAATAATTCATGACGTTAATTAATGAAATTTACCATAAAGTCGTCCATCGATATAAAAGTGTAGCGTCCGATGATATCAGCAGGTTAGATACTTTTAGCTCTGTTAGGTATAACTTCTCGAAATCTATGAAATTGTACTTATTGTTGTTTTGTTTGTATATATTTTTTGGGGTAGGGAGGGGGTATGTTATTCTATTACTAGTACATTGTATATCGTTATACTATATATTAAAATGCTTGTACTATACTGGTTTTATATGGCTCCTACTTGTTTTTACAATTTGTAATTACAATGATCGAGATTTAAAAAGGGAGGATAAAAGTTTTCAAACGCACAAATTGTTTCTGCTTCTGTCGGCATTTCTTTGGTGGTAAATAATGTTAAATTAACTCATTATTTTTTTGAGGCGGTTTCGAACACGATATTTTGTATCAGCATTTGTCTATTTTGAAAAGACTATGCTAACTCTACATGTCTTGTGTGTTCTGAGTCGTTAGTTTGCTGTCTCTTCAGAGTAAACTTCACATCACCTGTTTTTTAAACTCTAAGGGCTAAGGTATGGAAATATTGTCATCCCTGGATTTTTCCCGAAGAACAGTAAACCCTTGCTAAAGTTGGGCACCCGTTTGTCTTTGTGGGATGTATCAATACATAGCCACGTTCGATTGAAATGGGTAACTTTACTTGATGCCTTCATTAGCGAGTGTGCCACGTTCTGTTCTCGTGGAATAACCCTTTAAGGGGATCCGTACGTGGCATGTCGCAAGGTAAAATGTCTACCCCGACGTACCATTGTTTTTCAATATGCTGTCATATAAAAAAGAAGATGTGGTATGATTGCCTATGAGACAACTATCCACAAAAGACCAAAATGACACAGACATTAACAACTATAGGTCACCGTACGGCCTTCAACAATGAGCAAAGCCCATACCGCATAGTCATGCACATTTACCGCCCTTCATCCAATATTGTAGAACCTTTCTATAATGTAATGATTGATAACAGTTCTGGTCCTGAATATGCATGAAATAATTGCCATTGGACGTTAAGCAATAACAATAATGCAATCCTTGTCGACCTACAAAATGTATTAACTGTTAAATTGATTTGGTCCGAAATATGCATTTTACATTAGCAATTGTGGGGACCTTTATAGCTGCTGTTCCAAGGCACCGTGTTGAAGGCCGTACTTTGACCTATAAGTGGTAACTTTGTATACACTGTGACTTAGGTTGAGAGTTGTCTCATTGGCACTCATACCACATCTTCTTACCTATATATTTAACATTATCCACTGGACGTTATTCAAGCAACCAATCCCTTTATTTAAATATAGGATTGTGCTAAATGCAGTACTGCAGCATAGAGGTAAAAGTGTGGAATGGCCTCATGCGTGAAGAATTTTTAATCAATTTTTCATCAATCTCTTTTTTTCCTTTTTATGCAAATATGATATCATCAATACTTTGGGATGGGCTCGACTATAAAAATAATGCAATGGCGGACAATTTTTTTGGAGATTTGTCTGTTTCAATGTGGACGTAGCCGACTCCTTTTTGTAGTTATTGACTGTTTTGCGTTTGCGGGGAAACTTGATTAAAAAAAGAGAGAAAACGCTATCATCAAAATAAGATCTACGCACAAGTTGAATGATCTAAATCATCAGTTGGATCCTATTAGGAGGCTATGAATGGGAGGTCCTTCATTTCTGTATTTTTTTAATTTTCATGCCATTGTTTTGTATTCTTCATATTTTTTGCCTTATTTTCTATCTTTTTTTTTTTTTGATAATTATTCTGTAAACGTGGACCGATCGTGACCCTCTAATAGGAGTTATGGAAATTTAATGACTATTTAGGTCATCATAATTTTGGTGATTGTTGAAAGAGAGAAACTAATTAGTAAAGACGATTAGAAAGACAAAATCTGCAAATAATTCAATGTGATCAAAACTGTAAATCGACTACTTAGGGACGACATCAAAAGATCAATGTAAGATAAAAAACTTAATTCAAATAGTTTGGGGTTGGGGGGGTTGAATTGCTGCAAGATTTGGTTATCCGACATTGATTTTTACATATGTCCATATGGGTCAATCAATTTTTCCCAAACTAAGTTAATAGGGGGGTAGGGGGGTCAGTGAAAACACTATTTGAATTAAGTTTTTTATCCTTCATTGAACTTTTGATGTCGTCCCTTATATAAATATGAGTTATTCTCCTTCAATCACGACTTTTTCCAATTTTGTGTTATGGCTATTGTCATTTAAACTGACATAGATAGAGAGAAACTTGAAATAGCAATTATTGTTAGTCAGATCAACAAATAAGTCATATGGTTGAAATTGACAGTCGCCTTACTTAAATGACAATTTTTACCCATTTTTCCGTTTTCGGCATAGACAAATGTAGAAGCTTTTACACAGCAAAAACAGCTAACCAGTCAGCAAGACAAGATCTATAAACAAGTAACTTGATTGGCCAAAATCGTCAGCTGTTTCCTTATAAAAGTTATTGTCCTTAAGGGAACTTTTATCCTGTAAGCCTTAATGACACTTGTAAGAGTAATTTTCCCTCAATACAATTTGTTTTCGGTTCTTCTCCCCTTCCCTTAGTTTGGCTGAATATGATACAATATATTCACATTACTTTTAAAATGGAGGTTAAGTTAAACGTCAAAGGTAGTACTACAATAATCCGACACAACTTTTAACATACATGCATATTGAGTTCATTAAACGGGCCCTGTTCTGAAAATCAATGCGTTTGAATGGGGACATATGATTGGACACCCCCCCCCCCCCTTAATCCGGGGTTGGAACCCCTATCTTCTAAAATGGCAGGATCCGCCCCTGTATTTCCAATGAATATGCGAACTACTTGTGCATGAATTTAACAGGGCGTATTGTAAAAAAAAAATGAGTAATGTGTAAGATTGTAGACTACGCAATCTAAATTTATTACACACGATAAAGACAAATGAATAAAGAAAAACTGAAATTTAGGATTTACTGACAGAATGAAATGAAACTTTTTACAGATCTTCTTGCTAATATATCAGTACCACTTTTTGTCGCTGGACACTATTTAACCCATACACATTTGTATTTCAGAATTTGAACGATTAAAAACCAGAAACAACGTTGTACATGTATGTGATATTTTGCTAAATGTTAAGTAACTTTAAAAAAACTTTAATTTCAAATTTAAACCAAATCGATCGTATGACTTTAATTTACAAAAATATGTTTTCATTAATAACAATCGTTTAACATTTCCATATAAAGTATATAAAGCAACTTCAAACCTGTTAAATATACTTCAACTATCGGTTAAAAAATTCGAATATATCTAAACACAGGAAATCTTGTAGATTAGGTTCCAATCTACCCAAGAACTAGGCAGTGGTAAAACATGACATATAGAAACCAACTCAAGGTCAACGAGCGGTCGTGTCCTTTTCCACTAGAAATTACCAATTGAGGGGAGCTTTGTTTGAACTCTGTAACTTGCTATCATTCTAACCAAATGTTATCTAGAGATTTTTCGAATTACCAGACACGCTGAAACGAAAGACCTATCACCTTAACTCAGGATGAAGGTACCTTCAAAATAGCATGATTAGGTCGGTGGTGGGTTTTTTTCGGTCATGTTTGGAATTTTTTTCTAAATTGCCTGATTCTTACAAATAGATTTGGAAGATGTGGTGTGAGTGCCAATGAGACAACTCTCCATCCAAATAACAATTTATAAAAGTAAACCATTATAGGTCAATGTACGGCCTTCAACACGGAGCCTTGGCTCACACCGAACAAAAAGCTATAAAGGGCCCCGAAATTACTAGTGTAAAACCATTCAAACGGGAAGACTAACACTGAGGAGTAAAAACAATATAGGTCGATTAATAAAGCTGAATGATTGGTTGCTCCCTAAACGTCAACCCGCAAATGACATGCATATTTAGGACGAGATGCAATGTGGGTCGAATGAAAACAAACGTTAAATACAAATGGAATAAACACTTGAAAGAGATGATATGCTGGAAAAATCCATAAAGAATACCCTACAAGAATAAGGTTGAACCTTAACATATTAACATATATCGTAATGCAAACATCTATAAAAGTAAAACAGATGTGTTCTTATGTTGTATATCAATTTGCATTGCAGCCATTTTTTTAAGTTTCGGACAGGTTTGATTTCCACTCTAATACCGTCATATTTTTTAAAGGAGATTATCAGCAAAATGCACTTTGATACTTTGATTCTTCGATCCTATTTTAGACCCCCTGATTGTAAGGTGGCATGTCTAATCAGTCATGCCCGATAAACTTTTTGTAAAAAGAACCTCAACTAAAAGACCTACACTGGGTTAGTAAGTTCGAGGTTCAATAGGTAAACAAAGGATATCCGATACGAAATGAGATCGTCCCAGGTATCATAGATCAATTTTTTGCGTTAATTAACAACGAAAACGGTTCTGGAAGGTTTATTAAATTTAATACATAATCCGAATTAATAGTATTATATTATCTAAAGGCGATTAACATAACATTAATCGTGTAATAACTAATTTAGTTTGTATAGCCAAAAGCATTGTATTTTTGTTCACTGTACGTGTATATCTGTTTTGGTAAGAGGCGTCCCGTTCAAAATGTATGTCTTTCTTGTATCGAGCTACATGTTTCGCTTTTCTAAATACCCCTTTAATCTGGTTCGGTCTGTTTCTTAATTGTGTTGTAGTTGAAGCCATTAATTTTTGTTATCTTTTACTAAGTCGATAGTACTTCTATTTTTGTTATTTTTAACTATGTCCATAGTACTTCTATATTTTTGTTATCTTTTATTAAGTCGATAGTACTTCTATTTTTGTTATCTTTTACTATGCCCATAGTACTTCTATATTTCTATCAACGAAGCTTACTAATTGAATAGAGGATTGTAATTTTAAACTCACTTGTTGCGGAGCATTGTTCGGAAACTATAGCAACTGCTTTTTCTATTTCATCCGTCTTTGTTAGATTTAATTGTACAACATTTAAGTTTCTAAGATTCCTATTTCTTAGTTCGCATGCTCCTTTTCCATTGAAATTTAATACACCAGCAAACACAATAAACCCAGCATCGACTAGTCTGTTAGCTCAGTCGTGTCCAAATCCTAGAGAAAAGTAACCGACATGAAAATATTAACATGATGGAAATAAAGACAACTCGGACCATGGCAACACGGACCACTTTAGAATATGATGTGTCTTCATGGAGAAGGTAACCTTTTCCCCTTTTCACTAATCAAGCTCACTTTCCGCGATTATCAACATTTAAATAAGTACATTCATTGTAAGTACTTATACATAGCTTTTGTTATTTTGTACTGACCGTTATGGGATATCTGCCACAAACAACAACGGTAATTTTTCCTTATTTGTTGCCGCAAATTGTATGACAGAAAAGTGATATTTTAAAGTTTACTTTATGTAGACTCTGGGTGAATTGACGCTTTTAATATTTAAATATCACCCCTGGTTTTGGTGGGGTTCGTGTCACTTAGTTTTTATAATTAGTTTTGATATTGTGTTTTGTGTAGTGTTGTTTGTCTTTTTCCTTTTGTGTTTTTGCCATGGCATTTGTTGCGATTGATGAGTTTGAATATCACTGTGCCTCTCTTTAATAGACATTTGTTGTTTTTATAGTGATTAAGATGATAACACAATGTTGACTACTGTACCCCTATTTTTGACATATTTACTCTTTGAGTATGTTTGTTTTGTTCACGCATTGTTGACAATGTAATGAAATTTGATGCGACTGTCATATAAGTGAGAGGTTTAGCTAGCTATAAAACCAGGTTCAATCCACCATTTTCTACATTAGAAAATGCCTGTACTAAGTCAGTAATATGACAGTTGTTATCCATTCGTTTGATGTGTTTGGACTTTTGATTTTGCCTTTTGATTTTGGACTTTCCTTTTTGAATTTTCCTCGGAGTTCTGTATTTTTGTGTTTTTACTTTTTATAGACACTGTCTGGTATGCCAATACAGTATGCTAACCAAGATATAATTTAGGTTTTATTCGTGTCATTTGGATGAAGTTTCATTGACGGAATCTACACATCTTCTTATAAGATAAACAAATATCGGAAATATTCAATCCAATGTGTGATGTAGTTTAATACAGACCAATACATGGTAACGGCTCACATGTATCACATCCCGTTATCAGAACAGCCTTTTTATTTACAGGCAAAAATTCCTTGAAGTTTCGTTCCGTAACTTTGAATGCCAAATAAAATATCCCAAAGCAGATCAAACTTATGTAATTCTCAAAGCAAACAATAATTATGCACAACAGTTCACTTGTTGTAAATAATATGCGAGAAATCAAAGTTATATCCATTCTTGAACGTCAAGTAAATCTAGCTATCTAACGCACATACTAGATAAGACACGATCTGGAAATAATTGTATTGAACTAGAATCGTATTATCAACAGTATATCATAGACATGTATTACTGTGGATTTATTATTATTCGTTGGATACCAATTTTCGTGGATTTCGTTGGTAAAGGTGAACCACGAATTCAAATGTTCAACGAACAACATAGTTTCAATAGTTATCGTACGCAGATATTGGGAAAACCACGAAATCAAATATCCACGAATATGCAAGCTTTCAGCAATCCACGAAAATTGATACTCACGAAAATAAATGAATCCACAGTAGATGTACCAAAATCGGTATTATCATTATAGAAGATTTATGATAAACTGGACAAGTCCTTTGTCAATTTACATACTGCCTCTTTAATTGTAATTAGAACGGTTTTGGAACAACTGGTACATGCATATAATTCAAATGATATTCAATGGTATACAGTGTTATGATAGACTTTGATCTTCAAAAGAGGAAGTTTTACTTGGGAAGTGTTACCTTTGATATATAAATGTACAGCAAAAAAAATGTATATCTACAGTAACTTATGTTAGCCCAAAAATGTTAAATCTGCACATTTTTATTCTTCAATCAACGGGATTCGAACCCCTTCTTGTGTGACATCATGACAACACCGTGTTTACTATGTCCAGCGCCATAGACCACTTGTCGATTCATTGAAGTTTTAACCATTGTTTCTATCAAGAGTAAAGTTAACCGCAACTTTGCGACTACTTTAGATTCTATAGGCTTGTATGCAGGTTTCGACAAGACCACGAAATCAAATATCCACAAGCATGCATTTTCATTTATCCACGAAAATTGGGACCCACGAACAGAAATGATTCGACAGTATATTCAAATAAAAGTTTGGTTTCTGAGACTCTCTAGATCTTTGACTGTATCGCACGTAATCACATCAATACAACTATACAAGACAGACAAGAATGAAAATGGATACTGAATGTTCAACCAATTGTTAAAAAAAACGGGACAGCTTGACAGAACAAAACATCCTTCAAATTTAAAAGAACTCTTCAAGTTGCTATAACAATTCCAATACCTAACCTTTATGATGAAAGCTCAAAATTAGATAACTTTCGATAGCACTCTTTTTCTTATTCTAGATTTCAATCCCGCTCCACAAACTTCAGTCGACCAAACTTCAAGTAGCAATCGCTTAATATAAGTTAAATAAGTATGATGTATTTGAAAATATTAATCACCCCATATTGTAAATAGGATATAACATGAATAATTATATAGATATAGTTATAAAATAGGCACAAACAAGAACCACAGTGGCAGAATACGTTATAACCATCATGAAATTATCCAGTCCGTCACACACATCCTTCCACGTTATAAATATATTATCAGTTTTACTTTTCATATTGTCCTTCTCGCCATCTTTGCACATCGGCTTGACGTGGGTAATTCTGTTCCCCCTTTGCCATTTTCCCCCGATAAATTTCAAAAGAATGTTCATTTTTGTCGATTCCTCTCTGTAATAAAGTGATGTTATGTAAATGGTAACAATAGCAATAATTCCACTCAGCAATATAGTCGCTATCATTATGATTAGTAAAAGACTCATTGGATTTGACGCTGCAGGTATAGACGTTTGCACCATGGACAGAAAAATAGTATAAGATAGTAATACTGTCATTGCAAGTCCAATACGTTCTCCAGCCTCAACCGGAAGTAAAAATACCAATGGATTTAAAATACTAAATAAAATGAAAGGACAAATCACTATTACTGTGTAATATAACGGTGAGCGTTTCAGTGTTAGTTCAATTTTAAAAATAGAATATCCGGTTGACGGACTTGTCACAATATTCGATACCAAATCCCAATCAGAGTTTGGTGTGAAGGAGGATAAGTCAATGGAGTTTGAAACTGCTAACAAACGTATGTCCCTCTCATAAACACCCCAGGCAGCAAACTCTAGTTCACATGTTTGTGAATCGAAAGGAAATTTGTATATATTTGTACTACACTTTGAAGATAATACCTCACCAAACGATACAGTCGTAGAGCCATTGTAATCGATTGTCACAGACAGTTCATTACCTAATCCCAAAGGTTGTAATGTACCAACAGAATTTAAAAGTACTAATGTTGGTGTCCAAACGGTTGTTTGTGGCACTATTACATATTCAGCATTGCCATATGAAGAAGGTGTCCATGAAAATTCACCATCAGTCCAGAAGGCTGATATTCCAGCCGCTATCTGCAAAGTCTCTTCCACCTCTCGAAATTGGGTGATTGTCATCAAATGAAATTGCAATGTTACTTCTAACGGAGAAGAGAAATCCGAATTTGGAATTAACGATTTTTGGTGATTCGCTAAAATATCACTGTAAAGTTGTTTCATATCTGATAAAGTTTGACTATTTCCAGAAGATAATATGCAAAGCAAAAACATAAAACTAACTGTTGTATCGATGTACATTGTTATTTACCAATGAACAACACATCTAATGAGAAATGGTGTTAAAAAAATCCTTTATATCCTTTGAATAAGTATGTCGTGTACATAACCTTTCGAATCATTCAAACATTATTCTATTTAAAAAAAAATAGAACAGTAGTGTAATTTCATAAGTGACTAAATATCTTTCAAGCAAGTTATTAAAGCTAAATCACAATTATATTATTAATAAAAGTCCTGTCACGTTATTTCAAAGCGGTTTAAATATTTGTCAATCAATTTACTAATGGGAGACTTAATATCAAATTGATCAATAATAATTTTTACATTTTTGTTTTGGTGTACATGTCAATATCTTTTTAAGATAAAGTGAATTACTAGAACAACAGAAACGTCAGGGTGAGAGGGGTGCTTATTATGAATATTATGTAAACAAACGTGCGACTGTAGATTATTATTAGAAAAAATAATCTCTACTCATATATTGAAGTTTTGTAAAAATAATCCCTACATATATTTATACATATATATATATTTATTTAACCACATCAATACCTATTCATTTAATTCGGTTTTAAAGTGTATAATTCGAAATATTTTAATGATGTACTTAGGTTACTGGTAAGGTTAATGTATTCTTGTCAAATGTTCGGACTCCTTGTTTTTTTTTCTACGATACAGGGTAATATATTTCGCCAAATAACACCCATTTTTCTTTTCATATAAGACTTCAATAGCTCAAAAAAGGTCATTTGCCAAAACTAAAGCAGATTATATATTTCATATCTTTCGATTTGAGACCCAAATAATACCTAGTCTGAATATTTTAATCTTATTTTGTTCTAACTTAAAGTATCAATTTTTAAATTCTAGAGTTGTTTTTTTTTAATTTTACCCATGCTCAGCCTGAACTATATTTATGTGTCTCTATAAACTTTTCAAATGATAATTATGCTAACCCACATGGGTCATCTTTTATGAATAACTTAATATAAATAGGAACACAATGGTTACATACATTTAAACAGAATCTTAAAATGGACAAACAATTGGCATACCATATACTGTGGATCAGGATCTGCTTACTCTTTCGGGGCACCTGAGACTAACCCCCGCTTTTTGATGGGATTTGTGTTTTGCTCAGTATTTGGTTATCTATGTTGTGTTTTGTGTATTGCTTGTCTGTTTGTCTTTTTTCTTTTCTTTTTTAGCCATGGCATTGTTATCTTTTTTTCGACTTATGATCTTGAATGTCTTTTAATTGGTATCTTTCGCCTATTTTTTTTACTAGGGATTAGAATTTTACCTCGATGAAATTGCCACCCAATCATATATTTGATAAATTAAAGGATGCATGGGATTTGTTCACCTGCGTTCATTTTGTCATGAAATGTTCTGTTTACGCTCATGAACACAAATTTTAAGTCTTTTAAGATTAACTAAATAACAAGGCTTATAACACAAATTCTTTAATAAAATGACTATTTACATTTTTTTTAAAAACGAAACAAATAAACGATTCAGGCTGTTCCTGGTATAAGCAACCCTTGATAAACAATAACACAATTTTAACCGTTTGCATTTCAAAAAGCTCAACACGACCGCACACGATCTGATATTGTAACAAAATGGGAGGTTTAACCTGGTTTCATCAGAAATATGGCAGTGATATCCATTCCTTGCGTTGGATGATATAGTCGATTGTTTATTTTTTTCAGGTTTTATGGACTTCTCACCTTAATAAATTTACCTTGAAGATTGTTATTTTTGCTAATAGTTTCATGCAATCTGATTTTGGTCCTTGATCAGATTTCGTCTGAAAAACATTTTTTTAACAATTGCACCTTCCGTCTGGTTTACCTTGACATATCTCTAATATCTTTGAAAATCGAATACCTTATACAACCCTTGAAGAGATTATTGATATGACCAAGAGTAAAGCCATCCCCGAAAAAGGCCTCGGAACTAGGCATGATGGAAATGCATTTCTAAATTTAGAAGATTTCCAAAACAATTTTAATAAAATATGCCAGAACCAAAGTACAAAATAAACCGTTATGCACGTTGACATGTTACATACTAAAGTGATTTCATAATGAGTCGTACAGATCTAAAATGCCGGCGATTAGAACGCCGTCTAAGTATATGAAATAGTCTAATATAAAACCCTTTTAATGACTTCATGCGGTAAATGTAGCCGGTTAAGACCATAAACTAGACCTAATCACAAACTAATAGATATAGGAAGGTGTGGTGTGAGTGCCAATGAGACAACTCTCCATACAAATAATACATTGTTGACCCCGTCGCCGACAATTTTGACTTACCTGATAAGGTTGTATATAACTCAGGTCGTAATAATTCAGATTTCTATCACAATTTTGACCTACCTTGATCGCCTGATACAAAAACTGTGCTACTTGAATAATCAATTTGACGCAGTCAGCATCAGTGCCGAAAAAATTATAGGTTTGAACTAAATCTCCTCTCTGAGGAGCCATAGTTACCGAGTGGTCTACGTAGGTCATCTATGATATCACAAGCCTATCAACAATGAGGTTGTGTATTCAAACCCCGCACATGGCATGTGCGTTTGACTCTATTCTTAAATTGTCTAGGACTATCAGTTTTCCTTTCGAAGATCGATGGTACTTTCCAGGCACACTGGCTTTCTCCCCCGACCTCCCCAATTAAGCCAGCAATCAGATATTCAATCTTATTCTTGAAATAACATCACGTTCTGGTGAATTTATCTAAATTGCATGTACTAACTAAAAGAGTTAAAACCGTTATCATTATATGAAAACTACATATAAATTTTGGAATTGTATTTCGCTATATTGTTTGTGTTTCATTCGTACTGAAAAGAAATGAAAAGTTATGTGAAATAGGAAAAACGTTCAAATGTTACAAGTGAGGTGATACACTATGTATACTGAGTCATTGTCTTTGAAAGAGGATTTCTGCTTATAAGGAAGCTATTAAACTCATTTTCAACTGCTGAAGTTGAACACATCCCTTTCATGGTTGTTCAAACGCCATAGCGAATCAGATATGTGTTAAGAAATATCTGTTTCACAGATGACAACGGGTATGTTTTAATTGTATGTATGATCCAATCCTTTTTTCCGCATACTTTACCGACCAAATACCTGCGTTGTAGCTGTGAGCATTACGACGGGTGTTACATTGTAGAGCAGGATCTACCTACTCTTCCACTCGATGCTTGGTGTGGTTTGTGTTGCTCAGTATTTAGTTAAAAGTTACGTTAACGTTTTGTAAACTGTTAATTATTTATTAGGTCATCTTCTAATATATCAGGTTTTTTAAGTTTGTATTTTAATTTTTCTTAAATGTACTAATCTCGATCATCATTAAAGAGGCATAATTGTTGAATTCGCGTTTCAGAATCTAATGCATCCTGGGTAATATTTTCAAAAATGTACACAAAAACGTCCTGATTGGTTAAAAATGTCATAAGAAATGGAAATTTTACCAATGATGTGACGTTATCATTTTGGGGTACGAACAATGAAATTACCCATAGTCCTTTAGATTCTATAACGGCCAATTGCACATCAGGTGCATTTACATTGGTGCCGTTTAATATGATTAAAAGATATAAATAACTTGCGTATTCAAATAAAATCTTTGGTAAAAAAAATGTATTTTGAATGTCCCTTTATTTGCTCTAAGCTTTTGCAGATTGAAATAACTACTCAGTACTTGAATCCTTGTAAATAATGAAAGTAAGTTATTTGTGAAAATATCCCGCTAAAACTTTTTCTTACCAGACAATTGTATTGCAAGTAAATACATACATTTTACAAGAACAAAAATCTATTGGCTTTTCTACAAAGTACAGAGTAAGCGATCATTTATGAAAATGAGATCTGCAATAATGAATTGTTCTTCAAATTCTGTATTTGAAATATGTTCCTTGAACATTACCCTTTGAAGTATTAATTTTTATAACGGTTTATTTCAGAAAATAAATGAAATCTCACAAAGTAATTAGAAACGCATTAGGATTATTAAAGTGATAATATGTTTAAAAGCCACACAATTAAACCCATTACAAATAACTCAATGAAAAGTTACTACCATGATGGTACTTTTAAGTGGTATATCAATATTAAATTAGTCTAAATGGATTGACCGTCCGATAAATAATAGGTGTCAATGAATGATGTGACGTATAATTATTTTACGCATGCAAATGTTCAACGATGCATGTATTTATTAAAGATTTTGTCACTAATTGTAACTCTTGATTGGTATACAAATAATTTTCTATTCAGTGTATGTCTTTACCAGGGGGACACTTGTGTTGCTCTAGAAAACATATTTCACGTTGTGCTACTTGTCATGTTTGATAATAACATAGATTGTTTTGCTTTTTTGCTTTTTTTGTTTTCATGGTTTTGTTTGTTAAATGTATTTTGTGTTTGTTTATATTATTTGTCACAAACTTATTGTTCAGAGTTTATATGACAATAAATATTTGAATTGAATTGAATTGATAATAACTGTTTTTCAAAACTTAGGTTTTTCTTTAAAAGTTGATTCCATGCATGTTATATGCTATAAATATACACTCGATTTCATAGGATTGCTTCAGTTTTTGTTATTGAAAAATTTAACCGAAAAGACAACGTTGACATTTGCTACTGATGTCAGCTCTACTGCATTTCTGTTTTGTAGTTAAAAGCGTGTATTTCACATTCATTCACAAATTTCAACTATAAAGGAAGATAACTCAATGTATTCTATTGAGTTTCGAGTTCACAATATGCATTTCAACTTATAATGGTCATACAATTGTCCCTTTCTTTTCTCAATTATTTAGGTAATATTCAGTTTTTTGATTGCACAAAAATCAGTCGATAAGTTCGAAAGTATTTAGCAGGCAAACATAAATAACGAGCAACATAAAAAATAATACAAGAGAGTTGTCCCATATCTTGCTAAGGGCTTAGGCCATATATGCCTAGAGGTAAACATCCTTTGTGTTTTGAATAATAGTAACATTTTGTAAATATCTTTTTAAAAAATACACACAAATGACGCAGTTTTTGTTTTATGTCACCAAAGGGAAATTTATTATTTTGCTGGTGACGCCCTCAAGACTGAACAGCCAATAGCAGAAGAGAGAGGGATATCGCTCACGTATCACTTTTTAAACAAAAGTATAGAAACTCCAATAACAATCAGCCACATTATGCTGCTTTTGATGTTAAATTAGTGCATCTTGTATTGATAAATTCCTGCATCTCGTATTGTCTTAGATACATATATCAATTCACTAATTTATAGAATGAAGCATTTGTACTTTTGTTAACTGTATAGTGTTTTTGGACATTGCTAAATATTTTACAGTCTTCCAGTACTGGCATGAAAATACGAATTAAGTGGTAATGAAAGTTAGTTAAATAATATTTTAAAATCTTATTTCATTAAAGAAAGTATACATCTATACATCTATGTCACGCTTATTAAACAGTTTTGAATTTTCAAGTATTTTGGTCTCGAGAATTGCTGAGGAGACAATGATTGGTAGATGTTTTTAATGACGTCTTTAAACCTAATCCATTGACCGTTGGATTTAAACCGATTATTTTAAGATACGTGATTTTTTAATATGAAAAGAAGGAGATGTGGTATGATTGTTAATGAGACAACTATCCAACAAAGTTCAAATGAAGTGTATGTTGTTATTGGTATTAGACTTGCTTTCAAAACATGTACTGTGTTTCTTGAATGTTTTTGATAATTGCTTTGTGCTTTGTATCGATCAAATGAGTAAAGTCATTTTCAACTGATTTTAATTGTTTGTTCTTATGTTGTGCTGTAACATCACTGCCAGCGTAAGGGGTGGATTAGTCGCCTACAAACATGTTTAACCTCGCCAAATTTAGTATGTGCATGTTACAGGTCAAAAGGCTTTTATTTCAGTGGTAGTCGTTTGTTGCTGTGTATAATTGTTGTTTGTTGTTTACTGTTTTGTACAAAAATCAGCCTCGTTTGGATAGCTTGCTATGCAATATTGGTGTTGGTCATTATTGAAAACCATATTATGGTGATATATTGTTTCTAGCTTCTTCGTGATTTTGTTTGTAGTGGAGAGTTGTCATCTTATTATTTTAATATCGTCAGGTGAAGCTAAATATAATCTGGACACTTTTTTGCAAATAGTTCATTTTTCGTCTACCCTCTTTACATACAGAATGTAGTATTATCATTATTACTTGTGGTGTCAGTGTGATTAAATGAGGTTATTTCAACCATTTATCTTTGCATCTCAACCAGAAGCTCAAAAATGGTGCATAAAAGAAAATAGAATTAAAAATTGGAACAGGATAAGCTCTTCGCTCTAACATAACGATATACAAACGGTATACTTATAAAACAAAAGTATATGCAGTAGAATACCGTATTAAACATTATTACAGTCAGAGAGACCAAGGGTAAAGTGTTTTAAACGTTTAACCAGTTGATAGACACCTATACCTATATACAGTCGAACTCTTTATATATAAAGGGTTATATTCCGATAAGACAGACTAACGCACGTAATAAAAGAAGACACGATCTGCAATACCTGGAACCTACTGTACAATATCCAAACACAGAAACGGTTCCATCTTGATTTAAGCTATACATAAGGCTAATGTAATGACTCAAGAACAAATGTTGAAGTATTTTTTTATCAATGTTATTGTCATGCAAAGTATGACTATAAAAGGATGACTGAAAATATCATTTTTGCTTCATTTTGGCAGTTTGAATCATATTTCTTCAATGTATTGCTATAAATGCGGTATCAGTTGTGACTATTTTAGAGAAAACTGTATTTGCGACAGTAAAAATAAGTTTTACGAAGGCTAAGCTAAAATACCATTCTAGTGCCACATATTAAAATGAATTTCATTTTAGTAAATATTTTGGCTAAAAAATTCCATAAATGAAAAAACCACGAAACTGACATATCATCTTTGGCTTCTAAACAATGTGACGTCACAGATATACTCCCGATGTCAAGCATAAACACTAGACGTACGCTTATGAATGGTTAAGATATTGTCAAAATGAAAATTTAAAGGTAAAAAATGTGACTTTTTTGTTTATTTTTTTGGAAATTACATGTCAAACAAATGTGGTTTTCAAAATGGTAGTCTTTCCTTAGTTAAGGTCTGGTAAAACGTGGAATCTAACTCTTCAAAATATATGCAGACGTCCAATGAATATTATCGTTCTAAACGAATTGTATTAGAATGTATTATATCTTTATCCTGATTGTAAACAATTTGTTGTAAGGAAACAGTATGTAAGTGTTAAGGTGGTACCTAACACTACAGGGAGATAACTCTGTAAAAATCAGCAAAACGTTTTAATCACGTTGTATTGTTAGGCAAATATTAAGCTTCTCAATGATCAAAATTAGTGTTTGTCAAACTGCTATATATCCAATGAAATTTTTCCGAGAAAGTGTGTGGTTCAAGGTTTTTTTGGGTTTTTTTTTTGTCTAAGGGTCAAAATAAATATTTTGTCAAAATTTTATAAAAATCAAACGAGCCAAATTTATTTTAATCAAGGTGTTCGGTACCACCTTAAGATTTCTTTATGTATATCCTATTACGTCTATATGAATATTTTGCAAAGAAAAACACGTTTTTCAATGAGAATAATGATAAAAAGACAATTCCGAACCAAAAAGCATGCTTATGCTTGTTCATAGCTAAAGAATGCCGGAAGAGTTTCTTGAATATAATATGTTTTCATAAATATTTCCTTTGTTAGTTAAAGTACAATTTCAAATTCATCTATTTTCTCTTTTTCAAAGTTTTCTCTTTAGTTTAATGTATAATTTGGGATAAAACGTTCAACCGGGAATACCATATTAAGTTATTCAAAGATATTACCATGCAAATGAAAATCGTCAAGATTAAAAATTGGAACACATCTTCTGTGATTTGAAGATATGCATAATTCGTATGTGTTTTCATAATCACTGGGTATTAAAAGGATGTTAGTATTTGTCAATTGATAATTTTGGTATTTGAACTGCGTCCTTCTCAATATTTGTAATTCTTCAACACATTTTTTGAACTCATTAAATTATGAATCATTGTCTCATTGCAATAATCTATAAATTTGGAAGCGAATGCTTTTTTAGTAACTGAAACTTAACATACTTATCTAGTTAGTCTTACATCTGGAAATGATCAAAAAGTTAACTTACAATTATGAAAAATACTGTTATCAAAAAAAGCATTATAATGTACGAGACAATCAAAAACAAAATATCCAGTCCATAACTTACATCCTTCCAATTTACATTTCCGTGTGGAGAAGAAGTTTTACAAATTGCAGGTTTTTCATCGGTAATTGGAACTACAGTAACAATATTGTCTTTTCGGGTCCATGGTAGTCGAGATCCAATCAGTTTCCAAAAAGCATTCATTTTCTTCTTGTCTTCTCTGTAGTAAAGATACGATATGCTTATGGACATAACAACTATAACACCACTGATTACGATAGTCATTATCATTATGATTAACAAGTAACACATGGGATTCGACGAGGCTGGTATAGCTGCAGAGACTAAGGTAAGGAAAATGGCGTATGACAGAAGTATAGTCATACCAAATCCTATGCGTTCTCCGGAGTCAACAGGAAGTAGAAACACTAGCGGGTTTAGTAAACCAAATAGAATGGTCGGACACACTACCATAACACTATAATATAAAGACTCTCGTTTGATTGTAAGAAAAATCTCAAATGTGGAATACTGGTTCCATATCACAGCCCGTGAATGATATGATGTAAGATTCCAGTTGGAGTTTGGTGTGTAAAACAACATGTTTATTGGATCTGAGCTTTCTATTAACACGGCAGTTTCTGCTGAAAGTCCCCATACCGCGAACTTCAAATTACATGTTTGTGAATCGTAAGGGAATTTCGATATGTCCGTAGTACACTTAGCTGACAATATACCACCTAAACTCAAGGACACATTTCCGTCACTGAAAATAGTAGCAAGATTGTCTGTATTCCCTTCAACCGGTGATAAAATATCGACGGCGTTTACTAAAGTCATTGGAGGCTTCCAGATGTGTTTACTTGACACAATAGTGTACGGTATGTTACCATAGGAACTAGGATTCCATGATATCCCAGCATCATTCCAATCACAATGCAATCCACCTAAAACTACAATAGTTTCATCAATTTCTTCAAATTTAGTGATGCTCATCAGATAAAATGTCATTTGTATCTGTAACGGCGTGCTATGATTTAGATGCGGTATGACCTCTTTTTGGTGATTAGCAAAAACATCGACGAATAATTGCTTTTCATCGGAGAGGTTTTGTCCACTGCAATAATTCAAGACAAGAATGACCAAAGTCGAAAATAATGATATGGTGAACATGGTCATTCAGACTTTATCCAGCAGCAACAGAATTAATTTCAGCAGAAGGACTTTGTCCACTTACAAATGACGTAAGTTAAAAATAAAAATACGTTCAATATGGTCATTCAATCAACATCTAGAATCGTTGCTGTGAGGATATTTATCTTGAAAGTTAAAACTATTAGCGTTCGAACTAAGCAGCCGATTATTTTGAAAATGAAAGAAAATATCATGTTTAATTAATACATTGTAATAAAACATAAATTAGGTTCTATACAAATATTTAAATAGGATATTTTATATTTTGATGTCAATAGTCTTTATAATATAACCGTTGTGTAAATAGTGAGTTAATAATTGTTATTGCTTCTTCGTTCAGTGGAATCAATTTTAGTTGAAGCCTTGATGAATAGACACCAATTTGCTGCATTCAAGAAACTTTCTGCGTCAGCTAATATTTAACCCAAGAAATAATTATCTATAATATTTATCTTGTTGATCACTCATTCTGCTTTCGTCATCAGTGGTTTTGTTAATTTGCTTGATTTGTAAAAAAAATATTACCGGTATATCGGAAATTCGAAGACAAGTTAAAAGTAAGAATGGGATTGTAGACAGTGTAAATTTGCATATCTGTATAGGCGATAGAATATAATCATACCATACACTGGTCTCTCATACAAGTGAGAGATTCAGCTAGATATAAAACTAGATTTAATCCAAAATTTTCTACAGAATGAAATGTCTGTACCAAGTTAGGAATATGAAAGTTGTTTCCCGTTCCTGTGATGTGTTTGGGCTTTTTATTTGTCTGTTGCTTAGAGACTTTCCGTTTTTAATTCTCATTGGAGTTCGGTATTTGTGTTACTTAACTTTATTACTCATTCTGCGTTCGTTATCAGTTGATAGGTGAATAATTGTGCACTTTGTGTTAAAAGCATGAAATTTGGCAGGAACCTCATTTGGACCATTCTAAACAAATTTAGCTATGGAGGCAAGCTTAATTTTTCCAACTTCCGGTTTTATCATCAAAATGGCGGACAAGCATTTAATAACTAGATATGGTTATTTATTTCTCACAACTAGTAGTTAAAAGTTGCTAGCTAAACGGTAATATTACTGTGTATTCATGGATTAACATAGAGTAAGATATTGGTGAAGATCTAGGGATATTACACTCAGATTTTTTCACTTCCGGTACAAAATATCACAAAAATACAGGGGCAAAATACATATGTTTTAATGAAAATAAGCAATGTTGTCCAATAAAACATACTTTATGACCTAATAACACTATGGGTTTGTTGTCAAATTCACATATTGAGAGACTTGTCATTCACATTCGCCACCACATGCACACAAGGCAGTGCATGGGAGGGCAGTCTGTCCACATTTGCATCGACCACGACATCCCCGTTTGCATCCACAGTGAATTAACTCTTGACATGACGAAGATGCCTCTGATATATCGCTCCAAAACGGTTGCCATTGATCGCTTTTGTCTTTTATCCAACCAAATGCATTTGGGCTAGGCAATTGTGGTTCCAATTTGAGACATTCACCCCAAACAATCCCACCTTGGTAAATGGAACGTTTGGTGTGCTGAAAAAGAGCTGATTGCGTTGGTGGAATACCTTCAATGGACCTGCCTTTTTGAGCGAAAAGATGTTTACGTGCCTCATTCACCTTCTCTGATATATTTGTTCGATCATACATCAGTATTACAAACCGTTCAATTAATGGCATTATAGTGGTTTCAACATTCACAGTCCTTGGTTGGTCTCTCATTACTATGAATGGTCTTGTGACATCATTGAATGCCATCCATGTATCCCATGCTGTTTTTTTCCCTTTACCCGCAAACGATGAGACGGTATCGCATCCAGTGAAGGCATGAAAGACAGGCAATGCATATGCTTTTTCTAGTCCTAAAGTGTTAGCTAGCTCATGAATAGAAATGTATCTGAAGTGTTTCCCAGTCCCAAAGGCAACCCATATTTCAGCTGCATTTATCGCATGAAAGCAAGACACAACAATTACTACTACATCGGTATCCACTGTCCGAATCATCACTCTAGTATGTCCTTCTTTAATGGCATCTGCAATATGCACCATGATTCTGGTATCAGCTTCTTCCTGATTGCAAGGTGCAAGGCCTAACATGTCATCACGGGGTGGATTACACAAAACATGCTGTCCATCTGTAGCAATTATTGTCTTTCCAAAAATGTTCTCATCCATCAGTTTATGTGACAGAAAATGAAAGAGCTCTGTTTTGTTTTTATGTTTGAGAAAAAAAGGTTCTTCCGGATTTTGGACGGTTCTTACTCCTCTTACTCGTCAATCTTCAGATTAAAACTGTTTCCTTTTTGTCATGTTATTCATGAACAGTATATGACAGTTTGGAGTTAATTGCATAGAATCATAGTAAAGAGTCTAAAAAAGTCACTGTGATCGGAGAAAAAAATATTTTGGCACAAAATCGTAAATTTTTTTTTTTCTAGCTCCGGTTGCCACTATTAATACCATTACGGACAATAACTACCCCTTTAAGCGAACCCTTTATCAACCCCAACTTTTCATACGAACTGGCTCTTTATACATAATTCGTTTAGTATAATATCTATTTAACAGTGTAAGTATGTGTACATTTTTTAAAATATCTCTTTTTAAATAACAAATACGACACTTTTCTTAATTATGTATGTTGTTTATGAGTTCAAAATCTGATTGATAGTATTATTATTTGTATCATTATTACAATTATATTTCATCCTGTAACTATCTTTTATGTTTTGCTTCTGAATATCATGAATGTTTTAAGATTCTTTTATATGAATAGAAATGAGTTATATGCCCTTTAATAAGTTCAGATACGAGTGTTGTGTTTTCATAAGTAAATTAATATTCTTTTATTAGTATTATGCACACTTCATGACAAAATTAGTTTGAATAAATATCTATGCGTTTCTCGCAATTCAATGTGTAATTCTAAAATATATGTCATATATTAAGTTTTCTTAATTTCTGATTTTCCTACAATGAATCGTCATGACATGATCATATTTGCCAAGAAAGAATGATATAATTGTCGGAAGACTATTTCAGTTTAGGAAGCATACCGAAGAATCATCGGCAGTTTAATTCATGTTATCTTTTCATTGAAATTCTGTAGCGTTGAATTTGTTATTAGTAATTGAGAACATCGTTTTGTCCTGTACTATTGATTCTGTTGCAGTATGAAATCGTCACTAAGGTATACGACTGATAAAGGAGTTTGGACGGCATGATTTCTTATCAATAGGTCCAAGGACACAGTTATCGTCCTTTGGTTTTCACGAATATAGTCCCTAGTGTAAACAGTGTATAACCTGCATGTTTTATTTGATACGCTTTCCCAATTTATTTCTTGATATTAAATGCATGAAATATTAAGAAGGGATATGTAATTACATGTTAAAAAAATTTGGGTGATGTATCTTTATGTTAAGTAGTGATTTGGTCCAGTGTTAAAAGGTCAAATTTTATTACCTCTGAAGCTGTCAAACTGAATTTCACACCCCCTTAACACAGAATTGTCAATATTTTGAGTTAGAGCTGGTAGAAGTTTCTATAATTTTGATATTATTTGTCTCATTGGTAGTACACTACACTGTAAAAAATCTTTTCAAGAAAGAGCAGGTGCGATTTTTTTAATTTGAATTTAGTGTCTAAAAGAAATGCACTACGAAATATCTGTGTTCTCGGGCCAGTATGTTTAGTTTGCGCTCAGTAATTTAAATAACTACTTCTACGGTATAACTTAATTTATTGATTTGTCTGTCTGTGTTACACTTTGTTAATCTGCAATTGCGTTTGAAACGTCCAGACTCGTTAACAAAACATGAACTTTTGCAATTTCTATTTGAATCTGAATGAATTTTTAGGTGACAATCCAAAACATAGACGTTGATATTTGTGCTAAAGTTTTTTGTAGTTGTCAGCCCAAAAAAAGTCTTCCGTGTAATAAAATTAACGGTACCAATTTTCTTGCACCAGATGCGCATTTTGACAATACATGTCTCTTCAGTGATGCTTGTGGCCAAAATATTTGAAATCCAAAGCTTATATAAAGATGAAGAGCTACAGTATAATCCAAAAGGTTCAAAAAGTATAGCCAAATCCGTGAAAGGAATCAGATCTTTGCATGAGGGAGATACATTCCTTAATTTATAATCATTTCTATCATTTTGTAATAGCAAATTTTAATAACATAAAAAATCTCACAAAGGTGTACTGATTTGCTTGTACTTATTGTAGCGTTATTTTAGAGTAAAGTCCTTTACCTCGACTGCTTGTTTGTACACTTTGTTATTCCATTGATCGAGAATCAAAAAGAGAGATTTGAGATCCAGCACTATAATAGTTTTCCAACCTTATATATATAAATGTGCCTTTCCCTACGAACCTTGGCTGTGAGTGTCTTCTGTCATATTTTAGTGCTTTTTTATTTTTCTGGAATTTCTGTTATTTGTCAATCGTTTATAGTGCTGTCAAAATATATTCACACATATCAAAGAACTGTTCAGAGCTTGAGTTCTTGAATTTACATCTGTCTTTCGTTGAAGACTGTTGAAGTACAATGTATGCTGACCTCCATTCATACTTCACTAGACTACTGAAAATTTAACAAAACAAGAGCTTGATTTTTTTTTTTTTATTTGAGTTTTATTTGAATGTACCTTTTATTTATTTCAAGCGCGTTGATCTTAATTTCAGTAAATGAAACACAATCTTTGACAGTTACTGAAACCAGATTCCGATTGTGCGAAGAAGACACCATTATAAATATGTGCCTAGAATTTAACATTTCAAACAGTTGTAGTTGTAAGAAATTTTTAATTTTCTGAAGTTTTTATAAAACAAAATGAATTTAAATTTTAATTTGTATTTAATACGAATCACATGATTCTTTATTTTTGTCTACAATTTAATACACTTTGCTATTCAAATCACAATTCCATATGAATTAGAGGAAACATTAGTTAACCGAAACGTTGGAATGTGTAGAAAATTGACAGGAGAACCCTATACCGTTAGTCGGGAAAGTGGTGTAACAGCACCAAAACAAACTTTTAATTCCCGTCTGAAATGACCCGTCACAACACATCGGCTGGTTGCACAAACACAAGTTACCTTTACCAAAAGAAACAAACACAAATAAAGCTTGGTCAACAAATTACAACTTAAATTGTATAAATGAAGGTCTTTCAGACTGCAATACAACTGTATTAATCCGTTACAAGTGAAACATCCAACATATTTAGTTTGAAAACGTCATGAATAGTCTTGTAAAGCAGTACCGTGTGCAATACCTAAATATAGAACCGAAAGTGCAGTTTATGGGCTAGTACATGTAGTATGTTTTCAGTGACTAACTTGGACTTTTAAACAGCTTTTAATAAAATGGTTCGCTGAGAGCAGCCTGATACGACCAATAGTATTCAAGCTTGATACTGTCTGAATTTGATTGTTATAAAATTTTTGACATAATATAGGATTCTGACACTAAAAAACATCTATTGCACAATACTGTTCCTTCGAAAAAAATTTAAATTTTAAAAATTTTGAAGAAAAAAAAATACGAACCCCTTAAACCCCCCCACTACTTTTTGAACCCCTTTGGAGTAATTACCCTCTAACTCATTCGCAACCTCCTCTTTGTAGTATGGAACCTTGTAGTACAATTTTAGAGAGATCCATTCAATTAAACACAAGTTATTGTCTGGAAACTAGAAAAAAATATTGTTTTTGGCCCCTTTTTTGCCCCTCATTCCTGCATGTTTTGGACAAATACCCCTAAACTCTATCCCAGCTATCCCTTCATGATATGGAACTTGTAGTACAATTTCAAAGAGATCCATACACTTACACATAAGTAATTGTCCGGAAACTACACAAATGCCTGTGTTGGTCCTTTTTGGCCCATAATTCCTAAACTGTTTGTACTATAACCCCCAAAATCAATCCCAACTTTCCTTTTGTGCTATTAAACCTTCTTGTAAAATTTTATAGAGATCCATCTCAAACTAAAGTTATTGTCCGGAAAACCAATGTGTCTTCGGACGACGACGACCACGCTGACGACGCAGACGACGACGACGACGACGACATCATAGCATTAAACGATCCCAAAATAAATTTTGCGGTCGTATATAATCTAATTTCTTTAAAGGGGCATTAGCTCCGAGTTCGCAAGTGAATAACTCGACCTCATTAAATCAATTTCCATGTAAACTTCAATTGAACCCGTTAATTAGAAATGCTTAAACTAGGGTGTTCAGCTATAAAAAGAAAAGAATGTCAAAATTGGTATTCAAATAAAACCAGGGTAAATTACTAAACCATTCGGTTGACTTATTTAATATATAAAAACTCATCATTATACAGATCAACATGATTATTAAAAAAAAAATCTATAATAATTTGATTTCAAACAGACTATAGAAAAATCCATTTGAACGAGTTCGTTATCTATTTATATTTATATAAAAAAGAATATGGGGTTTGATTGTCAATGATTCACAAGAGACAAATTGACACAAAACTGAACTACTATGATTCACCATACGGCCTTCAACAATGAGCATTTTGTCTTTTCGGGGCCTTTCATAGCTGACTATTCGGTATAGCCTTGCTCATTGTTAATTAAATTATATATAAATATACTAAATAAATAAATGATTTTGAAAATACATTGAAGGTATAAAAATTCATGAGAATTCCGAATGCAATTATGTTATATCCGGGCACTCTGGTTCTAAACCTTGGTTCCATCTGGGTTTTCTGGTTCTGAACCTTGGTTCTTTGGTTCGAAACCATGGTAACTGGTTCAACATCCGGGTTGTTTGGTTAAGGCAACACAACTTCTTGGTTTCATCTGGGTTCTATTCTAGATCATTCTTATGTTCCCGTTGAACATAACAAAAGATAACCGCAAGTCTCCGAATAAAAAGGTAAAGTAGGTCAAAGACGCTAAAATTATTTTATAACATTAAACATTTTAGCATCGACGGTAAAGGAAGCCATAAGGTATTTATCTTCTCATTTTTATGATTTTGATAAGGAAACTAGATAAAAAATAAAGCATCGTATAGATTTTTAAAGCAAACCGAAGTATACAGTACACCGAACATCCTTTAATTTAATTCAGTCGTTTTGTTTTCTTTATTTTTTCCTTTACTCATCCCTTATTTACGTAAATATGTCTAGACAGTGGCGGATCCAGAACTTTTCTTAAGGGGGCCCCGCGCCAGTCATGCTTCAATGATTCCCTATATAATCAACCAAATTTTTCCCACGAAAAAGGGGGGGGCGCCTCCCCCCTGGATCCGTCTATGCTAGAAGTTTTAAAACCACGCAATTAGGACATGTTGTTTATATGGCTAACGATATGTGCATCTAGCCATTCTTGCATATATATTTGATTGCATATTTATTATCAAGTTCGACTGAATTTTATTTAAATGGCTTTTTAATAATGTCAGATTTGAAAGAAATACATGTGGAGTATATGTAACAAATCTTTTTGTTCAAAACAGAATGTTAAAAGACATATAAAGGAAAGTGATGATTAATAAGTTGGTAAGCTTTAATTAGTTGGAAAAAAAGTTATAAAATATAATAAAATGTATAATAATGTACAATAATTTGTCAAATTTGATACTCATTTAGTCAGTCATTGTGAAGGGCATGCATATAATCATTCGGCCAAAAATAAAGAAATCAAAATTAAGATTGAATATTTTTATAATAAAATTATGTGTACATGTGTTAATGACAGTGCTAGTGGGATATGTACCACCAGCACAATAGTCAGAACTTCTGTGTTGGCGCCATGATTTAGGGGCATAAAGAGTAACACGAGTCCGTCTGTCCCGAACGTCTCATAAAAAACGGGTTCCACTCTCCTAACTTTAGTTTGCCTCAACCAAATACTACAAAACTTATACACACTATATAAAAGAAGCTGGTGCATGAGTGCCAATGAGAACTCTCCACAAGAGACTAAATGACACAGAAATTAACAATTATTCAATGTAGCCTAGGTCACCACACGGTCTTCAACAAATGAGCAAACAAGAAACGAGAAAACAAACGGTCTAATTTATGTACAAAAAATAAACGAAAAACAAGATAGGCACAAGCATATAAAATAAGGCGGGGTTAAACATGTTAGAGGGATCCCAACCCTCCCCCTTATGTGGCATGAGTGCCAATGAAAACTCTCCACAAACGACCAGATGACACAAACACTAACAACTATAGGTCATATTCAGCTTTCAACAATGAGCAAAGTCAATACCGCATATAGTCAGCAATAAAAGGCACTGCAATGACATTGTAAAACAATATTCAAACGAGAAAATAAAAGAACAAATTTATGTGCAAAAAATGAACGAAAAACAAGTGTGTAACACTTAAAAAACGACATTCACTGAATTACAGACTCCTGACTTACCACAGGCACATACATTCCGAATAAGGCGGGGTTGAACATGTAAGCAGGATCCCCACCTCAACACAATATCAAATTTCAAATTTTTAAGTGTCACTTTAACTGTTCAAGAGTTATCATGTCCCTTTAAAAACATAAGAAGTGCTGACTCTTTTGTTTCCTTTCTCTTAAATAAGTCTGACTCAATCAAATGTTAGGAACCTTATACGCGATTCACATTACCCCATAACACAGATCTATTAAGTTCGATATTGGGTCCCGATGGCGTCACTGTTCATGAGTTTTTATATGTAAAAAGTTGTGGTACGAGTACCAATGATACAAATGTCAACCCGGAGCCTTGGGATAGGAAAACTGCTAATTCTATTGTTTCCGTTCTTTAATTTTAATTTGCCTCAACCAAATGTTTTGAAACTTATTCACAATGCTTATGGTCACAAAACGGTCAAAATTACGCGAATCCTGCATCTATATGCGGCAGTTTACTCATGTTTTTCACAAGCAGGGCCATTTATGGTTAATAGACATATTCTACATTTATTTCAGTAATCAGCTTATTTACTTCCATTGAATTCTTCTTTAAATAGACTGAACTTGCACATTTTTTCAGGATCTCGGTGCAGTTAGTAACAGACAGTGATATTTCAAGTTAAATGTGACCAACTTAACAAAGTGTTTCACTAGATTGAGCTCTCTGTCTAAGTGTACTTTAAAGGTTCTTAGCATTGAGTTCAGTTTATTGTTATGCGTATACCTTCTGTGTGAATTTTTATGATGTAAAAGCAGACTATCCATACATACATGTCTATGAAATGAAATCTAAGGTAAAATGATTGAAACATTTTGCATTATCTATCACACGATGCTACTGAAGAAGTAAATTGTCTCACTTGATATACACTGAAATTAAAGGATTTAGTTTCATCTGAACCAATTGAAACATTCTTAAAAATTTAGAATGGAAATGTGGAATGTGTAAGAGACAGTAACCATGTCAAAAGAGCAGAAAGCAGTCAAAGGCCACTAATGGGTCCTCATAGCTTACTATTCGGTATGGGCTTTGCTCATTGTTGAAGGCCGTAAGGTGACCTATAGTTGTTAATGTCTGTGTTATTTTGGTCTTTTGTGGATAGTTGTCTCATTGGCAATCATACCACATCTTTTTTTATATCTTCAACAAAGCGAGAAAATCCCTCGCCCATAGTTCAGATGACCCTTAACAGTACCAATTCAAACTCCAAATCATAAAATAAACTTACAATTAAAAACATACAAGACAAACAAAAACCAGAGACTCCTGACTTGACGTCAAGGTAATCATAGTACCAAGAGACACATCCAATATGCAAAGGTCAAGAGTCAAAAAGTCATAGTCTGGTCAAGAGATCCTTGTCAAAAAAACAAATACAAAGCGGGTTTTGAGAAAAGGGTCATCGTGGTACACAAAATTAACAATATATCTATATATCTATATATCTAATATATCTAAGAAGATGTGGTACGAGTGCCAATCATACCGTTAATTCTCCATTTAATTCAAACAAAATATACAAGTTTTACATTGAGGGCAAAGGTCAAGCTCACATGAAGTTTCTCGTGCCAATAGACTCATCATCTTATGACAATACATCTACATGCCACATATTCAGAAGCAAGGTCAATTGAAAATTATATTTTGAGGTCAAGGTAATATACTGAGGAACACACTGCAACATGATGACACACCCAAAGTGCATACATGTAGGTCAGGAGTCAAAGTCTGATCAAATGTTCCATGTAAAAAATACACACAGCAGTCTTGCACGAAAGCTCATCATGGTACACGTAACAATGTCTTATGTCATGATGCACTACACATGCAAAATATTGAAAACCTAGGACAGAGACAGAAACACAAGACATATAACTAAACTCAATTGAATGGTTCTTGTATTGCAGGTCACTACAATTGCATTCAACAAAGAATATAAATTCTCGCAACAATGCAAAGTTAAACCCGTCTTTCACTAAAGTTTGAGCAGGATTTTTTGCAATAAACGCTTGCGTTAAACAATGGAAATTAAAACTGTATATTTATATAAACTATCAATCTTGTTTAAACATAAATAAATATATTTAAATTAAATTAACAATGAGCAAGGCTATACCGCATAGTCAGCTATAAAAGGCCACGAAAAGACAAAATAATGTTACACAATTCATGAAAACTAACGGCCTATTTTATGTACAAAATATAATGAACGAAAAACACATATGTAATACAGCAAAAACGACAACCACAGAATTACAGGCTCCTGACTTTGGACAGCCACATACAGAATGTGGGGTTAAACATGTCGGCGGGCGTCCAACCCATCCATTATACTTGGGACGTTGGTGTACATGTACATTTTGTAACAGTAAAACATAAGAACTAACTATAAAAATAAGTTGAAAAAGCTTAATTCATCGGATGGATACATCTATAAATACATCTAAAGAAAGAAAAAAAACACAGAGTGGACTTGGCACGGTACCAAACAACAAAAGGATATCTTTGTTTATGTTTATATCGGGTTATATGATCGTCGGCTGTCTTCGGACGTCACCTCGATTGTTACTTAGATAGCGTCTAGACTTAAATACCCAGAAATGCTGAGACATATTATTGAGTCCGAGAAACGTAAATTGTTTATTTTAGACTATCTATTATTTTTATATACGTTTTAGTTTGTTACAAATATATAGATATCAAATATGAGAATTTGAGTCAAATCAATGAACGTATTTGACAGCTAATGCCACTGTAAAGAACCATTGTATAAACATGGCAGGATGTTGGACCATAAGTGTTATTAAAATGGTTAATTTCTGCGTCACTAATGCACTTTTGTTGCAAAAGGCATTTGTCCGTATGTACCTTATCGTACCTGACCATCATTTTATATAAACGTCTGGTTTCTTTATTCTTGATCCGTATGTTTGTCTAGTCGTTTTTAATTTGTTCGTTAGTACACTGTTTCTAATTTTCGATTTTTAACTCCCTCTTCAATAGATACATTTTCAACAGATTAATTATTGCTTGATTACTTATTGTCACGAAATTTGAAAATATCGACTAAAGAGATAAACTAATTAAGTTGATATTATAACCGTAAGTGATTTTTAATCAATTTTAATGTGCACATAAATACCATTTAATTTAGATTTTATCGACGTAAGCAAACAGTTTAGAAATGAGACTGTGGATTGCAAACTAAATCTTCATTAGATTGAATATAGAATAAATCATCAACCAAGAAGTCAGTGCCTCCGTACTAACGTGCTTTATATAAAAAAAATTACAAACTTTTCCAAAAAAGTTTATTACTATTAAAACTATTAGGAACTAAGGTTTCAATTCCATCGGACATGTACCAAGCTGACCGTAGATTTTGGTTATTCATATAGATCATAACGTTTCTACGTATTTATACAAGTCATGTTATGCTATAAATTAAGTATTTTGATTTGTGGATTCTTGGTAAAGGGAAATAAAGAAGAGAGTACAGGACGCATCAATTTATATTTGAATTATTTCATTTTGCCGGGATGCAACATGTCTTTTAATTGGTTGAACGTTTTTTTTTTGGTCTATCATCTTATAGACATTTTTTCATGTGACCTCGGGGTTATTCTTTATGTTCTTTCTTCATAGACAGAAACAAAAATTGGTCATTTTTTAACTGTTTATTTCTTTGACAGGCACTTGGTCGATACAATTGCTGGCGGACTGTTAGTCCATGTAGGTAAAATCAGGTCAGTAGTCAGTGCGTCAGTACGAAATGATTTATAAAATTGGGAATGTAAATGGGGAATATGTCAAAGAGACAATAATAAGATCAAATAACAGCCGAAGGCCTCCAATGGGTCTTCGACACAGCGAGAAAATCACGCACCGGAGTCGAGCTTCAGCTGGCCCCCTTACTAAAAATGTGTACTAGTTCAGTGAAAATGGACGTCATATTAAACTCAAAAACATATAAAGGAATTTTTCGAAAAATCATAACATACTCTACGAAAAACTCCCCTATGACAAATCAAAAGTTACCCAGAAACTATGGTTCCAACTCCCTGTGCAAAAGTTAACATCAGTTAAACTTCGCTATTCTTTTTAAGTCAGTCTGTTCATATAGCTTCTAACGTCAAGGTATATTTATAAAACACCCTTTCAATATTTAT
This sequence comes from Mytilus edulis, assembly GCF_963676685.1. Taxonomy (NCBI): domain Eukaryota; kingdom Metazoa; phylum Mollusca; class Bivalvia; order Mytilida; family Mytilidae; genus Mytilus; species Mytilus edulis. The sequence continues at coordinate 59,196,162 of NC_092353.1, read as the reverse complement.
GGATTTGAGCGTTCCTAACCATACAGGGTAGAAAAGCGCTTCGGACGCAAGAACTTATATAGTGTCATTTTCTTAACTTTACTTTACTACAACTAAACTAAACTAAACTAAACTAAACTAAAAACTAAACTTATAATTATAGTTCGATCTTATGTTGTACTGTACCACCACTGGTCCAGGTTAGGGAGAGGGTTTGAATCCCGCTCACATGTTTAACCCCGCCTCATTCTGTATGTATGTGCCTGTCCAAAGTCAGGAGCCTGTAATTCAGTGGTTGTCGTTTGTTTATGTTTTACACAGTTTTTCGTTCATTTTTTGCACATAAATAAGGCCGTTATTTTTCTCGTTTGAATTGTTTTACATTGTCATTACGGGGCCTTTTATAACTGACTATGCGGTATGGACTTTGCTCATTGTTGAAGGCCGTACGGTGACTTCAAGTTGTTAATTGCTGTGTCATTTGGTCTCTTGTGGAGAGTTGTCTTATTGGCAATCATACCACATCCTCTTTTTTATATAAATAAAACTAAACTAAAGTAAACTAAAGTGCAAACAATTGACGTACAATAAAATATCGAATTGGGTTGAATATTTTTGAACGGAATCCTGAATGACGGCAGTTTACTTCTATTGTTCTAAATTTTAAAGTTCTAATTTAGAATGTCCATGTTCCCAATTTCGATATATCGTAATGACCCTGTTTTATAATTAGTACGTTTATTTTTATGAGGTCGATTACTCATTGAGAAGTTCAGAAAAGAACGAGTAAACAGAAAAGAACGAGTAAACAGAAAAGGGCGAGTAAACAGAAATAATTGTTTATCCTTGGTAATATCTCATTCAAATTCAAGCAAACATGAAAAAAAAAGAGGTGGATGCCTGCAATTAGATAAATTGAAAATGGAGATGAGGAATGTGTCAAAGAGACAACAACCCGACCAAAGAGCGAAAACAACACAAGGCGCTTCATCACAGCGAGAAAATACTGCACCTGGAGGCGAGCTTCAGCTGGTCTCTACACAAAAATATGTACTAATTCAAAGTATAATAACAAATACCGGATATAGTTAGTGTAGGATAAATATCTATATAATAATAGATTAACTTATATCTCTAGAAAATATAGTTGCAATCCAAACGTAAAGGATTTTCTATCTAAACTTTTTAAATCTCAAAATTTTAAATTACAAACAAGAGTTATCCCCCCACCCCCTATAATTAGTTCATAACAATAAGTAGAATTGTATATGTTTTTAATGTGTTGGTTTAAGTGTTCTTGTTGTAGATTAATCAAGAAAAGCGCCTTGTACCTACGACGTTTATGAAGTCTTATTTCAGAATCTGACTAAAGGTGATTAGGATGAGGTTGTCGGATAGCGGGACAAAATAGCCTGAGTATTAACCCCATTATCTATTCAAACTACATGTAGCTTCATTCCTAAAAATGGACAACAAATATCAGTGGTGAAAACAGTTCAAGTTAACCAGACACAAGTTGTTTCCTTTTTCCTTTTTCCTTTTTCGATATTCAAATTTTGAAAAATATTATAAGTCCAAACTGAAACACAAAATTTTTTTTTCCTCAAAAATTTTTTTTCTCAAAAATTTTTTTTTCCTCAAATTTTTTTTCCCTCAAAATTTTGTTTTCCTCCAAATTTTTTTTTTCTCAAGTTACCCTTTACTTCAGGTTGTCTAATGAAGCAAAACATGATGGACAGTCACATGCATTTACAAGAATTACCAACACACGTGATTTAAAAAAAAAAATATCTATCAGCTTGTGTTTCTAAGACCAATGCAATACACATGTCGTGTATGCAGAAAAATTCACAAAGAGAGTTTTCATTCGTTATTTGAGATATTTTTGAAATATTGGTTTTTTTTAAATATGATCAAGTCCTTTAAAGTTACGAGACTAAATATCGTAATATTAATTAACATGGTATATACCAATATGTACATGACTCTTGTTTACATGTACAATCAATTTACTGATCAGCTCCATATTTTAACTATAATTATTGTTTACTTTATTTCAACAAATGCTTCGATTTTTAAAAAAATAAACACTAAGTCTTATGTATTCTGCATTAAATAACTCAATGTTCTGTATGCACTTGGATAAAGTAGGTTCTGTTTATCTCGGGTTCTCATGTGGATTCAGTTATTTGCAAATAGTTCACAAATACAATTGAACATGCCACAATTTTATTCATCAAACACCTTTTTCTTTAATATGAATAAGGTTACTGGGATAACTACAGTATTTGAAGTTTCAAATCAAATTTAAAAGTTATTCTGTCAGAATAAGAGGAATCGGAAGTCAAGTTTGAATCCTACTTTACTATGGATTGGAATCTGATTTGAGGATCAGGCATCGATTAGAGATCGGACGTCGAAATGAGATAATAAAAACAAAAAATAGGGAGAAAATGTGTCGACGTGTAAAATACGCAGGTTTTGATGATGCCTTTACACCAAAGACTGAGGTTCAACTTAATATATAACAAGGCTTCTTTAATAAGTGTCATACGATTCATTTTTATTTTATTATTGAATTTGCTGTTTGTGTCTTTGTTCCAGTAATACTTTTTTAATGGATCTTCGATAGTTTGAATGATTTATTTTCAAACGCAATCATTGTGTATAACATATCTGAACAAAATTAGTTGCATGTGACAAATCAAATGGCAATTTCCGTTACAGTGAAAAGATTTTGACATACTGTCGATATTTTGACTATAATTGCTTACATGTGGCCCGAGAACAAAGTTATTTCGTAGTAGTGCATTTCTTTTAGACAATTAGAGCAGGTGCGATTTTTAATTTGAATTTATTCAATAAATTCAAATTAAAAATCGCACCTGCTCTATCTCAAAAAGATTTTTACAGTGTAGTGTACTACTATTGGGACAAATAATATCAAAATTATAGAAACTTCTACCAGCTCTAACTCAAAATATTGACAATTCTGTGTCAAGGGGGTCTAAAATTCAGTTTGACAGCTTCAGACATACTGATTTTTGACCTTTTTAACTGGACCAAATCACTACTTAACATAAAGATTCAGCACCCAAACTTTTTAAGCATGTAATTTCATCCCCTTACTTAACATTTCATGCATAAAATATCAAGAAATAAATTGGGAAAGTGTATGAAAAAAATTGACTAGTTATACACAGTTCACACTAGGGTTTAGACAACGAAAACCAAAGGACGATAACTGTGTCCTCGGACCATATTGTTGATATGTTTATTTAGCGTTGAGCGCTGTTCCTTTGCTTTTGGTGTTTTTTCTGTGCATGTACTAATTTTGTGTCGTGGATGGATACCCAATAGCCTTAAGTTTGTTTTTCTATTACCTAGACATCCTAACTACATTAGGTTCACATTTTATCTTTTATACATACCTGCTTGGGACCATGGCGTGGATACTGGTTTAGTCGATCAAGTTATTTGTCGTTGAAGATAGATATTTGGTGGTTTCTAAACGTTTTGCCAATTTTTTTTCATAGATACAAGAAGGTGTGGTATGAGTGATAATGAGACAACTCTCTATCCAAGTCATAATTTGTAAAAGTAAACCATTAAACCATAACCTATTTTCCTTTTTCCTTTTTGCATGATGTTTAGTCGTTTCTTTGACTTTCCTGGAACCATGACGCTTTAGAGCTTAATATTTTGTCGATATCAAGGAATGGGTCGTTATGTAATTTTGTTTGTTTATTTTATGACTTAGATATCATTGACATATGTATGCCATCTTCTATCATTACTGTCGATATATAAAAAAGGAGACGTAGTATGATTGTCAATGTCTGAGCTAACCATTCAAAAAAGAAAGAAAGACCGAATAACGCGGATGTAACTTCCGGTGTCCTATAGCCATTCTTCCCCCATGCACATTTTTCCGGGTGGGGGGTACTAGATCGATCCAATTTTCCCCCTCTCAGCGTGATGGGGGGGGGGGGGGAACTAGGATTAGGCCATTTCCCCCCTTATGGCACGAAAAGCTATTTTCCCCCTTGTAATGTAACGTCGGCGACGTCAGCTCGATATTTTTATCAAAAAAAAGAATAGTAACTTTTTTGGATTAGTTTAGCGGTACTAAACCTTCATCGTATTAATATACATTTGATTTATATTTACATATACATGTACACACATGTAGCACATTCTGAAGAGGTGATCACATCCATTCTCATTCGTGAACCCTTGATATATCAGTTGACAAAACAAAAACAATTAGTTAACCTCTTCGGTCAGTGGGTACATTTTCCACTGGACAGACGTGTTTATGATGTCTCGAAATATGATGAAATGACTTCACATGAATAGTGCTAGTAACCTACTATATATCTACCGGATGATGTTACATCGGTACTAGCTGTTGTAAGAAGTGTAGCAGCCGGCTAGACCTTAACCAGAAGGAATGTCAGTACACTCCAACAGTTAGATGTTAGAATGCTTTTTGGCATTTCAAAGCATAAAGTATGGAGTATATTCCTAGTAAGCTTTCTTGTCAAAAGAATGCATGTAAATGTCAGCATATTGAAGATTCAGACGATCAGACAAAACACAATGCAATTACAGACGGGTAAAAATGTAGACGGACTGATGAACATGTAGACCAGGTTGGTGGACATGTAGACACAGTATGGTAGACATATAGACCGACTGGTAGACATGTAGACAGACTGGTCGACAAATACACAGACTGGTGGACATGAAGGCAGACTGGTGGAAACGTAAACTGACAGTTAAACATGTAGATAGACTAGTGAACAAGATGACAGCTGACTGGTGGAAACGTAAACTGACAGTTAAACATGTAGATAGACTAGTGAACAAGATGACAGCTGACTGGTGGACATGTAGACATAATAGTAGACAGAAAGACGGACTGGTGAACATTAGGTCAGACTATTAAACATGCAGACAGACTAGTGGACACATAGACGGACCGGTGAAAATGTCGACGGACTAGTGGACATAGACAGACTGGTTAGCATGTAGACATACTTGTGGACATATAGCCAGACTTTTGAGAATGTAAACAGACTAGAGGACTATTAGAAAGACTGGTGAAAATAAAGACAGACTAGACTTAGTTGCATGATTTTTTTATTAGTTGTTAGTGGCTTTTAACTAGCTGAAAGATAACTGCGAGTACTCTCAGATCTGTTCATTGTGTCTTTTTGTTTCGGGATGTATAAGTACTGGGCCACGTGCACTTGTATTTTTGTTCATCTGATGAGTTAAGCCTTTTTCAACTGATTTTTATGGTTCGTTTTTATGTTGTACTGTTATACCACTGTCCCAGGTTAGGAGAAGGTTGGGATCCCGGTAACATGTTTAACCCCTCCACATTATTTATGTATGTGCCTGTCCCAAGCCAGGAGCCTTTGGTATCTTTCGTCCCTCTTCTGTAATTCAGTGGTTGTCGTTTGTTTATGTGTCACATATTTGTTTTTCGTTCATTTTTTTACATAAATAAGGCCGTTTGTATTCTCTTTTGAATTGTTTTACATTGTCGTATCGGGGCCTTTTATAGCTCTCTATGCGGTATGGGCTTTGCTCATTGTTGAAGGTCGTACAGTGATCTATAGTTGTTAATGTCTGTGTCATTTTGTCTTTTGTGGATAGTTGTCTCATTAGCAATCATACATTTACCACATCTTCTTTTTTATATTATAGAGGACACATAGACAGACTGATGAACATGTAGACAGACTTGTGTAAATGTAAATTGACTATTTGTCAGCATAAAAATATAATTCTATCACTGATTGGTTTAATTTTCAGCCTTATACAAATATAGTGACATATTTTCTAGGGGGTGGGGGAGGGGAGGAATTAGCATAGAAGAAGGTAACTATATGTATACGTACATGTGTTGGCAAATTGGAAAAATCGGCTCATTCCAGTTTTTCCTCCGGTGGAAAAAGTGGCATGGGGAAAGAATGGCTATATAACACCGGTATAGGTCACCATACTCGTCAACAATTAACAAACTCATACCGTATAAGCAAGATATAAAAGGGAGCACCAACACAAAGGATAAATCATTAAAACGAGAAAAAAAAACAGCTGCCCCATTTAGGATAAAAGAATACAAAAAAGTAAAAAAAAAAAAAAATAGAAGAGAGACAACAACCAACGACAATCACTCTATTGCATGGGTATTAGGGGTAAAGTTGTTAACAAAATTGAGAGAACTCAGTCATCCCCTTGCCTGGGACAGAGGTGTTACATCACAACATAAGGACTCGAACTACTAACACAAAGGTTCTTGGTTCGATTCCCGTCTGGGATGAAAATTTCAGGGACTGAATTTTCGGCTCTCCCTTGTCACCATTTGCGAGTATGGTCTTGAGGAAAGATGATAGTCCGTCGGAAGGGGACGATAAATGGCTGACCCGTGTTAAGAGAGAGCCATATCCCTTGCAGGTTAAAGACACCCTTGTAGATTTCGAAAAAAAGCAGGCTAATGCCGCTACAAGGCAGCACTCGCACCCGCAAAGTGGAAAGGGATTAATATAAGTTGCAAAACTTGTTTCCCCATCCACTATAAATAAATATGTTTAATCTAACATAAGGACAAACGATAAAAGTCAGTTGTAAAATCTTGAGGTTTATCCGTCACACGTAACACAAAACTCAACTTACGAAAAGACAAAAAGACTAACTACAGAAAGTTCCGATCTAAGAATACTTCTCAGTTACTGAAATTTATAAATAAATAAATCATGTTTTCTCAGACCGAAATTGATATAAACCAGTACACATCCAACAGATTTAGTTAAAGCCGTTACAAACAGAATATAAACACGCAATACATATTATTTTATAATTTTGATAATCAAATATTGTGAAAGTTTGTATATTTTATCATATATCTTTGGATTTCATGTACAATGGACGTCAGGAGCCTCTGGCCTTTGTTAGTCTTGATTTTTAATTTTAGTTCTTGTGTATAATTCGGAGTTTAGTATGACGTCCATTCTCACTGTACAAGTATACATATTTTTTTAAGGGACCAGCTGAAGGACACCTACGTATGCGGGAGTTCCTCGCTACATTAAAGACCCATAGGTGGCCTTCGGCTGTTGTATGCTCTATGGTCGGGTTGTTGTCGCTTTGACACATTCCCCATTTCCTTTCTCAATTTTAATACGTGTAGAAAAATACATCTTTTGTGTATCTGCATTTAATGTTGATGCACAAGACTAGGAAAATTCCGTGCGGGCCTCAGTTTTGATTAATTCAATTTTCATTTATTCTATTTTTTAACATGTTTTATAACATAATCAATTTTATGACAAAACAGAGTAAAAAACAGATTGAGAATAAAATTAACCCCTCCCCATAAAAAAAAAATATAAGAAACCACAAAAGAAACCATAAAAAAAACTTAAAATATGAGAAAAAACAAAGGCACCAATGTTTACATTTAATTAGCTATAAGTATAAATGTATTAATATATAAAAGAGTAATAGGACATAAAATTTCAAAGGTAAAATAAGTAACCATTACATGGGTTGAGAGATAATAAATTTTAGCTTCGTTAAGTTTTTCGCATTTAGCCATGTAATACTATATACACAAATTCACTTTGTTTTTCAGCAATAAATCATGTACATGATATGTCAAAGCTATCAAATTTCATTTTCTTTAGCCATATTATTTGCATAAATTCGATAATTAGACAGATATAATCTAATTTTAAAACCATTTTGCTTTTGTCTTTTTTAGATAAAATCTAGACATTTACCAAAAAACTTTAGTGTATTAAAAAGGTTTGTAAAAACAGCACAAAATGTCAATTATATTAAAATATCCAAATAACTTGTCAGTGTTTAGCCGTATTTCAATTATGTTCTGCATTAAGATAAAAAAAAATCATTTTGCAATTCAAAGCTGCTATAGATTTTGTTCAGAATATTTATAAATGGTTTTATTTATTTATTTGTTTGTGGGTTTTGGGTTTTATTTTGTTTGCCGGATTATTTGCTTGATTTGATTTAACCGGACTAATCCAGTTGTTATATTCCGTCTCACTATCAATCGCTACTTCGAGAAGACCCTTGCTGACAGAGGGCGCTGAATCATTCTAGTTAGATTTGATTTTTTTAATTGGAAGGTTGATTAGTTCGCTTCTTTAACTTTTCAAATATCAGCCATTCACATAATCGAATGATAATTGCTTATTCGTTTGCTTTCCGTCCAGTGGCAAATATGTCATGCATATTCATGCCAATTAACAATAAATATAAAATGTAGGTCATGCAATAGAGGTCCACCTTGATGAGAATCTTCGGATAAGTTGAATGGTGCATTTCATAGAGAAAATGGAATAGAAAGGAAGTGTGTATGGCGTTATAATACTGCCGCACATATCCACCCTGTAGCATGTGATTTTTCATTATTTTAATAATAATCTTAAATGATTGATTGTTGCTTAAGGCCATATCAACACAAGAATGATATATCGCGGCGAGGTTGTTTGATTAAAACATTTCTGGTATCTTCGGCCGCAGTCCTTCTGAATAAATTTTATTGAGCATCCATCGTACGTCATGAAAATAGCGGAGGAATATACGATAATAATAATAATAATAATTAATAATATCTTTATTTAAAGAGAGTAACTCATTTGGATTAAACAAATTTTCAATAAGGCTCTCTACATACAATGTTAACAATATGAATACAACATATTAATTAATCTACTATTACACACATGTAAACAATAGACGTATATAAAGTAATATAACAACAACAACAAAAAACAACTATGGTATACATTGTGGCTTAACTTATTTTTCAACACTTTTAAAAATAAAATGACTTGTAAGAGTTTTTGAATGCAGATATACTTTTTGATTTTTTAATTTCACTGGATAGTGAATTCTCCCCTTTTGGACCACTAAAAGAAAAACTTGATTTGTATAATTCTGTATTTGATTTAGGGACAATAAAATCATCCGATGATAAAAGTCGAATATTGTACGATGAATGCTTATGGTAAAATTAAATATATTGAAACATAGGAAGAATGTTCTCGCGTTTTATTTTTTTTTTTTTTTTACGTTCTTGAGGTTTATCATTTTTGTTATAAATTATTCTATGTCCTACTTGTATTGGTATTCTACTGTGGTCATAGCGTTTTTTTCCTTTGATTTGATTTTACACTAGGTAAAACGGCGACAAAGTAACATTAGGCGACAAAAGTAACATTTTTAGTTTCCGCTTTTTCGCACTGAAATTTCCAACGCCCTTTGTGTATGGATCATATTCTATTTTGAAAAAGCAAGAAAGAAATTAGTCAATGATATCTATATTTTTTTCTTGCTAATATTTGTAAAATGGAACCATTTTCTGCTGGAGTGAATTTATTAACAGGGCGTTAAACATGGATTCGTTGAATGAATACTGTGAACCAACTTATTTTCGCGGATACTTTATTTCGCGTTTTACCAATTATAGTCCATTTCGCGCCTTTTAAAATTCGCGATTTTCTTATTTACTTGATGTAGATAAATAACGTTTTACTTATTCGCGACGATTTATATTCGCGTTATTTTTCTCCTCGCGAAAGTCGCGAAAATAAATCGCTCGCGAAAATAAGTTGGTTTACAATAGGTGGCTGTTTAACGTCCTGCTGTAAATTAAAAACATATTCAAGACGGGAAAATGTTAATTTTATATGAACGTTTATCCATCTTTGTACAAGACCGACACGCTGAGGCGGATTTTTAACTTGCCAGTTCACGAGGTAACAGTCCGCAGGAAGACATGACCTCTACCTGGACACATTATACTCCGCGCCAACCAGTTTTCAGTGCTCTGACCCCTAAATGGCTAGCATAAATATAAAATAAGATGCAAAAAAATACAAAAAATACTGAAAAGCTTTAATTATTTTTTGTCATAGTATAACATGTAAATAAGAAACTACAAAATGCAGTTTTTAATAGGTCAGATGTACGGAAGCGTATAAGGGCCACACATTTTTTTTCATTTTTCTTCCTATCTTTGCGATATAACGCAAACCTTTGCGTTATATATAACGCAAATATTTGCGATATACATGTAACGCAAACCTTTGCGTTATAACGCAAATATCTTGATTTCAATTATTCATTAAGTTTTGTATATATGTCCGTCTGTCATTCATTTCGGTTGTGATTTACTAGTAGATAAAAAAAAAAAGAAACATACATACAAGACCAAATCATTATAATAAATATGCATAGGAATAATGAAATACTTGAAGTGCAATTATACATAAATTAAGACTGATTTGTGCATCACAAAAGTATATAATTTAACAAGAAAATAGAAATTATAGTATAGTATATAGGCATATTTAAATAGAAAGATCAAAAATAATGTTATACAATTGTGAAACTTCCATGTCAAATAGACAAAATGATCTTTCTGCTGTAAAATGTATTATTGATAAGGAAACATTTCTTTTTAATTTTGATGCAAGAAATCGATTTTTTTTTAAATCTCAGAATAATATGATAAAGATTCTTTGATAGAAAGTCATTGAATTTTCATTTCAATATAGTGAAGTATTTTTAAGATGCTTGGGTAGCAATTTGAATAGAGAGAACATAACTTTATTAATAAAACATCTTCATTCTATACATTTATTGCCAAAGGGTAGCTTGTTTTAAATCTAACCAACTGAACACAGTTCTCAAACGAGAGCTTACTTTGGAAATATATTTATATTCGGTTATAGCTATATTAGCAGGGTTGATTTTTTGTCTTCTGTATAACTTCAATTTACTCAATTTTCTTTGTAATATATATACTAGTAGTAAAATGGATATCGTTTTTGGAGGCCTTTATAGTTTGCTGTTCGGTGTGAGCCAATGCTCCATGTTGAAGACCGTACTTTCAATTGGCCAATGATGGTTTACTTTTACGAATAGTGACTTAGATGGAGTTTTCTTTTTGGCACACATACCACATCTTCTTATATCATTCTGCTAATTATTAGTCAATGATATTTTCTAATTTTACAATCATTTTACTTTGCAATGACTACGAAGGGGATAAATTTTAATATATACAGCCTCCTCCATTTATAACTGCTGTCTCCTTTGAATCTTAAATAAGAAATAAGATGAAACAAATGTTTGCGTTATGACGCAAATGTTTGCGTTAAACGCAAAGATAGGAAGAACAAAATGTGTGGTGTTAATACGCTTTCGTACAGATGCCTAAAATGAAAATATAATATTTTTTCAATACGAAGCTAGATTGATAAACTAGATTATGGGGTCCAATTGACATTCAATTAGATAACGGAAGTGCTTGCCTCAAGCTAGCAGTCACTCGCTAGTAGCCACTCCGCTAGCAGCTAGTTTTCAGATATGTCCATAAACCAAAAAATAGCAAAAAATAAAAAATAAATAAACCAAAATCAAGCAGGAGGTACTGATCGAATATATACACATGGAAAAAAGTATTGCAACACCTTGATTTTTTAAATCTTCAAAAATCAGCCTTTTTTTTTTTGGATAGAATATGATAAAATATTTGTAAAATAATATTGAAACATAGTTAATGATAACATTGGCATTAAACGAATAAAAAAAATGTATGAACAAAAAATGTTTTATCTAACTACAATTTTGATAACAATTTGTTTTGTACAAAAAAATGCCTTTTACAACTTTCACTGTAGTCGAACTTTACAATGTCGGACATTTTAAAACTAATCTTAAGATGATTGTTGACATCATGGTTGATCGTTATACGCCAAAGAGTTAGTACTTGGAACAGCCTCCATTCAAACGGATAACCGCCTCTTAACGTCTATCTTATTCCTGCCACCAGGCGACTAATTTGTTACTGAGGTAACTAACCACAACCATTCCTGATGAAGGGCATTGTTTATTTCATGACGTGTTTGAACTGGAGGTGTCCTTTCGCGTACTTTACGCCTAATAGTGTCCCATATATGCTCGATTTGGTTCAAATCCGGGCTAAGATCGGGTCAAGGAATATAAACCGAATTCCATTGGAACAATGGATCTTCCTCCATGATGCTAATTTCCAGCTTTGGCGAGCTCTGCACTACATTGGATACGGGCCACTGCATGTCTGTTCGTAGGCAAGGTCCCCGAAATGTTCTTATCGCACAATAACCAATTTTATTTAAAGTCTCCTGTATGGCAACCACCCTCGTTTTAGGATTGCATTGTTTGCGATGGGTTTCCATCAGACCAACCTTCATTATGCTTGATTTTCCCAAGCAGATGTTATAGGGGGTCGTCTTGATCTCGGAAGATCTTTAACATCGTTTGTTGCCTGATTTTTATTCTCAAAACAACTTATAGTGAAATGGTGATGACCAACACTACGTGCAATTGTCAGAGCGACATATCTGCTTCTCTCATGCTGATAATCTGTTATCTTGCTGCAGTTATGAGTTGCGCAGGACCCATTACAAGGTGTCAATCACATAACTTATAAACTTGGTTATTTAAAGTGTTGAAAACAATGAGGATAAAAACATCTGTTTACGGGTACAGTATCTGCATGTGCAGATAAGAACTTCTCGAGTCGATATTTATTGATAAAACTCGGGTGAATTGACTTTGTATCACCAAAAAAATTAAGAGTCTTTTTTTAATTTGAATTTCATATCGGTGTTGCAATACTTTTTTTCCATGTGTATAGGTCAAATGATATACCGGTATACTGTTTCAAATAAAAATGCATCTAATTTCGATTTAATTATATTTAAATTACGCAAATATTTGATTTCAGGGTAAATACGATATTATGTTACCTAAGAAATAGCACCTCCTATTTTGTTGGGTCACTTTATTGACAGATATGGCTTATAGGCGACTTTATATTGTTATTATACTTTGTAATTTCAATATTGAGGGTAACACTCCCTATTTCCATTATTTCCATTGGTCAAATATCAATTAGTTTATCGATTCAGATTACTAATTTCATTCTCTTTGAAAGACAATACTTGTCAGACCCTTGTCATTATAATTATAATTCTTACAATTGTTCCGAAAAATTTATCAATTAAATGAATTGTGAAAATTGAAAGAAAATACATTGACTAAATTTTTTTAAAGAAATGAAAGGAGTCTGATCATTTTGTGAATAAAAAAAACTAATTCTTTAGGAATAATTAGTACTTAATTATGAAAAGCTAATTCCAACGAAAAAAAAAACAAGAGTATACTTTTTCTACTCAATGGTCGATTGTCATATTCCTGTCAATAGATTTAAATTGATCATCAAAAATGGATAGTGAAAAATTACCATAATTCATATATATAAGATACAAAAATTTAAAAAAAAAGTGGTATTCACCTAAAAGATTCATTTCCGGAAAGTTTAAGTAAACATGGAATTCAAAAGCACTCTTGTGATAAAAACAATGGTCCAAGTTGTCTTTGAAACTGAGAAGAAGCGTCCTAAAATAAGCCCAACCGATCTGTTAAACTGGTTGTCTTTAAATTGTTTTTGGTCCGAATTGTCTTAGTCGGATTTTTCCTGTATTTATAGAATAAATTAGATAATATAAAGAATTGCGATTGTATTTACTATGCAACGTACGGAGAAACGTTTGGTGCGCGTGAAAGGCGTTATTGCTACATCGGATTAATTTCAATTGGTTAACAAGTGGCAATATAGAACTTAATATATTGCGCAGAAACTATAAATTTTTTGGGTAATCTATGTAACCTGAACTATACAGCTCGCCAAAAGTTAAGCAACACCTAAATGTTTTTGCTTCTATCTTTTGTTTTAAAATCAAATTTGATACTGGTTTGTTTCCATATATTTCTTTAATATATTGTTCATCGACAGGTAAGAATTCAGGTATAGATTTTAGTTCTAGATATCTAAAAAACAAGTTTTCTTAAGCAACATACAATTTTTCTGCTTTTAAATTTTGTGCAATAAGATGTAAGGTGTTTCGCGTCCTCTTTTGTCAATGTATACGTTAAATATTCTGTTTTGGAAGATGACCAGGCGTAAAGTTAGCAATTGCACAGAAATGGCAAGTCATTGGTACATTTGTATGCGCACTTCTGGTTTGAGTCTGCGCAGAATAACTGTTCAATTTGGGGTTGCATACAGTGTCATTTCGAGGTTATTAAAGCTCCATATTGATAGTGAGACCGTTGATCAGCACGAACGTTCTGGTAGGCCACGTAAAACACCTGCAAGAAATGACAGGGCTATTTTATAGTTAGCTCGTCGACATTCATTCACTATTGCTCAACACTTATGCAACAACTTGGGAATACATGGTCGCGTGAGTCTACGATCTGTTAACCACAGACTAAGTGCCCATTTACGTGCCTGTAGGCCAGTCTAAACACCATTGTTGACTCGTAGGCATCAGTGGTCACGTGGTAACTGCAATTGGACTTTGAGACAGTGTCGTCGATTCCATTGGTCTGACGAGAGCAGATCCCCCCTACATCATATTTATGGGCGCATGCGTGTATTGCGTCCTCGGAATACAGCATATACATTGTACAAGAAACAGCACATTATTGGAACTACAGCGTTAGGTGGTGGTGGTTTGACAGTTTTGGGATGCTTTTCATTCGACTGCAAATATGACCTTTGTGTTCTGGATGGGACTATGACGGGCCAAAAATATCGCGATAACATCATCCGGGATATCGTTGTGCCACAATTAAACAATCACAATCTTGCAACTAGACCAATATTCATGGAAGATACTTATGGCAAGCCGTTGTGGGATTTATTCCCTATTTATTAATATTAAAAAATCATTTATTAATATTAATAAATAGGGAATAAATTCCACAACGGCTTGCCATAGATACTGACATTTTTAAACCATTTGTCCAATATGTAATAGTCAAAGATTCAATTATGAAAACAGTCCAAACTTTCACTTAACCATTAACGTTCTATATGTTATCTAATAAAACACAACAACAGTTTATTTTATCGATATTTTGATTAGTTATGAATTCGGTAAAATACAATTCTTAAAAAAATTCAGGTGTTGCTTAACTTTTGGCGAGGTGTATATATCTACTTGTTTATGTTCTTTGTAATGTCGGTGAACCATAGGCATAAACCAAAATGTTGCTTTTATTTATATTTGACAAATAATTGAGCATATGTGTTTCCACTACTGGTTTTTCTGTAAAGGCATAGTGCATGCTGGTGTTTTTTTTTCACTTTCATTATGTAAGTTGATGGATGCTTAAATTTCAATCGCACAGAAGTGCTGCAAATAAATACAGTCTCTTAACCCATTCTTGCTTTTAACTTGTTTTTAAGTTTCCGATCATTTTTTTTTTAAATATAGCAAATTAACAAAACCACTGATGACGAACGCAGAAGGAGTAATAAAAAAGTAAAGTAACACAAATACCAAACTCTAATGAGAATTAAAAACGGAAAGTCCCTTAGCAACTGACAAATAAAAAGCCCAAACACATCACACGAAAAGGAAACAACTTTTATATTCCTAACTTGATAAAGACATTTCTTTCTGTAGAAAATTTTGGATTAAATCTAGTTTTATATCTAGCTGAATCTCTAAATTGTATGAGAGACCAGTGTATGGTATTATTATATTCTATCGCATATAGCAGTGCTGCAAATTTACACTGTTTACAATCCCAATGCATTCTTGCTTTTAACTTGTCTTCGAATTTCCGATATACCGGTAATATTTTTTTTCAAATCAAGCAAATTAACAAAACCACTGATGACGAAAGCAGAATGGGTGATCAACAAGATAAATATTATAGATAATTATTTCTTGCGTTAAATATTAGCTGACACAGAAAGTTTCTTGAATGCAGCAAATTGATGTCTATTAATCAAGGCTTCAACTAAAATTGATTTCACTGAACGAAGAAGCAATAACAATTATTAACTCATTATTTACACAACGGTTATATTATAAAGACTATTGACATCAAAATATAAAATATCCTATTTAAATATTTGTATAAAACCTAATTTATAAATTATTACAATATATTAATTAAACATGATCATTGCTTTCAATTTCAAAATAATCGGCTGCTTAGTTCGAACGCTAATAGTTTTAACTTACAAGATAAATATCCTCACATCAACGATTCTAGATGTTGCCTGAATGACCATATTGAACGTATTTTTATTTTTAACTGTGGTCATTTGCAAGTGGACAAAGTCCTTCTGCCGAAAATTAATTTTGTTGCTGCTGGATAAAGTCTGAATGACCATGTTCACCATATCATTATTTTCGACTTTGGTCATTCTTGTCTTGAATTATTGCAGTGGACAAAACCTCTCCGAGGAAAAGCAATTATTCGTCGATGTTTTTGCTAATCACCAAAAAGAGGTCATACCGCATCTAAATCATAGCACGCCGTTACAGATACAAATGACATTTTATCTGATGAGCATCACTAAATTTGAAGAAATTGATGAAACTATTGTAGTTTTAGGTGGATTGCATTGTGATTGGAATGATGCTGGGATATCGTGGAATCCTAGTTCCTATGGTAACATACCGTACATTATTTTGTCAAGTAAACACATCTGGAAGCCTCCAATGACTTTAGTAAACGCCGTCGATATTTTATCACCGATTGAAGGGAATACAGACAATCTTGCTACTATTTTCAGTGACGGAAATGTGTCCTTGGGTTTAGGTGGTATATTGTCAGCTAAGTGTACTACGGACATATCGAAATTCCCTTACGATTCACAAACATGTAATTTGAAGTTCGCGGTATGGGGACTTTCAGCAGAAACTGCCGTGTTAATTGAAAGCTCAGATCCAATAAGCATGTTGTTCTACACACCAAACTCCAACTGGAATCTTACATCATATCATTCACGGGCTGTGATATGGAACCAGTATTCCACATTTGAGATTTTTCTTACAATCAAACGAGAGTCTTTATATTATAGTGTTATGGTAGTGTGTCCAACCATTCTATTTGGTTTACTAAACCCGCTAGTGTTTCTACTTCCTGTTGACTCCGGAGAACGCATAGGACTTGGGATGACTATACTTCTGTCATACGCCATTTTCCTTACCTTAGTCTCTGCAGCTATACCAGCCTCGTCGAATCCCATGTGTTACTTGTTAATCATAATGATATTGACTATCGTAATCAGTGGTGTTATAGTTGTTATGTCCATAAGCATATCGTATCTTTACTACAGAGAAGACAAGAAGAAAATGAATGCTTTTTGGAAACTGATTGGATCTCGACTACCATGGACCCGAAAAGACAATATTGTTACTGTAGTTCCAATTACCGATGAAAAACCGGCAATATGTAAAACTTCTACTCCTCACGGAAATGTAAATTGGAAGGATGTAAGTTATGGATTGGATATTTTGTTTTTGATTGTCTCGTACATTATAATGCTTTGCTTGATAACAGTATTTTTCATAATTGTAAGTTAATTTTTGACCATATCCAGATGTAAGACTAATAAGTATGTTAAGTTTCAGTTACTAAAAAAAGCTTTTGCTTCCAAATTTATATATTATTGCAATGAGACATGTACAATGATTCATAATTTAATGAGTTCAAAAAAATTGTTGAATTACAAATATTGAGAAGGACGCAGATCAAATACCAAAAGCATCAATTGACAAATACTAACATCTTTTTAATACCCAGTGATTATACGAATAATCATGCATATCTTCAAATCACAGAAGATGTGTTCCCATTTTTAATCATGACGATTTTCATTTGCATGGTAATATCTTTAAATAACTTAATATGGTATTCCCGGTTGAAAGTTTTCCCCCAATTATACATTAAACTAAAAAAAAACTTTGAAAAAGATGAATTTGAAATTGTACTTAAACTAACAAAGGAAATATTTATGAAAACATATTATATTCCAGAAACTCTTCCGGCATTTTCTGGCTATGAACAAGCATAAGCATGCTTTTTGGTTCGGAATTGTCTTTTTATCGTTATTACCATTGAAAAACGTGTTTTTCTTTACAAAATATTCATATAGACGTAATAGGATATTACATAAAGAAATCTTAAGGTGGTACCGAACACCTTGATTAAAATAAATTTGGCTCGTTTGATTTTTATAAAACTTTGACAAAATATTTACCTTGACCCTTAGACAAAAATAACAAAAATCAAAAGCATTGAACCACACACTTTCTCGGAAAATTTTTATTGGATATATAGCAGTTTGACAAACACTAATTTTAATCATTGAGAAGCTTAATATTTGCCTAACAAAACAAAGTGATTAAAACGTTTTGCTGATTTTTACAGAGTTATCTCCCTGTAGTGTTAGGTACCACTTAAACACACATATTTAGAGTCTAACTTACTGTTTCCTTACAACAAATTATTTACAATAAGGATAAAGATATAATACATTATAATGCAATTCGTTTAGAACGATAATATTCATTGGACGTCGACATATTTTGAAGAGTCAGATTCTACGTTTTTCAGTCCTTAACTAAGGAAAGACTACCATTTTGAAAACCGCATTTGTTTCGTATGTAATTTCCCAAAGAAAACCTAAAAAAGTCACATTTTTACCTTAAAATTTTCATTTTGACAATATCTTAACCATTCATGAGCGTACGTCTAGTGTTCATGCTTGACATCGGGAGTATATCTGTGACGTCACATTGTTTAGAAGCCAAAGATGATATGTCAGTTTTGCGGTTTTTCCATTTATGGAATCTTTTAGCCAAAATATTCACTAAAATGATATTCATTTTAATATGTGGCAATAGAATGATATTTTAGCTTAGCTTTCGTAAAACTTTTTAAAAAAAATTTTACTGTCGCAAATATCCGTTTACCTATCTCAGCTACGCGTTATATGTAAACTCAGTTTGCGACAGTAAAATCTACGTTTTCCAAAGGCCAAGCTTAAAATACAATACAGTTATCTCTAAAAATAGTCACAACTGATACTAAAGTTCACCACATTTATACCAATACATTGACGAAATATGATTTAAACTGCCAAAATGAAGCAGTCATCCTTTTATAGTCATATACATGTTGATACTTTGCATGATAATAACATTGATACAAAATTACTTCAACATTTGTTCTTGAGTCATTACGTAAGCATTATCTATAGCTTAAATAAAGATGGAACCGTTTCTGTGTTTGGATATTGTACTGTAGATTCCAGGAATTCCAGATCGTGTCTTCGTTTATTACGTGCGTTATTCTGTCTTATCGGAATATAACCCTTTATATATAAAGAGTTCGACTGTATATAGGTGTCTATCAACTGGTTAAACGTTTAAAACACTTAACCCTTGGTTTCAGTGACTGTAATAAAAGAGGGACGAAAGATACCAAAGGGACAGTCAAACTCATAAATCTAAAACAAACTGACAACGCCTTGGCTAAAAATGAAAAAGACAAACAGAAAAACAATAGTACACATGACACAACATAGAAAACTAAAGAATAAACAACACGAACCCTATCAAAACCTAGGGGTGATCTCAGGTGCTCCGGAAGGGTAAGCAGATCCTACTCCACATGTGGCACCCGTCGTGTTGCTTATGTGATTACAAATCCGGTAAATAGTCTAATTCGGTAGGTCACATTCATGAAAGGGAAGGGGATTGTAGTTACGACGTGAGGAACATATCCGCTATCATATTTTTGATACGGTATTCTAATGCATATAAGTATACCGTTTGTATATCGTTATGTTAGAGTGAAGTGCTTATTCTGTTCAAAGTTTTAATTCTATTTTCTTTTATGCACCATTTTTGAGCTTCTGGTTGAGATACAAAGATAAATGATTGAAATAACTTCATTTAATCACACTGACACCACAAGTAATAATGATATATAGAATGTAAAGAGAGTAGACAAAAAATGAACTAATTGCAATAAAGTGTCAAGATTAGAATGAAATTCAAAACAGTGTGGCTGTGGCCATTGATTGACACATTAAAATCATCCATTGACTGGGACAATTTACATGAACGTTTGTCTTTAACGACCACCGTTCACGACGTACCTACGATAGACATTTAAACTGTGGGGTCACCAAAGGTTTCTTTACGCCTTTAATTATAAAATAGTTCAAAAAATTAATCAGGAATAACCTTTATGTTTTGATTTATATAATTGATATAAATCAAAACATCGTGTTATTTCTGATTAGTTTTTCGAATTACTTTATTAAGGTGTTGAGAACCTTTGGTGGCCCCATAGTTTAAGTGTCTTTAAAAAGTACATAGTGAGCAGTGGTTGTTACATACAAACGTTCACCTAAATTGTCCCAGTCAATGGATGATTTTAATGTGTCAATCAATGGCCACAGCCACACTGTTTTGAATTTCATTCTATATTTAGCTTCACCTGACGATATTAAAATAGTAAGATGACAACTCTCCACTACAGACAAAACCACGAAGAAGCTAGAAACTATATATCACCATACAGTTTTCAATAATGACCAACACCAATACTGCATAGCAAGCTATAAAAGGTTCCGAAATGACAAATGTTAAACTATCTAAACGAGCCTGATTTTTGTACAAAACAACAAACAACAAACAACAATTATACACAGCAACAAACGACTACCACTGAAATAAAGGCTTTTGACTTGTAACATGCACATACTAAATCTAGCGAGGTTAAACATGTTTGCAGGTGACAAATCCACCCCTTACGCTGGCAGTGATGTTACAGCACAACATAAAAACAAACAATTAAAATCAGTTGGAAACGACTTCACTCATCAATTCGATACAAAGCACAAAGCAATTATCAAAAACTTTTAAGAAACAGTACAGGTTTTGAAAGAAAGTCCAATACCAATAACAACATACACTTCATTTGAACTTTGTTGGATAGTTGTCTCATTAGGAGATAACTGTATTGTATTTTAAGCTCCGACGGCATCAATTTGGAATTTGTTGGTCACAAATTAAGTTTCATGGCGACACGTTAGCGGAGACAGTAAACGGGTATTTGAGACTGATCGAAAACAACGTTACAACATGTTTTTAAATTCTGTCATATGCCGTCTGCGCTTGTGCGTACGTCTGATAGCATCAATTGTCAATTGATGCCATGTAAATAAGTGACGTTATCAAATCAAAATGAATGTTACACAAATGTTGTTGCATTAGAATTAACAATCATACCACATCTCCTTCCTTCTTTTCATATTAAAAAAACACGTATATTAAAATAATCGGTTTAAATCCAACGGTCAATGAATTTAAAGTTTAAAGACGTCATTAAAACATCTATCAATCACTGTCTCTTCAGCAATTCTCGAGACCATTAGAAAATTCAAAACTGTTCAATATGTGTGACATAGATATAGGAAGATGTGGTGTGAGTGCCAACGCGACAACTCTCCATCCAAATAACAATTTAAAAAAAGGTAAATCAATATAGGTCAATCCACGGCCTTCATATATGTATAGATGTATACTTTATTTAATGAAATAAGATTTCAAAATATTAGTTAACTAACTTTCATTAATACTTTATTCCTATTTTCATGCAAGTACTGAAAGACTGTAAAATCTTTAGCAATGTCCAAAAACACTATACAGTTAACAAAAGTACAAATGGTTCCTTCTATAAATTAGTGAACTGATATATGTATCTAAGACAATACGAGATGCATGAATTTATCAATACAAGATGCACTAATTTTACATCAAAAGCGGTATATTGTGGCTGATTGTTATTGGAGTTTCTATACTTTTGTTTAAAAAGTAATATGTGAACGATATCCCTCTCTCCACTGATATTGGCTGTTCATGATCAGTCTTGAGGGTGTCACCAGCAAAATAATAAATGTCCCTTTGGTCACATAATACAAAAACCGATATCGTCATTTGTGTGTATTTTTTAAAAAGATATTAACAAAATGATACTTTTATTCAAAACACAAAGGATGTTTACCTCTAGGCATATATGCCTTAATATGCCTTAGCAAGATATGGGACAACTCTCTTGTATTATTGTTTATGTTGTTCGTAATTTATGTTGGCCTGTTAAATACTTTCGAACTTATCGAATGATTTTGTGCAATAAAAAAACTGAATATTAGCTAAATAATTGAGAAAATAAAGGGACAATTGTATGACCATTATAAATTAAGATGCATATTGTGAACTCGAAACTCAATAGAATACATTGAGTTATCTCCCTTTATAGCTTAAATTTGTGAATGAATATGAAATCTCCGCTTTTAACTACAGAACAGAAATGCAGTAGAGCTGACACCAGTTGCAAACGTCAACGTTGTCTTTTCGGTTAAATTTTTCAATAACAAAAACTGAAGCAATCCATTGAAATCGAGTGTATATTTATAGCATATAACATGCATGGAATCAACTTTTAAAGAAAAACCTCAGTTTTGAAAAACAGTTATTATCAAACATGACAAGTAGCACAACCTGAAATATTTTTTCTAAAGCAACAACAAGTGTGCCCCTGGTAAAGACATACACTGAATAGAAAATTATTTGTATACCCATCAAAAGTTCGGATACAATTAGTGACCTATAATCTTTAATAAATACATGCATCGTTGAACATTTGCATGCGTAAAATAATTATACGTCACAGCATACATTGACACCTATTATTTATCGGGCCATCCATTTAGACTAATTGAATATTGATTATACCACTTAAAAGTACTATCATGGTAGTAACTTTTCATTGAGTCATTTGTAATGGGTTTAATTGTGTGGCTTTTAGACATTTTATCACCTTAATAATCCTAATGCGTTTCTATTTATTTTGTGACATTTCATTTGTTTTCTGAAATAAACTGTTGTAAAAATTAATACTTCAAAGGGTAATGTTCAAGGAATATATTTCAAATACATAATTTGAACATCAATTTATTATTGCAGATCTCATTTTCATAAATGATTGCTTACTCTGTACTGTGTAGAAACCCCAATAGATTTTTGTTCTTGTAAAATGTATGTATTTACTTGCAATACAATTGTCTGGTATGAAAAAAGTTTTAGCGGGATATTTTCACAAATAACTAAATTTCATTATTTTCAAGGATTTAAGTACTGGGTAGTTATTTCAATCTGCAAAAGCTTAGAGCAAATGAGGCGAAGAATTCCAAAGGGACATTAAAAATAAAAAAAAATTTAACCAAGGATTTTATTTCAATACGCAAGTTATTCATATCTTTTAATCATATTAAACGGCACCAATTTAAATGCACCTGGATTCGATTTCACAAAAACAAATTACGACTAAGATTTGTCTTTAGTCATGCACAATTCAGTGTACTTACGATCAATCTTAGTCGTAAGTTTTTTTTTGTGAAATGGACTCCTGATGTGCAATTGGCCGTTATAGAATGTAAAGGACTATCATGGGTAGTTTCATTGTTCGTACCCCCAAAATGATAACGTCACGTCATTGGTTAAATTTCCATTTTTTATGACATTTTTAACCAATTAGGACGTTTTGGTGTCCACTTTTTAAAATATTACCCAGGATGCATTAGATTCTGAAACGGCGAATTCGTCAATTATGTTTCTTTAATGATGATCGAGATCAGTACATTTAAAAAAAATTAAAATACAAACTTAAAAAACCTGATATATTAGAAGATGACCTAATCAATAATTAGCAGTTTACAAAACGTTAACGTAACTTTTAACTAAATAGGTCAAACGCACATGGCATGTGCGGGGTTTGAATACACAACCTCATTATTGATAGGCTTGTGATATCGTAGATGACATACTTAGACCACTCGGTAACTATGGCTCCTCAGAGAGGAGATTTGGTTCAAACCTATAACTTTTTTCGGCATTGATGCTGACTGTCAAATTGATTATTTAAGTAGTACAGTTTTTGTCTCAGGCGACCAAGGTCTGTTAATGTCTTAATCGGTTACATTTACCGCATGAAGTCATTAAAAAGGTTTTAAATTAGACTATTTCATATACTTAGAAGGCGCTCTAATCGCCGGAATTTTAGATCTGTACGACACATTATGAAATCACTTTAGTATGTAACATGTCAACGTGAATAACGGTTTATTTTGTACTTTGGTTCTGGCATGTTTTATTAAAATTGTTTTGGAAATCTTCCAAATTTATAAATGCATTTCCATCATGCCTAGCTCCGAGGCCTTTTTCGGGGATGGCTTTACCCTTGGTCATATCAATAATCTCTTCAAGGGTTGTATAAGGTATTCGATTTTCAAAGTAATTAGAGATATGTCAAGGTACAAAATGTAAACCAGTCGGAATGTGTACTTTAAAAAAAAATGTTTTTCAGACGAAATCTGATCAAGGACCAAAATAAGATTGCATGAAACTATTAGCAAAAATAACAATCTTCAAGGTAAATTTATTAAGTAGAAAAGTCCATAAAACCTGAAAAAATTAAACAATCGACTATATCATCCAACGCAAGAAATGGATATCACTGCCTGATGAAACCAGTTTAAACCTCCCCTTTTGTTACAATATCAGATAGTGTGCGGTCGTGTGGAGCTTTTTTGGAATGCAAACGGTTTTAATTGAGTTATTGTTTATCAAGGGTTGCTTATACCAGGAACAGCCTGAATCGTTTATTTGTTTCGTTTTTTTTTTAAATATAAATGGTCGTTTCATTGAAGAACCTGTGTTATAAGCCTTGTTATTTAGTTAATTTTAAACGACTTAAAATTTGTGTTCATGAGCGTAAACAGTACTTTTTCATGACAAAATGAACGCAGGTGAACAAATCCCATGCATCCTTTAATTGATCAAATATATGATTGGGTGCCAATTTCATCGAGGTAAAATTCTTATCCCTAGTATAAAATAGGCGAAAGATACCAATTAAAAGACATTCAAGATCAAAAGTCGAAAAAAAGATAACAATGCCATGGCTAAAAAAAGAAAAGAAAAAAGACCAACAGACAAGCAATACACAAAACACGACATAGATAACCAAATACTGAGCAAAACACGAATCCCATCAACAATCGGGGGCTAGTCCCAGGTACCCCGAAAGAGTAAGCAGATTCTGATCCACGGTATATGGTATGCCAATTGTTTATCCATTTTAAGATTCTGTTTAAATGTGTGTAACCATTGTGTTCCTATTTATACTAAGTTATTCATAAAAGATGACCCACGTGGTTAGCATAATTATCATTTGAAAAGTTTATGGAGACACATATATATAGTTCACGATGAGCATGGGTAAAATTAAAAAAAATCTAGAATTTAAAATTGATACTTTAAGTTAAAACAAAATAAGGTTAAAATATTCGGACTCGGTATTATTTGGGTCTCAAATCGAAAGATATGAAATATAGAATCTGCTTAAGTTTTGGCAAATGACCTTTTATGAGCTATTGAAGTCTTATATAAAAAGAAAAATGGGTGTTATTGGGCGAAATATATTACCCTGTATCGTAGAAAAAATCCAAGGAGTCCGAACATTTGACAAGAATACATTAACCTGACCTAAGTATATCATTAAAATATTTCGAATTATCAATCAATATCAATCATGTGGTCATTTTTATGAATTTCCTGTTTACAAAACTTTGAGTTTTTCGAAAAACTGAGGATTTTCTTATTCTAGGCATAGATTAACTTAGCCGTATTTGGCACAACTTTTTGGAATTTTGGATCCTCAATGCTCTACAACTTTGACCTTGTTTCGCTTTATAAATATTTCGATTTCAGCGTCACGGGTGAGTCTGATGTAGACGAAACGCGCGTCTGGCGTACTAAATTATAATTCTGGTACTTTTGATAACTATATACACTTTATAACCGAGTTAAATGAATATGTATTGATATGGTTAAATAGATATATATGTATAAATATATGTAAGGAATATTTTTACAAAACTTCAATATATGAGTAGTAGAGTAGACATTATTTTTCTAATAATAATCCACAGTCGCACGTTTGTTTACATAATATTCATAATAAGAACCCCTCTCACCCTGACGTTTCTGTTGTTCTAGTAATTCACTTTATCTTAAAAAGATATTGACATATACTTTATACACCAAAACAAAAATGTAAAAATTATTATTGATCAATTTGATATTAAGTCTCCCATTAGTAAATTGATTGGATAATATTTAAACCGCTTTGAAATAACGTGACAGGACTTTTAATAATAATATAATTGTGTTTTAGTTTTAATAACTTGCTTGAAAGACATTTAATCACTTATGAAATCACACTACTGTTCTATTTTTTTTTATAGAATAATGTTTGAATGATTCGAAAGGTTATGTACACGACATACTAATTCAAAGGATTTAAAGGATTTTTTTTTAACACCATTTCTCATTAGATGTGTTGTTCATTGGTAAATAAGAATGTACATCGATACACCAGTTAGTTTTATGTTTTTGCTTTGCATATTATCATCTGGGAATAGTCAAACTTTATCAGATATGAAACAACTTTACAGTGATATTTCAGCGAATCACCAAAAATCGTTAATTCCAAATTCGGATTTCTCTTCTCCGTTAGAAATAACATTGCAATTTCATTTGATGACAATCACCCAATTTCGAGAGGTGGAAGAGACTTTGCAGATAGTGGCTGGAATAACAGCCTTCTGGACTGATGGTGAATTTTCATGGACACCTTCTTCGTATGGCAATGCTGAATATGTAATAGTGCCACAAACAACCGTTTGGACACCAAAATTAGTACTTTTAAATTCTGTTGGTACATTACAACCTTTGGGATTAGGTAATGAACTGTCTGTGACAATCAATTACAATGGCTCTACGACTGTATCGCTTGGTGAGATATTATCATCAAAGTGTAGTACAAATATATACAAATTTCCTTTCGATTCACAAACATGTGAACTACGGTTTGCTGCCTGGGGTGTTTATGCGAGGGACATACGTTTGTTAGCAGTTTCAAACTCCATTGACTTATCCTCCTTCACACCAAACTCTGATTGGGATTTGGTATCGAATATTGTGACATATTATTCAACTGGATATTCTATTTTTAAAATTGAACTAACACTGAAACGTGCATCGTTATATTACACAGTAATAGTGATTTGTCCTTTCATTTTATTTAGTATTTTAAATCCATTGGTATTTTTACTTCCGGTTGAGGCTGGAGAACGTATTGGACTTGCAATGACAGTATTACTATCTTATACTATTTTTCTGTCCATGGTGCAAACGTCTATACCTGCAGCGTCAAATCCAATGAGTCTTTTACTAATCATAATGATAGCGACTATATTGCTGAGTGGAATTATTGCTATTATTACCATTTACATAACATCACTTTATTACAGAGAGGAATCGACAAAAATGAACATTCTTTTGAAATTTATCGGGAAAAAATGGCAAAGGGGTAACAGAATTACCCACGTCAAGCCGATGTGCAAAGATGGCGAGAAGGACAATCTGAAAAGTAAAACTGATATATTTATAACGTGGAAGGATGTGTGTGACGGACTGGATAATATCATGATGGTTATGACGTATTCTGTCACTGTGGTTCTTGTTTGTGCCTATTTTATAACTATATCTGTATAATCATTCATGTTATATCCTATTTACAATATGGAGTGAGTAATATTTGCAAATACATCATACTTATTTAACTTATATTAAGCGATTGCTGCTTGAAGTTTGGTCGACTGAAGTTTGTGGAGCGGAATTTAAATCTAAAATAAGAAAAAGAGTGTTATCGCAAGCTATCTAACTTTGAGCTTTCATCATAAAGGTTAGGTATTGAAATTGTTATAGCAACTTAAAGAGTTCATTTAAATTTGAAGGATGCTTTGTTCTGTCAAGCTGTCACGTTTTTTTACAATGGGTTGAACATTCAATATCCATTTTCATTCTTGTCTGTCTTGTATAGTTGTATTGATGTGATTACGTACGATACAGTCAAAGAGAGTCTAAGAACCCAAAATTTTATTTGAATATACTGTCGAATCATTTCTGTTCGTGGGTCCCAATTTCCGTGGATAAATGAAAACTTGCATGTTTAAATTTGTGAATACATTTTGTATTTGATTTCGTGGTCTTGCCGAAGTCTGCATACAAGCCTATAGAATTTAAAGTAGTCGCAAAGTTGCGGTTAACTTTACTCTTGATAGAAACAATGGTTCAATGAATCGACAAGTGGTCTATGGCGCTGGACATAGTAAACACGGTGTTGTCATGATGTCACACAAGAAGGGGTTCGAATCCCGTTGATTGAAGAATAAAAATGTGCAGATTTAACATTTTTGGGCTAAACTTAAGTTACTGTAGACATACATTTTTTGGTGTACATTTATATAGCAAAGGTAACACCTCCCAAGTAAAACGTCCTCTTTTGAAGATCAAAGTCTATCATTACACTGTATACTATTGAATATCATTTGAATTATATACATGTACCAGTTGTTCCAAAACCGTTCTAATTACAATCAAAGAGGCAGTATGTAAATTGACAAAGGACTTGTCCAGTTTATCATAAATCTTCTATAATGATAATACCGATTTTGGAACAACTAATACATGTCTATAATATACTGTTGATAATACGGTTCTAGTCCAATACAATTATTTCCAGATCGTGCCTTATCTAGTATGTGCATTAGATATCTAGATTTACTTGACGTACACGAATGGACATAACTTTGATTTCTCGCGTATTATTTACAACAAGTGAACTGGTGTTCATAATTATTGTTTGCTATGAGAATTACACAAGTTTGATCTGCTTTGGGATATTTTATTTGGCATTCAAAGTTAAGGAACGAAACTTCAAGGAATTTTTGCCTGTAAATAAAAAGGCTGTTCTGATAACGGGATGTGATACAGGTAAGCCGTTACCATGTATTGGTCTGTATTTAACTACATCACACATTGGATTGAATGTTTCCGATATTTGTCTATCTTATAAGAAGATGTGTAGATTCCGCCAATGAGACTTCATCCAAATGACACGAATAAAACCTAAATCATATCTTGGTTAGCATACTGTATTGGCATACCAGACAGTGTCTATAAAAGAGAGGCACACCAGACAGTGTCTATAAAAGAGAGGCAAAACATACCACAGTGATATTCAAACTCATCAATCGCAACAAATGCCATGGCAAAAACACAAAAAAAGAGGAAAAAGACAAACAACACTACACAAAACACAACAAAAACTAATTATAAAAACTAAGTGACACGAACCCCACCAAAAACCAGGGGTGATTTATAAATATTAAAAGCGTCAATCTCATTTCACCCAGGGTTTACATACAGTAAACTTAAGTAGAGGCTTTAAAATATCTGCAATCACTTTTCTGTCATACGATTTGCGGCAACAAATAAGGAAACATTACCGTTGTTGTTTGTGGCAGATATCCCATAACGGTCAGTGCAAAATAAGAAAAGCTATGTATAAGTACTTACAATGAATGTTCTTATTTAAATGTTGATAATCGCGGAAAGTGACCTTGATTAGTGAAAAGGGAAAAAGGTTACCTTCTCCATGAAGACACATCATATTCTAAAGTGGTCCGTGTTGCCATTGTCCGAGTTGTCTTTATTTCCATCATGTTAATATTTTCATGTCGGTTACTTTTCTCTAGGATTTGGACACGACTTAGCTAACAGACTAGTCGGTGCTGGGTTTATTGTTTGCTGGTGTATTAAATTTCAATTAAAAAGGAATATGCGAACTAAGAAATAGGAATCTTAGAAACTTAAATGTTGTACAATTAAATCTAACAAAGACGGATGAAATAGAAAAAGCAGTTGCTACAGTTTCTGAGCAATGCTCCGCAACAAGTGAGTTTAAAATTACAATCCTCTATTCAATTAGTAAGCTTCGTTGATAGAAATATAGAAGTACTATGGACATAGTAAAAGATAACAAAAATAAAAGTACTATCGACTTAATAAAAGATAACAAAAATATAGAAGTACTATGGACATAGAAAAAAATAACAAAAATAGAGGTACTATCGACTAAGTAAAAGATAACAAAAATTAATGGCTTCAATTACAACACAATTAAGAAACAAACCGAACCAAATTAAAGGGGTATTTAGAAAAGCGAAAAATGTAGCTCGAAACAAGAAAGAGATACA
The DNA here is from genome assembly GCF_963676685.1 of Mytilus edulis. NCBI lineage: Eukaryota > Metazoa > Mollusca > Bivalvia > Mytilida > Mytilidae > Mytilus > Mytilus edulis. The sequence continues at coordinate 59,166,041 of NC_092353.1, read as the reverse complement.
TTTTGAACGGGACAGGTTTACGATTCTAACCAAAACAGATATACACGTACAGTGAACAAAAATACAATGCTTTTGGCTATACAAACTAAATTAATTATTACACGATTAATGTTATGTTAATCGCCTTTAGATAATATAATACTATTAATTCGGATTATGTATTAAATTTAATAAACCTTCCAGAACCATTTTCGTTGTTAATTAACGCAAACAATTGATCTAAGATACCTGGGACGATCTCATTTCATATCGGATATCTTTTGTTTACCTATTGTACCTCGAACTTACTAACCCAGTGTCGGTCTTTTAGTTGAGGTTCTTTTTACAAAAAGTTTATCGGCCATGACTGATTAGACATGCCACCTCACAATCAGGGGGTCTAAAATAGGATCGAAGAATCAAAGAATCAAAGTGAACTTTGCTGATAATCTCCATTTAAAAATAGGACGGTATTAGAGTGGAAATCAAACCTGTCCGAAACTTAAAAATGGCTGCAATGCAAATTGACATACAATATAAGTACACAAATGTTTTACTTTTATAGATGGCTGTTTACATTACGATATATGTTAAGGTTCAACCTTATTTTTGTAGGGTATTCTTTATGGAATTTTCTAGCAAATCATTTCATTCAAGTGTTTATTCCATTTATATTTAACGTTTGTTCTCATTCGACCCACATTGCATCTCGTCCTAAATATATATGCATGTCATTTGCGGGTTGACGTTTAGGGAGCAACCAATCATTCAGCTTTATTAATCGACCTATATTGTTTTTACTCCTCAGTGTTAGTCTTCCCGTTTGAATGGTTTTACACTTTGTCTAGTAATTTTGGGGCCCTTTATAGCTTTTTGTTCGGTGTGAGCCAAGGCTCCGTGTTAAAGGCCACACATTGACCTATAATAGTTTACTTTTATAAAATTGTTATTTGGATGGAGAGTTCTCTCAGTGGCACTCACACCACATCTTCCTATATATATTTGTAAGAATCAGGCAATTTAGAAAAAATTCCAAACATGACCGAAAAAAAAACCCACCACCGACCTAATCATGCTATTTTGAAGGTATCTTCATCCTGAGTTAGAGTGGTAAGTTTTTCGCATATGCGTGTCTGGTAATTCGAAAAATCTCTAGATAACATTTAGTTAGAATGATAGCAAGTTACAGATTTCAAACTAAGCTCCCCTCAATTGGTAATTTCTAGTGCATTTCAATCAAATTAAATATTGAATTACCAGATCCGGAAAAGGACACGACCGCTCGTTGACCTTGAGTGGGTTTCTATATGTCATGTTTTTACCACTGCCTAGTTCTGGGGTAGATTGGAACCTGATCTGAAAGATTTCCTGTTTTTAGATATATTCGACTTTTTTAACCGAGAGTTTAAGTATATTTAATTAAATTAAAATTAATTAATAACACTGTCTGACAGACAGCATTTCGGGGACTCTCCCTCTAGTATCTTTCCTCCCTCTTTTATAGCTGACAATGCGGGGGATTTTCTAATTATTGGGAGCATTATGATGACCTATAGTTGTTAATTTCTGTGTCATTTAGTCACATAGTCTTCCTCATCGTTTCCCTCAATCTTATTCTATCACCTAGTCTGATCAAGTCTTGAATATAATTGATTAACCACCTAGTATAATATTTTTTGAACCAAACATAAAACATTTTGACCACTGATCATAAAGTTGTTTGTACTGAACATAATATTTATTTTACCGAACATAATGATCAGTCTACATAACATAATATTTATTTCACTCAACATAATGATAACAGTACTGATTATAAAGTGTGTTTGACCACTGAATATTTGTGGAACTGCTGATTTGTTTTTGAATTAATGTCACATGTATTGTTAGTATTATTGTTATTTTCAGTTGAATTTATACTTCTAGCCTTCTTCTTAGACTTCTTTCTTGTTGTTTTTTTTTGCTTTCAGAATCATTAAGTAAACTAATGTCCTTACGTTTAGCTCTTTTTCCAGGCAATATACATCATTTATCCAAGGAAATCACATAATTAAGGTACCGGACAATAAAAAAATACGTCTGTCACCTGCCATATTGTATCCATATTCATAATTAAAGAAACACGATATACAGTACTCTAGGTATCCCACAGTGTGATATGTGTTAACAAAAAAACACAATAAATGAAATAAAACAATTGTTTGTATTTTAAGAGGATACCCAACACTTTGACTAAAATAGATTTGGGGTCCTTTAATTCTCATAAAATTTTGACAACATATTTACTTTGACCTGTTAAAATTTTTTTTAAATAATTGCAAAAAATTTGAACACACAATTTTCAGGAATAATTTCATTGAATATAAATTATATCAGTTTGAAGACCACTGGTATTGATCATTTAGAAGCTTGATTTTACTAATAGTACATGTTATGTGATTAAATTCTGCAGCTTATTTTTAAAGTGTTAACTCCCTTAGGTGTTCCATACCCCCTTAATAAGACATACACTCGGCATCGTATATAATGGTTACCCAATGTTTACATGAAATATCAAAGTAGTTTTTAAACCGGTTTAGGTGTACATACATTAAATTATGATCAGACCTTTTAAACAGAACAAATATCAAGGCGATTTAAACTTTTAAGCTGGTGATAAAAAAATATTTGCGTATCAATATCTCATAGAGTAAAGTAATAGTTGACCATATAAACATAAAACGACAATTTATTAATTTGAATTATATTTATTTATATAATTTTCATATTTGTTATGTTTAAGGATATTTAAAGACCACATAAGGCAATAATGTGTCTACGACGCTAGAATATTGATCAAAATAATTCGTTTGTCAATATAATTTAAAAATGATGATTTGAATTCATTATCCTTCGTACGATTTCAAAACCAAACTGTTACAAATGAATTACCAAATGAAAGTTTGCTTAGTTTATTGACTATTAAAAAAATCCTCATCTACCAAAGGGACATTCAAACAAATAAGCTGACAACGCCCTGACTGAAAAAAGAAAAAGAAAAAAGAAGACCAACAGACAAACAGACAAACAACATAATACGCTATTCGAAATAGCAGTTTTACTTTTCCAGAATTACAAATACTGCTAAGTAATCATTTGAATACAGAAATAATCAGTAACTGTTGTATGAATAAGTTTAGATGCTTAATGAACGTTTCAATTGTTTTATATTTGACATTTCTGGGCCTTTCATAGCTGATTATGCGGTATGGGCTTTGCTCAATGTTGAAGGTCGTACGGTGACTTATAGTTGTTAATTTCTGTGTCATTTGGTCTCTTGTGAAGAGTTGTCTCATTGGCAATCATATCACATCTTCTTTTTTATAATTATTCTCGTTTTACCATATAGAAAAAAAAATCTCAATTTTTCCCATCACTTTGGTTAAACAAATAACGTGAAATACAGAAACGTAAATCTTCGTAATGAATTTTAAAGTAATAAAAGAAAAGATTTAAAAATTTACAATTTTAAAGTAATAAAAGAAAAGATTTCACAATTTTCAGATAACGGTTTTATCGTGTTAAAGTATTTAGTTATAAAAAAAAGACATGATGTATACGTAGAAACGACAAATATTCCAAGACGGTATTACTTTGATCTTTGGTGTATTAATTTGGCTGCATTATTGTACAGGTCAGTTTCCCCATAAAACTCATTCCATTTGTTTTAAGATGTTGAATAAGAATACGATTGATTATATTACCTAACAAATCAGAATACGATTGATTATATTACCTAACAAATCATTACACATTCAATATATATTCAGAAAAAAAAATTATCTGATAAAAAGTTCGATCCAAGCTCAATATCTCGGTTTCCCGAGAAATCTGTAAAAAACGAAGTTAACCTGTTGGAAGTTCTTCAATATTTAACACGAGGGCACCGCGACATTTTTTAGGTGGAAATGGTACCATTTGTTTATATCTTTATTGATTTGTTCATCGTAATACACTTTTCGGCTAAAGTATACCAAAATGTACATACAAGAAGAGGAGGAGATCTCAGGTACCTGAAATGGGAAAGCAAAAACTGCTGTGCTAGTATCGGTCGTCGTGCTATTCATACATTGTAGTAAGTGAAAATTAGTTGATAAGTTTTACTTGGTGATATCGTGATCGAGGAAAAGAGAACAGCTGAATTGTGGCTAAAGTTGGATCAAATAAGTGGTCATTGATGACACAGATTTCCACAACAGTCATCCGGCTTCCTTAAACCTTTCGAACGGATGACTACAACTTTACCACTTGGTAACCTTCATTCAATTTTGCAAGCACCAATCCTCTTTCAGAAAAAAATGACAGGGAATGCAAGCTGTCGAATATCGTACATATGTACTTCATATGTAGTGCTTTTGGAATGTTATTACATTGTAAAGAAACATTCACTATTGGAAATATGAAATCATTCTTTATGACGTAAAGTTTTGTTCCTATATGAAAATTATTGTAAATTTTCTATATGTAAGTCAAAAAAATATAAAGCAGAGATTTGACTATATCTTTTTACTATTTATTTCATAATAAACTCATCATAGATACCAGGATTATATTTTGTATTTACGTCAGACGAGCGTTTCGTCCACAAAAAAACTCAGCAGTGACGCTCGAATCCTAAAAAACGATTGGAATGGATAAATGCATCATAGTCACTATAAACTTTTATCGATATAACCGCTACTAACGTAAAATTAAAGGAATATGCTAGCGTGTTTTTATTCTTCATGAGAATCTTCTGCACGAAATCAGTCTCATATATGAATAAAATAAGATGTCGTCAAAAAGAGGACCACAGCTTGTTTCCATAAGAATGCCGGTTGTTAATTAAAGACGTCCTTCAATCACTTTCTCTAAATTTTAAATAATAAATATGCATTTTTCGAATTTGACTTCCTGTAAATTCTTAACTGCCTTTTTATACGGTATTGTTTTTGCTCATTGTTGAAGGCCGTGTTGTTGCCTATAATTGCTTACATCCACTTCATTTGAACTTTGGTGGATAGTTGTCTCATTTGCAATCATACCCCATCACCCTGTTTTATAACCAACAGCTGTGTTTTAACCCTAGTAGTCCCAACTGTTAACCAGTCTTTAACTGCGGGAACACTGCAGTCTTTGGAATAAATGAAACATATGTTGACCACATAACCAGTTCATAACTATTTTTTTTCTCTCTCACATTATTTTTAAAAATTATTCTATTGTTTAAACTGCAAATAAATATTCTGTAGACAGTCAAATGATTCGACTGATTGCTTTAATAATGTATCAATATTGTATCCATTCGTTTTCCATATTGGTAAATCAGGACATTATTCAGAACAATTTTTAAATGGAACCGACTTTAATTGTTTTGTTCACCTTTGAAAGGAGATTAAAATTTGTATTAAATTATAATGGAAACGATTAATATAAGATTTGAGTCGAAATCAAAAGGTTTACATCAAATATGTCATGAATAACTACTTTGCGATATTGTAATTCGTACAATGAACACAGCAATATTAAAAGAAAAAGCTATAAAACAGTTAAAGGGTGACACATTCTAAATGAAGTTCACAAATATAACTATAACATGACACTATAACAAATGTGTTCCACACCCTAGATTAAACTTTGTGTTTGTTTTAAATAGAAATTAGACAATGTATGAAGCATATTAAGGTGGTACTCAACACCTTGACTAAAATTAGTTTGGCTCGTTTAATTTTCATTGTTTTTAACAAAATATTTACTTGGACCCTTTGACAAAAAGATAAAAATTTAAAAACAAATTTGAACAAACTATTTCATTAGAAAAAAATGCATTGCCATGGCGTTGTCAGTTTGTTTTACATTTATGAGTTTGTCCCTTGTGTATCTTTTGTCCCTCTTTTATATGTACAAACACTAATTTTGATCATTGGGAAGCTTAATATTTCCTTAACAATACAACGTAATTTAAACGTTTAGCTGATTTTACAGAGTTATATCCCTGTAGTGTTAGGTACCACCTTAAAAGTATAGGAGGTCAACAACAATGTCTCGTTTATGTTCAAAAGTGTTATATGACAATTGCTTTACGTTAATAGGAATCAAGAAAAAAACATTCTCTAATTTTCATGCTTTTATTAAATTTCTCGATCGGTCTGAGTAGCATATTTCTCATCCTTAGAGATATCCTTGATCTCAGCAAATGATTGGTCGAAATTAAATTATGACTTCAAATGCTCTTAAATACTTCTAAATTTCCTATTGCGACGTCAAGAAAAAAAGGCGACCATGTCTGATGACGTTACGTATAAAGAACACAACTTTGTGCAAATCTTTGAAAAGAAAGAATAAAGTTGCTTTTAAAAATCATTAGAGAAACAAATTCCATCATTATGAATCGTGTATTACGATATTTCTCCACTCTCTATAGTTAAATTTTATCTAAATTTTAATTATTCAAAAAGCTCAACAAGCTTCGTGCTTTAAATATTGAAATCTAACTTTCTTGAGTGGAGAACACTAAAAGTTATAACATATTTACCCGATGAATGGGAGGTTTTCTGCTGACGCTCTTAAATTGAAACAAATTATTCAACAGTACTTTAGATCTGATAAAGTCCGCCAGACAAACTAAAATATAGTAAAAACATATAGTATAGATGGAATCAGACCGCTATGTTTTGCCATATTTTGTTATCCCGGAGCTTTTTGTAGCTGACTTGATATCAAATTAAAGTTTAATTCATTATTGTAGGACGCACGCTACCTTTTTTTTTAAATCAAGTCGTGTGAATTGATTGGATAGTTGTTTATAAGGCAACCAACTTATATCTGCTTATTTTTATAGTTGGATTTACGTTCCCACTTCTCTATTACTTGTAACTTAGCCTAGATAAAATGATTTTGACATCCTTTGTCTCATTTTTATATAAACCTATCATTTTAAGGTTGTTATTTTGAACTAAAATGTGAAATTCAGATATTGTATAATTGACTTGAATTTGAATGCATACTGCATATTAATTAATCATTACAACTCCAAAAATCCCTCTGACTAAATAAAAGCAAAGGATTCATATCTATGCTCTATGATGCATGTATTGTATAAGTCTGATTTATCTTTAAGGTGGCACGGTAGTATATTCTGGTCCATAGGAATACCGACAGCCTTTTTAGAATTTTCAACACTTTCTAACACTGCCCAATATTCTACGTACATATTTAACTGAAGTACTACATTATACTATTCAGAAATTAGTATGAATATGTATGATGATCGTTTGCTTTATTTACTATCTTTATAAACATAAGGACACTGGTGATTTACGGTCTTGTGTCATGCAGTGAATATAAAATTAAAACATTTCTCAAACACTTATTTTCACCTGTATGTTAAATCATTTCATATTTTTCACACCTGATTCATCCCTCAATTTGGGAACGTAGGTTCAGAAGATGCTGTATTTGTTGTCCAATTACACTGTTCAAATACATGTCTTAAGAAGGGTACACAAAAGAGCAACATAAAGGAGTAGGTCCAGTAAGACCCCTTTTTGGCCCCAAAATATAGCAGTTTTACAAAATTGTTAAAATGTATACTTTTAGTTATTTATTGGACAGTAGAATGCTTCCGCTACATAAATATGGGCTGTTTTTGACAATGCTATGTACATATATCGAGTACTAGCACCATGCTAAATTACTGAAATCTTCACAATTCTATCATTTTGGTTGAATTTTAGACGGTTTCCGTGTAAAACAAAAGTGGCCGCATTCGTGTTCATTCAAAATATTTAAATGTAAGTTGTATTTGATGATAATACATAACATATATAAAGGTTGAGGATGAACACGGATGCGGCCACTTTCATTTTTGACAAAAACCATCTTAAAAGTGACATTTTTCAGCATATTTGGTAGATTTTTCATATTTGAGCTTTAATGGGAGCGATTTTAATGACTAAATTAGTTAAAATCTTTCACATAAATTATTTGAATCAAATTAAATAGACACTTAAGTGATTAAAAAGTGGTCAACACCTTTCGTCAGATAAACCTGAAATTTGAGGCCAAAATCGGTCCTTTCGGAATGTATATACTACCGTGCCACCTTAAACTGTTACTGGTAAGTAATGACAAAAGAGGAACGAAAGATACCAGAGGGACATTCAAACTCATATTTCAAAAATTATACACAACACCATTGCTAAAAAAGAAAAAAAAAACAATAGACAAACAATAGTACACAAAACACAAACAGAAAACTAAAAAATGAGCAGCACGAACCTCACCAAAAACTGGCGGTGATATCAGGTTCTCAGGAATGGAAAGTAGATCCTGCTTCAAATGTGGCACCCGTCGTGTTCTTCATGTTAGTACCAACCTGGTAATAAGTCTAATTCAGTAGATCACATTCGGGAAAAAGGTACGGGATTACAATGTAGCAACAATAATATTATATCGTTTCTTATTCGTTGCAATTGTTACGGTGATGGATACTGTAGTTGAACATTTTTGATGAAATATAATAAATATATAAATAAATAAATAGTCAGAAGTAAAGAGCCTTGGAAAATATTGTTTGTATTCCATGTTCTATAAAGGAGTAGGGGTGATAAGGCCCTTATTTGGTTTTAATTTTAATGCAAATTTATCATCCATATTTTTAAATGTGTTCAAACTAGACTACGGTACAAGATATTCAGAAAATAAAAACAAATTTCCCATTGAACGAGTTAAAATGGCAACAAACCAAGACACAATTTGCCTATTTTGTAAAATTTCTTGATTTTAGACCGAGTTGTCTAATAAGGAAACTATTTGTCTGTTTACTTGTATCAATTGCGTTGCAAACACTTTGTGACATTTAAAACTTTCATGTGATGGTGTTATATGTGTCGAATCTCATTAACCATTCAAAGGAGTTGGTTCACTAACTCATAATCTTGGCCCTAAAAATCAGATTTTTTTTCAACGAAAATGTATTGTAAATTTGATGAAAACATATGCTCAATAGTTTCGCAGCTAAAAAAAAATTTCACCAATTGCCTCAATTGTGACGTCATAATGTAGGTAAATTTTGTAAAATTTGTTTTCTTTTTTTTGCAGAATTCTGAAAAATTTATGACAGTTTTCTGCAAAATTAACAGTGAGGACATCCTTCGCCACAATTTTTTTTTTATACCATATTTTTTACTTTTCAACAAACAATTCAATGGACGAGAAGTGTCGCCACATATAAAATCATGAAATGAGGTTGAAAAAGTTAGAAATTTCCAAGAAAACGGATGAAAATGATTTTTTTTCCTATTTCTGGCATTATCTATATAAATATGAAGCAGATGTAACTTTAACTTAATATACTTTCAAATATCATACGTTTAACAATACATACACACCATATTTACTTTGATAATAAAAGTTTAAAAAAGCACCTTTACATGACCGTTTATAGGGGTTCCTGGCTCTACTCCTTTGATGTAACCGAGTTTAATATATTTTCAAGTGTTCCTTGTCTATTTATATCATGTCAACTTTCATTATTTTTTTTCTTTTGACTACGGTTGATAATTGTTAATATTATATCGATCGAACGTGGTATCAAGTAAAATATTTGATATAGTTATGACAATATTGTTTTCATTCTAGACTTTTAATCGTATATACATGAACCTCTAAATGTCTATGATAACATAAACAACTCAATAACATTTTATTGGATACATACTTAAAACGTACTAGATCGTTATCGAAAGCAACATATTTAAAAACATTAAAATCACGAAAGGCTGCATTATTAAAGTGGTTATTCAAATGGTTTTTCGTTTATTTGGGAACATAAGCTGTGTCAGTTGTTCAGTTATAATGGATATTGGTAAAATTATCAGAATGTTTCTATTTTTTCTTTTTTTGAGCCATGTTCATGGTCAGACGTCGTCAAATATCAAACAATTATACGCTGACATTTTTACAAGCTACCAACCATCAATTCTTCCAAATTCTGATTTTTCAGCACCTTTAGAAATAACACTGACACCATATTTGATGACCATTACTCAATTTCAGGAAGTTGAAGAAACTCTGGACATGGCTATAGGAATAATAACGTCCTGGGTTGATGATGGATTGTCGTGGACTCCGTCCTCATATGGTAATGCGAAACAAATGGCTCTGTTCCGCAATATTTTTTCCGGACGTATTTCCGTGTTTGTTCCGATCTTTAGTTTTATCTCGAAATCAACTTCCGGGGCGTTCAGGAACGCAGTCTTTGCAGTACACCTTGATGAATTTTACCGATAACAACGATTTGCAATGACACAATACAGTGTACCATTCAAGTAGAGATGTTTGAGTTACTTGGTTGAAGTTCTCATAATTGTAAGTATATGATTGACAGTTCTGTATGCGTCGTTCTTTATTTTCAGGGTACATTTCTTCATTTTTTGGCACATTTTTTTTCGCGCCGGGTTTGCCGTTAATTGTCTTTCAGTTTCATTTTCTGACCAGTAACGTCAAATTGATAAGTTTTGCACAATGGTTTAAAAAACTTGAATTTGTCAGGGTTCTAGGTAGGAATTTACCTGAGTATGTCCCAAGTGAATGACAATGAATGTAGTAAATAGAAAAAAAGAGATAGACTTTAAAAGAGTAAATGTGCATGGGTCAAAATTGCACACAATACATGTACATGGAAAAAAATTATCAATGATCAGGCCTTTTATTCCCGTTCTTTATCTTGATAGTCCCTGGAGGGTTTTCAACAATGAATGAATTATTCATACCCTACAACAAGGTCAAGAAGGCGTCTAGTGCGAGATTACTCTGACATCCAATGGCTGATTTGCCTGACAAGCTGGGCCTTGGTCCCTAGCACCCACTTCAGTGGTATTTAAAGTATTGTACTGTGAGTAAATTAAAGGTAAAAAAAATATTACTTCTAAGTCTAAACTAAAGTTAAAATAGAGAATGGAAAGTTTAAACACGTTAAAAAACCTAAACAGTCAGGTCCTTCATTAATCAGTAGGTACACAATGTATATATGTAAGCGTACTTTCATTCCACCATGTTTTTATTCCGGGTAGCTGTTTTTCCCATGAGAATATTGGATGTAAATAGTGTGAAAGGGTCGATCTTGATATTGTTGTTTTTGTTTATTTTAGACCGATTTATTGTTTACATAAATAAAAGGATAAAATTTGATTTCCAAGGAACCAGTTTAAATAATCTGAGTCAATCTAATGAATAATGAGTACTAAAACACTTCATCAATGTATGGATATAAAGCACTAGGGTAATCAATCCTGGTATAAAATAACTAGCTATAGTGCAATCATTCTGGTACAAAATCACTAGTGTAATCATTCCTGGTTCAGAAACAAAAGTGTGAACATTCCTTGGACGAGAACTCTCCATTTATTACATAGATCAACTATGCACGTTTCAATTACATGAAAAAATATCAATAAGCCCAATTTTATATATATTTCCCCTTCAAAAAAGCTTTTTTAGAATGTTATAGTGACTGGTGGATGTTTTACACTGGACCAGGATAAAAAAAAACCTAGAGAATTTTTGTTGGTGGATAAAAATCACTAGGTATTTTATTCCTCCGGATAAAGTGCACTGGCAGAATCAAACCACTGTTACAATATACACATTAAATGGTGCAAGAAAATTGATACCGTTAATTTTATTAAAACTACACTAAAATGTAACAATGAGGTATAAGCATGATAAGAACAGGGTGGTGCTGATATTGAAATTACAATCACACAAGATCATTATCTGTTAATTAGGAAAAAGATAATCAAAATGAAATTAAACATGTTAAAGCCGTTGTAAAAAAAATTGTAATGAAGGCATGAATTTATACTTTTGAAGTAAAAATTGTTAAAAATTTTCAAGGTAAGGGTTGAGCTGAAAAATTTACGGTGGAGTAGCTCCACCATTAAATATCCTCTGGTGATCCATAATTAACTACAGTAACTACTTGTATATTCATGAAATTTGTATGGCACCAATTTTTATACAACCCCAAAAAAAATTTGGGATCGTATAATGGTATAATGTCGTCGTCTAAGTCGCCTGCGTCGTCGTCGTAAGAAAACACATTGGTTTCCGGATAATAACTTTAGTTTAAGTAAATAGATCTTTATGAAATTTTTTCAGAAGGTTCAATACCACGAAATGAAGGTTGGGATTAATTTTGGGGATGAAGGTCCCAACCGTTTAGGAATTAGGGGCCCAAAAGGGGCCCAAAACAAGCATTTTCCTAGTTTCAGGATAATAACTTGTGTACAAGTATTTCAATTGCTCTGAAATTATATCACAATGTTTAAAACCACAAGTAGAAGGTTTGGATTCATTTTCAGGGTTATGGGGCCAAAGTTTAGGAAAACAAGCATTTTTCAAGCTTCCAGACAATAATTTAACTTGTGTGTAATTGTATGGATCTCTCTGAAATTGTACCACAACGTACCATATAACAAAGGGGAGTCTGGGATTAAGTTTTTGGGTTAATTGCCCAAAATATGTAGGATTTAGGGGCCTTAAAAGGGCCAAAAAGAATCATGTTTCTAGTTTCCAAACAATCATGACGATAACTTGTGTTTAAGTGTATGGATCTCTCTGAAATTGTACTACAAGGTTCAATACTACAAAAGAAAGCATGGGAATGAGTTTAAGGGTTATTGCTCCAATGGGGGTTTGAAAAAGTGGGGGGGGGGGGATTTTTTGTTTACCATTTTTAAAGGGATTCCTTTTTTTTCAAAATTTTTTCAAATTTCAAATTTTGAAAAGTTTCAAGAAGAAATATTAAATTGCACAGTATTGTGCAATAGATTTGTTAGATCTTTGACCACATTAATTTTGTGACAAAAACCCATATTATGTAAAAAATTTGATCACAATGCAAATTCAGACAGTATCAAGCTTGAATATTGTGACCAAATTTGCCCACACTGTTCAGGGTTCGACCACTGGGGTCGTATATAGCTACCTGGTTTTTCCTGAAAAGGGCAGGGCGTTTAGAAAACAAGGCAGGGCGCCATACCATGCCAAAGCCCCCTTGTAGGAAATACTACATGTATTTTATGTAAATATGTCTCTAATGCATATGTAATTTCAGTATTGCTTTTAAATAAAATTAATGTGGCTAATTGAAACACTAAGTTTATAAAATTTCAACAAAACAACTGAATGTCAAAATTTTTAACCTTAATTTTCTCAAAAACAAGTACAAATCCTATATGCTTCATTTCATGGCAATTCAATATGAAACTGCATTGACTCCCCTTAAATGTGTTTTCTTAAACATGTTTTACATGATTTGCATAATTTACATGATTTTTAGTTCACCTGGACCGAAGGGCCGTGAGCTTTTCTCATCACTTGGCTTCCACCGTTGTCGTCGTCCGTCGTCGTTAACTTTTACAAAAATCTTCTCCTCTGAAACTACTGGGCCAAATTTAACCAAACTTGGTCCCAATCATCATTGGTGTATCAAATTTTAAAAATGTGTCCGATGACCCAGCAAACCAAACAAGATGGCCGCCATGACTAAAAATAGAACATAGGGGTAAAATGTAGATTTTGGCTTATATCTCTGAAACCAAAGCATTTAGAGAAAATCTGACATTGGGTAAAATTGTTTATCAGGTAAAGATCTATCTGACCTGAAATTTTCAGATGAATCGGAAAACTCGTTGTTGGGTTGCTTACATTGAATTGATAATTTTAAGGAAATTTTGCCTTTTTTGGTTATTATCTTGAATATTCTTATAGATAGAGATAAACTGTAAACAGCAATAGTCTTCAGCAAAGAAAGATCTACAAATAAGTCACCTGACCAAAATGGTCAGTTGACCAAATAAGGAGTTATTGCCCTTTATAGTCAATTTTTAACAATTTTCATAAATTTAGTAAATTTTTGTAAATTTTTACAAAATATTTTCCTCTTTAACTACTAGGCAAAGTTCATTTTAGATGGAGATAACAAGTGAAACTGCGAGCTACTGCTCACTGATGATACCCCCGCCGCAATATTAATAGTGTAAAAATATGCAAGTGTTCGGTAAACAGGAAGTTGTCGAGTGATGAATCTGAAAATGCATCACACGGTATAGCTGACTTATATAAATCCTGAAACCAAATTTCAGAAATCCTTGTATTGTAGTTCCTGAGAAAAATGTGACGAAAATTTTCAACTTGGCTATCATGTGTAAAATCAGACAAGTGTTCGGTAAACAGGAAGTTGTCAAGTGATGAATCTGAAAACGCATTACACGATGTGGCTGACATATATAAATGTTGATATCAAATTACAGAAAGGGTGGATGTGTAGTTCCTGAGAAAAATGTGACGAAAGTTTCATGGGACGGACTGACTGACTGACTGACGGACGGACTGATGGACGGACGGACTGACAGACAGAGGGAAAACAGTATACCCCCCCCCTTTTTTAAAGCGGGGGTATAATTATAAGCAGCAAGAATGTTCAATAAAGTAAGATTTACAAACACATCTCACCATCACCAAGATCACAGTGTTTTCATGAATCCATCTGTGTTCTATTGTTTGATGTGCACATAGACCAAGGTGAGCGACACAGGCTCTTTAGATCCTCTAGTTAATATGTACCTGTAACAAGTATCCTGATGTAAATTATATTTTTTCTTATGTATATTTATTCTTTCAGATTTGAAAATTTTATCAGAAGATCTACAAGAATCAGAAACAGAGGAACCACCCGATTTACATTCAAGTCTTCCAGAGTTAAAATTATGGAAAGTGACAAAACTTCAAGAGTGGTTAGAAAAACACAAATTGAAAAAGTCAGGATTAAAGGAAATATTGGTAAACCGGGTTTATCGAGCAATGTCTGGTTACATGGATTCAGATCCAGATAGCTCAGATGAGAGCTTAGGTGAGGATTTAATTCCTGTACATGAGATTTCAAATTGGAAGACACTAGACTTTAGTGACATTCCAAATGGTTTGGCCTCAAAAGATGTAGACGGTTATTTTCTCTACCAAAAAAACCCTACAACAGGAGCAAGATTGCACTTTGACCGACAAATGAAAAAGGCAAAACGACTATGCAATGAAGGGTTTATCAGAGATATACTATATAGTGATTTATCAGACTTTTGCTATATCAAGTCCAAGTGTTTACCCTCTATGAAACAGTCTGTTAGTATTGGGACATCTGGCATGACTGCCAAATTTTATAGTTTAAATGTATGCCTAGGTAGAAAATTTGGAAATATCTTCAATGCTAGATGCAACTGTAAGGCAGGTGGGGCTGGTCTCTGTGCGCATGTAGGTGCTTTACTGTATACTTTAGTTAAAACCAAAGATTCATGCACATCAAGTGAGTGTACTTGGGATCGTCCTAGACCTCTACAGCGAAAGCCAAGTCCTGCAAGAGTCTGCGATATAACTTTTACTAAGACAGAAAAAGAAACACAAACAAAAAAAGTCCGACCATATCCTGGAATATACCAAGCTGGACCTATTAAGGAGATTCAGAATGAGACTTTTCTAGATGACATTTTAAAAGGGTTGGAGAATGCATATCCACAGTGTGTTTTATATCAGACACTTAGGTTTGAAAATGCAAATATTGATCCTTTTTTGGAATTGTTCTACCCGGACTATATGTTTTGTGACTTTGTAAGTCTTACACATGATACCTGTGTTAAAGACTTCACACACTTTTTTGACAACCTAAAAGTTACAGATGCAATTAGTCAAACCCTTGAAGAGGGAACAAGAGGTCAAAGTGTAAATACAAATTGGATAAAGGCTCGAAAAAACTTAATAACAGCATCTGTTATGGGAGAAGTTTATAAAAGAAAAAAGCTTGTGCCAGACAATTTGTTGAAAAAAATTTGTGGCTATGTGACTGTTCCAGATAGGGTCAAGAGCATAAAGTATGGACGCAAATATGAATCGGTTGCTGTAAGTCAGTACATTCAGAAACATACAAAGGAATGTGGAAATACTACAGTCGAGTCTCGTGGACTATTAGTCAACCCCAAATATCCCTTTTTAGGGGCTAGCATCGATTCACTGGTCACTTGCAACAAATGTGGTGTTGGCTTAGTTGAAGTAAAATGTCCGTATGGCTCAGACAGTAAAAAGGAACCATGGAGGAATAAAACTCCAGTTGAGTGTGCCAAAGATACCAACTTCTGTTGCAATGAAGTAGATGGACAACTTGAATTAAAAGACACAAGTAATTATATGTATCAGGTTCAGGGTCAGTTAGGAGTGTATGAACTGAACTGGGTAGATTTTGTAATTTGGACTAAAAAAGGTATCAGTGTAGAGAGAATTAACTTTGATGAATCTACATGGAATTCTATGTTGCAAAAGCTCAAAGAATTTTATATTGGTTGTGTTATACCAGAAATATTTACAAGGAGAGTAGAACGGGGGAAACCACTGTATTAGAATTTAACTTGTTAACTACCATTTTGACTATCAGAAACCTACTTTAATATACATGTATATCCAAAATAGCTGATATAAATATAAACAGCAATAAATGTTCCCTTACTTTTTTAAAAGGTGGTACTGAACACCTTGACTAAAATTTATTTGGCTCATTTAATTTCATAAAATTTTTACAAAATATTAACTTTGACACTTTCATGACTTTGACAAAAATATAAAAATTTCCAAAAAACTTTAACCACACACTTTATCAGAAAAAAATCATTGAATATATAGCAGTTTGACAAATATTAATTTTGATCATTGAGAAGCTTATAAATAATTTTTAATTCCT
Source organism: Mytilus edulis (assembly GCF_963676685.1). NCBI lineage: Eukaryota > Metazoa > Mollusca > Bivalvia > Mytilida > Mytilidae > Mytilus > Mytilus edulis. The sequence goes on along the minus strand of NC_092353.1, from coordinate 59,149,258 downwards.
AGTAATTATTCACACATTTGTCCTTTAGTCTTTTTAATACTATACGGTAGTTATCATGGTTAAATCATACCACAAACAAATTTTTCTATGACTATTATCTCTCATTTTTTGGCACTTGTATACATGTAAATGAAACAAACATAAAAACATCCAAAAACTTTGATCATGTTAATGGCAATAGTTTATAGCATAAAGCATTATGGAGTAATTCTTTTATTAAGGTAGAAAAGATGTCATTGATGGATGAGTTGGTGTTTTATATTACATGTAAGTGGCAAATATTATCTTTACCTATCATGCCTATGGCATGTACATGTATGATATTGCAAGTACTCGACATGTCCGTTTACTCAAATAATTTGTTTGTAAACATGAATTGTTATTATATATATTATTAGCATGGGGCTATGACAGATGTATAAGTTTTACCAAAAACATTATGGGAAGAGCCATTGTTTAATGTAGTTTCAATTTTGCTTTATTTGATCAAAGCACTTTTATTTTCATGTCGTCGAAATGATTAATTTCTTATTTTAATATAAGTAGCATTTTCAAATTTTGGAAAGGCTTCAGAGTTTCAGAAACTATATATATATAATAATAACCTCTCACTACACATTTCTTTTATACTGGACCTATATATAAGACTTTCCATTGGTATGTACCAGTTGATTGTGCAGCATTGAGGCAAATTAAAGTTCATCTCGAGCTCTTATTCATATTTTTTATTTACTTTGGAAATTTTTTATTGAGGATTATTTTGATTTTTGAGACTTTTACATTATGATTTTTTAAATTAAGTTTTTTGAAATTAAGTTTTTATGATTTAGGAGTTTTAACATTTATTATTTTGACATTTAAGGAATAACTGTAATATTTTTTCTGTCTATGAAGAAATAACATAAAAATTTGGTGCAGACTGAATAACCACGTACAAATGTAGCGGGTTATTTTAAAGTGTACACCACATATTTTATGTTATTTCGAATAGACAGAAAAAATATTACAGTTATTTCTTATAATTTAATTCTAAATTTCATTTTAAACCGGAGTAAATCATGAAAAAATGTCACGGTCACATGACTATATTATGTCTATGGGCTGATAAACAAAACGACGTCAGCCAATCAGAAGATGCGTTACATCCAAAATCAAATTATTGTAAATTGTAAGAAATATTTTTTCCCCCCATATTTTTGTACTTAAATGAGAATCTTATTATTGCTGTATGACATTGTTTATTAATTGATTTGTTATCATGGTTATCATCATTCATCAAAGGTGTTATTGTTAATTAAATTATTTAAACCTTCTTGGTGTTTTATCATGTTTATCATAGATGTCGGAAGATGTGGTATGAGTGCCAATGAGACAACTCTCCATCCAAATAACAATTTATAAAAGTAAACCATTATAGGTCAATGTACAGCCTTCAACACGGAGCCTTGGCTCACACTGAACAAAAAGCTTTAAAGGGCCCCAAAATTACTAGACGTGTAGAACCATTCAAACGGGAAAACCAACGGTCTAATCTACATGTATATAAAAAACCGAGAAACATGTATAAATTACATAAACAAACGACAACTACTGTACATCAGATTATGTATGCCTATCAGAACATTGAGTCTAGCTATAGACTCATGATACTGACCTCTTGTCCCTTTGTTCAGGTACAATGTACATGTACATACTATTTAGCCCCTCTTCTTATCTTATTATATTTGTTGAATGAAATGATTGTATGATACATGACTGCCTGGTCGGTTCATCTCAGTTGCAGGGTTCAATAGTCAAAGTTAAGTTTTCATGGTTAGTATAAATGAAATAAATATTAATAAAAAGATGTGGTACATGATTGCCAATGAGACAATTTTCCACATGAGACTAAATTTAAATGTCACAGAAATTTACAAAGACCTGTATGATCTTCAATAGTGAGTGAAACCCATATTGCATAGTAGGATATAAAAGGCCATAACCATGCTAACTGACAAATGTAAAACAATTGAAACCAGAAAACTAATGACCTGATTTATGTACAAAATAAAGAAAACAAACAAAAATAAAAGAAGTCATGCCAAAACATAAATCCAAGAACCATAACTCTGGACAAAATCATCAGACTTAAGACAAAATTCGAAATTGAAAGGAATCGAGTCATTATAAAATTATATACATTACCAAATATCAAATCAATATCTTCATGAACAAATAAATAAAAAAGAGTGAGAAACTGATAAGGCGGACTGACAGATGGACAGACAAACTGTTTACACCTAAAATTTCTCTCCAAAATACACATCTGTTGAGCATGTTGAGGATGGACATGGCGGATGAAAGTGAATTCAAAATAAATGAGGCAGGAACTGAATGTTTTTGTCAATCGAGTTGAAATACTTTTTCTTTGGTAATTTTAGGTTCTATGTTAATTAAAGTTTGTAAAATCCACGAGGCCAATAAAATCAAGAAATGATTAAAAAAGTTTCATCATTTTTATTAACAGGATATAACCAAAAAAAACATAACATGAACACATTGCTTACTACCTTTTGAAAAGAATTCAAAACCGAGATTGACAGTTTTTTTTGCTCTGCAAATAATTGCAGGAAATATAGTTATTAGTTTCTGTCATAAATACAGTTTGTTTTACATTTTTTTTGGAGGCTCAGGTTCAAAAAAGATTTTATAATGATATAACAAATGATAAGGAAATGAAGATAAATTACTTTCCATGTAAGAGTAACCCTTTTAGAAGGCGTACACCAAAAAAAAAATTATTCAAATATCAATAATAATAAATTTAAAAAAATAGTATATCAACACCGTGTTTAACCAGATTTTGTTGCACTCCGGGGGATCCTGACAGTAGACACTTTCCATTTACAACAGACAGAACAGTTGAAAGAAATTATATGAATTATAAAATGTAGGTTAAAGTTTTTAAATAATATAATCATTTGATAATTAAAGTAAAGGTTATTTTTTTCATATAAGTGTTGATTCTTTTGACAAAAATACACCAAGTATATATTAATTTTGTTAAAATAAATTTGTGTTTTAATTTTTTTTAAAAGAGTTCCCATGATTTAAATTTTTTTATTTTTAATGACAGACATGACAGACATACTGAAAATAACTATATGTATAATTTTAGTCATATTTTTCTATCGATTCTGCTTTTAAGCATACAAAAAAGTATACAACAATTTCAACTGATTATGTTGCATCCCTGACACTGTTTTATGTACAACCATTAAAAACAAAAGATATGAATATCTTGGAATTTCCATTATTTGGTCTTAATTAATAAGTTTTAAATTTTGGAAGTTAAATTGGCATGATTAGCAAGCAAAATACATGAACATGATTTAGGTAATTTTTTTCATGTTTTATTTAAGAAGTGGAGGCAACAAATTTGTAAATGCGGCACAAATGAAAATCATTTGCTCTGATAAATGAGCCTCAGATATTGGTAAACGAGAGTTAAGTATATTATAGTTTTTTATTTGCTCCATTTTCATTTCCACAACTATTCTTGCAGCAGCAATGCTATTGGTCTTAAAAAATTCCAGGTGTGACATCTGTTTCTTCGTTGAGACTCTTGGTGGCATATTTAGTCCCACATCAGCTGGAAGCAGGTCTTCTACGGTGAAGCCCTTATCAGCCATAATTACATCCCCTTTGCTAAGTTTTGGCAAAAATTCATCATGTTGCACAATGTGACGATCTGACACATTTCCTCCCCACAGTCTAGAAATGAAAGTTACCATGCCACTTGGTGTTACACCAATCAGTACCTTGAAGGTGTTAGAGTGCTTGTATTCAGACCAAGTCATCCATTGAGCCTTTAATGATGAAGGTTTTTCAATGTAAAATTCAGTGCAATCTACCACAATTCTTGTATCTGGATGCCCAGTGAAAAGTTTTGGCAAGTTACAAACTATTTGTTCTCGTGTTGGCCAGGTTACTAATGATTTGCAATTATCAAATAGAAAGTTAATCCAAGTGTTCATTATACGAGAAACAGTGGATTCAGACACTCTAAAAATATCAGCTAAATGTTCCTGCAGAAGTCCTAGTCGCAATCGCATCATAACCATAAAGAATTCATCAATTGGTCTTAAAAAGCGTTTTCTTCCTGGTTTTAAATTTCCTTCTTGTTGGTAGGATTTTTCACCCATGGATCGGGATTCTCCTTCCCAATAATTCAGCTCATCTGCTCCATGTTTAAGTAGTACTGAAAAGAACATCCAAAAAACACTAAAATTAACAAATCCAGTGTAAAATCTCACTTTGGCATTATCATGTTTCACATTTTCAATTGTTATTTGTGGCAAGTCTGTCTGAATGCCTACACTCACAGAATGGATCTTGATATCTGTCTCAATATTGTCTGTTGTTGTACATGTACTTGCATTGGTTGTAAATGTAGTAATTTCAGTTTGTGTACAGCTTGTCCTGAATGAACACGTATTTACTTTGTCAATGTCAGAGGCAATATTAAGATCCTTCATGATACATGTACTAATGTTTGGTATTTTTATATTTTCATTTTCGTCTAACTCCGCTGTGTCAGTATTTGTATTTTCTGAATGGACTTCTTTTCTAAAAAGTGGACGACGTGTAGTCACCTTCTTCATTGGCTTAGAAGGAAAGATAGTTGGAATTGATTCATGTGTAAATGGTCCATCAAAATGAGCACTACAAACTCTTGTACTGTCATTAACAATTAAGTTTGCCCTCACATTTTTAAGTCTCTGAATCCATAGTTTTTTAATATGGGCTTTTTTTTCTGACATGGGAATACGGTGAAGTATAAATTTTGTTCCATCTGGTCCTATCTTGTCAGATGTATGACTGCATCCTGGGACACAACAATATTTCTTTCCAGTGCTGAAAAATATAAAAATAAACATGATAAAAAAGGTCATTTTTAACCGGATTTTTGTGACAAAAATGTCGGTTATTGATTTGGGGATGTACGGCGGGCGGGCGGGCGGTCGGGCGGGCGGGTGGGCGGGCGGCAATCAAATGTTGTCCGTGCATTAACTCATGAACCGTTCAACCAAAGCTTTTAAAATTTTAATATGTTATTACTGACAACTATACGAAGGTCAAGTTCAATAATGGCGATTTTGACTTTTACCGTTCAGGAGTTATGGTTCTTGAAAGGCGGCAATCAAATGTTGTCCGTGCATTAACTCATGAACCGGTCAACCAAAGCTTTTAAAATTTTAATATGTTATTACTGACAACTATATGGAGGTCAAGTTAAATAATGGCGATTTTGACTTTTACCGTTCAGGAGTTATGGTTCTTGAAAGATTGAAAAATGGAGTTTTCAGTCGTGTCCGTGCATTTTCTCATGAACTGTTCTACTAAAGCTTCCCAAATTTTAATATGTTGTTACTGATGACAGAATGGAGGTCAAGTTCAATAATGACGATTTTGACTTTTACCGTTCAGGAGTTATGGTTCTTGATAGATTGAAAAATGGAGTTTCCAGTCGTGTCCGTGCATTTATGCATGAACTGTTCTACCAAAGCTTCCGAAATTTAAATATGCTGTTACTGATGACAAAATGGAGGTCAAGTTCAATAATGACGATTTTGACTTTTACTGTTCAGGAGTTATGGTTCTTGAAAGATTGTAAAATAGCATTTCCATTCACGTTGTTGCATTTACTCATGAACCATTCAATCTAAGCTTTTCAAATATTATTATTTCAAAATGTTGATACTGATGACAAAATGGAGGTCAAATTTGATATTGATGATTTTCACTTTCACCATTCATCAGTAATGGTTCTTGTGATATTGCCAGGACACAAATAAATGTAAATAAATCCGGTTTGCTGTCGTTGTGACAGCCTCTTGTATTATTTTATTTCTAAACAATCAATGTAATATAATTGGATATGTTGTCAGACAGTTAGAATTTTAAAATAATTTTTATCAATTTTTTTTTCATTGTATTAATTTAACTTACTTCTTTTTTTTTGGAGGGGGGGGGGGGTCAAATGTGTTCAGATAGGTACACAATAGATTGAAAGTTCTTTCGAAAATTCCTGCATCCGCCCCTGTAATATAATTATACCCAATGATCTTGAAAACTTGTAATAAAAACATAATCAACCTAGTTGTTTTGAACTCATCTAAAGAAAATATTTTCAAAGGCCTTTAATATTATTTTTTTTTACCGTACACCTTTAACATTATAATAAAAATAATGAACATTTATGAATTGTATGAATTACAATTCATATATATATATTTCATAGAAATATATTTTTTATTGGTGCCGGATCGACTTTACATATGGGCCGGATCGACGTGGGACGGATCGACCCGAAAGCTATAGATTAAAGCCAATATAACTAGACATTCAATTTTGCCATTCTTCTTCTTTAAATCAAGTCTAAAAAATATCCCTGAGAGATAATTTCATCCCTCTATAAAGATATAAACACCATATGGTATTGTAGAGGGTTTGTTCCCAACCGGTTCTATAATGACGTACGGTTACGCTTAAAAAGTTAAAAAAACAAACATGTAATTTTGCATTTGGGCTTCTAGTTGCCTTTGGCACTCATATCACATATCAAATATAAATCTTAAAGTAAGATAACGCTATTCATGTCTGCCTTACCTTTTTTTCTTCGTTAACATAGTGGAGGATGCTGCGTTCATCCTAGCTGCTGATGATAGTTGAACGCCCCGGAAGTTATACCGGAATACTAATTTCGGAACGTATACGGAATTACCCCCGGATTTGCTATTGCGGAACAGAGCCATTATAGTGCCTCACACAGATGTGTGGACCCCGAAATTGGTTCTTGTAAATTCCGTAGAAACATATGAACCTTTAGCAGGAGATAATGATGTCTTTGCAACAGTATATTATAATGGTACTATGTCAATAATTTATGGCGATGTACTGTCATCGAAATGTACAGCGAATATATACAAGTTTCCATTTGATTCTCAAACTTGTGATCTGCAGTTTGCCGTCTGGGGAATTACATCAAATGATATAACGATAATAGCAAACCCTGTTAACTTAGCGTTCTACAATACAAATTCCAATTGGGCACTGGATTCTTATAGTTCTAAATCTACGGTTATGAATGGATACTCTATGCTAATAGTGTCAATGACGATAAAGCGTGCACCATTGTACTACATTGTAATGGTAGCTATACCAACAAATATATTCTTTTTATTGAATCCTCTCGTATTTCTACTTCCGGTAGAATCTGGTGAACGCGTAGGACTTGCTATGACAATATTATTATCGTATGCTATATTCCTGACAATGGTCCAAATGTCAATACCAGCCTCTTCAAATCCAATGAGTATTTTACTGATTATAATGATAGTGACTATTGTAGTAAGCGGTATCACTGCTGCTGCAACTATTTACATAGCGTCACTGTATCACAGAGAATCACATATTAAAATTAACTCTTTTTGGAAGTTCATCGGAACAAGGTTGCCATGGAGTAAAATACATGTACATGCATCTGTGAAGCCGTTGGTGAACAATGATGGAAAGGGGGAGATGATATCTTCCCCGCTAGAGACAAACATAACCTGGCAGAAAGTCTGTCACGCATTAGATACACTAATGATGGTCATACTATATACCAACATTTTCATTATTAATTGTGCATTTATGATAGCTGTATCGTAGTGATATAAACATATATGAATGAATAGTTTGGTGTTTGCTATCACATGCACATTAAGTGCGAATCTACTTTACAATCAGGTAGTGGTAAAAACATGACTAACAAAAAACGCGCTCAACTCTACATTAATTTATGTTCCAAATGTAAAATATTGCAAGTATATAACACTCTTTGACTTTTAAGCCATGTTTTTAAATTCCTTCAAATTGCCTGTTTCTTACAAAAACTGACTAAATTAAGATATGACAAAATTAACGATTTGGGAAATACGTGAATAACATATTATAGCAACTTTACCTGACCATGTCGGAAAATAGGTATTTAGTCGGATCTTAACACGTACTTGTGATTTGGTTAAAACCGGATTTGATCAAAATATACGAAGAAATGTCGAAATGTTCAGGACTTAATTAAATCCGTATTTCGGTAGGATGGTGCAAGCATACGATTTTTATTGCGTCTTACACTATGAGAAGCGAATAATCTTCAACTACTTTATTCAAATATTGTGTAAAAACGTTAATTTTCAGCTATGAAAGTCAAGTGGCTCGAGCATTTTTCTGAGGAAGTTTTAAAAAATTGCAAAGAAATATTTTTACAATGGGTTAGCTTTCATTAGTCTTAACTATCTATAGATTAACAACTTTTGGTTATATTTATAATTTAGAATCATCATTGAAGGTGGGGGACGATTGCACAGATACTTAATTATATTGATGTGCCACTTGTATGCAAGAGTGACATTCCGTTGTATTATGTGCCAATTCGAAAAAGTTATGCGAGTATTCTCTCCCCTTAACAGGTTCATTATTTTTTCATTAAGTTTAGGTTTCTGATATGATTTTGAATAATTACAAAATGTATCAATCAATATATTTCAGTTTTTGTTATTGGTGTATCAAAACATTGATGTACGAATATAAATTCATAAATTTGAAACGTTTAAAATGATTACATACCAATATAAAGAACCGTTCATCATTTTTTTAAAAGACTATGAACGAAAAACGAATTATTTATCTTCCCTAGGTGATAGATTGATTGGAAAATGAACCAGCGTAATCTAATGGTAATCACAGAGAGGGACCAGCAAGCAATTTTTAATTGTAGCTTATTCAACGATAAAACAATTTTCAATTATAAACGAATGTTACTGTATACAAATGTAAGGACTTTGTTCGCTAAATCTACAAATTTTATTAGATATTATGATTTTTTATTGCAATAGATTAATATGCTATATCATATTACCTAAGAACTCTGATGTACGAATATTCTACAGAAAACGAAAAATTTTCAGACAATATTAATATCATATGCATATCAATAGAATAGGGAATAAAAACGAGGACTATATCAAAGAAACAAAACACGACAAAAGAGAAGGTAACAGTAACCAATGGGTCTCTAACGCACGGAGAAAATCTCTCACACTATGTTAAAGACCTTCGCCTGGACACTCACCCAACGTGTTATCTCAAAGGAAAGCAGTTGACAGAAACAATGATAACCAAACTCAGGCATATAATTTGACTCCAATTCGACAATTCTGTGCTCTTAATTCCCAATTTAGCCGTATGCATTAGGACAATTATATAATACTAATTATTAAGTCTTTGGTCAAAGCTCCTGAATATGGTTTTGAGCATATTAACATTTTTTTTAAATAAAATGCAATCATATTTTAAAGGGATTCTAGAAATATTTTGAAATATTTTATTAACATAGTCAAAACTGGGAACATTTAGAAGTTTTAAACAGGACATATTTCTTCCGTTATAATCAAAGTAATACCGAAATACCGCATAGCGCGTTTCTTTTCCGCGGGTGTAAGATTTTGCGATTTTGTTGAAACAAAGTATATGAAAACATTTTGCGATTTTTAACTTGCAGATTCTTCATTCCCAATTTAAAATGATGACAGATACTAAAATAGTTACAGTTACAAAGTTGTAACCAGTTATCTAACTTGGTGTATAATATGATAAGAAGACGTTGCGCATTGAAAAGTAATTTGCACCCGTGATTGTATAATTTCGTGAAAGTTAAAGTTACTATTTATTTATTCATGTATTTATTTATTTAATAGTATTATTCCTGTTATATTTTGACAGAGAGGCTATTTAACAAACTTGTTTTTGTTCTTTTTTCTTGTTATTTTCTTGTTTTGTTGTTGTTGTTGTTGTTGTTGTTGTTCTTCTTGTTGTTGTACTTATTCTTACTATTATTATGTAAAAATTCACATGATAAAACAGTGAAACATGTTCTTGCTGTAGTTCTATATAAAACAATAAAAGAAATAATAATAACAAAATCATATAGTGATCTGCTGTTATGGTTACATGAATTTGAACCTGAATGAGGTCTTATAAACTGATTACATTTCTATATAGGTAATGAATAGTATACCGGTAAGTTATTTTTAACAGGTGTTAAAACTACTTGTCAATGTAATTGTTTTTTTAATTACGAAATTGAATGGAACCTTTATTTAATAATTAGGTTATAAAATTATCAAGAGTGGCAGTCAACTTTTTTATAATTTAACACTATTTAAAAAGGGTGAAACACCTTACAGAGTACCTTACAATTATATTTTTGTACTTTAATTATTAAGTGTATACATACACGAAAAAGTACCATCAACGACCTAAACTAAAAATATATAAAAAGAAGATGTGGTGTGATTATATTTTTGTACTTTAATTAATAAGTGTATACATACACGAAAGAGTACCATCAACGACCTAAACTAAAAATATATAAAAAGAAGATGTGGTGTGATTGCCAATGAGACAACTCTTCACAAGAGACCAAATGACACAGAAATTAACAACTATAGGTCACTGTTCGGCCTTTTACAATGAGCAAAGTCCACCTCGCATAGTCAGCTATAAAAGGCCCCGAAATGATAAATGTAAAACAATTCAAACGAGAAAACTAATGGCCTAATTTATGTACAAAAAAATGAAAGAAAAACAAATATGTTACACAGCAACAAACGACAACCACTGAATTACAGATTCCTGACTTGGGACAGGCACATACAAACAAAATGTGGCGGAGTTAAACATGTTAACAGGATTCCATCTCTACCCCTAACCTGGGATACTGGTGTAACAGTACAACATAAGAACGACCTATAAAAATCCGTTGTAAAGGCTTAACTCATCAGATGGATACAAATAGAAATACATCAAACAAAAACAGAGTGAACGTGGGCGGGTACTTGTACATCCTAACAACAGAAAAGACACTAAGTACAGATCTGAGAGTACTCGCAGTTATTGCAAGCTAGTTTAAAGCCACTAACAGCTAATAAAAACAAAACCTAAGACTAAATTATAAATCAGTACATATCCAACATCCAATGCATGTAGTGTTAAGACGTCACAAACAGTCAGAGAAAACATGACCTTATATATGATCATATAGATCTATTGAAAGCTATTAGAAAGTACCAAACCTTTGCATAAATTTGCCCGGGTTTATTTCCCCGCACTATTCATTTATCCTCCAGAATAAGCGACAATGAACACCCGCAAAAAAAACCGATATATGGTCAAAGTGTTGAAATGACTCCACTGTTACTATATGTTATCTGTTATATTATTGAAATGTTGTCGTCCTCACACTGAAGTTAAGTTTTAATTAATTTTTTTTTTGGTATTAATCTATCAGTTGAATGGAGTGTTTTTCACTATATGTTATCTGTCATATTATTGAAATGTTGTCATCTTCACACTGAAGTTAAGTTATTATTTTTTTGGGGGGGTATTAATCTATCAGTTGAATGGAGTGTTTTTCGTTGTAAGCGGTATTATTGATATGTTATGTTCTGTTTTATTGTAAAACGTTCCGTACTAAAGAAAGTCCACTATCAGTGTATGTTGCAGCTTAAAAAAAAGCAATCGTATCAATGATTTTTATCAAAAACGGTTGTCTATCAAAGCTTTAATTTATTAGCTTTTTTAAGTTATCTTTATCTTGTGTAATAAAAAAAAACAGTTTATTTCATATATAAATAAAGGCAACAGTAGTATACTGGTGTTCAAAAGTCATAAATCGATTGAGAGAAAACAAATCCAGGTTACAAACTAAAACCGAGGAAAACACATATGGTATGCTTTAATAACTGACTATAAGGTATTGGTGATTCTCATTGTTGAAGGCTGTAGGGTTTCTTATAATTGCTTACATCTACTTCATTTGAACTTTGGTGAATAGTTGTCTCATTGGCAATCATATAACATATCTCCATATTTTTATATGGACTAACAGCTTTTTTTACCCTTAGTCCCAACTGCTTAAACAGTCTTCTACTGCATTTTGTTTTGGACAAATATAGCATATGTTGACTACAAGTCCATGACTGAATATTCTTTTTTCACAAATTATTGGATATAATAACCATTTTGATAAAAAAGCAAAATTGCATTTTATATATAAATGATCAGACCAATGGAAGTAAACTGCTATTTCAATAAGATTGTATCAGTTCATTTCCCTATGGTAAATCAGAACATTTACTGAATAGAACCAACTTTAATTGATTTGTTCACCTTTGAAAGAAGATTAACATTTGCATTATATTATAATGGACATGATTAGTACAAGATTTAAGTCGAAATCAAAAGGTTTACACCATATATGTAATGAATACATACTTTGTAATATTACAATGCATATAAAGAAAATAGCAATATACAAAGAATAAGTTTTAAAGCAGATGAAGGGTGACACGTTCCAAATGACGTTGACAAATATAATTATAACATGAAACAATAACAAATGTGTTCTACGTCATAACCTCAACTCTGTGTTTGCTTAACAATAAAAATGGGACAATGTATGATGCATATTAAGAGTATAAAAGGTCGACACACGTCGTTAATAGTTATCAAAAGTACCAGGATTATAATTTTATACGCCAGACGCGCGTTTCGTCTACATAAGACTCATCAGTGACGCTCAGATCAAAATTTACGTTTTAAATTGTTATATATCAATTGATTTGCGTTAAAAGCATTCTTAAGTTAAATGTTCACTAAGAGCACTTAATGTTATAACAATATTTACTCGACGACAAAGAGCTTTCTGCCGACTCTCTTAAATTCAAACATTTAAACAGTACTTAAATGTTATTTCGACCGACCATTCAATTGCATATAATGTAGAGTATTTTGATCTGCATACAAACTATAATATCGACTAAAGTCAACTTTGGCTAATGAGTTTCAACCTTAGTTTTAGCACAATTATGATGTATATCTTGAATTTAAACTTGAATTTACTATCAAAACGCATCAAAATAAATCATTTCAGAAGGGAATATGGTGTTTCTTAGGTAAACAAGTATTAAGCCGATTTGTTTGGTTGTTTTTGTTTTCAGAGAGGTTATATTTACCTCAACATACTACCAGTTAAAAATGACTTTACTCATCAACAAAACATTACACATCCATGTAAACAAACACTTAATTGTTACTTGGATGGAGAGTTATCTCATTGGCACTCATACCACATCTTCCTATATCTACAAACAGTATATTATGATACATATGACATCAGTATACCGATGTTCAGTTATATTTCATATGTTTAAGCATTATAAAGGCAACAGTAGTACCGCTGTTCAAACTCATAAATCCATGGACAAAAAACAAAATCGGGGTAACAAACTAAAACTGAGGGAAATGCATTAAATATAAGAGGAGAACAACGACACAACACTACAATGTAACACACACAGAAACGGACCGAATATCAGACAAAATCCCACGAGAAAAACAAATATAACATCAAAACCAATACATGAATTTGGAATAGACAAGTACCGTGACACGTCTTATCGCAATGTGAATTTACACTCAAAATTAGGAGAAAACATACGACGCAACGTTAAAATGTAACACACACAGAAACTAACTATAATATAACAATGGCCATATTCCTGACTTGGTACAGGACATTTTTAAAGAAAAAAATGGCGGGTTGAACCTGGTTTTGTGGCATGCCAAACCTCCCCTTTCATAGCCATGTGAAATATAACATTAAAATGACAACTCAACACCACAGGACTACAATATGAATAAATTGGAGAATACAATTGACAAAGAAACACACGAAGATTATGCCAGTATTATGATTTAAAGTACAAATGGAGTCAACGGTAGTTATTCACGCTAATTAAAATTTGGAATTCTGAGGCAATAGTAGTTCACCAAATTAAATGTTCCTAAATCCATGTATCAACATAATGCAAAATAAGGCAGAAATAAAAATATATAAACGTAGTAATAAAAAAACTCAGCAACATTTAAGGTAAGCGTATCCTGAGTAAAAAATCCTTTGCAGATTATTGAACATTTTTATAACTTAAAAAAATAAGATAGTGACATATGGAATATTAGGCCAACAGATACTCAGTTTTAATGTTGAAAGTACAAAAAGGTCATAAAACATGTAAAAACAGATAATGCAGAACGTTATTTTCATAAACCGCAAATTTGAAACTTGAATACAAAACTTGCAAATTGATTTGTTTTTATTTTGAAAATAGCAAAATATGGGGCTTGATTGGGGTTAAAAAAATATATACTATTCAATGGAATATACCATAAGCGTATACTAATATAAACTTATTAAAAAAAGATAATACTGAATCATATACAGATAACGGTTGTCAAAACACTTGTAAAACCATCTCAAATACTTCAAATATTAAGTTCACAGTAGCAGATAAAAAAGTATTTTAGGTTTCTGCAAGTTAATTATACTATATATTACACTTAATTTGTTTTCTGTCAGTACCTACTATTAAGGAAGTACACCTCCGAGGAGCCAAACATTTCTAGAATTAAAATTTTGTTCTTAACCTGATTTTTGGGTTTATAAGACCATTACAAAATAATTGGTGAAGAAAAAATCATATGGTGGTGCACTTCGTTTTTGCTACATCCCTTTGAAAATGCCCAATTTTGATGATTTTCCCATTTTTCATCGATTTTTACCTATTTTTGGGCTATTATCGTGAAAAAAAATCACAGTTCAACAATTAAACTTTTTTTCGTACTTTTTATAAAGATGAAGTGGACCAATCTGAATAAATTTTACTTAAAAAAACTATAGGTAGGTGTTAATATAAGAAAATTTTTATCATATTTTAACGCTTTTTTGTGTAAAATGCTGTCAATTTTGTATTTTTGTGATTTTTCTCAGTTTTAAGAACAAAATGCATATTATTTCCACTTTTTTGTTATAAATGATTGACAAAATACATATCTAAGAAATTAGAAAAGACCAAAATGATACGGGATGAACATAATTCTTGTAAAATCACTTTTTGTATACCTCACCCATTTTCTCAAAATTATGGCTAAAAATACTGACTTGATTGGTCGTAAAATTTGAAAACTAAATTACTCAAAAACCATTCATTGTAAATACACATTTTTTTCACACAGTTTGATTATAATATTTTTAAATTTCATTGATATTTTCCATTTGTATCACATGTTTTGGAAATAATTCATGAACGAGATTTCAACGAGACTAAACGAGACTGAAAAGTCAGAAGAATACATCCTGTGTAATTTCACTCCCTACTTGCAATTTGAGGCATAAAACATGGAGAAATAGATTTGAAAAATTGGCAAGCAACCCACTGTCAACACTAGGGACTATATTCGTGGACAACGAAAAACAAGGGATGACAATTGTGGTCTCGGACCATCTGGTTCATTGTAATAAAATAAATACTATTATGTTTATCATTAGTTACGTAGTGTGGCAGTGACCTTATTCGTTATTCGTTAACTAAACGTTAATGTGCTAGTGTTGTTAGTGTAGAATCTGTACAATATACACATTTCATGTAGCCGAGTTCTAAATGTTGTTTATATTTATAGTTATCTCTCCAGACGTTTGTCCTCGGTTGACATTTGTAAATATTCCATTGATCGAAAGTGGTTTCATGTAATAACATTTGATATAGTACGCATAATATTTTATCTTGGTAAACTTTAAATTATCTCTCTCTCTATATATATATAACTGTAAATCTTTTTATTGAAATAAATCGTAGGCAGATTTGATTGGATGAATATTAAACACTTACTACAAAATGGAGGTCTTTATCGAGACACCATATTTAAATACATGAAAATTATTGAATTCGAAGGCTGCATTATTTAAGCTGTTATTCAAACGTTTATTCGTATAGTTGTGAAAATAACTTGTGTTGGTTTTTTAATTATAATGGATAATTGTAAAATTATCAGAAAGTTT
This sequence comes from Mytilus edulis, assembly GCF_963676685.1. Lineage (NCBI taxonomy): Eukaryota > Metazoa > Mollusca > Bivalvia > Mytilida > Mytilidae > Mytilus > Mytilus edulis. Next base: position 59,133,276 of record NC_092353.1, on the reverse strand, counting down.
CTATTTATTCTTTTGCTGAACCATGTTCATGGTCAGACATCGTCACATATATGCAATTATATACTGATATTTTTACAAGTTACCAACCATCCAATCGTCCAAAATTCTGATTTTTCAGCACCATTACAAATAACACTGTCACCCTATTTGATGACCATTACTGAAATTCAGAAAGTGGACGAAACTCTGGATGTGGCTTTAGGACTTATATCAACGACAAATTGAGATATCGGACCATCTGGTTTATTGTAATAAAATAAATACTATTATGTATATCATTAGTTACGTAGTGTGGCAGTGACCCAAATCGATATATATAGGACCAATAAATTAAATATATAGTGAAAGTTTATGGTCACTTGCACACTCTGTAACGAATTTTTCCTACCGACTATCTTAACATGTGACAATTAGGCTTATTGCCGATCAAAGAACCTACTTGTATTGGTCTAGACAAAACAAATGCCAACAGTAACAATTTTGTAGCTTGTAAAGTGTTTTCCGCATTTATTTCAATTGTTCATCAATATCTTTTTTCAGTCTGTTCATCAACGCTATATTGTTTTAATAAAGGGACATAACACCACTACTGACCGTGTATTCAAATAAGCCTAACGTACTAACCCCATATGAAATATACATGCGGTAGTTTTTTACAATTGATATACCTAGAAATGTATTGGAGGTAAGATAAATATAAATACATAGTCATGTTGACAGGATCAAGATCGGTACAGACAATAAACATGACAGAGAATGGTGGTTGTTCCTCTGGTACCATTCTTTATCCGGAGCGGGGTTGTCTGTTACAGTTCAAGCTATATAGATACGTAGTCACGTCGATCAAATTAAGTAGTGAATAATATAAATGTCCATATTGACTATTGGTGACAAGTTTCCTTCTGACTGGTAGGTTAATTTATGAGCAGTCGCGTTTGATGCTTTGACTTTACCTCTATATTCATATGTAATTAAAGATAAATTAATTCTACTAATTGGGGAAAAACAGGTTTCTCCAACTATGTATATTTTTACATATGGTTACAGTAAGCTTGGAATATAGCAATTGTTGTGACCATTTTTTCCAATGATAATTCTAAGAGAAAACGTTTCCTGTAAATTGACGAAAATGCTTTAACATGACTTTATATATACCTTAAGTATATGTATTATTCCCTGAAATTAACAATTTTTACCGGGTTTTTTCTTGTTTTGTGTATATTTGAGTGGTTAAACTAGAAAAAAAAAGATTCAAAAGATTAGATATGTTACCAAACACAAAATTAGACATTATGACAACTTGTTGATTTTAGAATTCTCAAGTATGCACCAATGTTGTTTATTCGGTCATATATAATTTTATTGACGGTCCTTAAAATATTAAATTCAATGGAAATGGTAGGTAACGATTAACCAAAATTGGCACATTTTTTATATATATATATTTGTTATTCGATGAAAAAATAAATGAAGTAAAAAATCAAAACGAATATTATAAATCTATATGGTCATCAAATACAACCCATAAATATAAAAATAAGAATATGTGGTACACTTGCCAACCACACAGTTATCTCTAGAACCTAACTTTCTTAGATATAAGCAAATATGGTAATCACTCGTCCTTCAACAATTAGCAAAACTCATATGGTATGTTGAATTATATAGAGGATCGGACATGAACAATTAAAAATAGTAAAATTTTACGCGTGTAAAACGTTAACTTAATTGTTCAGTTGAATGAATAAAGTGGCGGGTATTTCATTGGTAAATTGATGCGCATGGACTTCAACACGTAACATCGCTGCAATGATACATGACGACATTGTCTCATATTTTCGAGTATCAGGTACAAATATTATGCAGTAAGATCAAAGGGAAAATGTACAAGTTGTCGTTAAATGTATTTATCTTACCTCCTATACATTTCTAGGAATTTGGTTGGTTAAAAGCAACCGCGTGGAGACCGTGTATAATCCATATTAGGTTAGTAGGGTTCCATATTAGGTTAGTAGGCGGGGCTTATTTCAATACACAGTTAGTAGTGATGTTACGTCCCTTTATATCAACAACTCGGTGTTGAGGAAAAATCTTAAATGTTTCAACAGACGAAAAAATAGACGATGAACGATTGAAATAACTTCAAAACACATTTAAAAGAGGGACTAAAGATACCAGAGTGACAGTCAAACTCATAGATTGAAAATAAACTGACAACGCCATGGCTAAAAAAAAAGACAAAAGACAAATAATAGGACAGAAGACAAAGCATAGAAGACTATAAGGACTATGCAACACGAACCCCATAAAAACTGGGAGTGATCTCAGGTGCTTCGGAAGGGTAAGAAGATCCTGCTGCACATGTGGCACCCGTCGTGTTGCTTATGTTATCACAATCGTGAAAAGGGAAGGGTATTGTAATTACGACATAAGGAACATATTCGATATCATCTGTGAAACCGTTATACCATAACGGTCAACCAACACGTGATGGCGTCCGTAAAATTTACGAAGGGATGATTTCAACTTCACCATTTGGAACTCTTGGTTTAATAGCTTCCTATTGAGCAGCTATCCTCTATCAAGGAAATCATGATAGGAAATACACGCCCAGAAATATCGTATCAATTTGGAGATATATACTCTGTATGCAGGTGCTGCTGGAATGTTGCTACATAGAAATGGAAAGTTCACAATTGGGAACCTGAAATCATCTCTTTTGTCGTAAAGTTTTGTTTTTAACTTTTTAACCGACCCTCATTGTCAATTTCTAGATGTAAGTCAAGATATGAGGCAGACTTAACTGTATCTGTAGTATCCTTTATCTCTAGTTCGATGGAATAGATTCGTTCAACATAGTCACCAAGTTTTGTATTATTTAGTGAGAGAACATCATCTATACAGCGGAACGTATTGTTAAAGGATGTTGCTAACTTCTTGTCTTTCTTCCTAAGAAGTTCCTGTATGAAGACAGCCTCACAATTATAAAGCTTACAAGTTGTTATAGTTGGTAGTTGTTTGTGTATAGACCGATGGAAGTAGGTTCTGAATACTAACAGTTTTGAACACTTGGTCACTTTGATAGGCCACTTGTCTAAATACCACATGTTAAGATAGTCTATAAGATAAATTCGTTACATAGTGTGCTAGTAACTTGATACGATATATATGTTCGTATCTAAAATCATTTACACCAAGATTTTGTTAAAAGAATTTGATACCTTGTGGTTATCATGATTTTTAATAACATATGGTAGAGTTACTAAAAACTGTCATTCTGCATTGTCAATGATATATTAGTGTAAATTAGAATAACCAATTCGGGCTAACGCCAACATATGTATCTTATTCATCAATCTTAATGTCTAAAATATTAGTAACACAAACTACGGGGCGCCGAATGGGACTCTTGTGATTTTGTACACGAAACTCAATTTTGTACGAACAAAATTAAAGTGAGTTTTGTTCAACAAAAATGAGTTCAGTTTAACAAAATTTGTAGCATACTACAAATTTAAAATTTTGTCATACAAAATTATCTTTCAGCATGTTCAGTGGACAAAAGTTACTTTTGTCATGACAAAATTCATTTTTGTAACACAGACTTTACTTTTGTTACCTAATTTAAAAATTGGGCGACAAAACTCAATTTTGTATGCACATTTGTTTAGTTTGGATTCTGTGAACTAATTTGCATACAAAATCGACTTTTGTGACACAGAATTGACTTTTGTGAGACAAAATTGACTTTTGTGAGACAAAATTGACATTTGTGAGACAAAATTGACTTTTGTGAGACAAAATTGACAAAAATATTACAGATACAGCAAGTGATTCTTAATAGCTAAAAGACACATTTTTCTTTTAAAATACAACTTTTAAAACTTACAGGAAACTAATCCAGGCTTAAAACTTTCACTGTGCCCTCGCTCTAACTTATACCCCCCCCCCCCCCAAAAAAAAAAACTGCAATACTATTGTCATTCTTATAGTCAGCACTAAATTGTTCACAAATAAATCTGTTTTAAGCTGCTAAAGACACATGATTCTAATGTCCTTTGTTCTATATTTATACGCTCCATTTTTATGCAAAACTTTTTACAGTTTGATTTTATGGGTTATTGTTGAAGGTCGTATGATGACGTATGGTTGTTAACACATACTTCCTTTGGGTTCTTATGTAAATTTGTCCAAGTATACAAACATACCACATCTCTTGAGACTCCTTTATATGAGTATTGTATAATTTACAACGTATTTTGGTGATCATGCAAAAAGACCGTAATCCCGAAAATCATAAACATATTTTCTCATCTTAATAGGGGCAAGAGGGGTTCCATTAACAGGTCAAGAATTAAGATTACAGTTAATTAAAAAAAAAAATGAACATGGAACTATTGTTCTGCCTTTATGGAAATCGGCAAGCTATTGGCCGATATTATCTTCCACTGGTGAAGGGTTTATTAAAGAGGTGAAGGGATGTATTGACCTACCCACTGACAAGGAATGATTATACTATAACCCCAGTAAAGGAAATAAATCAGTATTTGGGAATATCGATTTACCTTTTAGGGTGCTGGCTTTGAAAATGGTTTTGAACCTGCTAGCTACTGACATGTAAAAGCTTTCAAGTTGGTGGTGATTTATTTCAGCTATACAGAGGTGGTGGTATAAAAGTCATATTTTCTAGACAGTCTGAATGACTGTGGTGGTGGTTTTTATTTCATCAAAGATGAAGTTTTTAAAACATTAGTAAATGAGTACTAAGTCTTAGTTAAATTGTTTGTATGCACATAACGTATTAATGTATGTTTTAGTTTTACGTATGTTTTTGTAGGCTTTCAAAAACGACCTGTTGGAACTACATGTACCTACTTCATTGATTGAAAAAAATTCTGATTTGTTAACGGAGAGTAAATCGAGCAACACAGTTCAAAATTATTATTATGGTTTTTTAAGATGGAAAAAATGGAATATCTAGTGAATTTATTTTACCGGCCAAAACAATTCATGTGGCTTTATATATATCTAGTGTGTTTAGTGCAACAAAACCATACGCCCAGTCCTGTCAATCAAGCTTTTTATAGTATTAGATGGGCACATAAAATTACTATTGAGATTTATCCTACTGATTCCGATTTAGTGAAAAATATTCTGGAAGGAGCTAATTAGAGACGTCTATCAGTTACGGTTAAGAAGAAAGAGCCCATAACTCCAGACATGCTTTCGCATATGTTTGATAAATTTATTGTGAAGATAATCTGTATAACCAGCGTTCTATTTGTGCCTGCTTGTTATCGTATTCTGATTTTTTACGTGTGTCCGAATTGTTGAATCTTAAAACCTGTGATGTTTTAGCTAGCACTCCACAGTTAGAAAATAAAATAAAAAATGGGCCACAAAATGTTTTATCATCTCCTAAATACATTAACCGAACTGTTTAGTTTAAACAATATTTATTCAAAAAGTGCATGAAATATAAATATACAATATAAATACAGGGATTCGGAAACAAGAAAAACTTATATAAAATTGAGAATGGAAATGGGGAATGTGTCAAAGAGACAACAACCCGACCAAGTAAAAAACAACAGCAGAGGGTCACCAACAGGTCTTCAATGTAGCGAGAAATTCCCGCACCCGGAGGCGTCCTTCAGCTGGCCCCTAAACAAATATATACTAGTCCAGTGATAATGAACGCCATACTAATTTCCAAATTGTACACAAGAAACTAAAATTAAAATAATACAAGACTAACAAAGGCCAGAGGCTCCTGACTTGGGACAGGCGCAAAAATGCGGCGGGGTTAAACATGTTTGTGAGATCTCAACCCTCCCCCTATACCTCTAACCAATGTAGTAAAGTAAACGCATAACAATACGCACATTAAAAATCAGTTCAAGAGAAATCCGAGTCTGATGTCAGAAGATGTAACCAAAGAAAATAAACAAAATGACAATAATACATAAATAACAACAGACTACTAGCAGTTACAATTAACTGACATGCCAGCTCCAGACTTCAATTAAACTGACTGAAAGATTATGATTTCATCATATGAACATCAGGCACAATCCTTCCCGTTAGGGGTTTAGTATCATACCATCATAACATATATGAGAAGAACATAACCCGTGAACATAATTACTGTTTGTGTTAACGTTGTACATGTGCATAAAATTATGTATGTAATCAGTATTTTCCTTAAATTTGATTTTCAAAAGTTAAAAGGGTGAAAATCAATTCCTTTCATGTGTATCCATGGCAACATTCTGCATTTATTTACCATAAAATATTGCAAAAAGGGGGGGGGGGGGTGAACATGTCACATATCCCCTAAATTTTGATCAAACTAGAATTTCAATGCCTTTGAGTGATACTTTTTTAGAAACTGTTTTCATAAATCTTCCTAATGATCAAATAAAAAATGATCGCCTCATTTTTTCGTAAAATCCAATTACAAAGTTCGTGCGATAAAAAGTTGGAAAAAAACATTACAATATTTGCCGGACCAATGTATGGTATGGACATGCAAATGCGGACTGTCATACAGAAAACAGCCTGGTATATTATATACATATTTACATAACCTTGATGTTCATATAAATCCAATACAAAGGCTATTTTAATACTCAGCTATCCAAAAATGAATTTTATTGCACACTAGCTCTCATATTTAAAAAATCCACAAAATGCGAAACTACACACCTAACTCTGGAGTGCTACCTTATTTTTTCAAAGTTTATACAGAAAAGTAAAACCGATATTTACAGAGATGGTGATAGAATAATTATCGCTAGAATCGGGAATCGGGAATAAATTGTGCTCTGTTAAGAATTTAGAGAAGTATTTGGAATGGAGTAATAATCAAACAGATTGTGATTTAATTTTATTTCGGAATTTGACGAAATCCAAGGATAGTCTTCCGTAAAGACAACAAACTTCTTTCATATACAAGAATGAGGGAGCTTTTTATTGAAGTTTTTACTCCGTTTGTGCCGAACATAAAATCATTTGGTCTCCATAGTTTGAGAGCAGGTGGAACATCTGCAGCTTGTAATTTTGGAATTTCGGATAGACTGTTGTTAAAAAAGGCATGGACGATGGAAATCGGAGACTGCGAAAGATGGTTATGTGAGGGACTATTTTCCCGACAGAATGTTGGTTTAACTAAATTTGGGTCTATAGATATATTTTTGAATAAATCTCTATTTTCTAATACGATTTTCTCGTTCTTTGGCACAGCAGCGGCGTTGTCGTGTAGCTTTACACTTTACTTATGTATTCTTTGTATTTTCACAGTAACTGTTATTTCAAAGGCATACATTATCATGGGGTGACGTACATGAGACTAGTATTATGTAGTGAAGTTTAATATAGAACGAAGGTTATTACAAGAGAAATATAATTTCATACAGTTGAACGTAGTGAGTTAGAGTGAAATTATTTTCTCCTGTCTTTTCATGATGTATATAAGTGTCGTACCTATCGTGTGGTCTGTTTCCCGCAAAACGGGGATTTCGGTCATTCAGCACGACAGCGCCAAAGCGATCGGTACTCTTTTAAACACTTGGTAATTTTAATTTGTTCATTTAGTCCCCCCTTTTTTATTTATTTATAAGATATATAGGATTGATTGGACTGGAGGGTTGTTTTTCTTTTTGGTATTATATTGTGTGAAATATATAGTTGTGTATAATATATATATACATATGTGTTTATGAATTTTCATGTGTAACATATTTAATAAACATAGGCTACAATGTAGCAGCGTTGTTGTCGTGTAGCTTTACACTTTAATTATGAGTTTTGCATTCTTTATATTTTCACAGTAAATGTTTTTTCAAAGGCATACATCTATACATGTATCATGGGGTGACGTACATGTGTGACACTATAGTATTATGTAGTGAAGTTCACTACAAAATGAAGGTTGTATCAAGAGAATAACTTAAATGATCATAGGCGGATTCAGGGGGGGGGGGCTGGGGGCCCGGGCCCCCTCTTTCGTGGGAAAAATTGGTTGATTATATAGGGAATCACTGAAGCATGACTGGAGCCCCCCCCCCCCCCCCCCCTTTAATGAAAAATTCTGGATCCGCCACTGATGATATAGATAAATTAAAACATATCCTCAATCCTGAAACAAAACATGACACTTACAAATAAGCCTCCTTTTTAAAAAGATCACTATTAAAGGCTAAGGGCAGGGAGTCCTTGATATAAATTTAATCTCTTATATACATATATATTTATTTGAAGAAAGACAAGGATTCTAGTTCAAAGCGTCTGCATTGTTTTTTTCGTTGTTTTATATATGTAAACTGTATATCATGTATGATATTTTTCCATTGGCCCATGTGGCCGTAAAGTGCTTTTCAATAAAGTAAAGTACAAGACTGGTAAAATTTGTCCAAATATGGTAGTCACATGACTTCTATATTGTTGTCTTTATGAATGGACTCAAACCGGTTCAGCATTCCGAATAAATATACTTTGTTATATATATATATATATATATATATATATATATATATATATATATATATATATATATATATATATATTTAGACGAGTTGTATATACATAATGTACACAGCCATGTATCACCATCATTGATGGCGATCAGATGGATACATCTGTTGTAGAGTTGTCACTGACTCAGACGTACTTATAAATATATTATTTTCTGTGACTGTATCTTACATTAATTTGTAGGATCCTTTACTATAGATAATTGAGCTGATCTGTGACGATAACATCTCCATGCCTTATATATCATGTACTGTAGTGCGCCGCTAGATTAAAACTGACGAGGAAAGGTAACACACGGCCACTGAAAGCTTTATTTTTGTAGAGCCTAGGTGGTCGTGTGGTCTAGCGGGACGGCTGCAGTGCAGGCGATTTGGTGTCACGATATCACAGTAGCATGGGTTCGAATCCCGGCAAGCAAATTTACAGATCTAACATCGTTGGGTTGATGTTTAGACGAGTTGTATATACATCATGTACACAGCCATGTATGACCATCATTGATGGCGATCCGATGGGTACATCTGTTGTAGAGTTGTCATTGACTCAGACGTACTTATATATATATATATATATATGTATTTTTTTTTTTTATTTTTATTTGCGTGACACTCCAGGGCTTTCGTAACAGTTAACAAAGCAACTCGAAGTCCCTTGAAAAGTATAAAATTCAATTCTTTGAATTTTCGAAAAGTTTTATTTCATAATTTGTGAAATACCTTTTTGTCTGTAGAAAATTATCCTGGAGTCCTAGTCAGCAATGTAATAATAATGGCAATTGCTTGCTATCTCCGTTTTGTGAAATTTTGCTGAAGTGGATGCACATACGTCTGATTTATTTTCAGATACTACAACTACACAGGCTGGAATGCCTCATAGCATTTGTGCGATTTGATCGGAAACATACATTGTACAGTCTACTTGCACGCTTACAAAATTTTGTATTATACACATAATAGAGAACAATCTCGTATTTAACATCTTCAAATGGGAATAATATTTATGTCAAGTTAGAAATTTCAGTATCGAAAAAGATTCAGAATAAGTGCTCATTCTATTCAGTTAACTACATGCAGACCCTCAACTATGGGCCAGTCGGCAATATATATAAGAAACCAAAAGAAGTAAAATCGAACAAATGATCTGTGCAGTTTTGGGGGAAAGTTTAATGCTTTCTGATTGTTTTTATTATTATAATATAAATATATAAAACAGTTGATTTCCCCCGAATGAAAGTTTGAGTTTACTGAGGGTGGTACAGGGTTATTTTCGTGCAACGTGTTTTGCCATTTTCATTTCCGTGAAAAAATGTTCGTTATTCAACGTGTTTCGTTAAATCGATAAAAAGAATAACGTGCAAGACTTTTTTAATAATTGTTCGTTCAACGTGAATTGGCAATTTTATTTCGCGTTCTTCCATGCAGACCCCCCCCTTTTTTACGCCCCTCTTTACTTCTTAACGTAGTTCTTGCTTAAATTGACTGAGTACCAGGTATCTGTCGAAAAACATAAGTTCCGGAGTCAAAAGTCGGTAATATAATAAATATAGTCTCACAAATGTGTCGAGGCGGAGCCAAGAAGGCCAAATTGTTTTTTGAAGATCTAGACTATTTCGGGGCTAGCATATCTATTTGTTTGTGTGTGATAAGCAATAGATTTATGTTTTTTTTTTAACTTAATGAGGAGCAATTTAGGCCCAACTTCCTTTCCTCCTAACGCACCCATAGGAACACATACTATATTATATTTGTTCAACTGTAAATTATAGTCCACGAGAATATTGTACAATTTGGGAATCGTGTTATGAAGGAACTTCTGTTTCGTGAAAACCTTTTATCCAGGTAAAATTGCAACCACAGGCACATGTTGCAATCAATGAGAAGCTCCGATACACATGTGATCACATGTAGAAACAAATAGCCGTGATTGTGCACATGCCGTTGATATTCTTGACATATAAAAAAGTAACACGTTTTCGTATTATAACTATAAATATTCAAATAGGAAGAGATTCTCCGCCTTCCGTGATGTACATGTGTTTCACACTTATGCAAGTACAAGATGAGATTTTGTTTTCAATATATTGATATGCTATATATATACATGTATGCGCCTTCTTCGCCTCTATGCAAATGCTTTGTTATATATATAAACGTATTCTTTAATTATAAAGGCCAATCTTCTTTTTCTCATTCTTATTATTTGGCCATAATTACCAATTTTGTATTTTTTTACCCACTTTTTTTGTTTTCTATTTTGTAAACCCAATCCAGGCCCTCCCTTATTGTTATATTATCCTCTTTTAACTTACGTATGTCTCAAAGGGGGCTTCACTACGTAATTGATAAGGATGAATTAAGCTGGAGCGTAGAAAAAAACTGTTATCGCACCCTTTTCATATAATTTAGAACTTCTTAAAAAAATATACCTTTTAATATTGCGTAGATAAAAATGTAACTTTTTCCCATATTGGTTGGTTTCGTGTGGTGTTTTGGAAAGCCTAAGTTTCTGTATGTAACTATTATGTTAATACTTACGACGAGACTTTCGGCGGTGAAAACAGTGACAGGGCTTTTCATATACAAGTTCTTAATTGACATAATCACGTATGTCTGATGTTTTCCCACCCATTCACATAATTTCAATCTGGAAAAAGTTACCTATTTAACAACATGTCTTATAATCTTGTATACATAGCAAGTGGCCCCTCCCCCTTCACCGAGAATGATGTACTTATGTCAGGTTTAGGATTTTTATGCCCCGACAACGATAGTAGAAGTGCACTATGTTTTCTGGTCTGTGGGTCCCTTCGTCCGTCCGTCCGTCCGTCCGTCCCGTCGTACCGTCTGTTCGTCCGTCTGTCCCGCTCAAGTTCAGGTTAAAGTTTTTGGTCAAGGTAGATTTTGCTGAAGTAGATGTCCAATCAACTTGAAACTTAGTACACATGTTTCCTATGATATGATCTTTTAATTTTAATGGCAAATTAGACTTTTGACCCCAATTTCACGGTTCACTGAACATAGAAAATGATAATGCAAGTTTTATAATTTGAATACAAAATTAGAGTTTTTTTCCCCCTATTTCACGGTCCACCCAACATAAAAAATGATAGTGCGATTGGGGCATCTGTGTACTATGGACACATTCTTGTTTGTTATATGTTCGGCTCCTTTTTTTTCAAAAACGTAGAGGGTTGAATATTTAACCCCACAACATCCTTTTTAATTTTATATAAGATTTCAATAGCTCATAAAAGGTCGTTTACTTTCGATATTGGGAGTTGAAAATCGAGTCAGCCTCTTACCGCCATTTAAAAAAATTAATATATATCGAAAAGGAGCTCTATAACCTATTTATATATTTAGCTTAATATCTTGTGTCTTAACAAATGCTCATCTAACTTATAGCATCAATTTTGAATTCTATATTTTTAATTCCACGTAAGTACATTCTTTTTTTTTTATCGATTTGCCGTCGACGTTCAGTGATTTTACGTGTGACGTCATAAGGGAAAGTACCAATAACAAAAAAAGAGCTTTTACGCAGACGTCATGAAATGGGAAAGCACCTGCAAGTTCAATGTTTACTGAAGATTGAATGTTTTCTAGCTTTGACGACACAGAACAAAGAAATGGACAAAGAGGAATGACAGTCATTCCGTAATGTCGGTAAGCCACCTTCGTTTTGTGAAATTTTATCAACATCAACCTTTTCCGTTGATGACCTTATTTTTAATGATAACATGAAGAACATTCCGTTTAATCTCTTTAAGTTTAGTTTATTGTGTGCATATCTTTTTGTAAAACTTCAAAGTTGTCTCAGACCAGTGAAATTTATTGCTCTTGATTACAAACCGAAGGCTAAAACCATTTTGGGTTGGGTTTTTTTACGCTGAAGTCAGTCTGACAGATTTGTGGGTAAGGACGCATGGTTGTTCAGAATTGGGTGAACACTGAGATGTTTTTTTAAACAAATGAAACTAGTCCTAATAATAGCTTTTCAAGATATCATTATTTGGACCACAACAACCCAACCCATCCCCAAAATCCGACATTTGTTTGCACTTTGTGAACTTATCTTGTGAATGTCCTTGACACAGTAACCAAATTGCATCCCGTATACTTTCAATATCGATTTGTCAGTACAGGGGGTATTGTACATTGCTTATGCAACCAGAGAAATATTATAATGTAACCCGATTGTACCTCCTTCTGAATAATTTATTGCAATATAAATGTGAATCCCTTTTGACAGCAGAAACCGGACTTTTGTCAGCTATACATTTATATCTGACAAAAGTCAGGTTTCTGCTGTCAAAAGGGATTTACATTTAGAGGCAAATATTTTACATGTTTATTTGATATTATATAAAGATGCAAATGTATGACCCATTGAAATATTATTACTTCTTTGAAATTGCACTCTGTTGAGGGTGTGAACGGGTTTTACATGCAAAATAGTGATTAATGGGCAATAATAAAAATTAACAATTCCTTAATTATAAATAATTACAGAATAGCCATAGCCATTATTCTTAAAGATGAATAAGAATAATCGAAAATAATAAAAGAATGAGATACATCATATTTATTAATTATCTAAAAAATTCCAAAAGAAATGTATAATACCAGCTGCGCACCTGCGTATAACGTTACCTTTAATTATGATACCCCCCTTTTTTTCCACCATGAATTTCGAATTAGTCCATTTCCCGTAAATTTCGAAATGTCTGTTTATTATGTAATAGAGAGCTTTAAGTGGCGTAGCCAAGCAAATGAGTAAGTGAAATGTGACAGCCTAGGGATCATTGGAGACTTTTACGAAAACAATGTTAGTTTAAACATATTTATTTATAGTGGATTGGGATATCTTTTAGTTGAGTTTAGTCTCTGATGCATGCTTTTTATTATTATTAATTGTTTTTGGCTTTTAACTATAGCGTACAGTATTTCCAAATCGTACTTTCGTGTTAATAATTTGACCTGTTGATACAATTTGTAACGTTTTCTTGTCATTTATTACATCGAGATGATCGTGAGGGTATTCAGATGTATTGCTATCGGATTCGCCTAGATTTGCACACGTAACTTTCGTTTTGGGTTTGTAACCAACTATTTACATTATAAATACGCGGATATTAACTAGTCCCGACTAACATTCCTTATCGTTTGTAAGAAATACATCACTTCAATGAATACTGATAAAACTATTTTTGTTTAGAACATAGATGATCATAGATTAATAATATGAAAATGCTTTGAAGTCAGATATACATATACTTTTTGTGACATCTTGTGATCAATTTATTTGGCAATCGCCAATGGCCATGCAGTCAGCAGGGTTTAAGACAGTGATATTGTTGGTTTTTTTCAAAACTACCTCTACCCTTTTTTTATTGGGAAAATATGCGTCATTTTCATCAAATTGGGAAATTTAGATTAAACCATGAATTTGACTGAAACTTCAATTTACAGACCCCTTTTCAAGAGTCAAACCCTGTTTTGAAATAAGACTCCTTTTTGTCAGTGATGACACATAAATTGACCCTCAAATCTGCACATATAGTAATTTTAGGCATGAAAATGTATACACAAGTATTTTTCAGTTTGAATTCATGCACTATCTATAATACTAAAATTACGAGGTCCAATTTGTCAGCCGTCATCACGTAAAAACGACGAATCAAAGAATTCAACGTTACGTTATATACAACTAATATAGTACAAAGGTGTAGATTAAAAATTACACCACTCCAGGCCCTTTTGTTTTTCACGTAATTAATATTGCCAATAATTAGAAAGATCCGGGTCGAGTCCGATACCGATTCCAATAGTATTATCACCTGTTACCTATTACTTAATCTGTACGTTCCGCATTTGACAGGCGCACCACCAAACGGTGTATTCAGGATTAATATGTTATATATACGGGTCATAATCACAGGGTTGACACTACTAAATTGTCAAATTGTTACCTACTGTAGTATTTTAAGACTTTCTAAGATTACAATACGAATACTAAAAATCTGGACTAAAAATAAGTTTCAATTTGTAAGCGGGCATGACGTAAAATAGCGAATCAAAGAATTCAACTTTATTTATAACTAATATAGGATAATGCTGTTGATTAAAAAATACTCCATTCCAGGACCTTTTGTTTTCCAAATAATTAATATTACCAATAATTGATAAGTTCCAGTTCGACGGGTTCAAACAGAAAGATTTGAAAGCAGAGAAAATTGTGTATCTTATAATCGGCATGACTTTATCAGATGACAGTACTAATACTAAAATAAGGCTTGCGCATAGTTATATACTTTAATTCAGTCACGGACCCGCGATATCACGGGTGTTTTCTAGTTACTACTAAGACTGTACTGTGTGGGAAAAAAAGTTGTCTTTTTGGGAATAATTTAAAGCCATTTTTTTTCAAAATTGGATTCTTCTCCAGGGGAAAAGCCTTTATTCTCCATTAATTCGAGGCAAACATTATCACTGTAAGAACATCAGTTGTTTGACCTGTTAGTCAAATGCGTTTTGTTAAAATATACTTATTCACTTTTTTGGTAAAAAAAAAATCATTTCAGTGTGGCCTTCCCCAACATGCCCAAGTTGTACATTGTACCTTTCATTTGAGCATGTCCGGTATCGAACTTTTTACCGTAAAGCGCTGGCGAGGCTACCGAAAGAATATAGGGTGTATACATATTTTATCCATTAACGGCAACTTTGAACCCTAACAATTTCCGAATGGGCCTAACTCCCAAAAATTCATTTCAGTGTGGCCTTCCCTGAGTTATTGCCTTTCATTTGAGCTATGTGCAGTGACGAATTTTACCGTATAGCGCTAGCGAGACTTACCGAAAGATTATAGGGTGTATACATATGTTTTTCCTTAAAGGGGCACCAGCTGTCAAATTCGTGGTTATCGATTTGACTCAAATTCTCATATTTGATTTATAATAATGTAAAACATTTATCCAAACTACCAAAAGTCTAAAATAAACAGTTTACAGAGCATGGGGTAGACAATATGTAGGTTCGTTTCGTGTGTATTTTAGTCCAGACGCCATCTAATTAACTATCGATTTGACCTCAGATGACCATATAAGCGATGTAAACATGAATAAAGATATGAATAGATTAAACCAACACGTGCAATTGGATTATTTTTAGGTCTGTTTGAGTTTATTTTATAGATTAAAAATATATGTTTCTCATTGTTTTTAACCGTATAAGAATTATTTTATATGGATCGAATCAGTAATCAAAAGATTTACCGTAGTTTCATTTTCATTGTTGACATTCTTTTTTTTTAAATAACCAATACACGTACAATGCTTGCGTTGTCAATGTCTAGCAAGGGGTTACATTTAAGTTCACATGAATACGGATTAAATGAGGTCGACTAATTCACTTGCAAGTGAATGAGTAATTATCAATGTTTCTTCGCTCAATTTAACAAAATTGAATCATTTTGGCTTCTAAAAGCGAATTATTATTTTACTATTTCACTTTCATTATTGATTGAACCAAAAAAATCTTACCTTAGTTTTTTTTATACATCTCGTAGCTAGTGCCCCTTCAACAGCGTCTTTGAACCGCAACAATTTCCGAATGTTGTTAAGGGAAAAAATGTAATTTTCAATTTAGACATGTTTATATTTTTTCGTTTGGGCTTGTATCATATATTGACTCTTTAAATTCAAGCTATCCTAAATTGAGGTAAATTATATGGCCTTCCAAATACCGTTTCGATCCCTAACATATCACTGATTTTGTGGGTTTGGTGTACAAAATAATATTGACACCCCATGTTTGTGGTATAACATCTTGTCCACAAGTTTATTGTTTTCTGTTAAGTACTAAATTTATATTAAGATCCATTTTGTTATATCTTGTGATCAATTTATTTGGCAATCGCCAATAGCAGTCAGCAGGGTTAAAGAACATCATGTAATGAGAAGTCCATTATTAGACTAGTGACGAACTTCTGATGTAAAATTGAGAATGGAAATGTAACTGATATGTTAATATAATATATCTTACAAACCAGTGTACTAGTATACAAATTAGTATCACTACCATATAATAGTTATAACGGTGCGGTTGAATTTCCTGTCATTTATTCATCATTCACTTTTCCCAGAAAAAAATATATCTCTGTACATCAGTTTCAGGTATAGATATGTGATCTTTTTCTGTGACAAGTGATTTTGACCATCCACAAGAACTTGCGGTCATCCGGAGTTCAGTACTTCAGTACTTTGATTATTTACATTTAAAAAAAAATTATATGTTGTCTCTTTATTTGTTATTTAATTATACCAGCTTTGATAAGTTGATAACTGTTTGGTATTAATATAAATTTCGGCAATCCTGCACTAGTACTATGAACAAAATTATTTATTTTATAAAAAAAATTTCTGTTCTCCATTGCTCTACAAAATTATTTTCCTTTTGTTTGTGCAAATGATTTTATTTGGCAGCATTTTGTTCAAGGATTACATCGTTAAATCATGTACATGGCGGCAAAATGTTCAAGGATATGGTTGAGTTTCTGAAATTGTTCATTATTTTACTCCTTATTTTATTAATTTTGTATTTACATTGTGTCATAGATCAAATTTATTCGTTCAGTGCATATTCACTTGTTTGTTTTCCTATGTCTTTTGATTGAGTGAAGTCATTTCAATTGATATTTGGTAGTGTGTCTTTTTCTGTTGTGTTGTTACACTATTGTCCCAGGTAAGGGTGAAGGTTGGTACATGTACCTATCTTTTAAAACGTTTAAACCTGCTGCATTTGTTTGCACCTGTCCTACGTCTGAAATCTGATGTTCAGTGATTCATTGTCGTTTTTTGATGAGGTTCATATGTATCTCGTTTCAGGATTTTAATATATAGTTGTTTTTCCCATTTGAATGGGTTTAAACTAGTCATTTTTGGGCCCTTTATAGCTTGCTGTTCGGTGTGAGCCAAATGTGAAAGATCCGTGTTGAAGACCGTACTTTGGCTCTTATAAATGGTTAACTTTTACAAATAATAAATTAGATGGGGAATTGTCTCATTGACATTAGAACTCATGCCAATCTTCTTAATATAATAACTGTATACTAACTTAGACAAACAATTGTATAAAAGCATAACATTTTATTTTTAGCTCACCTGGCCCGAAGGGCCAAGTGAGCTTTTCCCATCACTTTGCGTCCGGCGTCCGTCGTCCTGCGTCCGTCGTCGTCCGTCGTCGTCCTGCGTCCGTCGTCGTTAACTTTTACAAAAATCTTCTCCTCTGAAACTACTAAGCCAAATTTAATCAAACTTGGCCACAATCATCATTGGGGTATCTAGTTTAAAAAATGTGTCCGGTGACCCCGCCAACCAACCAAGATGGCCGCCATGGCTAAAAATAGAACATAGGGGTAAAATGCAGTTTTTGGCTTATAACTCAAAAACCAAAGCATTTAGAGCAAATCTGACATGGGGTAAAATTGTTTATCAGGTCAAGATCTATCTGCCCAGAAATTTTCAGATGAATCGGACAACCCGTTGATGGGTTGCTGCCCCTGAATTGGTAATTTTATGGAAATTTTGCTGTTTTTGGTTATTATCTTGAATATTATTATAGATAGAGATAAACTGTAAACAGCAATAATGTTCAGCAAAGTAAGATTTACAAATAAGTCAACATGACCGAAATGGTCAGTTGACCCCTTAAGGAGTTATTGCCCTTTATAGTCAATTTTTAACCATTTTTCGTAAATCTTAGTAATCTTTTACAAAAATCTTCTCCTCTGAAACTACTGGGCTAAATTAATCCAAACTTGGCCACAATCATCTTTGGGGTATGTAGTTTAAAAAATGTGTCCGGTGACCCGGCCATCCAACCAAGATGGCTGCCATGGCTAAATATAGGACATAGGGGTAAAATGCAGTTTTTGGCTTATAACTCAAAAATCAAAGCATTTAGAGCAAATCTGACGGAGTGAAATTGTTTATCATGTCAAGATCTATCTGCCCTGAAATTTTCAGATGGATCCGACAACCGGTTGTTGGGTTGCTGCCCCATAATTGGTAATTTTAAGAAAATTTTGACGTTTTTTGTTATTATCTTGAATATTATTATAGATAGAGATAAACTGTAAACAGCAATAATGTACAGCAAAGTAAGACCTAAAGATAAGTCAAACATGACAAAAATGGTCAGTTGACCCCCTAAGGAGTTATTGTCCTTTATAGTCAATTTTTAACAATTTTCATAAAATTTGTAAATTTTTACTAACATTTTCCACTGAAACTACTGGGCCAAGATCATTATAGATAGAGATAATTGTAAGGAGCAAGAATGTTCAGTAAAGTAAGATGTACAAACACATCACCATCACCTAAACACAATTTTGTCATGAATCCATCTGCTTCCTTTGTTTAATATTCACATATACCAAGGTGAGCGACACAGGCTCTTTAGAGCCTCTAGTTTCAAATTATCTTTCTTGATCTGACATTCCATCCAACTGTCCAAATCAACTTTTCTTTAGTAGGTATCTCAGGGGCTGTCAATTGTTGTCTTGATACATTGGATGTTTTTAAGGATGGAATAACTTCTCCCTGTAACCTAACATCCGGTTTCGAGTTGGCTGCCAACATTATAGTCATACTTGTTCTCACACCCTTTGCTGCTTTAGGTCTCCAAGTTCTGTCCAGTGTATCATTAGTTGCAGACAACAGTTCATCAACGTTTTTTTTCAAATTTTACATAACATGTATTTATACCGCTGATTGACTGCATTTCGTTGGCCTCTTTTGTTTCTTCTTCATTTCTACATATGTGACGTAAACTATTTGGTTTATCTCTGGTCATCGTTGTTGAACTCAACATTATCAAGAAGCGGTGTTGGATTTAGATTTATACAGGGCTTGTTCAATGGCGTTTGACACGTTCGTTCTAAGTCTCTGAACAAACCTTATCAAAGCAATTTCTTTCCTTTGTTGCTTCCTGTCTAAATTACATTTCTTTCCACAAGTAGCTCCCATTTTGATGCTTCAGTGTTTACTTCGTTAATCTCATGCAACAGAGCTTTGCGCGATCCCAAAATGCTCGCCGTTGCTGCACGCTGACGTCGACTGCACTGTAAGGTGACTATAGAGGATGCGCATGCTTGTTAAAGACTAGACAACGTCTGTATGGACAGGGGAAAAGATTATGTGACTGAATTAATAGTATTTAATTAAAACAAATAATTATTTATTTATTTTTTATAATATTACAAGTGTGGACACAGACCAGGGTGGATAGTATGTTTAGATGTTTGATAGTGTTTTCTTACATAAATAGGTCTCTGGTTTCCCCCCCCCCCCCCCCATAGGGTTATATGTTGAACTGTGGTGCACAGTGACAGCCTAGTGATGGACTTCAATGTAACTGATATATTAATATGATATATAACAACAAACCAGCGTATATTCATTTGTATCACTACAAATTAAGTACAATATAATAGTTATTACGGTGCGGTTGAATTTCCTGTCATTTATTCATCTTTCGCGCATGAACTTGTCTAAAAAAAACCAACATATCTCTGAACATAAACCTCAGTTTCAGGTATAGAGATGTGATCTTTTTCTGTGACAAGTGCTTTTGACCATCCACAAGAACCTGCGGTCATCCGATGTTCAGTACTTCAGTATTTTGATTATTTACTTTTTTTAAAAAGTTATACCTCGTCTCTTTAGTTGTAATATATTATACCAGCTTTAAAAAGTTCTTTGATAACTGTTTTGTATTGATAACTGTTTTGTATTAATATAAATTTCGGCACTCCTGCACTAGTACTATGAACAACATTATTTAATTTGTAAAAAAATATTTCCGTTCTCCATTACTCTACAAAATTATTTTCCTTTTGTCTGTGCAAATAATTTTATTTGGCTGCAATTTTTTCAAGGTTTACATCGTTAAATCATGTACATGGCGGCAAAATGTTCTAGGATATGATGAAGTTTCTGAAATTGTTTATTATTTCACTCCTTATTTTATTGATTTTGTATTTACATTGTGTCATAGATCAAATTTATTCGTTCAGTGCATATTCACTTGTTTGTTTTCCTATGTCTTTTGATTGAGTGAAGTCATTTTAATTGATACTAGAACACACCCGTGATATCACGGGTACGTGACTGAATTATAGTATATAACTATGCGCAAGCCTTATTTTAGTATTAGTATTGTCATCTGATAAAGTCATGCCGATTATAAGATACACAGTTTTTCTCTGCTTTCAAGTCTTTCTGTTTGAACCCGTCGAACTGAAACAATAATATTAATTATTTGGAAAACAAAAGGTCCTGGAATGGAGTATTTTTTAATCAACAGCATTGTCCTATATAAGTTATAAATACAGTTGAATTCTTTGCTTCGCTGTTTTACGTCATGCCCACTAACAAATTGAAAACTGT
This sequence comes from Mytilus edulis, assembly GCF_963676685.1. Classification (NCBI taxonomy): domain Eukaryota; kingdom Metazoa; phylum Mollusca; class Bivalvia; order Mytilida; family Mytilidae; genus Mytilus; species Mytilus edulis. The sequence continues at coordinate 59,112,290 of NC_092353.1, read as the reverse complement.
ACCTATACGCCTTATTTTAGTCCAGATTTTTAGCATTCGTATTGTTATCTTAGAAAGTCTTACTAATTAAAATACTACAATAGGTAACAATTTGACAATTTAGTAGTGTCAACCCTGTGGTTATGACCCGTGTATATAGCAATTTAATCCTGAAAAAAACGTTTGGTGGTGCGCCTGTCAGATGCGGAACGTACAGATAAGGTAATAGGTAACAGGTGAATATACTATTGGTATCGGTAGCGGACTCGACCCGGAACTTCTTAATTATTGGCAATATTAATTACATGGAAAACAAAAGGGCCTGGAGTGGTGTAATTTTTAATCTACACCTTTGTACTATATTAGTTATATATAAAGTTGATTTCTGTGATTCGTCGTTTTTACGTGATGACGGCTAACAAATTGGACCTCGTAATTTTAGTATTATAGATTTTGTAGTGTGCCTTTCTCTGTTGTGTTGTTTACACTATTGTTCAAGGTAAGGGTGAAGATTGGTACCTATCTTTTAAAACGTTTAAACCTGCTGCATTTGTTTGCACCTGTCCTACATCTGAAATCTTATGTTCAGTGATTCATTGTCGTTTTTTGATGAGGTTCATATGTTTCTTGTTTCAGGATTTTAATATATAGCTGTTTTTCCCATTTGAATGGGTTTAAACTAGTCATTTTTTGGCCCTTTATAGCTTGCTGTTTGGTGTGAGCCAAATGTGAAAGATCCGTGTTGAAGACCGTACTTTGGCCTTTATAAATGGTTAACTTTTACAAATAATATATTAGATGGGGAATTGTCTCATTGACATTAGAACTCATGCCAATCTTCTTATAATAACTATATACTAACTTAGATATACAATGTATAAAAGCATAACATTTTATTTTTTCAAATTATCTTTCTGGATCTGACGTTCTATCCATCTGTCCAAATAAACTTTTTCTCTAATGGGTATCCCAGGGGCTGTCAATTGTTGTCTTGATACATTGGATGTATTTGATGATAGAATAACTTCTCCCTGTAACCTAACATCCGTGTTTGAGTTGGCTGCCAATATTATAGTCCTACTTGTTCTCACACCCTTAGCTGCTTTAGGTCCCGACTTCTGTCCAGTATATCATTTGTACCTGACAGCAGTTCATCGACCTTTTTCCGACGTAGTCGGTATAGTTCCGGTTTGTGCCCTTTGAACTTAAGGACGCTTAACTATGGCAACAGAATACGCATGCTCGAAAATCCTTTCTGTGATTGGACAAAATGCTGTCATGGTGGGTGATTTGGTTGTGTTTGAAAAAACGTCTCGTTAATTATATCGTGATGGAAAGCAAGTGAAAAACTATATATATTTGAACTAGATCTTACAAAGATTTATATTTTTATTAAAATGATTGTTTCTCCAATCGCTCTTTGCATTCGTGACAGCTGTTTATTCGGGACAATTATATAATTTTAAAATTTTAAACTTTGTTGTACGAACGAACATGACTTTTAGAACGCACCTAAACATGTGAGATTTCCGCGGGGTTTTGGTGAATGTAAACAGAAAGATACGAGGACCGAGAATACTGAACACAAACAGAGAAAACGTTATTTAAATGGTATCTTTGTGCTTCTGAAGGTTATCAAAATGATAGTTTTAAACATATACTCAAATTTAAATACGTCGGATATCTTTTTTAAAGATAGTTCTTGTTTAAATTTTGCATAACATGTATTTATACCGCTGATTGACTGCATTTCGTTGGCCTCTTTTGTTTCTTCTTCATTTCTACATATGTGACCTAAACTATTTGGTTTATCTCTGGTCATCGTTGTTGAACTCAACATTATCAAGAAGCGGTGTTGGATTTAGATCTATACAGGACTTGTTCAATGGCGTTTGACACGTTTGTTCTTCCGTGGAGAGACGTCTGCTCTTATTCCTATTAGTGTGTGATACATTTGTACTACTGTCGTTTTACTTATAACACTTGATACAGAACGTGATCCCGGCTCACTGAAATGTACAATTCTGTTCTTATTAATTATGTTTCTAAGTCTCTGAACAAACCTTATCAAAGCTTCTTTTCTTTGTTGCTTCCTGTCTGAATTACATTCCTTTCCACAAGTAGCTCCCATTTTTGATGCTTCAGTGTTTACGTCGTTGATCTCATGCAACAGAGCTTTGCACGATCCCAAAATGCTCGCTGTTGCTGCACGCTGAACATAAACCTCAGTTTCAGGTATAGAGATGTGATCTTTGACAAGTGCTTTTGGCAATCCACAAGAACCTGCGGTCATGCGATGTTCAGTATATCAGTATTTTGATTATTTACTTTTTTTAAAAGTTATATCTTCTCTTTAGTTGTTATTTATTATACCAGCTTTAAAAAAGTTCTTTGAAAACTGTTTTGTATTAATATAAATTTCGGCACTCCTGCACTAGTACTATGAACAACATTATTTAATTTGTAAAAAATATAAACTTTTTCTTTAATAGGTATCCCAGGGGCTGTCAATTGTTGTCTTGATACATTGGATGTTTTTGAGGGTAGAATAACTTCTCCCGGTAACCTAACATCCGTGTTTGAGTGGGCTGCCAACATTATAGTCCTACTTGTTCTCACACCCTTAGCTGCTTTAGTCCCCGACTTCTGTCCGGTATATCATTTGTACCTGACAACAGTTCATCAACCGTTTTCCGACGTAGTCGGTATAGTTCCGGTTTGTGCCCTTTGAACTTAAGGACGCTTAACTATGGCAACAGAATACGCATGCTCGAAAATCCTTTCTGTGATTGGACAAAATGCTGTCATGGTGGGTGATTTGGTTGTGTTTGAAAAAAAGTCTCGTTAATTATATCGTGATGGAAAGCAAGTGAAAAACTATATATATTTGAACTAGATCTTACAAAGATTTATATTTTTATTAAAATAATTGTTTCTCCAATCGCTCTTTGCATTCGTAACAGCTGTTTATTCGAGACAATTATATAATTTTTAAATTTTAAACTTTGTTGTACGAACGAACATGACTTTTAGAACGCACCTACGCATGTGAGATTTCCGCGGGGTTTTGGTGAATGTAAACAGAAAGATACGAGGACCGAGAATACTGAACACAAACAGAGAAAACGTTATTTAAATGGTATCTTTGTGCTTCTTAAGGTTATCAAAATGATAGTTTTAAACATATACTCAAATTTAAATACGTCGGATATCTTTTTTTAAAGATAGTTCTTGTTTAAATTTTGCATACCATGTATTTATACCGCTGATTGACTGCATTTCGTTGGCCTCTTTTGTTTCTTCTTCATTTCTACATATGTGACGTAAACTATTTGGTGTATCTCTGGTCATCAATTCGTTGTTGAACTCAACATTATCAAGAAGCGGTGTTGGATTTAGATCTATACAGGACTTGTTCAATGGCGTTTGACACGTTCGTTCTTCCGTGGAGAGACGTCTGCTCTTATTCCTATTAGTGTGTGATACTACTGTCGTTTTACTTATAACACTTGATACAGAACGTGATCCCGGCTCACTGAAAGGTACAACTTTGTTCTTATTAAATATGTTACTAAGTCTCTGAACAAACCTTATCAAAGCTTCTTTTCTCTGTTGCTTCCTGTCTGAATTACATTTCTTTCCACAAGTAGCTCCCATTTTTGATTCTTCAGTGTTTACGTCGTTAATCTCATGCAACAGAGCTTTGCGCGATCCCAAAATGCTCGCTGTTGCTGCACGGTGAACATAAATTTCAGTTTCAGGTATAGAGATGTGATCTTTTTCTGTGACAAGTGCTTTTGACAATCCACAAGAACCTGCGGTCATCCGATGTTCAGTACTTCAGTATTTTAATTATTTACTTTTTTTTAAAAGTTATATCTCGTCTCTTTAGTTGTAATTTATTATACCAGCTTTAAAAAGTTCTTTGATAACTGTTTTGTATTAATATAAATTTCGGCACTCCTGCACTAGTACTATGAACAACATTATTTAATTTGTAAAAAATATTTCCGTTCTCCATTACTCTACAAAATTATTTTCCTTTTGTCTGTGCAAAATTTTTTATTTGGCTGCAATTTTTTCAAGGTTTACATCGTGAAATCGTGTACATGGCGACAACATATTCTAGGATATGATGAAGTTTCTGAAATTGTTTATTATTTCACTCCTTATTTTAAATTTTTATTGATTTTGTATTTACATTGTGCCATAGATCAAATTTATTCGTTCAGTGCATATTCACTTGTTTGTTTTCCTATGTCTTTTGATTGAATGAAGTCATTTTAATTGATATTTTGTAGTGTGCCTTTCTCTGTTGTGTTGTTTACACTATTGTTCAAGGTAAGGGTGAAGGTTGGTACCTATCTTTTAAAACGTTTAAACCTGCTGCATTTGTTTGTACCTGTCCTACGTCTGAAATCTAATGTTCAGTGATTCATTGTCGTTTTTTGATGAGGTTCATATGTTTCTTGTTTCAGGATTTTGATATATTAGTAATTTTTCCCATTTGAATGGGTTTAAACTAGTAATTTTTGGGCCCTTTATAGCTTGCTGTTCGGTGTGAGCCAAATGTGAAAGCTCCGTGTTGAAGACCGTACTTTGGCCTTTATAAATAGTTTACTTTTACAAATAATGAATTAGATGGGGAGTGGTTTCATTGACATTAGAACTCATGCCAATCTTCTTATAATAACTGTATACTAACTTAGACAAACAATGTATAAAAGCATAACATTTTATTTTTTCAAATTATCTTTTTTGATCTGACGTTCCATCAAACTGTCCACATAAACTTTTTCTTTAATAGGTATCCCATGGGCTGTCAATTGTTGTCTTGATACATTGGATGTATTTGATGATAGAACAACTTCTCCCGGCAACCTAACATCCGTGTTTGAGTTGGCTGCCAACATTATAGTCCTACTTGTTCTCACACCCTTAGCTGCTTTAGGTCTCCGACTTCTGTCCGGTATATCATTTGTACCTGACAGCAGTTCATCAACCTTTTTCCGACGTAGTCGGTATAGTTTCGGTTTGTGCCCTTTGAACTTAAGGACGCTTAACTATGACAACAGAATACGCATGCTCGAAAATCCTTTCTGTGATTGGACAAAATGTTGTCATGGTGGTAGATTTGGTTGTGTTTGAAAAAACGTCTCGTTAATTATATTGTGATGGAAAGCAAGTGAAAAACTATATGTATTTGAACTAGATCTTACAAAGATTTATATTTTTATTAAAATAATTGTTTCTCCAATCGCTCTTTGCATTCGTGACAGCTGTTTATTCGGGACAATTATATAATTTTTAAATTTTAAACTTTGTTGTACGAACGAACATGACTTTTAGAACGCACCTACGGATGTGAGATTTCAGCGGGGTTTTGGTGAATGTAAACAGAAAGATACGAGGACCGAGAATACTGAACAGAAACAGAGAAAACGTTATTTAAGGGGGTAGACCTTGGTTCAGGGAGATAACTCTTTAAATCAGTCAAGCGTTTGTAAAAGTCAAGTTCATCAATGTATTTTAAGCATTTACCTGAAACAGATTGAAAATAATCTATGTAATTTAGAAGCTTAGAATATGTTTTTGAAAATGGTTGACACAAACGTACTGATGATTTTAAGAGTTATTTCCCTTAACCTAGGTCTACCTCCTTAAATGGTATCTTTGTGCTTCTGAAGGTTATGGAAATAATAGTTTTAAACATATACTCAAATTTAAATACGTCGGATATCTTTTTTAAAGATAGTTCTTGTTTAAATTTTGCATAACATGTATTTATACCGCTGATTGACTGCATTTCGTTGGCCTCTTTTGTTTCTTCTTCATTTCTACATATGTGACGTAAACTATTTGGTTTATCTCTGGTCATCGATTCGTTGTTGAACTCAACATTATCAAGAAGCGGTGTTGGATTTAAATTTATACAGGGCTTGTTCAAAGGCGTTTGACACGTTTGTTCTTCCGTGGAGAGACGCCTGCTCTTATTTCTATTAGTGTGTGATACTACTGTCGTTTTACTTATAACACTTGATACAGAACGTGATCCCGGCTCACTGAAATGTACAACTCTGTTCTTATTAATTAGGTTTCTAAGTCTCTGAACAAACCTTATCAGAGCAATTTCTTTTCTTTGTTGCTTCCTGTCTGAATTACATTTCTTTCCACAAGTAGCTCCCATTTTTGATGCTTCAGTGTTTACCTCGTTAATCTCATGCAACAGAGCTTTGCGCGATCCCGAAATGCTCGCTGTTGCTGCACGCTGACGTCGACTGCACTGTAAGGTGACTATAGAGGATGCGCATGCTTTTTAAAGACTAGACGGACAACGTCTGTATGGACAGGGGAAAAGATTTTGTGACTAAATTAACAGTGTTTAATTAAAACAAATATTTTTTTTTAATAATATTACAAGTGTGGACACAGACCAGGGTGGATAGTATGTTTAGATGTTTGATCGTGTTTTCTGACATAAGTAGGTCTCTGGTTTTCCCCCATAGGGTTCTATGTTGAACTTAGGTGCACAGTGACAGCCTAGTGATGGACTTCAATGTAACTGATATATTAATATAATATATATAACAACAAACCAGTGTATACTCATTTGTATCACTACAATATAATAGTTATTACGGTGCAGTTGAATTTCCTGTCATTTATTCATCATCCGCGCATGAACTTGTCTAAAAAAATAGATCTCTGAACACAAACCGCAGTTTCAGGTATAGAGATGTGATCTTTTTCTGTGACAAGTGCTTTTGACCATCCACAAGAACCTGCGGTCATCCAATGTTCAGTACTTCAGTATTTTGATGATTTACGTTTTGTTTAAAGTTATATCTCGTCTCTTTAGTTGTAATTTATTAAACCAGCTTTAAAAAGTTCTTTGATAACTGTTTTGTATTAATATAAGTGTCGGCACTCCTGCACTAGTACTATGAACAAAATTATTTATTTTATAAAAAATATTTCTGTTCTCCAGTGTATATAAAGTGCGAATCCAGCTAGTTCATTTTTACTGTTATATGCGGGTATGTCTATTGTAGAATAAAGGATCATGGGAAAACTGTATTTGTTTACGTTTTGAAAATATCAAGTTAAAGGATTTTAAGTTAAGTTTTAACATATTTTCCTTGTGATATGTCTTTATAATATACAAACATAGCATTAAAGTTCAAATAAGTGTTATAAAAGCATCATAATATAGCATATCGATTATTGAAAGCGATCCATTTTAACTTTAGATGCGATGAATTATCACTGTTAGTGCAGTCATTATTAATGTAGAATTTTCAAAGATGCGAGGAATTTTTATTGTAGAATTATGTGATAAATGCACTTGCAATAAATGAAAAAATCTTAGTTGATGACTTTAGGATTTATGATACATGTATTTTCAAATTGAAATACAAACTCCTCATTCATTCTTCATCAAATATATAGCTTTTCAAACTTGTCACAAAAGCGATTTTCAAAATGTCATATTGTATTCTTCAGATTACGTTTCTCCTTGATTTTAACTTATATAGGGAATCACTGGAGCGTGACAGCAGCGGGCACTCTTAGGCAGTCAGTGGGCCCCTACTTATGAAAAATTCTAGATCCGCGAATGAATACTACCGCAGAGGTAAAACCATGCACATTTGGGTTATTGTACACGAAATGCATGCTACAATTCATTTTTGTTGATTTTAGACCCTTTGGAACTCTATGTGGGCTACTAGATATACGGTTAGATTCAGCATGTCAACGAATTCCAAATATCTATATTAAAGCACTTTTGTCTATAAATTTGGACCCCACAAAATTGAAAAAGGGACCAAAAATATAAAAAAAAATGCATACATCGGATACATTTGTTATTGAAGGCATGACTGTAACAATAGGATGAATATACAAAAATATCTTATTCTGGGGTCTCATTGGGGGGTTCTGATCCCGGATCCCGCTTACTGTTTTGGCAGATTCCCGTATTTCGCTTATTGTTTTGTCAGATTCCCGTATCCCGCTTATACTATGCAGTTCTAATTTTTTGTAATTATCCGTGTCCCGCTATAGTGTGTGATAACATTGTGTGAGGGAATTCGACGTTTGATGTACCACTGTTCACTCCAGTGCAATTTATGACAATACCACTGCATCAATCAGAATTATTTTTTTTGCAGTGTTTTAAGAAATGATTTTGCTTTGTTGTCGCGTATTATTTGTGAAACATTCAATGTTTTAAAAAGGCGAATTTTCTTTATAAAGTCAATGATTAAGTTGACTTTTGAAGGCCAAACTTTCTACAGCCTTAAATACGCTAATGAAAGATCCAAAAACTATACCAATACATAACGACATGATTATGAAATTATAACAAATCTATTGGTTAACAAATTTTTACTCGTTATTGCAAAATAATGAACTTAATATATCTGACATTTTCTCCCTACCCAGTTTACCCCTATACATTTTTATGATGTGGACTGGTCATTGTTATTGAATCGTACGCAATTTGATTGGATTAAGTTGTTATTAGTTTACCTTCAAACTTGTTTATGCTTTTCATACATGACTATTGATTAATTAGAACGTGCATGAATGTGACCGGTAACTAAAATGACCTTCAAACTGGACACTGGACGAGTCAATATTATGTTTTATCAATGAAAGTTAAGGTATGAAAGGTAAGAATTGCCACTTATTCGATTTTCACAAAATTTTCGGAATATACAGTTGGAAAGGTTATTTTTTAAAAGCCTATTGTGAAGAGTAAAGAGAAAGTTTACAAATAATACGTTTTGTTCCATTAAACAAGTCATTTTCGTAAGAGAAATACCGAAATATATTTTACGCACGACTACGGCAGGTAAAATTATTATTTATCATAATAAAAAAAAGCATTTTTCAGTCTCATTGGAATATGTTGATTACAATTAATCCCAAACTTAAGAAGTAAGTAACTAAAGTCAAAATATGTCCGATCTGCCTATTTCTGCACATCAAAAGTCAATACGATCGTTTTAAAGTCAATTTCGTTTACCTCACAAAATCTTGTTAGGCACTAGTGTGTGATAACATTGTGTGAGGGAATTCGACGTTTGATGTACCACTGTTCACTCCAGTGCAATTTATGACAATACCACTGCATCAATCAGAATTATTTTTTTTGCAGTGTTTTAAGAAATGATTTTGCTTTGTTGTCGCGTATTATTTGTGAAACATTCAATGTTTTAAAAAGGCGAATTTTCTTTATAAAGTCAATGATTAAGTTGACTTTTGAAGGCCAAACTTTCTACAGCCTTAAATACGCTAATGAAAGATCCAAAAACTATACCAATACATAACGACATGTTTATGAAATTATAACAAATCTATTGGTTAACAAATTTTTACTCGTTATTGCAAAATAATGAACTTAATATATCTGACATTTTCTCCCTACCCAGTTTACCCCTATACATTTTTATGATGTGGACTGGTCATTGTTATTGAATCGTAGGCAATTTGATTGGATTAAGTTGTTATTTGTTTACCTTCAAACTTGTTTATGCTTTTCATACATGACAATTGATTAATTAGAACGTGCATGAATGTGTACGGTAACTAAAATGACCTTCAAACTGGACACTGGACGAGTCAATATTATGTTTTATCAATGAAAGTTAAGGTATGAAAGGTAAGAATTGCCACTAATTCGATTTTCACAAAATTTTCGTAATATACAGTTGAAAGGTTATTTTTTAAAAGCCTATTGTGAAGAGTAAAGAGAAAGTTTACAAATAATACGTTTTGTTCCATTAAACAAGTCATTTTCGTAAGAGAAATACCGAAATATATTTTACGCACGACTACGGCAGGTAAAATTATTATTTATCATAATAAAAAAAAGCATTTTTCAGTCTCATTGGAATATGTTGATTACAATTAATCCCAAACTTAAAAAGTAAGTAACTAAAGTCAAAATATGTCCGATCTGCCTATTTCTGCACATCAAAAGTCAATACGATCGTTTTAAAGTCAATTTCGTCTACCTCACAAAATCTTGTTAGGCACTTTTATAAATATTCACCTATTTTGGTATATATTTCACAGCTGGATGGCTTTAGGCGCGATAAAACCCCGCTCGCATCTCTTACTTTGTTTTATTAGTATTATGTATTTCTGAACATATACATTTTTACTAATTTTCTTCATTTTCTTCAAAAATTAAAAAAAAGTTCGTCTGTTTATTTATCATTCTACATTAGACATTTATGGCATATACAGTAAAAATGATATTTTAGGATCCGCACTTTACATACACTGTTCTCCATTACTCTACAAAATTATTTTCCTTTTGTCTGTGCAAATTATTCTATTTGGCCGAATTGTTTTTCAAGGTTTACATCGTTAAATCATGTACATGGCGGCAACACGTTCTAGGATAGGGTTAAGTTTCTGAAATTGTTTATTATTTCACTCCTTATTTTATTGATTTTGTATTTACATTGTGTCATAGATCAAATTTATTCGTTCAGTGCATATTCACTTGTTTGTTTTCCTATGTCTTTTGATTAAGTGAAGTCATTTTAATTGATATTTTGTAGTGTGCCTTTCTCTGTTGTGTTGTTACACCAATGTTCCAGGTAAGGATGAAGGTTGGTAACTGTCTTATAAAACGTTGAAACCCGCTGCATTTGTTTGCACCTGTCCTAAGTCTAGAACCTGATGTTCAGTGATTGTCGCTTGTTGATGAGGTTCATATAATGTTTCTCGTTTAAGGATTTTGAAATAGTTGTTTTTCCAATTTGAATTGTTTTAGACTAGTTATTTCTTGGCCCTTTATAGCTTGCGGTTCGGCGTGAGCCAAATGTGAAAGCTCCGTGTTGAAGACCGTACTTTGGCCTTTAATGGTTTATACTTTTACAAATTATGACTTAGATGGGGTGTTGTCTCATTAGAACTCATACCACATCTTCCTATAATAACTATATACTAACTTAAACAAACAATGTATTAAAGCATAACATTTTATTTTTTCAGATTATCTTTCTGGATCTGACGTTCCATCTAACTGTCCAAATAAACTTTTCTTTAATAGGTATCTCAGGGGCTGTCAACTGTGCTCTTGATATATTTGATGTATTTGAGGATGGAATAACTTCTCCCGGTAACTTACCATCTATGTTTGAGTTGGTTGCAAACATTATAGTCATACTTGTTCTCACACCCTTTGCTGCTTTAGGTCTCCAACTTCTGTCCAGTGTATCATTTGTTGCAGACAACAGTTCATCAACGTTTTTTTTCAAATTTTGCATAACATGTATTTATACCGCTGGTTGACTGCATTTCGTTGGCCTCTTTTGTTTCTTCTCCAATTTTCCGAATGTCGCGTAAACTATTCGGTTTATCTCTGCATGGCTGAAGGTAGTTCATCGTTGTTGAACTCAACATTCAATTCAATTCAATTCTTTCTTACTTTGAGCAAATGATGCTCATCAGTACAAATATAATATGTGCAAATACAATATATCATAAATAAATACAACATACATAATGAATACATACGAGAAGAATAATGATCTATATTAAGTATTGGTATCTTATACCATGTCTGTTCTACGTTTAAATGCATGGAAAGGAAATTTACAAAGGTTACATATGTCTTTTACATTTTCTGTGCTCAACAACTGTATATAAGCTTAAATGACGATGGACGCTTATAATAATATGGCTTAATATACTGTCTCCTAATTGCATTATAACAACCACACTGTAAAATGAAATGAAACTCGTCTTCTATTGTATTTAATGTACAGAGAGTGCATTTTCTTTCTGATCTGTTAACACCGTGATATCGTCCTGTTTCAACAAATAAGTTATTTGAAGACAATCTTATTCTCGTTAGATACACTCTAAAATTCACATGACTTTTTGTTTAGTAATGTAAAATTGTAAACGAACACTATTTACACAATATTTATATAAAAAACACTTTGGCGAGCCATCCAATAATTGATTCAAATATTGATTAGCTTGATCAAATATTCTAGTTTTGATAAAATACTTAAGAGTGTCATTTACAACTAAATTACCTTGGTTATACCAGAAGTCATTCAGACCCAAATTAAACAATTATAAATACTTCAGTTGATATATCCAACTATTTCTGTTATTACATGTACATTGATTGCGTACCTGACTGTTCTTTGTAACAATTTTCAAGAATACAATTATTCGTTGATAAAAGTTTAAACATAAGCAGTGTTGGATTTAGATCTATACAGGGCTTGTTCAATGCCGTTTGCCACGTTATTTCTTCCGTGGAGAGACGTCTGCTCTTGTTCTTATTATCTCGTGTTTTTACTGTCGTGTTACTTATAACACTTGATACAGAACGCGATCCTGGCTCACTATAATACAACTCTGTTCTTATTATGTTTCTAAGTCTCTGAACAAACCTTATCAGAGCAATCTCTTTTCTTTGTTGCTTCCTGTCTGAATTACATTTATTTCCACAAGTGGCTCCCATTTTTGATGCTACAGTGTTTACGTCGTTAATCTCATGCAACAGTTGAACAGAGCTTTGCGCGATCCCGAAATGCTCGCTGTTGCTGCACGCTGACGTCGTCTGGATAGTAGCAAAAATCAAATAAGAAGAGGATCACATAAGGTGCATTTCTACACGATGTGATTTTAATATGCGAGATGGTATCCGCATCTTCGCTAGCCAAGGGTTTCGATCCACTCCCGCTCGCTAGCCAAGGGTTACGATCCACTCCCGCTCGCTAGCCAAGGGTTACGATCCACTCCCGCTCGCTAGCCAAGGGTTACGATCCACTCCCGCTCGCTAGCCAAGGGTTACGATCCATTCCCGCTCTGAGAGAGCGGGAGTGGATCGTAACCCTTGGCTAGCGAAGATGTGGTATCCGAGGATCAGCAAGCATGTGATATTTGTATGGCTCTTAGTCTATTTTGTTCCTTTGATGTGTTAATATTTTTCTTGTGTCTGTCCACATACAACTGTAAATTTGTTCAGGATCTTCCTACTATCATTGATCAAAGATTTTACAATTTGGGAATTAGTATAGCGTTCATTATCACTGAACTAGTATATATATTTGTTTAGGGGCCAGTTGAAGGACGCCTCCGGGTGCGGGAATTTCTCGCTACATTGAAAACCTGTTGGTGAACTTCTGCTGTTGTTTTTTTTTCTATGGTCGGGTTGTTGTCTCTTTGGCACATTCCCCATTTCCATCCCCAATTTTATTTGTCTAAATGTCGAAGACTTATTATGGTTTCAAGTAACAATATATACGAATTATGCCGAATATCAATACAGATGCTTAAAACTCCGGCCTATACATTTATATACATTTACAACCTAATAAAAGTATTTTAGATATGACTAGAACTGGTGGACAAAAAGATTACATAAGTTATACTTGCTAACATTATAAGTGAATGATCATTTAAACTCAGGACTCATCAGTATAGACAGCACATTTTGTCTATGTTTATGAAAAGTGTTACAAAACCACCAATCATTATATAACGAGTAGCATGATAGGAGCATTGTTTGGTTTTGACTATGTGCTTTTCATTGTTTGGCTTCTGGTAAAAAAATGTTTGGTTTACATGTAAAAAAAATGATTTAATCTCCCCTTAAATAATTAATTGGATGGATGCTTCCAGTCCTCAACAACTTCTTGTGCTGACAGTTGTGATCATCTTAGTACCTTACAGCAGATCATGTGCAATTGTGAGTTGTGTATCAAATCTGTATTTCACAAAGAACGCATGTGCATGCATAACAATGAACTGGACTCAAAGCAAAGCAATTTAATAAGACACCTAGAAAAACACTCAATCCATTATGTTATATACTTTGTTATACACTTTTACTTATATAACCGGGAGTTTTCCGTGTTATAGTAATTGAAGACGGAATACCTATACTTTAAACTTTGTTAGCAAGGTCCGGACATTACCAGACTTAAGACCTAAAGGGAAAACGGTACTATTACATTTTCCCAGCATTAGGTTGGCCTTTTGTGTACCCAAGACAGGTGAAGGAAGTCAACTTAGGAGGGCTGTGATTGGATGTAAGGGTACAACATATTTTTTTTATTATCTATGAATAACTGCAGTGCGTAAATTTACAATATAAATTTTAAAACCTATTGAAATATTTTCTAGAGAATTATTCGAAAAGGCTTCCAAAATTTTATAAATTCGCTGCAAAATGACGGTGGGCATGGATAACATAAACAAGCTCCGTTGGAAATTGGTCATGATACTATTTGGCTTCAATTTTTAAAATAGAGTAAAGTACTAACACCACACATAACTGTTTCATCCAGGTTTTTATTATAAAAACTGGTAAATTTAGAAAATGTTAGTATTGTCGCCTATGGCAGAATAATTAAATAGTACCGTTTTCACTATACTCAAGAGAGCAAGGAAAATCAAAATCAATCAGACTTCAGTCATATTATACTATTTTGAAGCATTTGATAAGAACATTTGATTTTTATCACAAAGAATAGAAATTTTTATCTGAGAACAGTACTGTGTTGAGAAAAGTGCTGAGTCATCATAATAAGTCAAATTGATAGGTACTGATATAAAACTTTATTCTAGAGTTTCAATATTATCTATATTGTATAAACTGCACCAAACTATTGTTCTTTTGTATTTGTTTTCACCTTTCGCAATGATTAATTCAATTAGAAAACCCAGAATTCAAGTCGCGACAAATATTTTTAACTGAAATATTTGCCTTTTTTTGCTGTGTTACAGTAATTCCCTAAATGTATCAATTGGGTATTTCCCTTGACACAATCTATTAAAATTGGATATTGTCTGGTTAAGTTTGTACTGTTTATATAGTAAGGCAGTATTTGGTCACACTAGAAGCATTTTCACTGTTAAAATTGTTCATCTATGAAAAAAGAGGCCCACTTGACTCTTGAGGCTAAATTTAGATAGAATGTATACTCTCCTGTGTAAAGGATGGCTCACATTGTTGGCAATTCATGCAGCAAACATTTTAATAGTGCTTCATTTTGTAGTTTCTATCTTTTATTATATCAGGCATATATAATTTGTCATTTTGTACTGTTAGAAAGGACTTTTGTTGGAAATTAATACTCCCAAGGGACATAATTCAGCTTTTTCATAGATTAATACAGGCAACAAAGGCAACTTTACAGCTGAGTATTTTGCAGATTTAATGTTTTAAGTGTCTAATATTCTTGTTTTTGTCATCTCAAGACAGAGTAATGCATTTTATAACCAGCACTTAAATTTTGAACCACAATATGGCATATACTATTAAAAGCATGGAATGGAGATTAGTATGACAAATCTTGAATTTGTGCTTATGTTGTAAATTTTGGATAAAATGAACACAAATTGAATGGAACTGTCATTTTTATCTGTTTAAATGGAACTGTTTATTATTCTTTTTAAATAAAATAAGATATAGTTGGATACAGGTTGTTTATTAAGCCTTATCTGAAAGAAGTAGAGAAAGAGGTAAATCAGCATGTAGGGGTGGGGACACAAAATGATTCATGTTTCTTTAAGTAATGGGGACATACAAGTATTTATTATAGTCAAGGTTTCCACAATAACCCAGTATTGCATTGATGGTGTCATAAGAATTCTTTATAGCTTTGTGTCACAGTATACTGACCTCATAATATCATACAAAAGCATATATAAAAACCGTGAGTATCTATGGAAAAGGATATATGTGTCCAATGCATTAACTTCTTATCGACAAGGTGGTTTCCATTACGACAAAAATATAGATAACAATAGAACAAGCATTAGCCTTTCAAAAAGGGGTAGTCGACTCTTAGCTGATGAAAATGGAAAGTGCGCTCGCTTTGTAGATTAATTCATTTACTAGAATATATATATAGCCACGTGCATCAATCAACAAATTTAACCACACACGTGAGGTCACACTTTATGAAGTAGTACATGTATATCGTTTAACGTTGTTGTTTACGAAACTCCAGAAGATTCGACTATTTATAGATAAAAGTTACCTGTGTACCAATATCATGAATATGCATGTTTAATGACCAGGCAAAATCTAATTGCGAAAATAGAGAGGACGAATCCGATACTCTACGGGATTGAAGAACATTTACTAGGTTTGGATTGTCCTAACCAATCAATAAACTTTGATTATTCACGTCTCGTAATATCTTCCAATCAGGTAGCAAGAAAAATTCACGCACTGACTGTCCATCGTTCAATTCTTAATATCGACTCCTAGGAGTCGATAATAAATATCGATGAAAAATTAATAAAGAGCTCTCGTAATTGAAGATAGTTCATAATAATATCTAGGTTAAATTTATATAACGGCAATTGAGCTCATTCACAAATATTATACATTTAGTTTTATCTTGACAGTTCTTACTAGACTAGTACAAGTTTTCTCAGTTCTCAAACTACAAATGTATTGAGTAAGGGGTCATTTATTAGCATTGGTTTGTTCAAAGTCAGTTGTTTATATTTAGCATGATTATTCGCAACACATACATTAACTCTTGTTGGTTGATTGCTTGATGTACAGTCATGCATATTTAGATAAAATTGAGAAAGGAAATGGTGAATATGCCAAAGCGACAACCACCCGACCATAGAGCAAACAACAGCCGAAGGCAACCAATGGGTCTTCAATGTAGCGAGAATTCCCGCACCCGTAGGTGTCCTTCAGCTGGCCCCTAAAATATGCATAATAGTACAGTGATAATGGACGTCATACTAAACTCCGAATTATACACAAGAAACTAAAATTTAAAATCATACAAGACTAACAAAGGCCAGAGGCTCCTGACTTGGGACAGGCGCAAAATTGCGCGGGGTTAAACATGTTTATGAGATCTCAACCCTCCCCCTATACCTCTAGCCAATGTAGAAAAGTAAAACAATAACAATACGCACATTAAAATTCAGTTCAAGAGAAGTCCGAGTCTGATGTCAAAAGATGTAACAAAAGAAAATAAATAAAATGACAATAATACATAAATAACAACAGACTACTAGCAGTTAACTGACATGCCAGCTCCAGACCTCAATTAAACTGATTGAAAGATTATGTCTTCATCATATGAATATCAGGTACAATCCCTCCCATTAGGGGTTTAGTATCATACTATCATAAAATATATGAGAAGAACATAACCCGTGTCATGCCAACAACTGTTTTTTTAGAAATAAATGTGTTTAGTTCCGATGCAAAGACCCTATCAGTGAATCAATGTTAAAGCCAAAATATGCAATCTTTAATGACCTGACAACAGTATCGTAACTATATCCCCTTTTAATAAGTCTATTTAAAGGTTTTGTTAGTTTCTGAGGAGAATACTGACATTTTTGTGCTTTATAAAGAATATTTCCATAAAATTTTGGATGTGAAATACCTGAACGTATAAGATGTCTGCATGTTGAGTTATATTTACGAATTATTTCCTTATACCGGTGATAAAATTTAGTAAATGTTTTGACCAGTTTGTGATATCGAAAACCCTGGTGTAATAATTTTTCAGTAATACATAAATTTCTCTCGCTAAAATCTAATACATTGTTACATACACGAGCGAATCGTACAAGTTGAGATATATAAACACCATAAGATGGTGACAAGGGAACGTCACCATCTAAAAATGGATAATTAACAATAGGAAATGAAAAATCATCTCTTTTATCATAAATTTTTGTATTAAGCTTCCCGTTTATGATATAGATATCAAGATCGAAGAAAGGGCAGTGGTCACTGTTATCATTAGCTTTATTTAAAGTAAGTTCTACAGGATAAATTTCTTTAGTATACATACTGAAGTCGTCATTATTTAGAGCCAATATATCATCCAAATATCTAAAAGTATTGTTAAATTTTTGTATCAAATGTTGTTTTGATGGGTCTTTGCTAATTTTAGTCATAAATTGTAACTCATAACAATACAAAAACAGGTCCGCAATAAGTGGTGCACAGTTAGTCCCCATTGGAATTCCAATAACTTGACGATATACGGAATCTCCAAAGCGAACAAAAATGTTATCAAGTAAAAATTCAAGTGCATAAATAGTATCAAAGCATGTCCAATTGACATAGTTCTTTTGTTTATTGCTACTAAAAAATGATCTAAAAGAGTTTGAACATATGTACTCGCATTCCGACTTTTTAAATGCCCAGTTAATTAGGGATGTGAATTTTTTCTTAATAAGAATATGAGGCAAAGTGGTATATAGGGTAGAAAAATCAAAACTTTGAACAGATTCAAAATCACCAATATATGCATGCAATTTATCAAGTACTTCCAACGAGTTTTTGACACTCCAAAAGTAATTAATTCCACTATTTTCAAAGGCCTTATTTGAACAATTTATTATCAGGTTTTTTATTGTACCAAGTGTACTAGTAAGTAAAACAGACAATTTAGTAGTTGAACAATGGCTGGAAGATGAAATAAATCTATATTTGTAAGGTTTTTTGTGCAGCTTCGGAAGCCAGTACATAGTTGGGACTTTCATTGTGTTTGGTTCTGCTTGTAAAGAAGTAGCTAAAAGTTTATGTTTGTTACAGATGTCGTTTTCTGAAAATGAAGTCAGTTGGAATGTTGGTGAATTCGTGATTTCCTTTTGCAGAACCTCTATATAAAATTTACGTCAAACAATAATGATATTATTAGCAGCTTTATCAGCCGGGACAAAAACAAATTCCTTGGCTAGTTCTGTTAGTTTATTTTTGATACGCGAAATAGGGTTTTTATAGTTTTTGTTGAGGGTAAAATGTTCTTTAAAATGTTGTATTCGAATATCAACTATCTTCATTACTGAATTAAAAAAAGAGTCCAAAGATTTTTTGTCAGCTTTTTCCCGTTTTACCCATTTCAAACAGTAGGCGCGGAGTGAGTCGTTGATGATATTACGACACTCATTCCAGTTAACAGTTGACGGGGGACGATATTTAGGTCCTTTACTGAGGAATGATTTTAACTCTCGGTCGCGAACGATGTTAAGGTCTCCTGTTATAACATGGGAAATTGGTCCATAGGTGTATTCTGAATTACTGCAATTACACGACATAGGTGTATTTTCAGTGATATTTACATCTTTACACAATTGGCTATAATTAAACACATATTTTCGGGTAGATTTCTTGTAAATATAACAAATGAGAGGGAGTTCAGTATTATCAAAATATCCAGGAATTTGGTCTTTAACAGAATGGTCGTTAAAAATACCGGCAATATTTACAAAATCAAAACCTTTATTGACATACTTTATTTTAATAAAATGTTTTTTATGATCTTCAGGGCGATCAATTTTTGGAAACAGTTTAGAATAACAATATGCCATTATAATTTGGACAATTTCATACTTAGGACTGTAATATGAAATTGTGTTGCAATCCTCTAAAATTTTATTTAATTTATTTATAGGTAAAGAACAAAGCTTGGTTAACAGATAATGTCTGCCGTTGTTTTTTGAAATGGAAATTAGGTCCGAAATATTTGTATGGTTGGTCCGAAATTTTCTTTGATTGCGATTTTTTCTGCGTCCATGAGAACGATTTTTACGAACAGTTTTAGAAACTATATCCAAAATGTTAACAGAATCGGTTCTTGATATATTGCCAATTCCCATGATATTATCATTAAGACCGAGAGGGTAGACTGTCTGTAATTTTTTAATCCAATTTAATTCATTTATTTTTCGTGATCGTACAAACTTGGAATGAGATTCACCAGGCTGCTTATTTACTACTTCTAAAGGTTGAACTGTTAAATATTTAATAGGATGACTGTGCTTCTTAAGATGTTGATAAATGATACTTTTGAATTTATTGGGTCTTTTAAAACGATACAGGTGTTCTTGCGTGCGTTTAGATAAATATCGCCCAGTTTCACCTACGTACTGAATACCGCATCCCGGTTTGTTTCATGTGAGTAAATAAATAATACTGTTTGTTTTTCAAGTAATATCAGTTTCAAAATTTAGAGAAAATGTGCGACCATTAAATGTGGACCTTACTGTATTGTTGGTGGAAAGACGGGGACACGTAAGTCATTTTTTGGCATGACACTTATCGATAGAAGGGTAACCACGATTTTTATTGTTAAAAACGTTAGCTATGGTCGTATTTTTAGATAAGCGATTCTGAAGATTGAGACGTGTAGATACCCTTTGAACGAGTTTAGTATTTAATATTTTTCCATTTCTAAGCTTCATATTTGTTTTTTGGTATGTAGATTTATTACAAAGGAGCAAAGACTGGCGTCCAGAATATGAACCATCACACAGTAGATTAAATTGTGTAAAAATGATAAAACTGTTCGGCTCAAGACAGAGCATATATAAAGATTTGAATAGTTATTTTTTTTTAGTTAAATTCATTGTTTGCAAAGTAATTTATTCTTTTGCACTAATAAATTGCAGTGATGACTATATGTGTTAATAATGTATCAGGGATTCATGGTATTGCAGGTACATGTACGGCTTCATGCAAACGTGGTTTTTGTGCTATTAGAGAAGTACTGTTTCAATTTTACTTCAAAACAAAAGTACGGTTTCTGTAATAATATCAATTGGACTTGTATTTAAATAACATGTGATTGATTTTCTGAAAACTATAAACAACCCCTCTCCCTTTATGATCCAAAACGTTAAAACTGAAATTTCTAGAAATCGAGAGTGAGCTTACATCCAAAGATATAAACAATTCACCAAAGTGTTATGGGAACTCGTGAAAGCAGGTTGTAGTTAATGAACGACATGTTGACGACATACAGACGGTCAGACAACAGTGTATCATAATTCTTCCCGTCTAAGACAATTTTTTAAGATTGTCTAACGTTAAAACTGAAATTTCAAAAAATCGAGAGTGAGATTACATCCAAAGATATAAACAGTACACCAAAGTTTTATGGTAACTCGTGAAAGCAGGTTGTAGTTAATGAACGACATGTTGACGACAAACAGACGGTCAGACAACAGTGTATCATAATTCGTCCCGTCTAAAACATTTTTTAAAGATTATCTGATGTTTGTTTGAAAGTTTTAAAGTACTATTCTCAATGAAAATGTTAATCTGGCCGGTCTAAAGTAATTTCAGGAAACCTTTAAAAATAAATAAAGTGACTTAATACACTGACCCCTGTAATTGAGGGGTGTCAGAACATGGGATGGTTCCCACTTGTCTCCCTCTTTCCATTTTTTTTTATTGGTGAAGCATAAATTAGTGAAGTACTGTTTCAATTTTCATTTTTTAACTACCCTCGTCTCCTGGTTACCGCCTCAGTCTCAATTCCCTCTAATCTAACTCCCATTCATTCCCATTCATTCCCAGGGTTCGATTTCATAATCGTGTCCACCCAGTGGACAACGGTTTACCATAATTCGTCCCGTTGAAAACACAGCTGGCGTTTAAGATAGATAATGCTGAAATCTTGAATCTTTATTTGTTTTAAGTTTGTCGGATGTTTGGTTGAGAGCTAAAGTTATTGCAGGAAACCTTAAAAAAATAATAAAGTGACTTAATACACTGACCCCTGAAATTGGGGGTGAACATTGGATGATTCCTACTTGTCTCCCCCTTGGAGAAGGAGCAGTAGGGGTCGGAAACCCATTTTTTTGGTCGATCAATGCATTTGAATGGTACATATGGCTGAGTCCCCCCAGCACCCCTCTCCCAACCTATAACGTTTTGGGTTAGGAACGATTTTCTCAGTATGTACCATGATACAGACAGGTGAAATCCATAGCTAAAGCATGTTTTCAATATAAATGTCCCGATGGAGAATTAATCATTAACTATAAATACCATGATGGGTAGCTTAGTCGATTCTCAAATTGAGGGGTGTAATGTGTGCAAATCGTTTGCATAGGTCATAGCAAAATTTTGAAATTGTTTACAGAACTGGAGAAAGAGAAAACCTATTGCGACTAATATTTAAACTGTGACCTTTCAACAACAATGTTATTTACAGCATGTTTTTTTTTTAATATAAATATCCCTTCGGATAATTAATGATTACATAATTATAAATATATTGATGGAGAGCTTAGTCGATTCTCAAATTGAGGGGTGTTAATTTGTAACGGATCGTCTGCTGCAGGTATCTGAAGATTTTGAAAATTTGACCTAGATGGTCAAACGAATATTTCTTTTCTCTATATTTTTGTTAATAATAATCCTTATATCCAATTGCAAAATCATGTTGTATTCCGCTTGACTCTTCTGTCAAGCATTCAACCAGGATCCCAGGCTACCATTTTACTCTAAAAATGACCCAAGACACACATCACGGGCCAAACCCCAAATCATGTTAAAATATTTTCATGGAGAAACAAAATTAGTGTAAGCATATTGGAGATAATTGCTTCTGTCATGCAAATGTCGAGATCTTCTGTCTGAAAAGTAAAAGGGGTATGGCATACTATGGTTAAAAGTGGGTGTAGGTGACTCGTGTAGTAAACAAGAAACAAATACTGTTTCATAGTTTTACAATCATTGACATTAACAAAATATCCAGAGGGGACACCTCCTAGTCTATTTCGAAAAAGTGCCATGATCATTCTAGATCTGTATCTGTGTAGGAATACATTGTGGATATCTGAGAAACCAGCCATTCGACCATTTCGTGCAGAAATATTAGATTCTCAGCTGGCTTGAGCGTCTTGTCTGTATGTCTTGTAGTCCATCCATCCGTCCATTCATTCATCTATCCGATATCATTCAGTCTTTCAGTCCCTTTGGCCGTCAGTGGGTCCTTCATTCCGTCCGTCTGTCAGTCCGTGCGTCTCATGCATATTTTTGTTGCATCTTTTTTAGTAACTACATTACAAGAATTTTTTTTCAGGATTTATATAAGAGTAAATATACCGTGCGTTGCATTTTCAAATTCATCACTAATAAGATTGAGAATGGAAATGGGGAATGTGCTAAAGAGACAACAACCCGACCATAGAAAAACAAGAATGTGTCCAAAGTACACGGATGCCCCACTCGCACTATCCTTTTGCATGTTCCATGGACCGTGAAATTGGGTAATAATCTAATTTGGCATTAAAATTAGAAAGATTATACTATAGGGAACATATGTACTAACTAAAGTTTCAAGTTGATTGGACTTCAATTTCATCAAAAACTACCTTGACCAAAAATTTTAACCTGAAACTTCCACTTTCATTTTCTATGTTCAGTGGACCGTGAAATTGAAGTCAAAAGTCTAATTTGGCTTTAAAATTAGAAAGATCATATCATAAGCAACAAGTGTACTAAGTTTCAAGTTGATTGGACTTCAGCTTCATCAAAAACTACCTTGACCAAAAACTTTAACCTGAACGAACGGACGCACAGACGGACGAACGGAACCACAGACGAACGAACGGAGCCACAGACCAGAAAACATAATGCCCCTCTACTATCGTAGGTGGGGCATAAAAACAACAGCAGAAGGTCACCAACAGGTCTTCAATGTAGCGAGAAATTCCCGCACCCGGAGGCGTCCTTCAGCTGGCCCCTAAACAAATATATACTAGTTCAGTGATAATGAACGCCATACTAATTTTCAAATTGTACACAAGAAACTGAAATTAAAATAATACAAGACAAGCAAAGGCCAGAGGCTCCTGACTTGGGACAGGTGCAAAAATGCGGCGGGGTTAAACATGTTTGTGCATGTTAAAACAACTTCCTGTTAATCGAAAACTCCTTGTGTTGTTTGCATTATCTTTCATATTTGCTTTGTCCTTGTGACTTTTTTTGTTTCTTTGATATGACGTGGCTCAGTAATAAAACTTCTTGATAATGTGTTATTGTTCTATTAATTATTTTTGTGTTCTGGTCTTTCATATTTACTAAATTATAATAATGCTTTGCCTTTATGCCCTTTTCTGTTTCTTTTATACATGAGGACATGGCTCTGTTATTAGAAGATATACACAATTTACCTATAGACAACCGACAAGAAGGAAATATTAACTTCTAATTTACATTCTGCAGAGGATATGCCTAAAGAACTATAGACTATCTTATATTCATACTTTGAACGACAAAATTATTTTTGATCTCTACCTGTGACTGTGTGACGTTTACATTCTGACGTCAAACGTGCGATTTTACTTTAGTTTTTACTTTAACCATGTCGATCTGGCCATGTGGTCCCAATGATTAAAATCTTTCAATCGTTTTTTTGGGCGGATTTAACATACATAAAAACAATTCAAAATTAAGAAAGCAAAGAATGAGGTTGTAAAAATTGATGTATTCATTAAGCTTTGTGTGCTTCTTTGTTAAATATTTGTTTGTTTTTATTGTTTTAAAGATACTTGTCGTGAGGTATTTGTACATCCTGTCATTATTGTTTATGATATTCTCGTATTCTTGTCAGTTATCGTTGTTTGTGTGCTTGGTCGATATGCCTTTCGAGGTTACTTCGAAAACTTGTTTTTTGCTTGTCTTTCATTTTTGCGATGTGCTTAAACGGCTTTGTCTAAAAACCCTTGTTTCTTTGTTACACATATGACGTGGCTCTGTACTTTTACATCCAGTCATTATGTAACGGTAAAGGACAAGGTACAATAAGGCCCATTTTTGCCCCCTCTTCAAATGAATTGAATTTTATAATTTCAATAGAATAAATATAGAAGCTTAAAAAATGACAGTTTTTATTTGTAATTATCATTTGTTGGTTGCCTAGCAACAGATTTAAAATCTGCTAATTATACGCTATCTTAAACCTTATTTATCAAAACATGTGTCTTTTTTATATGAATCAAAATGTATCATTGTATAATACATATGTGGAAATCGCAAACAGTAATGTCTCATTTATCTGAACTATTTATACCAGTATTTATCAACATCTTAGCCACCAGAATGACCCTTAGCAACATCAATGTATACTTAGCAACCACAGCCTTTAATATCTCTGCAAGGTTTATGCAATCAATAATGTGTTGACCAAAGCTAGGTTTCTATTGTTAGGTGATTACATTACATTAAATATCTTACTTTTTGTTAGCTTTTTATGCTTAGAAAACTACCTAGCAACCGTATCCATGGCATAGCATCGACTTTTCGATGTATGAACTTCAACCTCTCCACCCCCCCCCCCCCCAAAAAAAAAACAATAAAATTACTCTTACGAAAAAGTTTTTACCAAAAATTCAAATTTATAATGACCTTCAAGGCCCTCTCATGATGACACCATACGTATTAGGTTAAACCCTTGTCCTAAAGCAGATAAGTTAAAAAAAATCATAATTCATAACTTGAACTATTGTTTTATTCAATGATTAAACAACAATTATATAAACAATGAAATAATTGGCAGCCCTGCTCCTGGGTCTTTAATAAAATTAAACAATGTTCTGTGAATGTTCGTGGAACCAATGAGAATCATTCTTTGTAAAAAGTTCCCCTGCATGAATAAAACTTCACCTTTAAAGCTATGACTAAAACTTACATGTGATTAAAAATGTGTACAAACATATTCTTTATCTTAATTAGTGAGCAGATAATTAACAGTAAAGTATTTACAATCAGCGAGAAAAAAACCCGTATTTAACATTAATAGCTAATAGAATTTCGCAAGACAAGAAAAAGTCACTCCTCAATGAAACCGTCACTATCAGATTCGGAATCAGTTTCAAGTGACACATCTTTGCATTGAAAATCGAATCTGCATAATTACACGAGCTTGGTGTCTCTAGTTCCCACTTGATATAACCAAGGTACCATATTGTAGATGCAATATGCGCACAACAACCGACCACCCGGGCGCCAACTTTACAGGTGCAGTACCAGCCGGTGACTTCATCTCCACTAATATAATTCAATCCATACACTGTACACTTTTGAGGACGAATGTCTGAATATATAAGTTTTTCTCGTAATAGATTAGGTCGGTCACGGCAAGTCTGGAGCAAGTTATTGTCATCAGATAGATGGCTTTCTGTATATATTGGGGCATGCTTCAGATGATATCTCTGATTTGTTGGAAAGTAAGTTTAGCAAAATCTAAAAGGTTTTCCGTGCCATTTACTTCAGAATATATAGCATTTTTGCGAGTTAAATTATTGTCCTCGACATACTTCTGTACCTGGTTACCAAGCTGCGCTATATCCAGCATAGTTTGGCCAAGCTCTTCATTGCAAAAGTCATTAATCAGTGGATCCGGGAAGTAATTAATGAATGCAGATTCAGATTCAGATTCAATAGTTTATTAAAGTCTCACCACATACAACATGATTAAAACAAGATACAATTATAAAATTAATTATACAGTAAACATAGTTAAAACAATTAAATACATGTATGTGCCATTCTTAAAAGAATTATGAGAGACTATTAAAATACAAATAAAACTTATTCGTTTTATAAAATACTACAAATACAGTAGTTAATGATATAAAATACTGTTTCTCCTTGTTAAAATGTTATTGCAGGTTTTGGCAACAATATTACTAATATTGGTATTTTTAAACATATATGTAAATTTTTCATCAGACAAGTTTAAAAACATCATTATGACACAATATATCAATAAAAAGTGCATGTCTTAGATCTTCATACAAGGGACAATTTAAAAATACATGTTTTTCATCCTCTAAAATATTACAGTTAAAACAGACTCTTTCGTCTAGATTTTTTCTTTCATATCGACCAGTTTCAATTTATAATGGTACTACACCACATCTAAACTTTGAAAAAGCACTACGATGGCGCTGTGGCATTTTCTGTAGCAAATATTGCTCAGTGTTATAAGTATGTTTAAAAAGTTTATATGTTCTCAATTTACAACCGGTACTATATGAAAAAATTCTTGTACACCAGTCTTTTTTATATTTATCAAACATTTTCTCTTCTAACTGAGATATACTAAAACTATCAAGAAAATTTTCATTTATTTTACAATATCTTTCAAAATCAAATGATTTCAACATCTCCATAACTTTGTAGCACCAATTTTTTAATTTACAACTACCTTTCATCACTGACCATTTAAAAACTTTATAATTAATTCTATTATTGTCCATTTTTGTACATTTGGACCAGTGTCTAAACATATTTATCCACTGTTTAACACATGGTGGTTTCCAGCCCATGTCACCTGACACAGCATCGTTTGATACAATTCTGACAAAATCTCCAATATAGGGAACGAAGTGGTTTGAAAAGACTTTGTCGAGAAAGCGCCACTGTTTAATGCATCCATTGGCGCTTTTAACTGCCCAGCGAACTTTTGTTATAAGCGAGAAGAATTTGCCTCCTCGGTAGTGTGTTGTTTTTTGTCAATTTTTGATAAACAAGGCATCTCTACTTTTAAGTTCAAACTCTCAAGGAATATAATATGTAGTTCAGTCATTCTACCCCGAAAATAGCCCAACCTTTAACAAATTGCAACAGACAGAAATTTGGTCTCATTTTAAAGGTTAATATGGCCTCCTCTATCACAAATTAAAAGTCTTGCAAAATCTGAAGTGCGAAAATACGATTATTTTTGGGGTAAAATACAGGCTTTTATAGAAAAATCGCTGAAAACTGGAAATAGACCAGAACAAGTTTATTTTGTAGTAAAATCATTCAAACAGTGTGTGATTCAATTGACAATGATACAAAAAGAAATGAGTTTTAACAAAAAAGGACATATATATGTCAAAAACGTTATTTTGGGGTAAAAATAGGATTTTTGTTATGAAAAAATCTAGGAAAACTGGAAATATGCTTCAAATAATTAATTTGGTAGTTACTGTACATTAATTTTGTTATAAATATAAAAGGCATTATATGACAAACTATAAATTTGTGGTCTATAATTTGAGTTCAAAATGCAAATTTCATTGAACATTACAAATATTACATTGAAAATAACCTTTTTTTCATCGAAAATAACAAATTTTTTTTCATTGAAAATTATAAATCACTGGAATGGTTAAATTAGAATGAAATTAAAAACAGTGTAGCTGTGGCCATTGATTGACACATTAAAATCATCCATTGACTGGGACAATTTACGTGAACGTTTGTCTGTAACGACCACTGTTCACGACGTACCTACGATAGACATTTAAACTGTGGGATTACCAAAGGTTTCTTAACGCCTTTAATTATAAAATAATTCGAAAAATTAATCAGGAATAACCTTTGTGTTTTGATTTATATAATTGATATAAATCAAAATATCGTGTTATTTCTGATTAATTCGAATTACTTTACTTAGGTGTTGAGAACCTTTGGTGACCCCATAGTTTAAGTGTCTTTAAAAAGTACATAGTGAGCATTGGTCGTTACATACAAACGTTCACCTAAATTGTCCCAGTCAATGGATGATTTTAATGTGTCAATCAATGGCCACAGCTACACTGTTTTGAATTTCATTCTAAGTACTAGTCAATAAAAATAGAACTTTAATTTGTCACCTGTTATTTGTAATGCCTGCCTATAACAAAATTTTAAATAGTAAATCCATGACCAAAAATTATAACACGTGTCAAAAATAAGAGGTTTATTTAAAAAAATCATGAAAAAATGTTAAATTAGTACTTTTAATTCTAGTTGCAACAAAAATAAACATATGAAATTATATATCTTTTTAACGGCTAGTTATTCTAACTTTATAGATATATTGAGCAGAAGTTGGAGAGGAACAAAAAAAATATCAGCTACACATTCAATGGACAATGTCCATACTAGTCTATAGTTCATATTTAAAGTGACATGTCTAGTTCTCTAACCTGTTTATATAACACTTGTGTTGTTTAAAATCATAGTCATAGCCATTTTCCCCCATACACAACAAACAAATAATCTAAACTTCGTCCAAATCACTTTGAATAACTATGCCGCAACTAGCAGAACAGTCAATTCCATGTTTTGGGCACAAACATCTTCTTGAATCACAGTTCTGTTTGCAGTTACATCGTATTACTTTCAGCAGTTTTTGGGGTGCCGGTGGTAATAAACATCTAACAGACATTAGTTTATTCTCTGATGTATACCAACCCCATTGATTAGGATCTAAGTCATGTCCTTCTCCAATCCAAATTTGTGTTTGATAGAAGGTTCTCATGCTATGTAGCTGCATCCGATGTTGACGACAGAGTACGACTTAAACGAAAATGTTCCCTACAACGACCTTTGACGCAAATTTCCTGTATCGAAGTAAATCTAAGCCTTCTACTGACCGAACACCGCCATACAAATCAACTAAAACCTCTTCTCCAGCTTTGACAACCTGATCTTTAACTTGATTTCTGATGGAAAAGCTGTGATTGATCTTGTTAATATGACTAACCTTTTTTCAATAGTGCTCCTTTTCCTAACCCAAACACTCGTGGTGTCTTGTCGCACCCATTAAATACATGTATAAACGGCAACAACCGACAGATAGCTTCACCCAAATGTTTCTTTGTTTTTTTATATCCCTATATTCGGATCTTTTGAACACTTTGCCTCGGTTCTGACTTGAAATAAACGTTTTTGTTGTGCATTATGGCATGATAGTAAAGTAAAACAAGCAAATCTGTGTCTTCACCTATAACAACGACATGTCGTTCTTCCGAAATTGAGACTGCTGTTTGAACGATATTCAAGTCGGCATCGTCAAGGGCATGAACTACTGCATAATCACTTGCCTCAAATTTTGAACTTAGCAGGTTGATAAATCGTTGTTTGTTCTCTTCATTTGACAACAATGCATCCTTTTTAGTTTTACAGGGCATTTCAGCCGAAAAATTTATTTTCGGAGAAATACATCCTTTTGATCGTCGTATGTGAGTAATATCTTTGACAGTAGTTTCATCTGGATAACCATCAAATACAAAAGTTGCTTCAGAGTAGCGGCTTTTAACGTAATCAATATACGCTTGACAAATACTATTGTATGAGTTTCCCTTTGTCCAAGGTATGCGATGTATGAGAGACCCACCATCTAATACATGGTGAACATTGGTGCCTGTTTCCAAACATCAGTTTCCATCAAAGTCCCCAATTGAGTCTGCTAGAATTGATTTATTTGCCTGTCTTGGTAAGCCATTATTGTCAAATAACGAGATGGAACACTACAGAGTTCATATTTGAATATTTCTGATATGTCTTCAAATAGTCCATTAGCTATGGTGGTGCATCTTTGAAACAGTAGCTGTGGGTTGACTTGTAATAATTCTCCGTTTACTTTGAAACTAGTTTTGCTATTATTACTTGATTTTTTTTTCTTGAAAATATAGTCAATGACGTTTTGTCCAACGAGAGATTCTATTATCGCTGTGCCCACATCTTTTGAGTTGTCTACATTAACAGAGCTATCAGCTGTTACTCCAGTTTCAATATTGCACAGTGAACTGACTGCGTTCTTATAAAAATGTAAGAATTGACATAATGTCTTCTCTGTCTCGTTTTTGACATGCAATTGATTCTTCCTTGTGCTGATCACTTGTGTAGTAACCTACTTCTGTGAGCTCTTGAATAGCTTGATTCGTGGTTGCACAAACGGGCATGGACAAAGGCCACTGTGATGTTTTTTTACACTTCTCATGAGCACTTGTTCAATCATAAGATCTAATGACAACCCTGTCCAATATCTGTCACTACGTCTCATTACATGCCGGCTATGATTCCCATTCCATGAAATGTGTTATTGCCATCGAGTGTTATCACATTATGGTCTACGTTGTCAGCTACAAATTGAATAAAACTATTACATATTTCGCCTTGTGTTAAAGCAGCTATCGATTCAAAATTTTTGAATTTCTTGATAAGATGAGCAAAATCCTAAGCTATTTAAAGTAGAAACCAGAAAACGGTATGCAAAGATGTGATGAAGTTGAATGCCAAGACCAATTTGCAAAGGAGCAATACGCACACGGGGTCTTGATGCCTGAATTATTGCCTGTCCAATAGGAGCTATTTTCATTTTAGAGTCCTTTTCAGCAAACATTGTTTCTAGTAGATAGCTTAAGCTCTCAGGTACATATTCCAAATTTGATTTAAGTAATGATACATCTGATGCCAATGAATAATTTTCCTTGCCCCCCATTTATTCCTTGGCTTCCTTTTCCACGTAACTTGACTAAATTAAATGATGATGTATCGTCATCTTTAAGGCAAATGATGCATTTTTCCATCACAGCCACTGATACCTGCAAGTATAAAAATATATACCCTTAAACAGTTGAAAATCCTAATTATATTTCTTAATAATAATGTTTAGTATGTATACGTCCATCACTATTTCACTGTGTATTAGAATTAAAATACTTTACGATTTGTGATTTATGAAAGCAGAAACAACAAATTGTATACTCTTTGATTTTACCTGGCAGTTATTCAAAACGTGGCTATCAGATTATCTTTTAAATACAGAGACTGGTAATTGATATTTCAATACTAATATACGTATATTTACTGTTAATCAAATATTTGTGCAGTGAACATGTAACTCTACGATTTGTTATAAATTACCTTAAAACTACCTTAAAACTATTAAATCACTGTTGGATTATATCTCATCGTGGCATATTGCATTAATTTTGCTTATATCATTCAATTCATCCATATAATCTGCAAAAAAAAAAGTTATGTAATTTCCAATTTGCTTATTTATTTTAAAATATGTTTAATATTAATTTGTTGTTTTTTTTTTGCATCAGGATTACACAAATGCATTTATATTTTTCTAATATTTCTTATTTTATGTTGCAGTAACTCAGATTTGATCAAATTTATGCAACTTTTCTAATCCGTGTATATATATATATATATATATTATATATATTATAATTGTTAGTTTTTTGTCTCGAATGGCGTTCCATAGATTTTAAATTTGGACAATGACGTATGTAGAATTGTTAATATTTTAGAAACAAAACGTATAAATGGGTCCAATATAACAAAACATACATTTATTTCTGTAAATATGTGTATTTCATATCAAAAAGTTCTGATTAGTTCCTTGAAAAATGCCGAAAATAGCATGTGAAAAACCCGCGTAGTGACGTCACTCGGGAATGTTTACTTTTGCTGATTCTTGCTTCTACCGTTGTTGTACAGGTTGTAAATGAATCTCCCTCATGCAAAGCTCTGATTCCTTTCACGGATTTGGCTATACTTTTTGGAACTTTTGGATTATAGCTCTTTATCTTTTATATAAGCTTTGGATTTTACATATTTTGGCCTAGAGCATCACTGAAGAGACATGTATTTGTCGAAATGCGCATCTAGTGCAGAAGAATTGGTACCGTTAATGTTATTACTACCATTGTGTAGATGCCTCTGCTGGTGGACTGTTAGTCCCCGAGGGTATCACCAGCTTAGTACCCAGTATACAAGAACTGGCATGAAAATACGGATTTTTTGTGTTATTAAATTTGCTGTTACAAAATGTTAAAAAGTATTAAAAGTTAAGAAATGTATCTCCCTCATGCAAAGCTCTGATTCCTTTCCTGGATTTGGCTATACTTTATGGAACTTTTGGATTATAGCTCTTCATCTTTTATATAAGCTTTGGATTTTACATATTTTGGCCACGAGCATCACTGAAGAGACATATATGATAGTCGAAATACGCATCTGGTGCAGAAAAATTGGTACCGTTATGTTATTACTACCACTGGGTCGATGCCTCTGCTTGTGGACTGTTAGTCCCCGAGGGTATCACCAGCTTAGTACCCAGTATACAAGAACTGGCATGAAAATACGGATTTTTTGTGTTATTAAATTTGCTGTTACAAAATGTTAAAAATTATTAAAAGTTAAGAAATGTATCTCCCTCATGCAAAGCTCTGATTCCTTTCCCGGATTTGGCTATACTTTATGGAACTTTTGGATTATAGCTCTTCATCTTTTATATAAGCTTTGGATTTTACATATTTTGGCCACGAGCATCACTGAAGAGACATGTATTGTCGAAATGCACATCTAGTGCAGAAAAATTGGTACCGTTGATGTTATTGTAACTCGTATAATAATATATATATAGAGATACTTACCATCAATTGAAGTCTTTATTGACATTGCATAATTAGTTTTGCAGAATAAGTTTACGATATCGTTTGTAGCTGACACTAAAAGTCTTGTTGTTGTAGTTGTCTCCCTTTGTGTGTATGGCGATCTTTTTGTGTCAATATCTGGAAGCCAAAATCCACAAAGTAGACCCCCCGAATTGACCCCTTTATACATTTTTGATTTTCAAAGACTGTTTATATGTTGTATATGGCAGTCATCTGACAACATTAAAGCAATAATATATTCTGTTGCAACTTTTTTCATAGATTACCTGGACGGCCAACAAGACACTCAAAATGATTAAATCTAACATAAACAATCAAAGATCTACTGTTTAGCCGAAATTGTCTCAAATTTAAGGGCTTCATTGGCCTAGTGATCTAAGCAGTAAAACTACTGTTTCACTGACCTTTCAATGGCCGGGTCTTAAGCTGCCGCACGTAGCACGTATGCAAAACTCCTAGCTTAGTTCATTAGGATTTTTTTTCTCTTAGTAGACATTGATGAAGATTGTTAGTGTTTATTTTTTTCAGGTAGATTGCGCAGCAATGAGAACGTTATTCGTTACCATTCTGGTGTTAACACTACACGGATCCACTGCTCGTAAGTTTAATTTAAGTTCTAAAAATGTGAACTTTAACTTATTGTTAACCAACTTATTTTTGCGTGCGATTTATTCTCTAGTAAGAAAAAAGGTCCAATATAAATCGTCGCGAATATTTCCTTATTTATCTACATCAATGAAAAATTGAAAATACCGAAATTCAATCACCTCGAAATGGACCAGAAGGAGTCTAAATCTTATAAAAAAATAAAAATTGAAGTATACTACAGAATTTTTCATAAAAGTGATGACAGTAAATTTGGTATGACACAGATTTTGATAAATGTTTTGATACAAATTTGACCCATTTAACTTGAAAAAGAAAGACAAATATATTTTTTTTTGGTTTATTTAAATTATTCTCTATAATAATACTAATTGAATTCTTAGGAAAATTTGTAAAGAAAGCACATTTAATTTTTGAAAAATGTTCTTAAATTTGGCATATAATTGTGAAATCTTCTACAATAGGCCCGATATATCATAACTTTCAACAATTCATACGCCATACAACCGGATATATTTATAAAAAAAAATCACTAACAAAAGAGTATGACAAACAGCAACCAACGACAACCACTGAATTGCAGGCTCCTAACATTAGACATGTACATTGACCAGTAAGCTGGATAAACCATGTCTGTGAGCTCTCAATTTTTCTTTTAACATGAAAGAGCTATAGGTGCCACATGTGGATTTGCTTACCTTTCCGGAACACCTGACATCAACCCCAGTTTTTTGGTGGGGTTCATGTTGCTTAATCTTTAGTTATCTATGTTGTGTTAGTCCAGTCAAACTAAGATTTAACCTCAAACTAATTGCAACAGAAAATGGTTTAGTTCTAATATATAGCATTATAAAATGCCCTTGATACACACAGAAAAAAGTCCCATAAAATCTAACTTGAGGAAATCTCAAAATCAGCATTTTTAATTTCCTATGGAAATCAACATTGGAAGAGGAGATAACTCCGAAAAAATTTAGTCTTTTTTGGGGTCTTTTTAGGTTGATTTTCTTGAAACTTATGTATAGTATGATACTTTGATGGGGTTATAAGTTTGTTTTTAACTAAATTATATAATCTACTGCTCATAAAATGTACAAAACCGAAGTGTAATAGGTAGTTGTATTTTTTTTGTGCATTTTTCATTAAAGGAATTGCAAATTTGAAGCTTTGTGACCAGTTTGGAAAAAAATAATGTGAAAATTTGGTATTGTTTATATCTGTATATCATATTTTTCAGCATCTTACTTGTCTAAAGAAACTTTAAACCACAAAAAGAAGAATACATGCTTAACTATTTTTTTAAAATTTGAGATTCTTTACCTTGACATGTTGAAAAATTCAATTAATGGTCAACTAATGCATTACGAAATCTAGATGAAAGCTTGATTAAAGATATGAAAACACCTTTAGAGTTGTTTGTTATACCCTAAAGACCGATATCATATCAAGAATCAATATATTCTGATGAATAGAAGCGGTAAAGTTATAATTTTGTATCAATTTTTATTGATATTTCTGTCTTTTTTGCAAGAGTTATCTCCCTTTTCAATTCAAATCTCCATTGGAATTTTAAATGATAATTATTTTTAGTCTTCCTCGAGTAAGATTTTATGAGACTTTTTTCTGTGTATATTTGTGGCATAATGCTAAAGATTAGAACTTAAAAATATTCTGTTGCAATAACTTTAAGGTTAGGTTAATTTATGCTAGATTGACTGGGCTATATCTTGCGTACTAATATTAATCTATTTGTCTTTCTTTCTGTGTTAAGTATGACGTTGTCTGTTTATTTTCGATCAATGAGTTTGACTATCCCTCTGGTATCTTTCGCCCCTGTTTTATAGTGGTAAACAAGCACAACATCAGATCAACTAAACAGTTGGAAATGTTTTATATTATGAAAAAAAAACCCAGCTTGTTATTGAAGTAAAACAAAAATTGATAGTGATGTCCGGATTAGAATTATTATATAAGACTTGAAAGGATAAATGAAACTAGGTACATATTTTCTTATAATCTGTATTAGCCTATGGCGATAAATCTACTAGTATATCCTTTTCATGCTTTTGATGTATAAAAATCGAAAGCAGCAATGAACTGACTGTAAGAAAATTACAAAATTGTCCTCGTTACTCTAATTAACTTTTTTGTTTGATTATTGTAGAGGATGACTGTAAGACGACATCGAAAGGTCTCGAATATGAAGGACAGATCAGCGTAACTAGACACGACCAGACCTGTCAGAGGTGGGATGTAGAAACTCCTCATCGTCCTTCGAATTTTGAGGAAGTATCTAAAATGAAACACAATTATTGCCGTAATCCAGACGGTGATGACAGCCCTTGGTGTTATACCATGGACCCTGATGACACATGGTCTTATTGCGATATTCCCTTTTGTAAGGAGTGTAAGACAACATCGAAAGGTCTTGAATATCGAGGAACAACCAGCATTACCCGCAGCAACTTAGCCTGTCAGAGATGGGATGTGGAAACTCCTCATCGCCCTACAAATTTTGAGGAATTGTCTAAAATGAAACACAATTATTGCCGTAATCCAGATCATGAGCCCGGACCTTGGTGTTATACCATGGACCCTCTTTACAGATGGGATTTTTGCGATATTCCTTTTTGTGGTAAGTCTAGATTTTTAGTAACATAATTTGAAATTCTTGAGCTTTTCTATCTCAGTATTGTTGTAGCTATATTTGGCCAAACTTTTAGGAATTTCTGGTCCGCAATGCTCTTCAGTCTCGTTATTTATTTTGCCTATTTGATATTTTTATTCAAGTCACTGATGAGACTTTTGTAGACTTTTCTGATGCATATACCAAATTTTAATATTGGTATATATGAGTGTATTCACCGATGTTAAAGTCTAATTAATTCACGTAGAAGTTATACATAGAAACAAAAACACTAAAATGCGAGGGAATCAAATGTTTGTACAGCTACAATGCCTGGAGATTAATTAAATTCTTAATGTATGTAAAATAATCATTCATTTACATTACTGTCCAAAAAAGTTTTACAATATTCAAGGACAACTGTTTAGTACATGCCTGATGTAGGAACAAGACGATAAAACAAAAATGAATTCCCTTTTATGTTAATAAAGTCCAATAACGTTTCTAAATTAATTTTATCAAAAAACATGGAGATGAAAGTCTCAATTAATTTAAGATAACAAATCCTTCACATATGTGTTGACTTTGGATGTTCAGAATATCTTTTATTCATTTACTTGGTTGTTTCAACTGTTTTGTACTTTTATTAAGAAGGCTTTGGCCTTGAATGAAAATAATAAAGGTTAAAGGCTATATCAGACATTCTAGTTGTGTGCCCTGACATCAGTGTCACGCGTTTATATAAATCTATTGACTGTGATATTAAATTAAGATATTGAATTTTCTGTTTGTTTATGTACTGATACAATTTTTTTTTGTGCATATTCAGAACGTTTACACATATACAGCCAATACAATATATAGTATTTGCATGGTTGACTGATAACAAAGTAGGTGATAAAAATTTAAACTAGCTCTGGAAATTAGGGGATTGAAAAGGGGCAGACAATTTGCCTTTCATCGTTTACCAACAGGTCTACTAACAACCCCTCAAAGTGTTATAGCAAGGGCTCTTATGTTCATATAAACTCATCCTAGAAACCAGGATTGAAAATTTGTATTTACGCCAGACACACGTTTCATGTACTTAAGACTTATCAGTGACACCCGAAAAAAAATAAAAATAAAAAGTCCAAATAAAGTACGACGTTGAAGAGCATTAAGGATAAAAAATTACTAAAATTTTCCCAAATACAGATGAGGTAATATTTTCCTGTGACTAGTATTATCCAAACACGAGACATGAAACAAATTGTTCCCTATACAACCGGAGACGAGAGCGAACGAATACATACGTTTACGTCGAACTGCCTCCCCAACTCTATCATGAGTGTAACAGCTAGAACAAGTAAAGTGTATTTGTAGACATATTACTAGACTTTAATTCTAATTATATAAAAACAATCAAAATTAACGAAATCATTTCAAAGAGATGTGTTCAATAAGAAATTTCAAAATGTATGGTTCATTTTTAATATAAATTTTCGCTAATTCAAGGCCTAAGAATGAAACATGAATTCAGCACATTACAGAATGCTTCAAAATCCTGCAGTTTATTGATACACAGACATACTCAAACGGTTTATGAATACATTGCGATGACCGAAACACTTGTAAATATTTGAATCCAGTCCTAATCATTAATCATGTTATATAATAATTTTCGGTGCATTTTTGTTTTGTTAAAGATAAAGTACTCTTCTGTCATTTTACAGGAGGAATCCCATGAGGAAATTGCAAAGTAATCATTTTCAAAGGAATATCAAATAACAGTTTATATCTTTATTACCAAATAAGTGACAACATCATGACAAAGCCGTTGGAATATTACATTAGTAGATGCAAAACGTCGTCAATACTTCAACGGTTTTGTTGCCAGAGTTAAACTGGTAAACGAAAATATATTTTTATGTCTAAATTCACCCGCTACAAGTTTTGTTTTACATTGTAATTTTTACGATGTAAGGAACCCTTATCATGCGCGGTTACAGCTTCTCCCAAAAATAGTCTTTTTATGGCTCCAGTGACTCTTTGAACTTCTCTATGTTTTATAGGTCAGCTGTATTGTAAGTTTGTCGACATTGAAGCATGTTCCCTCAACCTTCGGCCAATAATTGTCATGTTTCCCTGGTTTCGGTAGCAATTCAGTTATAAGTTTAGTTTCGCTTTTTGGTCATAATAATTTTGATTATTTTTTTAATATGAAAGTTTGTGTACATGAAAGCTGATTTTTAGATAGCTGAAGTATAATATAGTCTTCCAAGTGGGTTTATGATATATGAACATTTATAAAAATTTTCTGTTTGACAGTCTATCTTTTAAATCCGTACTGCCCATAGGTCCAAAAATCATTGTAATGTTTTTCAACAATGTTTTGACCCCCGATTTTTTCAATTCAATTTTATGGAAAATGATCCGAAATGCATGTGCTTTTATTTTTACTTTGTGAAAGATGTATGTGTATTGTTTCAGAAAAGATATCACTCTAATGGATTGCAATTCTTATTCGGACTACATTTTGAGTCTTTTGTGGCACCCCCCTTTAAATCAAATAAATGCAGATTGTTGCCATGGTAACACAAACAATGACTAAAAGGTGATTATATTTCACGATTATAACTATCTTAAATGAAATATAAGGGAGATGCTCTATAAATAAATATACACAAAGTAACAGAAATATATAGACAATAATAGTGCATTGACTTGACATATCAAAGATATAAGGATGAGGCTTAGAAACGGGGAAATGCGAGGCTGTGCCGAGCTATTTCCCCGTTTCGGGCCGAATCCTTATATCGTTGATATGTCAAGTCAATGCACTATTATTGTCTTTATACTGCAATCTAAAAAAACATTTTCAATTGTTGTTTAATGCGTTAAGGTTATTTATTTGATTTAAATATTGGGGAACATACCCTTTAAAAAGGCCTCACATCATGCTCGCGGAGAAATATACAACACAATGAAATTAACATTTACCTGTTGAAACCAACACTCGATGGTGAACGAAATCGTTAGAGTATGGACTTAAATATCAACCATAAGCATAAAACATAATGATTTATAGGTTGCAAACAAAAAATATTAACAAATTAAATATGTTTTTCCAATAATTGCAAAAGAAACAATGTTGAGTCGTTCCACGCATCGTTGTATGCATTAGAAACAAGAACAGGTTGAAGAGGTCGTATGAATAATTCCAATATTATTTCGGCAATTTCTATTTAAATATTCATGAGGAAAAGTGATATCGGGTCAGTGACTGTATATGACATAGAAATATACAGTCAACGCATTTTGACTGCTCAAATAGAACGAGTGCAGTATAAAAAGTCTTATTTGTTAGAAAGGAAGGCAAAGAAGGTGGTTAAAAATTATGAGTGTCAATTTGAATTCTTTTTTCCTAACCGTGTATTGCTAACTTAAGGCCAGTATGAGCCAAAATACGAACATCGTAAATTGAATCGGACGCGACGGGCAATAGTTTGGTGTTTGAGCCACACAGTACAGAGGCAATAGGACATAGAACAGCTGCTCTTGTTTTTTCTGTAATTTTTCGTTAGGAACGACAATCTGTGGTTATTCCAGGTGAAGCCTAAAAACGGGAAACACGGAACACTCCAGATTTTTGTTGGGCTTGGCCTTTAGATTATCATACATTATTATTAACATAGATAAGGTTCATTCCTAGCTCAACACTTTGAAGTCAATTTGTTCACTAGGGTTCACTCTACATTAAGACTACAGGGTCACACATCCATCAGCATCACCCAGTCACTAAGGTCAATAAATTGGTAAAAACATCGTGAAAATTGAGTGACTTGAAGTCATAGACTCATATTGTGACTTGCTTTAAACCAGAATATGATTGTTCATAAGGAATGTGATAAAATAATCGAGTTTCATGTTTATTCATTTAAAAATGTACAGAAAGAGATGTTCAACATAATTGCCCCGTTATGAATACATGTTTTTATGTTTTTAGAATGTGAACCCGGAACTCAGTATCGAGACCCAGACGATGATGTTTGTAAAGCAAGTAAGTATTTTATTATATTCAAGTACTATGCAGTTGCCAAAATACCACCATCTGCAAAAAAGATAGCTTGTGTAGCTGTTCTTTGATAAAGCAATTTGTATGTAGTCAATAGTAGGCTAAAAACACAAATCTTGCTTAAAAGTGCAAAAATGTTAAGGGACAGAATACACAGGTCATATTCATGTTTTTAGGGTAACATTTTGGATTGAAACTTTGATATTTCAATATTTCAATATTTAAATGTTTCTTGGTTGCTTATGCTGAATCTTGCATTGACTGGTAGAAGTGACAATAATCATAAGTATGCCACAAAAACCTTCCTCTGTTCAAGGTATTTTAGTTCTATAAAACTACGTAGTTCTTTTATGTAAATTGAGACTCGGAATTATTTATTTACTTACATTTGCAATAACACTACATACACTTCATGAATAGTTTATATACATACATTGTTAAATATTTATCAAAGGTACCAGGATTATAATTCAGTACGCCAGACGCGCGTTT
This sequence comes from Mytilus edulis, assembly GCF_963676685.1. Taxonomy (NCBI): domain Eukaryota; kingdom Metazoa; phylum Mollusca; class Bivalvia; order Mytilida; family Mytilidae; genus Mytilus; species Mytilus edulis. The sequence continues at coordinate 59,071,518 of NC_092353.1, read as the reverse complement.
TGCCTGCATAAGACTCATCAGTGACGCTCATATCAAAATATTTATAAAACCAAACAAGTACAAAGTTGAAGAGCATTGAGGATCCAAAATTCCAAAAAGTTGTGCCAAATACGGCTAAGGTAATCTATGCCTGAGATAAGAAAATCCTTAGATTTTCGAAAAAAATCAAAGTTTTGTAAACAGGAAATGTTTAAAAATGACCACATTATTGATATTCATGTCAACACCGAAGTGTTGACTACTTGGCTGGTCATACCCTTTGGGACAAATAAAGATTATTGATGAATTGTTGGTGTTTGACGCAATTTTCCGTTACACACTTTTGACTATTAAAGTTTTTATCGGCGACTTATATAGTTCATGTGTTTCCTTCGGTTTTAGTTTGTAACTTGGATTTTTTGCTGTAAATCGATTTATAACCGAACAAAATGTTAATTAATAATTGGTTTTATGTCATCTAATCTTACATACATTGTATGTTTGTGGATATTTATTGTGCACTGGGCCTTCTATTGTTGATCTGACAGCGACTTTTGGTTATTTTCTCATTTTATTTTCATATTTTTTCCGTAAGAGTTTCTAATGGCTCAAAGATCTCACAACAATACTAAGTGATATATATGTTACAAAAAAAAATTTAAAAAATAGTACCAAATGTTATTTATAAGTGTAACAACGTGGGTTAAAACCATCTGACTAAAATTCAGACCTATTACGAGTCGCCTGCTCATTTATCGTACGAGCATAACGAAATCAGATATTTACATTTTATAACTTCATCAGATAGCTTGAAAGCAGGTATGTTCTGGTAAATTTTGAGAGATTGATATAACAACTCTAATTGAATATCTAATATGAAACAAATTTCTTCATTGTAACCTACATATATGCACATAAAAACAAAACTTGTTAAAACATTATACCGATATGTGCGAACATTACATAAATCAGTATACAATTGCTCTGGAAGGGTATTCAATCTTAACTAATCTGAATAATTAATTTTCAGTCGTATTCAATAAAAAAAACTAATAAAGTATATCATAATGATCTTAACATTAAAAGGAATTCGACAGATTTTATACTGAAAAGTGCATGGTACAAACAGTTTTCATACGAGCTTTGAACGAGAATTAACTCGGTTACATGTCTTTCCATATCGGAAAACTATTTTTTACCAAACATACCTTTTGTGATCCTTAAGTTCTTTCATTGGCCTTTTTTAAAATATGATTGATCATTATCTGTCGATATTGGCAATATTATGTAGCCAAAAAAGCAAAAGGATCACCGTTTGCAGCTGGTGTTTTTTAGGGCAATTTTCTGTAAATATAGCGCAATCAACATTAACATTTGAATTTGATTTGGACTTATAGTTATAACTCAAATTGCAATTTTAGAGAAGTAACATTTTATTGCAATTGTTCACACTTTGTCATTGTAAAATGCTGTTTTTGAAAAGATTCCTCGGATAGTTTTTCATAAATAAACCTTTGAACTATTAGTATTTGTTTGTTAATTTCTTGTAGCCGCCATCTTGTTCAACATGTTCAATACATATGTACTCCCTTTTGCACGCCTGTACTGTTCTTCTCAACGGGATATCTCAGTTAAATAATTTAACATTTCTAATTTTGTATCAAAATCTTGCATTTTTGGTTATGCAATGGTTAATGGTTATTAATCAGATTTTTTTTTTATTAGATTTTCTTTTTAAATACAATGAACCTAAATAGAAATACGCAAAAAACAGCCAGCTTCGCATATCAAAGGCACGTAACTTAGTTTATTGCTTGGTACTAACATTACACAGGGACGTATTATCTAAATAAAACCAATAGTAACCAACCCCGTTAGTTTAGACTGTCCCTGTCCTTGTTTATATTTTAAGAGTGATTCAATTAACGAATGTTATAGTTCTGACTACGATCCAGGTTGACCAAGATAATAAATTATCGAAAAAAAAGGAGCATCAATTAAATGTCGATTGATTTGTTTTTTACAGTTGGAAGTTACCAAGATCCTTGTTCGACAACTGTAAGCAGTTGTTTCTCTCCATTAATTTGTGCTTTTAGTGTATGTGATTGTGAACCAGCGCACTTCTACAACGAACACGATAATAGATGTCATCCACGTATGTGTTTATCATTAAGTTGAGTTGAAAAAATATCACCATTTCATGACACAAACTCATAAACATATTTTCTATAGTTGCTTACTTCTATATCTTTTGATCTCTGGTGACGAATTGTCTCATTGTCAATTATACCGCATCTTCATATTTTGGAATAAAAGAAGAAAAAAATCCATTGCAAAAAGCTGCTACATAGTTATTCAGCAAAACGTATTTAAATATTTTGTTTTTTTATTTTATCGTTTAATCTAAATGGTTACTATTATTTCAAGTTAAGGGATGTTGAATGGTTTAAATGAGACCACTATCCAACAGAGGCCCAGTGGAACTGGTTTGATAAATATTTGAGTCACAGTACGGGCATCAACACTGAGCAAATCCTATACCAAATGTTCAGCTATGATGGGCAATAAAATGTAAATAAGAATCAATTCAAACAAAAAACAGCCTGAATTACACAAAACAAAAACACAAAAGAGAAGGTTTTTCGAATGGTTAAAATTGGCCCTGATTTTTTAAATTTTTTTTTAAATCGGGCCAAAAAGTACAAATTTTACATAGAATTACTTGACTGTGAGAATACTATTAGAACACACATATATCTTTTGGTATCTCCCTTTAAAATTTATGAAGCTATGACCTTTGCATTTTAAGGTCAATTCCTCCCCCCCCCCCTTCCCCCGCCATAATTTTATTAGTTTTTTTGGCATACTTTATCTTGGCTGCCATCCACAATCCAAAAAGCTTGTATATGATGATTTCTGTATAAAAAATGGGAATCTTTTGGAAACAAATTATTTTGGATCGTAGGTGGCGGCTTAGGTGTTCAAAACGCTTTGACGCTGTAAAATGTCCATAATCGTCCATTGTCGTCATATTTTGACAAAATATCGAAAATGAGCTTACTTTTGAGAATATCATGTACTTTTATGAAATGAAATATTTTTGAGCATAAGGGCATTTGAATTATACCATTTACGAACAAAAATTATGCCCTTTTTATTTAATTTTTTTTAAAAGTTAATATTTTAAGTCATTTTGTGCTGTTTGTGAACCTTTTCCTTAATTTGACAGACAGCAACCAACGTCAATCATTGACTTGCAGTCTGCTGACTTGGAACAGGCACATAAGTTACGTAGATGACAGTGTTGAGGACGTAGTTGAGCTCTGTATTCTTCTCCATACCTGAGAAAATGCCGAATAGTTGTGAAAGGTACAACATAAAACCAACGAATAAATAGCTCAAAATGGCATGACTCGTCAGATCGCACAACACAGGCTATGATTAAAAAGAAAAATACTGACAATACATTTACAAGATCAGCAATATTAAAAAAGAGTTAGAGATGAATTGAACGAGTAAATACTCGTTTGTAATCTTTAATGACGCCGTATCGATTTATTTATGATAGATATCAATCTAAGGTAACAATATCCAGTTAAGACAAGACAATAAATTTTGTTATCTTCGTTAGTCTTAATATTTCAGGCGATGAGTGTAAGAGAACAGTTAAAGGTACGGAATATCGAGGGGCAATGAGCGTTACTGAAAGCGGCAAGACCTGTCAGAGATGGGATTCAAATACTCCCCATCATCCTTCAGACTATGAATTCGTAGATACATATAAACACAACTTTTGTCGTAATCCAGGCGATAAGGACAGACCTTGGTGTTATACAACCGACCCAGATGATCGTTCGGATTATTGCGCTGTGCCCCTTTGTCTCGAGTGTAAGACGACAACAAAAGGTTTTGAATATTTAGGAACTATTAGCGTTACTCGCAATAACGTGAACTGTCAGAGATGGGATGTTAAAACTCCTCATCGTCCTCGAAACTTTACGGACGTATCTAAATATCAACACAACTACTGCCGTAATCCAGTCGTTGACCCAGATAGTAGACCTTGGTGTTATACCATGGATCCGGATGACAACTGGGATTGGTGCGATATTCCTTTTTGTGGTAAGTATGGATTTTTAGTAAAAGTATTTAACCAATGTAAATGTCTCTTAAATCCACTCAGACGATACGAATGAACAGTGAAACATTAAATTTGAAATACAATAAGTGCTTTCATCTGTGATTACAAATTGTCTTGATTGAAGGCAATTGCTAAGTAAACATTTGAATTGTTGCAGACGTGAAGTGATGACACAAATTAACCCGAGATTGTGTGATTAACAGATTAAAGACTAGCAAAGGTGTTAATTGAGTCATAAACATAATTTATGCTATAAATGTACCTTGAATTGTAAAATGAATTCTTATCAAAAGCAAGCCCGATATCGATATGAAATTATCATTTCTCGTATGAAAAATAATGATATAAAACTAACACTTCATCACAGCATAGGGTATGATTCTGCCTGCAGTTTTACTTCATAGTGCATTTGGCCATTTTGACGATATTTGATTTGTTCTCTAGATTTTATGGCATGCCATATACATGAAGTCAAACAATGTCTTGATTTGCACAACAGTTATTATGTTTCGTTGGACACCTAAATGCATGGATAAATTCATCCACGAAAACCACAATAATTGGTTCCCCACGAATAAAAGTACTTTCACAGTATTATGGCAATCGATCTATTTCCGGTGTTATTTAATATTTATCGTTAAGAACATTGATGTTTTGACTTAAACTATATCTTTTTACTCGCTGATCATTGGTTTCTTTCACATAAATTAAACATCTTTATGCGTTCATTAAATTAATTCGGTTTTTGTTAGATTTTAACTTTGTCTTCTATATTTTTTACGTATCCACGGGCAACCCAGACAAAAATAATAACTTGTCCGGGTGTTCAATTGTACAAGTCGGGCGATCGGGCATAGCATTACAACACCCTTGAAACGATTTATCAATACCTGAGCTGACCGAAAGACTTGTGGTTTTATGATTTCAATCATTATCATCATACTATGCTTTTTTAGTGTGAATTTAATATTATTAATAGTACAGCCTCTAGAAAATGGTACATAGAGAGATGGTCATCATAACTGCCCGTATACAATTACATGGTTTTATGTTTTAGAGTGTGAAAATCCTGAAACACAGTATCGCGACCCAGACGATGATATTTGTAAAGCAAGTAGGTATTTAATTTAAAATCAAGTACAACTAAAAGCACACGAGGTAATATAATATTTGTATAATAAATGATAATTATTGTCTCGCTTGAGGGAGTCAAATAGCGAGACATAGGTATGCTAGGTAAGGGGTCGTCGGCGTCAACAATGTATATATTTTTTTAATTTTATGGTGAACCACTAGTGGTAAGTCAAAGATATTCGGTATGCAGTTGTATTAGTATTGGCACATCTCACTACCATGGGGATTATTTGACCCAGCCCCCTCAGTTATGGTCTATTGACTTTGAAACTTTTGCTTAGTTTTCACGTATATGACTTTGAATTTTTGCAAAACGTCGCACAGATGATATCGAATATGTTCTTTACGTCGTAACTACAATCCCTTACCCTTTCATGAATGTGACCTACAGAGTTAGACTATTTACCGGATTTGCTATAACATGAGCAACACGACGGATGCAACATGTTGAGCAGGATCTACTAACCCTTCCGGAGCACCTGCGATCACCCCTAGTTTTTGGTGGGGTTCGTGTTGCTTATTCTTTAGTTTTCTATGTTGTGTCAAGTGTACTATTGTTTGTCTGTTTGTCTTTTTTATTTTTAGCCATGACGTTGTCAGTTTATTATCGACTTATGAGTTTGACTGTCCCTCTGGTATCGTTCGTCCCTCTTTTACATGTTAAAGAGTTGCTATTTTGCTATTCTAATTTCAACATTTTGCATTATCGAAACTACAAAAAATGCGATACATATTTCTGTGATAACAGTTTTAATTAAATATTTTGAAGCTGTGAAAGGTTTAAACAACCTTGACCTCACCACTTTCTAATGGCTATTCTTTGAAATACTTGTGACATGTTTTATGATGTTCTAACAAAATAGAAAATATTGGCACTTTTTTTGATATGACAAAACACCTATGCAACCAGTCATCCCATATTGCATGATATGACCAACACTACTTTAGTATTTCGGCAGGCTTAGGATGATCAACTTAAGATGTATTATTTAAATACAATCAAACATGAAAGTTATTCATGTATATATTGATATATAATATATTTATATTTTAATTCTTCTTCAATAAATCTAGTTATAATGACACAAATGCCGTCATCCGGGGTCCAACTGTCAATTTGGTGTGAAAGACAGAATACAAAGGTCATATTTATGTTTTTAGGGTAACATTTTTGATCGAAACTTTGATATTTCAATATTTCAATATTTATATGTTTTCTTGGTTGCTGATGCTAAATCTTGCATTGATTGGGGAAGTGACAATTATTATAAGTACTAGAACACACCCGTGATATCGTGGGTCCGTGACTGAATTAATGTATATAACTATGCGTAAGCCTTATTTTAATATTGGTATTGTCATCTGATAAAGTCATGCCGATTATAAGATGCACAGTTTTATCTGCTTTCAAAATCTTTCTGTATGAACCCGTAGACCTGGAACTTATCAATTATTGGTAATATAAATTATTTGGAAAACAAAAGGTCCTGAAATGGAGTATTTTTTAATCAACAGCATTGTCCTATATTAGTTATAAATAAAGTTGAATGCTTTGATTCACTGTTTTACGTCAAGCCCGCTAACAAATTGAAAACTGTACCTATACGCCTTATTTTAAGTCCAGATTTTTAGTACTTGTATGGTCATCTTAGAAAGTCTTACTGATTAAAATACTACAATAGGGATCAATTTGACAATGATTGAATTTAGTAGTGTCAGCCCTGTGATTATGACCCGTGTATATAACAAAATCTTAAATACACCGTTTGGTGGTGCACCTGTTAGATGCGGAACGTACAGATAAGGTAATAGGTAACAGGTGAATATACTATTGGTATCGGACTCGCCCCGGAACTTCTTAATTATTGGCAATATTAATTACGTGGAAAACAAAAGGGCCTGGAGTGGTGTAATTTTTAATCTACACCTTTGTTCTATATTAGTTATATATAAAGCTGAATTCTTTGATTCGTCGTTTTTACGTGATGACGTCTGACAAATTTGACTTCGTAATTTTAGTATTATAGATGCCCCCAAACCTTCTTCTGGTCAAGGTATTTTAGTTCTATAAAACCACGTAGTTCTCTCATGTAAATTGAGACTCGGAATTATTTATTTACTTACATTATTTTTTTAGATTGAATTCTAGCAATTTGCAATAACACTTCATACACTCCATGAATAGTTTATATACATACATTGTTAAATAGAGATGATTGATCAATTGTTGGTGTTTGGCGCAATTGTCGGTTACAACCTTTTGACTACTTAAGTTTTTATCGGCGATCAATTTTAAAAGGTTTAGGCCCACGGAGTGCCCAAGGTGCCACCGACCTTCTTCGGCAGGTAATCCCCATCAACAACATATACGTTATAGCTGTTAGTATCAGGACCAAATTACTGTGTGTCACAATAAAAATCTACATAGCAGCATCAAATTTCAAATTTAATTGGCCATGATTTTTTTTTATTTCACTTTTATTGACCTAAAGATCATTCATGTACATTAATGATAAAATTATGGTTGAAATGAAGTTATTTTATCCTAAAATATCATGAGAATTGTTGCACTTCAGTAACTTGGATTTTTTGCTCTCAATCGATTTATAACAGAAAACAATGATTATCAATAATTGGTTTTATGTCATCTAATCTTACATACATTGTATGTTTGTGGATATTTATTGTGCACCGAGCCTTCTATTGTTGATCTGACAGCGACTTTTGGTGATTTTCTCATTTTATTTTCATATTTTTTTCTTAAGAGTTTCTAATGGCTCAAAGATCTCACAACAATACTAAGTTATACACATGTTACAAAAAAAGAAAGTTAGTACCAAATGTTATGTATAAGTGCTACAACGTGGGTTAAAACCATCTGACTAAAATTCAGACCTTTCACGAGTCGCCTGCTCATTTATCGTACGAGCATAACGAATTATGTTCTGGTAAATTTTGAGAGATTGATATTACCAACTCTAATTGAATATATCTAATATGAAACCAATTCCTTCACTATAACCTCCATGTGTGCACACACAAACAAAACTTGTTAAAACATTATACCGACATGTGCGAACATTACATAAATCGGTATGCCATTGGTCTGGAAGGGTATTCAATCTTAACTAATCTGAGAATAATGAATTTTTAGTCGTAATCAATAAAACAACTAATAAAGTATATCGTAATGGTCCAACATGAAAAGGAATTCGACAGATTTTATACTGAAAAGTGCATGGTACAAACAGTTTTCATTCGAGCTTTGAACGAGAATAAACTTCGTTACATGTCTTTGCACATCGGAAAACTATATTTTACCAAACATACCTTTTGTGTTCTTTCATTGCCCTTTTTTATGCCCACCTACGATAGTAGAGGGGCATTATGTTTTCTGGTCTGTGGCTCCGTTCGTTCGTTCGTCCGTCCGTCCGTCCGTTCGTTCGTTCGTTCGTTCGTCCCGCTTCAGGTTAAAGTTTTTGGTCAAGGTAGTTTTTGATGAAATTGAAGTCCAATCAACTTGAAACTTAGAACACATGTTCCCTATAGTATAATCTTTCTAATTTCAATGCCGAATTAGATATTTACCCAATTTAAAGTCCATAAAACATGGAAAATGATAGTGCGAGTGGGGCATCCGTGTACATTGGACACATTCTTATTTTAAATATGAGTGATCATTATCTGTTGATATTGGCAATATTATGTAGCGAAAAAAGCACCGTTTGCAGCTGGTGTTTTAGGGCAATGTTCTGTAAATATAGCGCAATTTACCATTTACATTTGAATTTGATTTGGATTTACAGTAATTACTCAATTTTGCAATTTTAGAGAAGTAACATTTTATTGCAATTGTTTACACTTTGTCATTGTAAAATGCTGTTTTTGAAAAGATTTCTCGGATACTTTTTCATAAATAGACCTTTGAACTATTAGATTTTTGTAGCCGCCATCTTAATCAACATATTCAATATGTACTCCCTTTTGCACGCCTACAGTGTTTTTAACGGAGTATCTCAGTAAAATAATTTAACATTTCTAATTTTGTATCAAAATCTTGCATTTTTGGTTATGCAATGGTTATAGGTTATTGATCAGATTTTTTTTTTTAGATTTTTTTTTAAATACAATGAACTTAAAAAAAAATACGCAAAAAACGACCAGCTTTGCATATCAAAGGCACGAAACTTAGTTGTTTATTACTAACATTACCCAGGGACGTATTTTTTTAAATAAAACCAATAATAACCAACTCCGTTAGTTTAGACTGTCATTGTCCTTGTTTATATTTTAAGAGTGATTCAATTAACGAATGTTATAACTCTGACTACGATCCAGGTTGATCCAAGATGATAAACTATCGAAAAATAAATGGAGCATCAAACAATTAAATGTCGATTAATTTGTTTTTTACAGTTGGAAGTTACCAAGATCCTTGTTCGACAACCGTAAGCAGTTGTTTCTCTCCATTAATTTGTGCTTTTAGTGTATGTGATTGTGAACCAGCGCACTTCTACAACGAACATGATAATAGATGTCATCCACGTATGTATTTAACATTAAGTTGAGTTGAAAAAATATCCCCATTTCATGACACAAACTCATAAACATATTTTCTATTGTTGTTTACTTTTATTTCTTTTGATCTCTGGTGACGAATTGTCTCATTGTCAAAATACCACATCTTCATATATTACTTAAATATTTTTTTGTTTTGTTATATCGTTATAATCTAAATGGTTTATTCTATTTCAAGTTAAGATACGTTGAATGGTTTAAATAAGACCACTATCCAACGGAGTCCCAGTGGAACTGATTTGATAAAGATTTGAGTCACAGTATGGGCATCAACACTGAACAAATCCTATACCAAATGTTCAGCTATGATAGGCAACTAAATGTAAATAAGAATAAATTAAAAAAAAACAACCAAAAAAACAGCCTGAATTACAAAAAACAAAAACGATCACAAAAGAGAAGGATTTCGAATGGTGTAAATTGGCCCTATTTTTTATATTTTTCAAAAAGTACAAATTTTACATAGAATTACTTGTGAGAATACTATTAGGACATACATATATCTTTTGGCATCTCCCTTCAAAATTTATGAAGCTATGACCTTTACATTTTGAGGGTTAATTCCAGCCCCCCCCCCCTCTCCCCCCCGCCATCCATGATCCAAAAAGCTTGTATATGATGATTTATATATAAAAAATGGGAATCTTTTACTAACAAAACATTTTGGATCGTAGGTGGCGGCCTAGGTGTTCCAAAAGCTTTGAGGTCTGTAAAATGTCTGTAATCGTTATATTTTGACAAAATGTCCAAAATGAGCTTTCTTTTGAGAAAATCATGTACTTTTATGAAATGGAATAATTTTTAAGCATAAGGGCATTTGAATTATACCATTTACTAACCAAATTATGCCCTTTTTTATTTCATTTTTTATAAAGTTAATACTTTTACGTCATTTTGTGCTGTTTGTGAACCTTTTCCTTAATTTGACAGACAGCAACCAACGTTAATCATTGACTTGCAGTCTGCTGACTTGGAACAGGCACATAAGGTAGGTGACAGTGTTGAAAACGTAGTTGAGGTCTGTATAATTCTCCCTACCTGGTAAAATACCGAATAGTTGTACAAGGTACAACATAAAAACCAACGAATAAATAGCTCAAAATGGCATGACTGGTCAGATCGCACAACACTGGCTATGATTACAAAAAATACTGACAATACATTTACAAGATCAACAATATTAAAGAAGATTTATAGATGAATTGAACGAGGAAATACTCGTTTATAATCTTTAATGACGCCGTATTGATTTATTTATGATAGATATAAATCTAAGGTAACGATATCCAGTTAAGACAAGACAATAATCGTCATAAATTTTGTCATCTTCGTTAATTTGAATATTTCAGGCGATGAGTGTAAGAGAACAGTTAAAGGTACGGAATATCGAGGGGCAATGAGCGTTACTGAAAGCGGCAAGACCTGTCAGAGATGGGATTCAAATACCCCCCATCATCCTTCAGACTATGAATTCGTAGATACATATAAACACAACTTTTGTCGTAATCCAGGCGATAAGGCCAGACCTTGGTGTTATACAACCGACCCAGATGACCGTTCGGATTATTGCGATGTGCCCCTTTGTCTCGAGTGTAAGACGACAACAAAAGGTTTTGAATATCTAGGAACTATAAGCGTTACTCGCAATAACGTGAACTGTCAGAGATGGGATGTTAAAACTCCTCATCGTCCTCGAAACTTTACGGAGGTATCTAAATATCAACACAACTACTGCCGTAATCCAGTCGTCGACCCAGATAGCGGACCTTGGTGTTATACCATGGATCCGGATGACAAATGGGATTTATGCGATATTCCTTTTTGTGGTAAGTATGGATTTTTAATAAAAGTATTTTACCAATGTAAAGGTCTATCAAATTAACTCAGACGATACAAACGAACAGTGAAACATTAAATTTGAAATACAATAATTGCTTTCATCTGTGATTACAAATTGTCTCGATTGAAGGCAATTGCTACGTAAACATTTGAATTGTTGCAGACATGTTGTCAGAAGTGATGACACAAATTAACCTGAGATTGTGTGATTAACAGATTAAAGACTATCAAAGGTGTTAATTGAGTCATAAACATAATTTATGCTATAAATGTACCTTGAATTGTAAAATGAATTCTTATCAAAAGCAAGCCCGATATCGATATGAAATTATCATTTCTCGTATGAGAAGTATAATGATATAAAACTAACACTTTATCACAGCATAGGGTATGATTCTGCAAGCAGTTTTACTTCATAGTGAATTTTGTCATTTTGACGATATTTGATTTATTCTCTAGATTTTATGGCATGCCCATATCCATGAAGTCAAACAATGTCTTGATTTGCACAACAGTTATTATATTTTGTTGGAGACTTAAATTCATGAATTAATTCATCAACGAAAGCCACAAAAAATGGTTCCTAACGAATAAACGTACTTTCACAATATTATAGCAATAGATCTATTTCCGGTGTTATTTAATATTTATCGCCATGAACATTGATGTTTTGACTTAAACTATATCTTTTTCCTCGCTGATCATTGGTTTCTTTCACATAAATTAAACATCTTGATGCGTTTATTAAATTAATTCGGTTTTTGTTCGATTTCAACTTTGTTTTCTATATTTTTTTTCGTATCAACGGGCAACCCAGACAAACATAATTTCTTGTCCGGGTGTTCAATTGTACAAGTCGGGCGACTGGGCATAATTTCATCACACCCTTGAAACGATTTATCAAAAAATGAGCTGACCGAAAGACTTGTGATTTTATTATTTAAGTCATCATCATCATCATATTTTGATTTTTTAGTTCGAATTTTATATTATCAATATTACAGCCTCTACCCAAAACACCCCTGTTTGTTTTCTGTACTTTTAACATGCTTCAGAGGTCAGCTGTTTGGTATGTTTAACCTCATCGAAGCATATTCCTTCAATTAATGTCCATACTATTTTTATCTTTCTCTGGTTTATAGGTTGAGTTTAAGCCAAAATACGAACCTAATAAATTTAATGTGATCAAACTTTTTTTCCTGATGGGATGGGCTTTACTAAGGTATTTGGAACACACAAAACAGAGCCATAAACCTTCCCATCATATTTGCCCAACTACGTGCATAGAACGACTGTTCATTTTTTTAAATAAAATGGACGATAACTTCTGAGTGAAAATTGGTGAACAAAATAATCATGAAAATTGGGTAACTCAAAGTCAAAAGCTCATAGTGTAACTTGCTTTAGACCAGCATGTTTTGTTCGTAAGCAATTTGATCAAATATAAATCGTGTTTTATGTTTTTTCTAGAAAAGGGTACATAGAGAGATGCTCATCATAACTGCCCTGATACAATTACATGGTTTTATGTTTTAGAGTGTGAAAATCCTGAAACACAGTATCGCGACCCAGACGATGGTATTTGTAAAGCAAGTAGGTATTTAATTTAAATTTAAAGTGCAACTAAAGGCACCTGAGGTAATATAATATGTGTTTAATAAATGATTATTATTGTCTCGCTAGACTGCGTCAAAAAGCGAGACATATTTATGCTAGATACGGGTTTGTCGGCGTCAACAATGTATAAGTTTGTTTAATTTTATGCTGAACCACTAGTGGTAAGTCAAAGATATTCGGTATGTAGTTGTATTAGTATTGGTACATCTCACTACCATGGCGATTATTTGGCCCAGCCAAATCAGTTATAATCTATTGACTTTGAAACTTTTGTTTAGTTTTCATGTATTAGTTTGTAATTAGATCTGTTTATTGGGAACCACTAATGGTAAGTAAATGATAATTTGTATGCAGTTGTATAAGCATTATCAGATCTGGTTTCCATGGAGATTATTTGGCCCGCTTCCTCAGTCATGGTCTAGCGACTTTGAAATTTTTGTCATGTTATTATGTATTAGTTTGTGATTAGGTCAGTTTATAGGGAACCACTAGTAATACGTTGATGACAAATGGTTTGCAGTTGTATAACTTTGGCATATCTCATTCCAATGGAGATTATTTGGCCCCTCTCTCTTAGTGATGGTCTATTGACTTTGAAATATTTGCTAAGTTTTTATGCCCCATTTATAGGCATTATGTTTTCTGTCGGACTGTGCGTCCGTTAGTACTGTTTTTCGTCCGTCGGTCCCGCTTGAGGTTTAAAGTTTTGATCGAGGTAGTTTTTGATGACGTTGAAGTCCAATCATCTTGAAACTTTGTACACATTTTTCCAAACGTGAAAGTAATGTTTCTTTTGATAACAACTTTTTGAAATTTTGAAGTTGAAGCAGAGAACGTTATCGTTAACGCAGCAGTAACATGACGTGTACGCGAGTAAACGTCGTCTTCAATTTTTTTTTCATGCGTCTGGATGAAATGCTTTGTATTCACAAAACTATCGATTGACTTGTATCACCCGACAAAATTTTGATGGAAAATATTATGGTATACAAATGTCCGTCTGTCTGTCTGTCCGCCGTCCACATGTTGCAGCGTAACTTAAAAACCACTTATCCAAATTTCATGAAACTTAAAATGATTGTTTCTTATGATGGAAACACGATCTATATACTTTTTGGTTAGAATAAGGTTTAATCTTTTTGAGTTACCATGGTTACAGGACTTTAAAATTATAACAGGGGGCGTATTTTTTCTCATGTCGCGCCTTATCTCAAAAACAATTAAGAGTATTGCTTCAAACTTTACACATTTTTTAGTTATATTAATCTAAAGATCTGTATAATTTTCGATGATGATTGAAATTTTTTGTTTGAGTTTTTTGTAAAAAAAAAGGGTTTTACATGTCGCGCTGTATCTCAGAAAATATCTATGATTATTGCATAAAACTGTAAGAGACGAAGACGAAGAGCGTATCATGCGCTTGTAGCGCAGCTGTTTATTTTGTTTTGTACAGGCTTTACACAGGAAGTGTAGTTATTAAATAAAGTGGGTAGTGGCCAGCCCCGTTTGTTTATACTGTCCAGGTCTTTGTTCATATTACAAAAGTGATACACTTAACAAATGATATAACTTTTGCTATGATTCTAGTTGACCAAGATAAAGACGGTAGTGGCCAGTTCCATCAGTTAAGACTCTCCATGTGATTTGTATGATTTGAAATGTTTTTTAATTGTAATGTAGTTGTAATAGAAATATCCAATAAAACACCAGCTTCGTATATCAAAGGCAGGATACTTAGCTTATAGTATGATACTAGTTTTACACAGGAGACGTAGTTATTAAATAAAGTCGGTAGTAACCAGCCCTGTTAGTTAACACATACTTTGACCACATTTTAAGAGAGAGTGATTCAATTAACAAATGATATCATTGTTGCTATGATCCTGGTTGACCAAGATAAAGTCGGCAGTGACCAGCCATGTTAGTTTAGACAGTCCCTGTCTTTGACCATATTTTAAGAGTGATTCAATTTACGAATGAAATAATTTTTGCTATGATCCTGGTTGACCAAGATAAAGTCGGTAGTGACCAGCCCCATTAGTTAAGACTGTCCATGTCTTTGTTCATATTTTAAGAGTGATTCAATTAACCAATGTTAAAATTTTCGCTATGATTCTTGTTAACCAAAATAATAGATTATCTAAAAATAAATGGAGCATCACACAATTTAATGTCGATTGATTTATTTTACAGTTGGAAGCTACCAGGATCCTTGTTCGACAACTGTAAGCAGTTGTTTCTCTCCTTTAATTTGTGCGCTTAGTGTATGTGATTGTGAACCAGCGCACTTCTACAACGAACATGATAACAGATGTCACCCACGTATGTGTTTATCATTAGGATGAGTTGACAAAATTAAGTTCATTTGTCCATCAGTTAATGAGACAAACTCATGATCATAATTTTGTTATCATTTTTTACGTTGAAGAACATCGACAATTATACCACATCTTCATATTTCGGAAATAACAAAAATAAAAATATTGCAAGATAAAATTGTGTTTAGATACGCGTCTCATTTTTGTGTCTTCTTTCTGTTGATTGTCAAGATGCTCGCTTAGTTCTTTGTTGAAGATGTAAGTGTTACACTGAGAGAAGCATAATATAACAAGTAATCCTGTGTAAGGATGCTAACACAAAAGTCACCAAAAACGGACCACAAATTATTGTTCTGCGTAATCCTTGATTTCATTTTAATAAAACCATTTTGCATTTTTCATATTTTTTGCTGTTTCCATGGTTACGGCTGTCATTTTGGAAATTTGTAAGTGAAAAGTCACGGTCTCATATGCCAGACATTATTTGTTATAAGTTTCATGAAATTTGAAGCATTTTAAAGTTTTTCATATTTTTGCTGTTTCCATGGCAACGGCGGCCATTTAAAAAATTTAAAACTCAAAAGTCAGGTCTATATAAGCTAGGCAACATTTGTTATAAGTTTCATTAAAGGAGTAGGTTCAGTAAGACCCCTTTTTGGCCCCAAAATTAAGCAGTTTTGCAAAGTTGTGAAAATGTAATCTTTTAGCTATATTTTGGAAAGTAGAAGGCTTCTGCTACATAAATATGTGCTGTTTTTGACAATACAATGCACATATATCATGTACTAGCATCATAAAGTCATGCTTAATTACTGAAATCTTCACAATTATAGCATTTTAGTTAAATTTTAGACGGTTTCCGTCTTAAATGAAAGTGGCCGCATTCGTGTTCATTCATAATATTGAAATGTAAGTTGTATTTGATGATAATACATAACATATATAAAGGTTGAGGATGAACACGGATGCGGCCACTTTCATTTTTGACGAAAACCATCTGAAAAGTGACGTTTTTTGGCATATTTGATAGATTTTTCATTTTTAAGCTTCAAACGGAGCGTTTTTAATGACTGAATCAGTTAAAATCTTTAACATAAACTAATCGAATCAATTGAAATAGACACTTAAGTGTTTAAAAAGTGTCCTAAATATCTCGTTAGATGAAACTGAAATTTGGGGCCAAAATCGGCCCTTACCGGACCTACTCCTTTGAAGCATTTTGGAGATTTTTGTATTTTGCTGTTTCCATGGTAACGGCGGCCATTTTAAAAATTCCAAAGTCTAACAGCTATTGCAATTTTCTTTTTTTTTTTTTAAATATATACCATCATATAACATTAAATGTCTCTAGAATAAATTTAACATTGATATTCTGGAAAGTTCTATGAAAATTCACACCCCTAATATTATGCCAAGGAGACTTCTACTGAAATATAAAAAGGTCCATTTTGAAGCAGACATGTGTCTCTTAATATTCATAGAAGTATTCATAATTCCATCTACTCTACATCCAGTAGCAAATTTAAGAAATGTAAAAAAAAATTGACCAAACCATCTTTGAGCCCCCCCCCCCTAATTATGCCAAGTTGACACCCTGGTATTATGCAAATATGAGTCTGCACCCCTCATGGTGCAGACCCATACCCAGAAAAAAAATAAAGTTTCCATCCTCTGCTACTTCCAAGAAAATGGTAGGACAGTTTCAAGGGGGAGCAAAAAAAAAGAAAAAGAATAACAAGTAATCCTGTGTTAGGATGCTAACACAAAAGTCACCAAAACGGACACAACATCATTGTTCTGAAGTATCCATGATGCCAGATAATGTGTGTGTAAAGTTTTATTTAATATGAAGAATTTTAATTTTTTTTTTACAATTGAGCCATTTCCATGGTAACGGCAGCTATTTTGGAAATTCAAAACTCAAAAGTCAAGTCCAGATATACTAGGCAACATTTGCTTTAAGTTTCATCAAATTTGAGGCATTTTGAAATTTGGACATTTTTGCTGTTTCCATGGCAACGGCGGCCATTTTGAAAATTCCAAACTCAAAAGTCAAGTCTACATAAGCTAGGCAACATTTGTTATAAGTTTCATTAAATTTTCAGCATTTTGAAGTTTTTCGTATTTTTGCTGTTTCCATGGTAACGGCGGCCATTTTGAATATTTGTAAGTCAAATCTCCACTGCAATTTGTTCCCTCTATAATTATATACCATCATATACCATTTAATGTCTCTAGAATAAATTTAACAATGATGTTCGGAATGTTCTATGAAATATCACCCCCTAAAATTATGCCAATGAGACCTCCTACTGAAATAAAATAAGTTCCATATAGGAGCAGACATGTGTCTCAAAATAATCCTAATAGTAATCATAATTCCGTCTACTCTATATGCAGTAGAAAATTTAAGAAATGTAAAAAAAAAATTGACCCCAACCATCTTTGAGCCCCCCTAATTATGCAAAAATGACACCCTGGTATCATGGACATTGGGTTCTGCAACCCCCATGATACAGACTCATACACAGAAAAAATATAAAGTTCCATCCTCTACTGCTTCCAAAAAAATGGTAGGACAGTTTAAGGGGTCAGAAAGAGAAAAATAAGAATAATAACAAGAAACGGGACAAAACAATAAGTCCTCAAAACTCCGTTTTGGTGACTTAATAATAAGAAACGGGACAAAAAAATAAAGTTTTCAAAACTCCGTTTTGGTGACGCAATAAAGAGATATTCAAACTCACAAATTGAAAAAGAAACAAGACCACAACAAACAGCAACCATGTATAGGCTCCTGACTTGGAACAGGCATATTTAGAAGGGGCAAGGTTAAGCTCTTAACTCTTTTCCTTATCTTTAGATATGCTGCTTAGGGGCAAAAAGTACAACAAAAAAAACCAACAAAGAATAAGCTGAAAATGCCATAACTGTTTAGATCGACACAACAAAGCCTGTAATTCCAATCAAACAAATTGACAATACAGTTACAAAGTCAACGATATTATATTATCTTAGCGATAAAGTGAACGAGGAAAATACTCTTTTATAATCATAACGACGACGGATCAGTTCATGTATGATATATAGCAATATAAAGTTTCAATACACAGTTAAAAAAAGGACAATGATCCGCATCAATTTCATAATCTTCGTTTGTTTGAATATTGCAGGCGATGAGTGTAAGAGAACAGATAAAGGTACTGAATATCGAGGGGCAATCAGCGTAACTGATGAAGGCAGGACCTGTCAGAGGTGGGATTCAACTACTCCTCATTCTCCTACAAACTATGCCTTAGTAGATACATTTAAACACAACTTTTGTCGTAACCCAACTGATAGCGATAAGGACAGACCTTGGTGTTATACCATTGACCCTGATAAGCGTTGGGAATATTGCACTATTCCCTATTGTCTTGAGTGTAAAATGACGGCAGAAGGTTTTGAATATCTAGGAACGATCAGCGTCACTCGCGCTAACGTGAGCTGTCAGAGATGGGATGTTAAAACTCCTCATCGTCCTCGAAACTTTACGGACGTATCTAAATATCAACACAACTACTGTCGTAATCCAATCGTCGACAAAGATAGCGGACCTTGGTGTTATACCATGGATCCGGATGACAAATGGGATTTTTGCGATATTCCTTTTTGTGGTAAGTATAGATTTTAGTAACAGTAGTTAACCGATGTTAATGTCCATTAAATCCACAAAGATGAAAAAAATCAGCAGTGAAACACTAAAATGAGAGGACATCACACGAATTGAATGAAGAGCTAAAATAGGTGCGTTGATAGTAGGGTAAGCGTCTCTTTTGTTGCATCATCTACGATTATAATTCATTAGAAAATTCTTCTTGAATCGCAAGAACACAGTGAAAAGTATCTCAATTGAATTTAAACACTGACATATTATATTGGTCGACCAATACAGGTGAATTAAAGTATCAATTTAAGTCGTTATTTCTTATAGTTTTGTTGGAACAGCTAATGGTATTTAAATTATTTCATATGATCATTTCAAAGATCGGCAAAATTACTTGTTGTTATTTTGTAAGAAGTTGAAATATATCCTGGTTGAGAAAAACCTTAGTAAACCACTGTTCAATATTTTTTTTGGACGAAATGAACTTACTGTAAATTGCAAAATAAAGTTCCATGTATATATGTCATTTAGAAATTTGCTACATTAGTTTCAGCAAACAAACATGTTTGATATTATTGCCTCTTGTATAAAATCATTGCATGTACAGGTCAAACCAAACTTCTTTCCACCGTTGCATTTACATTTATTATACACCCCGCAACGACGTTACGGAGGATATGATGATTTTGACCCGTCGGTCAGTCCTGTTCTTGTCATCGAATATTCTCTGAAACCACACAACAGAATTCCACGAAACATTTTCAAATAATAAGGACATACTATGTAGATATGCATATTGATAGGAGATTATGATTCAATTTTTTCTAGGAGATACGTCCCTATGAACTTATTTGCTTCAATATACTACTGAAACAGTTTGTCATCACAACTCCTCTGAATCAACACAACAGAATTTCATGACACTTTGTAATAAAGACATACTTTGTAGATGCGCATATCGACAAGAAATTATAATTTAGGTTTTTTTCTATGAGTTACGCCCCTCTGAACTTATTTGCTACGAAATACTACTGCAATAGTTTGTCATCGAAATAAAACATTTAATCTCCGGTTTCATACATTTATCTATATTAGATAACTTAACACGGATCCTTTATTAGGTTCTTGAAAAGGAGAAGTAAAAATCAATCAAATAATCAAATCAAAGTCAAATTGTATAATCTTCGAAAGACAAGGTAAAGTAATTGTATAACTGTTTTGTAACAATTGTCTAACTCGCTGTTAGAAGGACGATCTACTCTAAGATTTAAAACAATAACAAGCCAGGTACTCTCTCGTTACTTATTACTTTGTTGAATGATAGATTTGTCGAAATTAACTAACTGTTCAACAGAAATCTAAGTCATATTGTAAATTATGTTATCGTGTTTATATCATTATGTTATAGTCTTTACGCAATGTTATCAAACAATCGTGTAAAATATTTATTCCTAGCAAAAAAAAAAGTAAAGAGAGACATGCTCAAGATAATTGCCCAGTTGAAATAATATTCTTTTTTATAGATTGTCAAGACCCTAGATTGCAGTTTCGTGACCCAATGGATAAAATTTGTAAAGCAGGTAAGAATGGAACTTATTCTAACGCAACTAATACTAACGCAACTAAAAAGCAAACGAGGTATTTCATGCATGATAAGGTAAAAAAAATCCACTTATACAATAAGTTAAATAATAAGAATATTCTTTGCATACTTTTCATAACTGCATACTTTTGGCACCTTTAAAGAAGATGATAAGGGTTTATTCTATAGTTCTGTTCTCGCTCTAAAAGTCAACACAAGAAGTAAATGCAGTCACTTGTTTAAAATTGAAACATGTCGCATGTCAGTACATATATTTTGTGTTTGTCCTAGAATAATGCTTTTTAGATATTGAAATCTATAGTTCTGATCGTTCCAGATATTCCTAGGCGATTTGTTTGTGTGATTATAGATACTGAGCGAAATTAGTGGCCGACCTTACCCTTTGTATCATAAATTATTATTATGGAACATTTTTTTTTGTGGAACCTTTAAGTTATTTATTTTTTCATTTTAAAAAAATATCGCTTATTATACAATTCTTAATATTTTGTTCCAGTCATTGTCATGATAAGATATCAAGAAAGTGGTAATAAAGGGGACAATAAGTTAACATGTTTTAAACAGCACCTCGATTTTGGCTAACAGTTACATTTTGGGTTGAAAACAGTTAACAGCTTTAATTGATCTATGATAACAGTTAACAACACCCTGAAAAGGGCCATAACAGGTTTACACATAAATAGCTATCAAAGGTACCAGGATTATAATTTAGTAAGCTAGACGCACGTTTCGTCTACATAATTCCGCCAACATAAGACTCATCAGTGACGCTCAGATCAAAATATTTATAAAGCCAAACAAGTACAAAATTTAAGAGCATTGAGGATCCAAAATTCCAAAAAAAAAGGGCCAAATACGGTTAGGTAATCTATGCCTGGCATAAGAAAATCCTTAGTTTTTCGAAAACTCCAAGTTTTGTAAACCGGAAATTTATAAAAATGATCACATTATTGATATTCATGTCAACACAGAGGTGTAGACTACTGGGCTGTTGATACCCTCGGAGACGAACGTCCACCAGCAGTGGCATCGACCCAGTGGTATAAATAGTTATCAAAGGTACCAGGATTATAATTTAGTACGCCAGACGCGCGTTTCGTCTACATAAGACTCATCAGTGACGCTCAAATCAAAATATTTATAAAGCCAAACAAGTACAAAGTTGAAGAGCATAGATGATCCAAAATTCCAATAAGTTGTGCCAAGTACGGCTAAGGTAATCCATGCCTGGGATAAGAAAATCCTTAGTTTTTCGAAAATTCAAAGTTTTGTAAACAGGAAATTTATAAAAATGATCACATTATTGATATTCATGTCAACACAGAAGGTATCCCCTCGTAATACCACCAACTGTCCCTAAAAATTAAACAAATAAACAAAACAGATATTGGATAGCGTGTATCACATATGCTCGTGAAGAAAGAATAAGTTCTTGTGTTATTTGACAAAAATCATTGAACAAACTTATAAATACATATTGCCAACAAAAAAACCGCAAAAAGATGGTGATTTTTAAAGGTTTGGCTAGCCATTTAACCAGGTTTAACCCACCATTTTCTTAAATGTCCTGTACCTAGTCAGGAACATGGCAGTTGTCATCAAATATAGTAATTTTCGATGTATATTGACGTATGGTTTTGTTGTAATTCAGTGTTGCTGTTCCTTGTATTCCCTCCTATACTTATAGTTCATTTGTTTCTCTCAGATTTAGTTTGTAACTCGAGTTTGTTTTCTCCCGATTTAGGACTTCTGAACACTAGTACTTTACTGTTTACTGTCAACAAGTGAACAGTTGCGTTGATAAAGTAAAGTGTCAATCAATTCTAACAAACTTATAAATATATCATTATATATTACAAAAAAAAAAAAAAAATCGAAGAAAAAAAAAGGTTTCGTGTTGCTCCTTTTTTTTATAGTTTTTTTACTATTTGTGTTTGTGTCGGTTTTCATTATTGCCCGGGCATTGTAAGTCTGTTCCAACTTATGCGTTAAAACATTCCGTTGATATCAATTTACCTCTCTTTTTGACATATTCGGAATCACAATAGTATTTAGGGATATTTAATAAAAATGTATGTTAGAAGGTAGGAAGAGAAGTTCAATTATTGAAGGTGGGCCATGGGTCTTTTTCAATATGCGTCTATTACACTTATGCAAAATTATCTAAAAAAAAGTTTTTGGTTGTAGGGATATTTTGAAAGTCCCTGCCTACCCTGCATACATTTTGATAGATTAGCCCTTTACGAATAACCATATAGTCAGTTGAAACAAATCCCGAAAAGGACAAATGTAAAAAAGTTCAAAATCAGCATGATTTAAACGAAAAATAAATGAAAATAAAAATAAATGAAAGTCAGCAACATACGGCAATCCTTGACGAACATACCCCTGACTAAGAACAGCCACAATAAGAAGTTTGCGGGATTGATAACGTCTGCGCAACTTTCAACTCTTCCCTTTACCACAGATGGTGGTGTAATTGTAGTAATATACTGTAAGGGACAAAAATAGTTATGAAAGGTACCAGACTTATATAATATTGATACACAAGACGCGCGTGTTTAGTCTACATGAGACCTATCATTAACGCTCAGATCAAAATATCAAGAAAGCAAAACAAGTATAAAGCTGATGAGCATTGATAACCCAAAATTCCAAAGATTTGTGCCAACTACTGCTAAGATAAAAAAAAACAACAAATAAAATCCCCATTAATTGTATCATCTTGTCTAGTTTGAATATTGTAGGCGAGGAGTGTAAGACGACAACCGAGGGCGCAGAATATCGGGGAACGATCAGCGTGACTGTCAGCGGTAGGACCTGTCAGAGATGGGATTCAACTACTCCTCATTATCCTCAAAACTATCCGTTAATACGTAAATATAGACACAACTATTGTCGTAATACAGACGGTGATTCATCACCTTGGTGTTATACAACGGACCCTGATTACCGTTGGGAGTATTGCAATATTCCCTTTTGTCGTGAGTGTAAGACGACATTAGATGGTTCTGATTATCGAGGAACAATCAGCGTATCTGTCAGCAACAAGATCTGTCAGAGATGGGATGTAAAAACTCCTCATCTTCCTAAAAACTTTACGTTCTTGTCAGCATTGAAACATAACTATTGTCGTAATCCAGACGGTGATTCGTCACCTTGGTGTTATACCACAGACCCTGATGACACGTGGGATCGTTGTGATATTCCCTTCTGTAGTAAGTATATATTTTAAATAGCAGAAGTTTAACTATGTTAAAACTCCATCAATCCACTTAAAAGATACGAAAGTAAAACTAGAGTGTGGAGAGATCACATTAATTCATAGAAGAGCGAAATCATGTGCAATTATAGGTTGAGTATGTTGAATCATTCGAAATGCAAATCCATACTAAGTCAATATCAGTCAATCGGAAAGGACATAATCAATGTGTGTATAGATCACACACTACTTCTCGTATGTCAAGATCTAACACAGTGAAAATTATCGAAAGTGAGTTGATACATATAGACACATTAAACAAGTAAATCAATCGAGGGGACCGTATAAATACCTTTCAACGATTATCACAATATTAATCGTTCTTCCGCCTTTATTTGATTGAAGAGTTTTTAGTTTATGGAACTTTTTAAAATGATATTTTTAAGATAAGAAAATTCCTTTTTGTAAAGTTTTTGTTTTTTCTGGTTAATAAAAGGCCTGCAATATTTAAGAAAATCACCGTTTCATAATCATCTTACAAAAAACAGATCAACTTACTATAACTTCAGAAATTTTTCCGATGCTTTCGTTATTTGGAAAACTGTTTGCACCAAAATATTTTTTTTAGCATTTTCAATTTTGACATTCGGAAATGACTGTAACAATTATTGTATATTTCTCCATTTGACTCCAATAGCATTGATACCTGACTGCAAAAGAGAAAAAACCAACCCTGAGGTACATCCTATGTATCAGATTTGTTTCAATTATATTGATTTCATTTACAGGAATGTGCCTTGAAAGCAACTAACTATATTCGTTTGATACCAATTTTCCTGGACTTCGTGGGTACGGGTAAACTAAGAAATTAAATGTTCATTCTAATATGACGTGCTTCTTTCGCTTTTTAAAAAACCCATGCTCTTAATCCAATAATTTTTTTTTTGCCCATGCGTAAATTGACTACTGCAGAATAATGAATTTGATCAAATTGGCATGCATTTGATATATTTCATTAACTTAAAACACTTCTAAACTGTGATGCATTTGTTGTTATTATTTGTAATGTGTTGCAATTAAAAATTGACATATTTGACCTAGATACGTCCGTTCATGCTGGCTGTTCAAACTCCTCCTTCTGAAAAATCACAATGCAAGTCATTTGCTTGTTTACAGACAAAACGTAGTTTCGTGGAAGAGCGTACACAAACCTTCTACACTTATACACATAGGACATAGAAATTACCTTAATTGTCCTAATCAGAATAAAAAATAATTGATGCAAAATATTCTTTATTGTTGTTTTAGCATTGGTCGGCATTATATTCGTGTTATTTTAGCCCTCACTATCGCTCGAGCAAATAAAATCACGAATATAATGCCTTCCCTGGTTAAAACTACATACAAAAAAACTGCACATAAAACTGCATCAATTATTTCTTAAACAAATGACAAATTTTCTATAGACCTGTATGCAGACCTCAGCAAAACCACAAAATTAAATATCCATGAACATACAATTTTTCCTTTATCCATGGTTATTGATACCCACGAAAATAAATGAATCCAGAGTAATATTTAAATGAGTACGCCTGGTTGACAGAAAACCAGTCCTAATGTGAAAATGCAAACGCCTGGTCAATAAATAAACCAGGTGTTATATCCTTATATAAAACAACACTTAATGTAAATCAATGTATTTCCCTAGCTGTGTACTTTTGTGTTTTTGATACAAACGTCTGTAATTTTGCTTAAATTTCTCAATGTTTGACATAAAACTTGAGGCATTAAGAAGCTATATAAATAAGTACATATTAGACAGACACTGGTCCAAATAAGTTTCAGTTGAAGGAAGTTCGCTTGTCATGTTTTCAGTTGAAGGAAGTTCGCTTGTAATGTTTTGGAATTTTAGTCAGATTTTCGGAATCCTTTCGGAATCCTCTGGTTTTATCCATTTGAAAGCCTTAAAAAAAGTCCATTGGCCCCATTTTTTCTCTTTATAAATCTTTAACATGAATCACTATAAGCCATCCGTAAAAGTCTTACAAAATCGTTGTTATCCTTTAATAGTTTTTGAGAACTTAAACTTGTCAATGATAAAGATATGAAAAGGCAAGGGAGAAATTTTCCCGCCAAAGTTTCAATGGCCTAGTATCGAAAACATGCATATTAACCTATACTTTATCTTTACTTTTTTGGTTCCTTTATAAATCCCTTATCGATATACACTAGTGTTATGAAAAGCTTGTTATTTTGAAACTGAGTAGCGAACCTCCTTAAATAAGAACTATGACAAATCTTCGTTCTTGAAAATTAATATCATTTGAACTTAACTATCAATGATAGTACTGCAATTTAACTAGATGATTATATATAAGGAATATATAAAGATCATAAGTCCAAATCTTGCAAACTAATACCAAAGAGCCAAATTTTGAAAAAAATATCCTATAATCCTTAAAACTCAGCATCATGATATACGCCATACCAACAGTTTTACGCTAGTAGAAAAATTCACACCTTCCTTATTTAAATTAACGCCAGGTTTATCACTTCTTTCTACGCCCGTAAGGACTACAAATTTACGTTTCCTGATTCCTTCCGCGTACTTATACGCCTTAAAATATCGTACGGGAAGCCACGATCCTATGGACGACAGTTTTTGAACTTTATACAGTTTGTTCGATTTTACGAGTTTTTTTTTTTTCCTTTTTTATATATTCTTAACACATGTTCCAGTTTTAAATAGTAAAACGGTGGTGTTGCCGCTTGTATAAATTAAAATTCATGTACATGTAAAATCAAACTTCTTTCCGCCATTGTATTTACATTTATTGATATCATATATGAAAATGATCGTTAGAATGTTAATTCTAATACTCGCTGATTTAAAAAAGAGATTTGTATTTTGAATGAAAGTGATAGCAACGGAAAAAAAACTTCTGTCTTACTCTTAGTCACTTCAAAAAACAAAACAAAAAATAGTTACTTTCAACCAATTCTACTTAAATATCGCAAACAATTGGCTACAACCGGATTAAAAATATCATCTAGGTTTTCCAATCTATGTAGGGTAACTTTACACGGATACTTTCTCAAGTTCTTGTAACGAAGAAGTAAAAAGAATCTAATAATCTGATAAAAAATCATATGTAGTTCTACAAAAAAATATAACTTGTCCAAAATCTAAGGGTATCTTTACAAAAAGGTGGACACCTCTATCATTAAGATTAAAATTATACTTTTTATCCTTAAATGTAAACTGTATCTCACTGTAAGAATTTATTTTTGTCTTTATGATTTAAAAAAAAGTTAATAAGCCTGTATGTAGGACAACAATCATGTATTTCATTTCATAATTTGATTTCATCAATCTAGAAAACACAAACAGACTAACATTTCTTCAGTATAGTACAATTTGATTATTTCTAAACGAATAAAGCTGATTAAACGATTTGTTAAAATTTTTATCTGTCACAAATACACTTCGATACTTTGTGTTTGTTATACTTTTTTAAGGGACATATATTTCGAAATCACCTTCCTGTAAAATTTGACTCGTCGTCATATTGTATCTTGCTTTAGACCCGCATATTTGAATTGTTACTCAAGTATTACTGTTACAATACTATTTTTTTAGGTTGTGAAAATGTGGAAACGCAGTATCGAGACCCAACGGATGGCATTTGTAAAGCAAGTAAGTGCTTAATTGTAAGTCAGACACAGCTCAAAAGAAATAAGGTATGACATTTTTAAAATGTATTTTTTTTTCATTTTATCCTCTTACAAATGTATTACGGCAAATTAAAGAAAGACGTTAAGCTGGCAGACAATAAAATTTGTATCACAAATAGTTACTTTATCTGGATATTTTCAGTTATAATTTTACTTTACTGTTCATATTGAAAACATAAATTATACACCATTGTAACATGTGGTTCACACCATTTTCCAGATAAGGCGGGTTTATGAGGGAAAGACAACTCAATGTCACAATTCGGTAAATGTATGCAACAGATTCGAAAGTTGATTAGTATGAATAATTCTAGTTCATTTATATGTTTTGGAGTTTAGTGTGACGTCCATTTTCACTGAACTAGTACACAATTTTATTTGGGGCCGACTGAGGACCCCCTCCGGATGCGGGATTTTCTCGCTATATTGACGACCCATTGTTGACCTTCGACTGTTGTCTGCTCCTTTGGTTGGGTTGTAGTCTCGTTGACATATTCCCCATTTCCATTCTCAATTGTAATCACTATATGAACTATTATTTGTCAAGGATGTTAATGATATAAAAATAATGTCACTTTTTTATGTAAGAATAAATTTTGCAATCTTAAGCTTAAATTTTCCAGGGCTATTCCATTTAAATGTATGTGGTAAGGTAAGCAGAGACTTTCAAAATATCCCTCCGACCAAGAACGATTTTAAGGATTATATGCATAGACGCAAACTGAAAAAAAGGACCAATTACCTACATTCAAAAATTTAACTTCCCTCCACTCAATCAATATATATTTTAATAGTCCTTAATTTTATTTCTAACATTCAAACCTGAGGTATAAAAAGTAATCAATAATCAGACCAGAACTTGAATATTAATAAAAAGAAAATAATGGCATTATGTCTGAGTCAGGTTTTTCCCCATCAAATTAGGGATCAAAATTATTAATATTTGTATATATTTAATAACTTTAAAGGTAATATATATGTTACAATTTGGTTATAACCTCCGGTAGATTACGTATATTTAATATTATAAGAATATATTTTGATTGATTTTTTGACAGTTGGAAGCTACCAGGATCCTTGTTCGACAACTGTAAGCAGTTGTTTCTCTCCTTTAATTTGTGCTTCTGGGACATGTGATTGTGAACCAGCGCATTTCTATAACGAACATGATAATAGCTGTTACCCACGTATGTGTTTATCTTTAAGTTGAGTTGACAAAATTAAGTTCACTTGTTTATTAGTTAATGAAACAAACTCATCAATATACTTTATTTGTAGTAAATAACTTCTATTATATCATTTAGTATTTGGTGATAAAACATTGATAATCATACCACATCTTCATATTTCGGAACGAAATATATTGCATGGTCAAAGTGTTTTTAGTTACGCGTTGCTCAGTCTTTAGTTTTCAAACTTGTGTTTAAAATACTTTTGTTTGTCATGTCGTCGTTTTTGATTTTTGCCCTGGCTGCAGCAAAATGCTAGCTTAGTTATTTGTTGAAGATATAAATGTTTTACCGAGTGAGTCATACGATAAAAAAAGGGATTTTCAAACTCACAAATAGAAAAAGAAACAAGAGCGCAACAAACAGCCAGCACTGAATTACAGGCTTCTGACTTTATAAAGGCACATGTAGAAGGGAACAACGTTCAGCTCTAAACTCTTTTCCTAACCTGAGATAATGCCGATTAAAGGCGAAAAAGTACGAATAAAAAAAACAACGTCGAAAAACTGAAAATGGCATAACACATAAGATCGGCACAACACAGCCTGTAATTTTGAATCAAATAAAGCTGAAAATACAGCTACAAGGTCAACAATATTATATTATCTTACAAATAAATTGAACAACAAAAAAACTATTATACAATCTTTACGACGACGGATCAATTTATGTATGATAGATAACATTATTAGGTTTCAATTCACAGTTAAAAAAGACAGTTATTGACATCAATTATATTACCTTTGTTAGTTTGAATATTGCAGGCGATGAGTGTAAGAGCACAGATAAAGGTACTGAATATCGAGGGGCAATCAACGTAACTGATGAAGGCAGGACCTGTCAGAGGTGGGATTCAACTACTCCTCATTATCCTACAAACTATACATTAGTAGATACATTTAAACACAACTTTTGTCGTAACCCAACTGATAGCGATAAGAGCAGACCTTGGTGTTACACCATTGACCCTAATGAGCGTTGGGAGTATTGCACTATTCCTTATTGTCTTGAGTGTAAAAAGACAGCAAAAGGTACTGAATATCTAGGAACGATCAGCGTTACCCGAAGCAACAGGAACTGTCAGAGGTGGGATTCAACTACTCCTCATCATCCTGAAAACTTTACAGTGTTATCCAGATTTAAACACAACTATTGTCGAAATTTTTACGATCATTCAACACCTTGGTGTTATACCATGGATCCTGATGAAAAATGGGAATATTGCAATATTCCCTTTTGTGGTAAGTATAAACGGTACAATTGTAATTTCTAACACTCGTTTTTTTTCAAAAGTAAGTTATATTTGTCTTAAAGGTGGGGGCAACAAAATGCAACTTCTGATTTACTCAGAGTCACTTCAAGTGTCATATGATAGGTTACTTTAAACTAATCAACTTGAAAACCGCAATCAATCGAAATAAAAAAATCTCTGGTTCAATATCTGTGAATAGGTTATTTTACATGGACACCATCTGAAGTTTTTGCCACGGGAAAGTTTCAACCAATTACACTTAAAAAAATTCCTTAAAAAATTAGATAAAAATCAAGTTGAATAATTATGGTCTGGTAACCAGAAAAAAAATCAGCAGGTATTTCCACAGAATGATGAAACATCTAAAATTTCAATGAAACTGATAATATTTTGTACCGATTATGTAACTCACTGTAAGAGAGACGGTATCCGATAAGATTCGAAGACATAATAAGCCTGTTCGACATCAGTTTCTCTTTAAGGAAAAGACAAACTAGGAAATACAAGCAACACTTATCTTTCAAAGAAAGATATCTATAATATGTTTAGAATCAGTAAATATTTTTTGAAGTACAAGAACACTTTGTTTCTTAGAGATTGTGATCCCTCATTTCAGGGTAAATATATCAACATCACCTTACTCTTCTAATCGACTCAATGTAATTTGATTTAAACCAATATATTATTGTCTATAAGTCATTTGAAAAAAAATCGTGTTATATGTTCATTCCTAAAAAAAGAGTATAGAAAGACATGCTTTACACAATTGCCCTGTTTTGTTTCAGATTGTCAAGATCCCAGAATGCAATTTCGCGACCCAATGGATGACATTTGTAAAGCAAGTAGGTATTTGATTATAATTATAACAAAACTAAAAAGCAAATGAGGTAAAACATGTATAAAATATCATGTGATTTATTTGTATTTTTATGCTGTGAAAGATTTAATTTGGCCTTGACTTTGACATCTTAGTAAGGCTTATTTTTGAAATGGATAAACATGCATAATGCAATCCAGGAAGCTAGAAATGGTAGCCTTTTCTTCAATTATTTTAGCCATAGTGTAAATGTGGATGTGTATATATAAAAACAAGGATGTGGTATGATTGCCAATGAGACAACTCTCTACAAGTGACCAAAATAACACAAATATTATAGGTCACCGTACGGCCTTCAACAATGAGAAAATCCCATACCGCATAGTCAGCTATACAAGGCACCGAAATGGCAATGTAAAACAATTCAATTGAGAAAACCTGCGGCCTAATTTACCTAAAAAATGAACAAAAGACAAATATGCAACATATAAACAAACGACAACCACTAGATTACAGGCTCCTGTATACGGACAGGCACATACATACAGAATGTGGCGGGGTTAAACATGTTAGCGGGATCCCAACCATCCCCCTAACCTGGGACAGTGGTATAAAAGTACAACATAAGAATGAACTATACAAATCAGTTGAAAAAGGCTTAACTCGACAGACTGACAAAAATACAATTGGACATTTTATTTCGAAGCTAAGACATTCTCGCATATGTGGTCATAATTTCTAGTTACGAAGTAAAATTATTTTTTCACAAATTACACCCAGAAAATCATTTTTCTAATGCTACACATGCTTCACGGAGTAAAAGATTTCTTTTTCATACAATAAGTTATTTGAACTCTTATTATTTATGTATGTGCCTGTCCCAAGTCAGGAGCCTGTAGTTCAGTGGTTGTCGTTTGTTTATGTGTTACATATTTTTTTTTCGTTCATTTTTTTTATATAAATAAGGCCGTTAGTTTTCTCGTTTGAATTGTTTTACATTGTCTTATCGGGGCCTTTTATAGCTGACTATGCGGTATGGGCTTTGCTCATTGTTGAAGGCCGTACGGTGACCTATAGTTGTTAACTTCTGTGTCATTATGGTCTGTTGTCTCATTGGCAATCATACCACATCTTCTTTTTTATATCTTAGTTCTGTGCATACTTTTCATAGCTGCCTACTTTTAAATCATAACAAGTGTTAATAAATTTGGTCACTTGTTAAAAATTGAAACATATCCAATATCACTGCACAGAGATATTTTGAAAAAAAACCACTACTTTCTTGTTTTTACTTTAATGGCGCTTTATGAGTATCAACATCATTGAAGCCCATAGTTCTGATTTTACCAAATATTCCTGTGTGATTAAGGATTTTGACTTAAATTTATTGGTAATCACATTATCTGTTGTTTTTTCTATACGATTAAAACACCAGGTCTTATTACTAAATACATAGCAATCTAAGGTAGCAATATACTGTAATGCAAAGAAAACTATCCTCATCAGTTATATCATCTTCTGCAATTGGAATTTTGTAGGCGAGGAGTGTAAGACAACAGCCGAGGGAACGGAATATCGAGGAACAATTAGTGTGACTAGCAGCGGTAGGACCTGTCAGAGATGGGATTCAACTACTCCTCATTATCCTCAAAACTATCCGTCCGTTCGTAAATATAGACACAACT
The DNA here is from genome assembly GCF_963676685.1 of Mytilus edulis. Classification (NCBI taxonomy): domain Eukaryota; kingdom Metazoa; phylum Mollusca; class Bivalvia; order Mytilida; family Mytilidae; genus Mytilus; species Mytilus edulis. The sequence continues at coordinate 59,038,743 of NC_092353.1, read as the reverse complement.
ATTGTCGTAATCCAGACAGTGATTCCTCGCCTTGGTGTTATACAACGGACCCTGATGACCGTTGGGAGTATTGCAATATTCCCTTTTGTCGTGAGTGTAAGACGACATCAGCAGGTAGTGAATATCGAGGAACAATCAGCGTAACTGTCACCAACACGATCTGTCAAAGGTGGGATGAAAAAACTCCTAATCCTCCTAACAACTTTACGTTCGTATCAGCATTTAAACATAACTATTGTCGTAATCCAGACGGTGAATCCTCACCCTGGTGTTATACCACGGACCCTGATGACGAATGGAATTATTGTAATATTCCCTTCTGTGGTATGTAAAGATGTTTAATCACAGTAGTTTTTCTATGTTAAAACCTACTAAATAAACCCAAAAGAAACGAATTAGGAGATAACAACATTGTATTTTAACATGTTTAAGATCCGACGGCATCAATTGATAATATTGTTATCTCCATTAAAACAAAACTGACAGAAAAAAAACGTCAAATCCTATATAAAAAATCTGTCATACGTTATCTGCTCGTGCGCGTACATTCTTAATGAAGACGTTATCCATGAAAAATGGTGACGTTATCCATTAAAAAAACCCTGAACAAACGATGGTGAATTAGAATGTAAAACTAAAATGGAAAGGAATCACGCAAACTCAAAGAAGAGCGAAACAAGGTGCAATGATATGGTAAGCGTCTCCTTCTGTGTTGCATCAGCCGATATGGAAATACATACAAAGTCAATATGGCACAATCGAGAAGGGAACATAATCAATGTGTGTATAGATCAGACACCTATTCTGGTATCTCAAAATCTATCACAGTGAAACGTATCGCAAATGAGTTGGGACAAAGTCAAATTAGATTTGTAATTCAATGAAAGGGATTGTATAATTTATTCATTTCAATTAACGTAGCTTTGTTAGAAGAGTTTGTTTATTAAATTCTTTAATATTATCTTTTTACGATTAGCAAACACACATTTTTGTTACATTTTGTGAAGTAAATATAAATAGTTTGAAAAAAAAATATTTCAGAAAACCATTCTTCTTTTGACGAAATTAAGTAACTATGACTTCAGACAAATTTCAATGTTTTCATTATTTTTAAAATTGCTACAATGTTGGTTTTTTTTTCAAAATAAAAATAATTGACATAATATAACTGATTTGTCCATTGGAAACCAATAGCATTAACACATGACTCCAAAAGCAAACACTGAAGAACCTTTTATGTATCAGAATTATTTCAATTGAATTTATTCCATCTACACACATGTGGCTATAAAGCAAAATATCCTCTTATTCGGTAAAGAGGAGGAATAACGACAGAAATTGATACTTTAAATTTGTATTTAGGTCACTACAATGAAGTATTTAACGAACAAATATTTCTAACAACACAAAACATATTTGTTTTGCATCTTTATTCTTTAGAATTTTCGTTAAATCAGTACATTTACCGAACTGCCCCTTCGACTGTTTCATGACATTTTGAATGATTCGCCTTACGGTGGTGCTTGTATTGCAAGTGGAAACGTCAATAATTTCAATTAAAGTTATACATATTATCAGACTCACTCTAAGAAAGTAAATCTACTTATAGATTTCAAGTTATAAAAAACCTGTGCGGCAGCAGTTACAAAATCTTCATTTACTTCGTCACAGTCAAATTAGAAAACACATGCAAAAATAATCTTTCTTTTGTCTGATGCTTGGTCCGTTTCTGTGTGTGTTACATTGTAGTGTTGTGTCGTTGTTCTCCTCTTATGTTTGGTGCATTTCCGTCAGTTTTAGTTTGTTACCCCGATTTTGTTTTTTGTCCATGGATGTATGAGTTTGAACAGCGGCATACTACTGTTGCCTTTATTTAGAATAGTACAATTATTTCATAAACTAATTTTGTTTAAACTCAGTAATATTTATTTTAATAAATATACGCTAAATTCTTTGTGTTTATTGTCCTTTAGTTTAAGGCAGATAGGTCGAAATCCCCTTCCTGTCAACATCAGCTCGAAGTCATATTGTGAAAAAAAAAACGGAAAAAATGTTCAATTGGTTAAAAATTACAAACGGAAAGTCCCTATTTAAATGGCAATCAAAAGCTCAAATACACCAAACGATTATTTACCATAAGCATTGGATTCAGATAAACATAAACCATTTTTAATCATGAAAAAAGTTTTAAGAGACATGCTCAACATACTGTGGTTTCTTTTATTTTTTAGGATATCAATTTTCAAGAATTAAAGAAAACTAACATGTTCGTGGTTATTCAATTTTCTTGTTATTGCCAACAATTTGTTACTCGTTGAAAGTTTAATTCGGGGTTCACCTGTATCCTAAAAAAAATCACGAAAATTGTTATTCAACTAATAATAATGTATCAACAATATAAGCCCTCATTCAATAATTTGATTTGTGTTTTTAGATTGTGAAGATCCCGAAACGCAGTATCGTGACCCAGTAGATACCATTTGTAAAGCAAGTAAGTATTGAATTGTAATTCCACCACAACCAAAAACAACATGAGGTATTAAGTGTATAAGATGTGATGTAACTAAGTCTCATAAACAAAGTTGGGAAATTTATTGTTTTCATTTTTCATTCTTATTATTATTCTTCTTCTTCTATTTCTTGGACTAACAATGTTTCGTTTTTGCATTTTGTGGGTATTTATAGGGGCTTAATAGGTGAGGGGTTTACAAAATATAACCTCTATCCATATATATCATTGTATATTCTTGTATGGAACAATAAAACAAATAGATTGAAATATATCACACCTCTTTCTTTCTAAAAACTTGTAAACGGTCGAGATTCCCACCTCGAAACCATAAATATTCTTGTATGGGACAGTAAAACAAATCAAATGATACGAAGAGGGTGGATATCGCTACCGTTTACAAGTTCTTAAACAGAAAGTGTTGGGGTTAAAATGGAGATATGCAATTGAAATTCATAACAACTCATGACCCTCACAAAGACCCTCATACATGTAACATGTGATTCAAAAAGATTGTTAGCAATGCTAGGTTTAGGTAAATAATAAGGTGATTCATTTTGTAAGAATAAGGTGTAAGAAAATTGTAGTGAGGAATTAACAAAATGTTAAAGATAATCTCATTTTATTGATAATATAAATTTTTGATAAATTAATGCAAGTTCAAATGATTAAATCTTGATTGCCTTTTTTTACAGTTGGAAGATACACAGAACCTTGTTCGACAGCCGTAACCAGTTGCTACTCTCCCCTTGTATGTGCTTCTGGTTTATGTGAATGTGAAACAAATAATTACTACATTGCAGAAGACAATACCTGCAATGCATGTAGGTGTTTTATTATTAAAGTTTAAGGAATTTAGTATGAAAAAATTCCTAATTTATTCAAAAAGTCGAATCGGGCAAAAACTTTCAATTCTCTAGGGATAATTCAGTTGAAAAAAACCCTATAGGACGATGCTATAAACTGATAAATTGCATTCATATTTTTATGCCACACCTACGATAGTAGAGGGGCATTATGTTTTCTGGTCTATATGTCCGTTCGTCTGTCTGTCTATCTGTTCGTTCGTCCGTCCCTTCGTCCGTTCGTCCCGCTTCAGATTAAAGTTTTTTGTAAAGGTAGTTTTTCGATGAAGTTGAAGTCCAATCAACTTGAAACTTAGTACACATGTTCCTTATGATATGATCTTTCTAATTTTAATGCCAAATAAGAGTTTTGACCCAAATTTCAATGTCCACTGAACATAGAAAATAATAGTGCGAGTGGGGCATCCGTGTACTGGGGACACATTCTTGTTTTAAATTTCAGCATACAAATGTTGCTGCCAGACTTTTCAATACAACTAATGTACTTCCTATTGTTTAGTGGTTTGACTATATATTGATGAGTTGAACATATGCGCCTTTACTTAATATCTTCCACCAAATTCTTTTATTCACCTAGGAATAATAATATGAGAAGAAGGCAACGCGCAATTTTACGTTTTTGATCTGCACTTCTGCTTCTTTGGTTATTAAAAAAACACAATAGTGTAAACTGTTCATAAAAATAAAAATATGTAGTATGCTAGCAAATGAGACAAACATCCACCAAAGTTGAAAATAACCATGGATATAAGCGGTAAAAATCAACTGAACAGCCTTTAATAATGAGAAAAACCAATACGGTAAAGTCGGCTGTTTAAGACCACAACATGAAAAACAATTAAATTGAAAATATTAGCAACCTATTTATAACAAAACATTTTTTCAAAATGAAAAATATCACTGCCAACACATAGCACCTGGGACTGTAATGCATATTGATTGTGTGGTAAAATATGGACACTCAATAAAAAAATATTTTCTCCATTCAGACCATCACATTATGTTTTACTACAATTTGTTTTTGAAATGCAAGGTTCAAGTGATTATCAAGAAACTGGAATTTCTTTTATTCATGTTGTAAGAGTGATAAAAAAAAGTGATTTTATATCCATTTTGAAATGGTTTATATGATATAATATAACAAATAAAGACTTTAAATAATCTTAAAACGTAATGCAACATGAAAGAATTAATTCATGAATGCGTTTATTTTTTACAGTTGGCAGATACAATGAACCTTGTTCGACATCAGTAACCAGTTGTTACTCTCCCCTTATGTGTGCCTCTGGTGTTTGTAAATGTGAAACAGAACATTACTACAACGCAGCTGACAATTCATGCAACAAACGTAGGTGTTTATTATCAAAGTTAAAAGAATAAAATATGACCAAATTCATAATAAATCAAAAATGGAAATGTATTGAAAATTCAAAATTCCTTTTAAATTATATTAATTCTGCTGAAATAAGGTGTAGGATAGGATTATATTGCATTCATATTTTTCGTTCATTTTGGCCCACACATATTGTCGTCAAACTTTTCAGTATGAATTTGATTTTGTAACATAAGTTTATGTTCGCCTTTTTACCATCTTACAACTTGTTTTTATATTTCATCTTTGAGTAATATTATGCTTAGAAAACAACGTGTATAATTTCAGGTTTTTAGTTTGTAATTATGTTATGAAATAACAGTGCAAACTGTATCAGTTGTACAAGACTTTGAGAAAACTACTGGACAATATATATAATAACATGTATGTCCAGTGAAGGATTGTTTTAAAGATAGACCATATTCTTTTTTAAAAGATATTTAAATGTGTAATTTTGCCAAAAAAAAAAGATAAAATTACTAGTCATTTGCTCCAGTAATACATATCTCTTGACTTAATTAAACTATTTTCAATTGGTCTTTGCCAAATGTCTGATGAACAGTAAAATGACTGCTGTATAAGTGTCTATATTAAGCACAGGAAACTTTCATGTATATTGTGTGTTAAAATAGGGATAAGCAATTAAAATTTATATAGTCTCCGGTATAAAGACAGTCGTTGAATGCTTTTTCTTCTAGTTGTTTTGCATTGTTCAATCAATGAGTGATTATCAGTTTGAGTAATTGTGAAAGTTTTCAAATTTAATTTTCGAAAATTTTCAATTATGTAAATTTAAATGCAACTTTAATCAATTAAATCATGATTGCCTTTTCTTACAGTTGGAAGATATAAAGAATCTTGTTCGACAGCAGCAACCAGTTGTTACTCTCCCCTCATGTGTGCCTCTGGTTTATGTGAATGTGAAACAAACCATTACTACAATGCAGATCACAATACCTGCAACCCATGTAGGTGTTTATTACTAAAGTTGGAAGGATAAAATATGACAATAACATCATTTATTCGAAATACGTTAATTATATTTATAAACCTTTAGGACGATGTTATATTGCCTTCACCTGTATCGTCAATTTAGGTAAACAATTTACTTTTTCCTACCACTTTTGAGCTAAACATTAGCGATTTATGATTGAGGGCTATTCCAGAAAAAAATGTATGGGGGGAGGGGGGGGGGGGTGTTGGAAGGCACATTATATTAATAATACATGGGTGATGGCTATCAGAGCAACTTTTCACACTATAATGCACTATAATTCTCAATTACAATTGTCTGGGTGGCGGGTGCTGACAAAAACTGCCTTCTAACCCCCCCCCCCCCCATACATTTTTTTCTGGAATAGCTATAAAGCTATAAAACAGGTTGAATCCACCATTTTCTACATAAGAAAATGCCTGTATAAAATCAGAAATATAACAGTTGATATCCATTCGTTTGATGCGTTTGAGATTTTAATTTTGCCATTAGATTAGAGAATTTCTGTTTTAAATTTTTTTCTCAGAGTTTACTATTTTGTGATTTTACTTTTTTATATATAGTTATACAAGTTTTGTCAAATTTTCTTAGCTCATTTAGGTCAATGTTTCTTTGAGCTATTGCCATTGTAAAGAAAAAAAAGAAAAACCTTGAACGTACGCTTTTTTCATGTCTGTTTATGCTGTTGCCAACAAATTAATGACATGAATACAGGAGGACAATTTTATACTTATTATAAAAAGTGTCATACAAATAGACATTTGTCTATACTGTTATTGTCTATCCTGTAACAATGGTTAAACCTAGTACCTTTTTTCATTTTTTGAATTTCCTCTTTTTTTTAAGTGAAGTACAAAAACTTGCTCTTTCGTTTTTTTTACAAAAGAAATTATCTGGTAGCCTTATCTAATTTTTTAAAAAGCAATCACAGCCTTTTAGCATCGATTAGTTAAAACTACTAAATTAACTCATCATAGATACCAGGATTGAAATGAAGGTTTAAAATTGGTTGACATATTTTTTGGAAACATTCAATTTTTGTTTATAGAAGCTCCTCTAGGTTGCCACTTTCCCGAAGTGCGTCCTTTTGTCTAATGTTGTCAGAATGGCCACCCGACCTCTTAAACTAATTTGTTGGAAAAAATTTGTATGTAAATTTAATCATCACTCATACTGCTTTTCCCACTCCCAATTTTACTCAACGTAACACATGTTTTTATATCTGTGGAACTATAAACGTCTCTATCACATATGTTATTGTTATTGTATTGTACACTGACGACCAAGGTGTAGGAAAACTTTCAAAAGTACATATTTGAGGTTGAAAATACATCAGATTAAATTGTGCTGTTAAAAAATCTGTATTGAAATCTTGAAGCTTATTATCGGCGGAGCAATAGCCTTTTTTTTTTACAAAAATGCCTTATGGAACAAATGAGCCGTAAGTTCACATTTATTTAATTCGGTTTCACCAGTCGGTACAGAGACTTTTCGGAAATATCTATTGATCAGCATAATTGTGTTTGTATAGTAATAAATGGTAAAAGAAGAGCGGTTTCCTATTTTATCTATGAAATAATAGATTGATAAACAGACAAAGCGTGCAAGTTCTTATTTTAGTCTGTACTTATGTTTTTTTCTAAATAAGAGAAAACAATAGTGCGAACTGTTACACTGCATACATATAGCACGTGGAACTATCATGCATATGGTGAGGTAAAATAGGGAAACGCTATTAAAATGCATAAGAGCTTATCTATATCAAGATTGTCATATAAGTTTTTTTTTTCTAGAAATAAAAGTTTCAAGTAAATATCAAGTTACTTGTTTTTTTTATTCAAATTGTTAGAGTGAATAATTGAGGAAATACCCTTTTTGGAAACGTAAATATATTTTAATCTAATTGAAAAAGATTTTAAATTATTCAAACTTAATTCATCATCAAATATGATAAACATTTATTTCATGAATGCTTTTTTTCACAGTTGGAAGATACGAAGAAACTTGTTCGACAGCAGTAAGCAGTTGTTTCTCCCCCCTTAGTTGTGCATCTGGTTTATGTCGATGTGGAACAAATCACTACTACAACGCAGATTATAATACCTGTAACCCATGTAAGTGATAATATTTAATTGGAAAGAATGAAGTGTTACATAATTCATCATGTCTTAAAAAAAGCAAGCAAACATTCAGCAAGCTAATATATTTTAAGGGACAAGTTGAACGACGCCTACGGGTGCGGGAGTTTCTCGCTACATGGAAGACCCATTGGTGGCCTTCGGCTGTTGTCTGCCCTATGGTCATGTTGTTTTTGTCACATTCCCCATTTCAATTTTTACATTTTAGAATTTCTCACGAAAATATATTCATTCTTAAAAAGATGAACCTGTAAGACATACATGTATAGGGCTAGACTTTATCATGTTTATTGTATTCACATTTTACATCAATTTTAGCCTACACATATTTCAAACAGACTTTCCCGTACAATCATTGGACGTAATATTAGTCAGCTCATTGAATATACAGTAAATATATGTGCGCATTTAAGTCCTACAAATAACTACTATTGGTTCACTTGAGTACTCGTAACAGTATACTTAGAAGACATCTCATGGACATTAAATGTTTTGTCCTGCTCTTATCTTCCTTTTATATCTTAAGAAAAACAATATCATCAACTGTAAAATTGTCTGAACATAGCACAGGAAACTTTCATGTTTGGTAAAATAATGATACGCAATAAAAATTGTTAAAACTGTTTTAAATGCTACAAAATTTTATCATTAAGGGTTGAAATTATTTCCAAAATACAAGATTTTAAATGTTCTTTTTAGAGTGATTGATTGGGGGTTATCGAGTTTGACAACGGCTTAAATGGTATATTTAATTGACAAAGATTTTGAATTACCAAAAACTAAATTTAACATCAAACAATTGAATAATGATTGTTTTTTCTTACAGTTGGAAGTTACAAAGAACCTTGTTCTGCAACAGTAACCAGTTGCTACTCTCCCCTTGTATGTGCTTCTGGTTTATGTGAATGTGAAACAAATTATTACTACAATGCAGATGACAATACCTGCAAACCATGTAAGTGTTCTATTATAAAAAATTAAAAGAATTAAATTCAGCAAAATTCATTATGTACGCAAAAGAGCAAAACAAGCGAAATTTCTCACTTCCTTAATTTGAAAATATGTTTATTCTCCTACAGAAAACTACACATCGGGTATAGTTTGTAACAACTAGTATAGTTAGTTAGAAGAAGTCTGTGTTGTAATTCTTTGTTTTGGCATTGCTGATCTAATATGCCTTTTGTTTTATTAACTTTGAAGATATATTTCATCAACAGTGTTACAATATATTTTACTGAAATTTCTCCCATCAAATTTGAACATGCTGTAGTTTTGATTTGATTTTTTATTGTCGTTCGTACAGGAACTTTATTTCAAAGCTACAAGATAAAACATTTGCAGACGTTCTATCGTTTGTTTTAATTGCAAAAAGTTATCTTACATGTAGCGTAAAAAAGTCTTTAATAGTCTGAAGCATATTATTGCTGTCAATTTATACATTTAATAATGTTATTTCTAATATATATATAAGAGCTTATCTAAAGGATGATATGCTTTTTCCTTCAAGATTTGTCGCAATGCAATGTTTAAAAAAATGTTAAGGTAACTGAAGGTACTTTTATTTATTTTGTAAGAATGATTTATTCAGGGATTATGAATTCTAGAAATACTGAAACTGTTTTAATCGAATCGACATAGGTTGTAAATTGTCTAAAAACTAAATTGTAAATCCAATAATTAATCATGATTCCTATTTTACAGTTGGAAGATACACAGAACCTTGTTCGACAGCAGTAACCAGTTGTTACTCCCCCCTTACATGTGAAACTGGTTTATGTGAATGTGAAACACATCATTACTACAAGGCAGATGATAATACCTGCAACGCTTGTAGGTGTTTATTATTGAGGTTTGAATATTGAAGCATGTCGACATTATTCATTATCTAGCAAAACTTCCTGTTTGTTGTACCAGACATTGTACAATTTCATGTTTTGATTTGATATGGCTTTATACTAGTATTTCAATGTATAAGTAAGACTAGTTTATTGCACCAAAGTACTACCGTTCATCTATATCATCATATGTTTTTTTTTAGGCACATTTTCCTGTAAATCTTTTAAGCTAAATATTTGGTCTGTATGGTATGATTAAACATACTATTACTATTAACTGACATATTTAAATCGTGCGAACATTCCTGAAACTATTTGTTGATAAAAAGTTGGTAATAATAAATACGTTTTGAGGTTATTGTTAAAACAAATGTCATTACCATGCTTGTCTCTTTGAACAATTAGATATTTGTAAATTTACAAGCTTTATATTGGTTATATGATGACGAGTTTAAACATGTATACGCTTTTTTGAGCTGTCTTACGCATACTTCTTTGTTTATATAGTTTTTAGAAAATTTTTCTTTCTTTCATTTTGTAACAGATTTTTATTTAGAGACTTCCAATATTTTGCAATGATGAAAATATTCTTATCTTAATGATAAAGATCGTTAAATATCCGAGAGCAGATGAAACATCAACCATCCAAATCATGATTGCTTTTTTTCTTACAGTTAATAGATACAAAGAACCTTGTGCAACAGCCGTAACGAGTTGTTACTCTCCTCTTAGTTGTGAATCTGGTTTATGTGAATGTCACACAAATCATTACTACAAGACAGATCATAATACCTGCAATGCTTGTAGGTATTTATTATTATTCCATCAGTTAAATAGATTATAGTGTACCTTACTGCTACTCTAGGATTGGGACTAAACTGCATTTGCCTAGTTCGTTGGTTCGTTTATACAGGTAAACACTTATTTTATTCCCATTTTTTGTGAACATAATGAGCTTCTCATTAGTCTGTATAGTAAATTGAATATGACTTTCACTATTTTATTTCCGTATATGAAGAAATAACATTAAAAATATGGTGCACACTAATTAAGTTTTTTCAAATGTTATTTCGGATAGACAACAATATATGTCATTCCATTTAATATGATTTTAAATTTCATTTTTTAACAAAAATTTGAACACAAATATATGACGACACGGTCATTTGTCATAACTATGTCTATGTGCTGATAGTCAAAACACTATAAGCCACTCTGAAGACGTGATACATCCAAAATTGAATTATTGAAACATATCATTACTGATATCTAACAAATTTTGATCATGTTAACACCGAAAAAAAATATAATTTGACGAAAAACTAATACTTTAGTATTGCTTTTTCAGATAATGGTTAAAAGTTTCATTAGTATTCCTGCTTGTTTTGATTCGCTTTGGTGTTCTGTTCAAGTCTTTCATTACAAACTGTTGTTTATTTAGCTCCTCAAATGTTCATGTTTATATACATCCTTGGTTTTGAGCGTTCCTGATGAAAGTAAATCCAATAAAGCGCTTAAGAATACATTTGTAGGAGGCATGGAACTTATAACGTTTTGCTTTTAACTTGTAAGAAATTTACATTTAACTATAGACGAGAAAGCTAAATTTCAGTGACCTGTTTTGTTCATTATGGCAAACAACTTATTTCTCCACACTCAACAGTACCACTAATGATGTTCCAAATTGTTAGTCATACTATGTAGTGAGGAATTGTAAAAAGTGTCCCCTTTTTCTAACTGTTGATGTTTTTCTATGATTAAAGATTAGAATGACAAAGCGTGCAACATTAGGTCATTTGTCTGCTATTATGTTTTTTAATCTTCACCTCAAAAAAGTGAACGCTGTATCACTGCATACTCTTACCTCGGAAAACTATCATGCATTTTCAATATATAAACATAATACGCAATCACAACTCATTTAACATGTTATAACTTACAGCTTACTTAAAACCATCAGAAATTGTTTTCTACAAAATTCCACCCATGCAAGATTCAAATTGATATCAAGTAATTGAGGGTTGATTTGTTCATTCTGTAAAAGTACTTTTTGAGGATATTATCAATATTGCCAAAAGTCAATATGTTTTTATATATTTGACACAGTTATCAAAAACTAAATGAAATACCACAAAATTTAACCATCATTGTTTTTTTCTTACAGTTGGAAGATACAAAGAAACTTGTTCGACAGCAGTTAGCAGTTGCTTCACTCCTCTTAGTTGTAAATCTGGTTTATGTGAATGTGAACCAAATTATTTCTACAACTCGGATGATAATACATGTAACACGTGTAAGTATTTATTATTGAAGTTAAACGAATGGAGTATAGATAGTATTCCTTATTAAGGCAAACAAATTAATTTATCGAAAAGAGTCAATTCCTTAAACAATTATGTTAATGCTGTTAAAAAGCTATACAAGGGCAAAGTTATATAAATTTTTCAGGTATATATAAAAATATTACACATGTGGTCTTAGTCGTATATAATATTTCGAATTGTTGGCCTAGAATGCATTGAATATTTTGGTCTTATTGACATTAAATTGAGCAACAAATTAAATTTTATTTTAACTCGCATACTAAATTTAACTCGAAATTCAACCATCTTGTAGCATTGTATATTTAATTGCCTTACTTCAAAAGGCGACATACATTATACTATTTTCAGACTATCTATGGTTTAGTTTTTATGCATCATAACTTTTATCAGGCAGTTTAATACACTTTTTATATCACGAAACTGATTTAAACAGATTGGTAATGCTTTATTGCTTTGATCTAGATGTATAACAAAATGTTGCTCCTTTTCTAAATAGAAAAAACATTTGTAAATTTACATGTATTGAAGTAATATGGCTTTTCATTGAATTGTTTAAGAAAGTTTTGTTGAAGGTATAATAATACTACACTACGATTGTGGCCATACTGCATTTACAGTGTCCATCTGTTCATCTATATGGGTCAAACACGTATTTTCGTCACACTATCCTGGAATACTAATGAGATTTTTAGTTGTTCATCTTATTGAAACATATCATTACTGCTACTGGCAAATCTTATGAACATCGGTAAAATATAAATTAATAAATTGATAACACTTAATGCGTTTTGACATAACGGTTAAAAAACGTCATTATCATTCCTTCTTCGTTTTAAAAACAGACATTGCAAATCGTATTATTTGTGATTCACAAAGGCATTAAAAGAAAATCTTTTACTAAGTTTAGTTAAGTGTTTTACAAAACAAGTATAGCAGAGGGGGCTATATAACATTCATCTATTAGTATTTCGTCCATTTTGTTTCACACTATTTCGTATGACTTCTGACTTCAACAGATGGATGTTGTAAATTGTAGTCATAACATGTTTGCGCTTTTATAAAAGTGTATGACACAAAGTACCTATTTTCCATACGAGAAATAGAAAGCCTAGTATTACATTGCGTATAATTTCAGGTTTTTAGTCTGCACTTATTTTTTTAATTTGAATATATTCAGAAAACAAAAGTGCATACTGTATCACAGCATATACATAGCACAGGAAAATATTATGCATATTGATTGGTTACATGGGATACACAATTTAATTTCATTAATAGAAATTACATCGTTAAAACCATCTTAACATGTTTTTATTATGCCCCATTTTATACCCCATTTATGGGCATTATGTTTTCTGTTCGTTCGTCTGTTCGCCCGTTCGTCCGTCCTTCTGTCCCGCCTCAGGTTAAATTTTTGGTCAAGGAAGTGTTTGATGAAGTTGAAGCCCTATCAACTTGAAACTTAGTATTCATGTTCCTTATGATATGATCTTTCTTATTTAAGAGTGTTGATCCCAATTCCACGGTCCACTGAACATAAAAGAAAAGTGCGATTGGGGCATCCCTGTACTATGGACGCATTCTTTTTTTAATACAATTTTAAATTTATGCAAGGTTTCACCAATATCAAGTAATTTAGGGTTCGTTGGTTAATTTCGTTGCAGTGAAAAGTAAAATCACAAAAATACTGAACTCAGAGAAAAATCAATTCGGAAAGTCCATAATCACATGGCAAAATCAAATAACAAAATGCATCAAAAACGAATGGACAAGATCTGTCATATTCCTGACTTGGTACAGGCATTTTCAAATGTAGAAAATGGTGTATTGAACCTGGTTTTATAGCTAGCTAAACCTCTCACTTATATGACACCAAATTCCATTATATTGTCACGGATGCGTGATCAAAACAAACAGACACAATAGGTAAAAATGTCAAAAATAGGGGTACAGCAGTCAACATTATGTTATCATCTTAATCACTATAAAAACAGCAAATGCAACGAAGAAGCACAAAAAGGCATACATCAAATTTACATCCTCATTTTGATCATATTATACGATTTTATTTGTCTATGTAAAATGCACCCATCAAGGAAGGAGGGTTTTCAGTACTGGTGTAAAATTGCGCGTTTGAAATTCGCACAAGTAGACATGAAATAATTTTGTCATTCAAAGTATGACGGGATGCATAAATACAATCACGCAAAATAGATATAACAAAAACTGACTTAACAGTTAAAGTGATAATGATAAATAAAATAATAGTGTGATTTATTCAATGCTTTTCAATTTGGCACCAGTGAAAAGGTTCTCATGTTATTGACAAATTTTCTTTATTATTTAAAACTAAATATAAACATCAAAATATTTAATCATAACTGTTTTTTTCTTACAGTTGGAAGCTACAAAGAACCTTGTTCGGCAGTCGTAACTAGTTGTTACTCTCCCCTCAGTTGTGAATCTGGTTTATGTGAATGTGAAACAAATCATTACTACAAAGCAGATTATAATACTTGCAACGCATGTAGGTGTTTACTATTAAAGTAGGATGAATGAATCATAACAAGATTCGTTACTTTTGAAAAAAAACCAATCAAGCGAAATATTTGATTTCCTTTATCAATTTTGTTAGTTCTGTTATAAAAGGTACAAGGAGTATAGATTTATCGAGCATTCAGGTTGGTAAAAAAACGAAGCTGGTGAGTTGTTACACATGTCATATTAAAACAGACGGCCTAATCGTATTGATAACTTCACTTTAGATTTAATCATCTTCTAGTGCTGATTAAATAGTTGAAACATTTTCAGACGTTCTATAGTTTATTTCGATTGCAAGAAGTAAAAAAATCTGTCAACAATAGAGAAAATACTTTAGTATGATTAAAATAACATGACTTATCTGGCAATTATATAATTTTAGCATCGACAAAATATGAGTTTATAGATTTATATATAGATTCCACAACTGCAACAAGTGTATAACGAATATTTCTCCACACGTGTATTACGATATTTCTCCACTCTCAACAGTTAAATTTGAATATTTAAAGCGCGAGGCTTGCCGAGCCTTTTAAATAATTAAAACTTAACTGTTGAGAGTGGAGAAATATCGTAAAACACCACTTACAGTGGTGGAATCTGCTTCTCTCATGATTTTTATCCTTCCTATTTAAAGATTTGAGGAACGTTGTGTACTTTTGATGTGACGTAATCAGGCATGGTCGCCTTTTATCGTGACGTCACAATAAGAACATTCAGGAGAAAACAAGAAACAATTAAATTTCAACCAATCATTTGCCGAGAAGAGATTTTACAATATTGAGGAGAAATGTTTTTCTCACACCGGTCAGGAAATGTGAAAATAGCACAAAAATTAGAGTAAAAACTTTATTGATTTTGATCTCAGTGGTAAAAAATGTCAATGTTAGTTCTTCATTTTAGTAAAATGTTTTTGCAAATCAAGTTTTATGTATAAAACAACTGCTGTAAAATTTGGTCTATGCTGCATTTAATACGTTCGTCCATTTTTTCAAATAGGACAACACATATTTTTATCATAATTTTCTAGTGAACCTAATGATCTTTCTTTGTGGTCTGTATAATATATTGAAAGGTGTCATTACTGTTGTCTTACAAATTAAGATATTGTCAGCATCGGAAAAATAGTTTTTGATAAATTAATGATACTGCGTTTTGACCAAATGGTTGAAACATGCAACTATATTTCGTACTTTTTTGCAAATTAACATTGATTGACTGAATAGTGATAGTAGTAATCCTGCGCGATTTTTTTAACTTCCATATTCAAACTTTCTTTGCCCTACGACTTATAGTAAGCTTTGCACAACAAGGCGTTAGATTTTAAATCTTTAGGCTGCATTTAGTGTTTTTTTTTATCTTTAGAAAACAACAGAGCAATGAGTTTTACTGCATATTCAAAACACGTTAAACTGGCATGGATAATGTGGGGTAAAACATGATACGCAATTAAAATTAAGTAGATTTTACCTTCATTCAAACCCTCATTAAACGCTTAAAAAAATTGTTACAGTGATTTTTCTAAGGATTATCAATTTTACAATACTTTGTAAATTCTTTATATTAATATTCAAAAAGATTGTAAATTATCCGAAACTAAATGAAACATCAAAAAATAAAATCATGATTGCTTTTTCTTTCAGTTGGGAGATACAAGGAACATTGTTCGGCATCAGTAACCAGTTGTTATTCTCCCCTTAGTTGTGAATCTGGTTTATGTGAATGTAAAACAAATCATTACTACAAAGCAGATTCTAATACCTGCAACACATGTAAGTGTAAAACATTAGCAAAAAACAATCATCTAGCGAAATATCGCGATATATGAATTATATTTATTAAAATTAGTATGTGTGTTGTTATTCATAAGTTATATCAATACAATCTAAGTCAATTTCAACTTGCAAAGTATTAAAACATTTCACTGTTTTACTCGTAACACATGTATTTCTCATTCCAAACCTAAAGACAAATTGAAAGAGTTGACCAAGTATTGTTTAAAAAAAGGATGGTCAACGTAGAAATAGTTGCCTTATCTAAAAGAGGGATAAATCGTACTTTGTACAAAATCATTTTGATTCTTACAAATTCTCTAAAGCTGACATTATCAAGATGCTTGGTGTATTGATTGACAACATATTTGTTAGTTTTAAGGACAAGTTTTTCAACAAAATGCATGCATGTCGGCATTTTCATAAGAATTAACGTTGCACCTCTTCTTGGCGACTTGTGTCGTTATTCATATTAGGGTGACTTCATACAGGAACCTCATAGGAAGAAAGAAAATAAGTTAGCAGTATCCTTAAATTTAACCGTTTTATAGATCTATTCACTCCCTAAAAGACTTCAAATTTGTTGACTATGTTAAACATCTATCCAATTCAAACTTGAGATATTGGATACACCAGATACAGTTAATTAAGTCTGCCTTAAATCTTACTTTATCACTAAAAATTGAGAATGAGTGCCGCTTGCTTCCAAACCTTGCGACACAATGGATGAATTCAGCATTCCAATCTGAACTTTCCTTTCTTTCTAGCTTAATATTCTCTATCATCAAGTTTTCGTTGATAGAGGGATGCTTTTACACAAAGAGTTCTAAGTGGTAAAGTTGAATTCAGTTCTTCGTTAATTTGACTAACGCTATCACGATTTTGTTAATCGTTATCCAATATCCGTTTTACGGATAATACCG
Source organism: Mytilus edulis (assembly GCF_963676685.1). Classification (NCBI taxonomy): domain Eukaryota; kingdom Metazoa; phylum Mollusca; class Bivalvia; order Mytilida; family Mytilidae; genus Mytilus; species Mytilus edulis. Next base: position 59,021,469 of record NC_092353.1, on the reverse strand, counting down.
GACACGATCTTATTGTTGTGATTACAATACCGATGCCCTTTTCTCGAATGTGAACCAACCGAATTAGACTTTCACACTTGTTGGACAGGCGCGAAACTCCATTATATTGACAATAATGTGAGAATAAAACAAATAGACATAATAGGTAAAAATGTCAAAATTAGGGATACAGCAAGTAACATTGTGTTATAAATTATGCAAATTGAATCAAACAGATAATTATGATTATTCTTTTTCGTACAGTTGGTAGTTACGCAGAATCTTGCTCGGCAGCAGTAACCAGTTGTAACTCTCCACTTATTTGTGCTTCTGGTTTATGTGAATGTGAAACAAATCATTACTACAAAGCAGATCTCAATACCTGCAATACATGTAAGTGTTTACTTTTTAAATAAAAAAATGGAGAATGACAAAATACAGTCTGCTTACAAAACTTCTGAATTACTTTTCAGTACATACTAATAAAAGAAGGAAAAAGGTACTATTATTCATATTACGTGTTAAAAGCGGGATACCGAATTAAAATTCATTTAAACTTACCTAAGACCGTCATCAAATAACTGTTCTATAAAATTTAACGAATGCAAGTTTCTAAAAAAGATCAAGTAGCGTAGTGGTGTAATAAATTTTGTAATAGTGATTTTTTTTATTATCAATTTTGGCAATAGTGAATATTTTCTACCCTTACTGACAAAAAATATAGTAAATTATCCAAAAATTAATGTAACAGCAAACACTAAAATCCTGATTTCTTTTCATACAGTTGGAAGATACAAAGAACCTTGTTCGACAGCAGTTACCAGTTGTTACTCGCCTCTCAGTTGTAAATCTGGTTTATGTGAATGTGAAACAAATAATTTCTACAAGACAGATGATAATACCTGCAACACATGTAGGCGTTTATTATTATAGTGAAAATAATGAAGTAGGATAAAATTTATGTCGCCAAAAATATGAATCAGGCAAAAAAGCTTAAAACATGGAAATATTTGAACATATTGAATCTAGAATAATTTTGAATTCACGAAAATTGGGGAGAAAAAAAAATGTGCAAACTGTATCATTACATGCATATTACCCGGTAAACTAGAGATATACAATCAAATTGATAAGAGTTTACCTACATTTAGGCTGTCATGAATGCCTTTTCTGCATGAATTTAAGCAATGTAAGTTTCAAGTTAATACTAAGTTACTGAGATTTTTTTTAAAAGTGATATATTGAAAGATTTCAATTTTGAAAACTGTGAAAATTCCAATAATACGAAACTACAACTAACGCAAATAATAAAATTATGATTGCATATTTTAACAGTTGGAAGATACAAAGAAGCTTGTTCGACAGCAGTGAACAGTTGTTACTCTCCCCTTATTTGTGCCTCGGGTTTATGTGAATGTGAAACAAATAATTATTACAATGCAGATTCTAATACCTGCAATACATGTAAGTGTTTGTTATTCTTTATATTGAAACATAATTTTACATTTATCTACTATATTTAGATATGTTTGACGTTGAACAAATGTTGTTTATTAATTGAAAATACTTAATTTGTTTTGAAGTTACTGGTTATAATATCTCATTATCATTGTGACTTATCATTAGAAACAGACGTCTGTAAACAAACATGTTTTATTTACCAAGGCTTAATATTGAATGTGCTTCAACATTTAGTAAACTTAATACTACAATCACTGGTGGGAGTGTATTGCAATCACCAATTTGGTTCAATTTTGCCTTTTAATTATTTTTGTCCGACTAATTAGCTCCCTATATGATCAGCAGATTGATTCTATATTGATGAGTTGTAACATGTGCACTCTTTTTAACTGCCTTTTTAACATATAGTATGTTAAATACCATTATACGTTCAATTGCAGGATATTTGTCTGCACTTGTGTTGTTTTTAAATCAGAAAAAAACAACGATAACGTACACGGCATCATTGCCTTCACATAGCAAGGGACAGGTAATGCATACTGTGAATAAATCGGGAAGTACATTTAAAGTTTTTAACAGCTTACCTACATGATGAAGGCAATCAAAAGCTTTTTTTACAACAATTTCATCACTGCAAGATTAATAAATATTGATAAACTGATGGTTCGTTTATTTATTTTATAACAATGTTTGATTGAAGGGTTTTCTATTTAGGCAACATCAAATAAATAATTTATGTTTGATTTTTCTTACAGTTGGAAGATACAAAGAAACTTGTTTGACAACAGTTACCAGTTGTTTCTCACCCCTTGGTTGTGATTCTGGCTTATGTGAATGCGAAACAAATTATTACTACAACGCAGATTACAATACCTGCAACCCATGTAGGTGTTTATTATTGAAGTTGGAAGAATGAATTATGACAAACGCCATCATTAAGTCGGAGAGCTATCTTTTTTAAAAATCTACTTTCCTTTTTGAATTATTTTAATTTTGTTTTAATAAAAAAAAAACTATTGTATAATATAGTGATGCTATTCCCCAAATTGAAATATTTCGGAGTTACTTTTTTTGTCCGTTCGTTTATATCATGAATAAAGGCCCTCATTTATTTTCGTCATACTTTTTTGTGAACATAATAAGCATCATATTGCTTTTTATTCATGAATTTGTATACATGCGTTCACCCTTATACTGCAAAAACAAACAACCCATCTTTTTGTACCCCTATGATAAAAAGTTGGGCGAAATATACTAGACACACATTTAACTAGATATAACGAAAATAAACTGACATCGCATGGGCTAAAAAGAAAACGTCAACTTACAAACAATAGTGCACAAAGCACAACATAAAATACGAGGTGCTCTGCAAGGTTAATCAACACCTGCTTTACATGCGTCAGTCGTCTTGTTGTTCATATTAGCACAACTACAGTAAGATTAAGATTATGCCTAGAGTGACAACGTTTGCAAATTTATGTTTTTTTTTATAATCTGATACAAAAAAGACAAGAAGCCAAAATTCTAGAAGATTGTTTCTAATGGAAAGTATAAACAGATATCAAGCTGCTGGTGGTTCTTTTATAAATTTATTAAAGTAACTGATTGAGTCATTGTAAGTTAAGCGATGGTCAAAATTTTCTATATTAATTGACCAATATTGGAGAGCATCCAAAAACTGATCACTATCAAACAATTAAATCATTGTTCGAATAGTTATCAAAGTAAAGTGCTTTTTTATTTATTTATGTGTGATTAATTAAAGGGATTGTTATCTTTGGCAATGTCTAAAATGTTTTAATTGTTTTTAACATGGATTGTACAGCATTTAAATATACTTGCAGAACCAAACAATAACTTTATGTTTAATCTTCTTACAGTTGGAAGATACAAAGAACATTGTTCGATGTCAGAAACTAGTTGTTACTCTCCCCTTAGTTGTGCTTCTGGTCTTTGTGAATGTAAACCAAATCATTTCTACAAGACAGATCATAATACCTGCAACACATGTAAGTGACTATTACAAGTTTTGAAATAATTAATTGTCCTAAAAATTTACTATTTGAAAAAAAAACGGAATTCTATTTTACAAAATGGAAAATGAAAAAAATCATTTTTTTTCTTTGTGTGCTTGTTTACTCCACTCACTCGCAAAATTGTAGCTTGTGCTTCATACTTAACTATATTACCTCGTTATATGTAGCAATATCGATAATGTATACGTTTTTCGTTGAAATATCGCATTGTAAGGGACGACATCAAAAGTTCAATGAAGGATAAAAAACTTAATTCAAATAGTTTTTTCACTGACCCCCCTACCCCCCTATTAACTTAATTTGGGGAAAATTGATTGACCAATATGGATATATGTAAAAATCAATGTCGGATAACCAAATCTTGCAGCAGTTCAACCCCCCACCCCCAAACTATTTGAATAAAGTTTTTTATATTACATTGATCTTTTGATGTCGTCCCTAAATGTGTATGTATTGATTCACTTGTTATTTGTTATAAAATGTAAAGGATGGTTTCGTATATAATGATACTACTCTATGTGAGTTTGACTATATTGGTTTTACGTTCAAAAATAAAATAAAAATGATTTTTATATTCCTACAGTTGGGAGATACACAGAACCCTGTTCGACAGATGTAACAAGTTGTTTCTCTCCCCTTATTTGTGCTTCTGGTGTATGTGGATGTGAAACAAATCATTACTATAATGAAGATGATAATACCTGTAACATAAGTAGGTTTTAATGGTTGAAGTATGACAAAACAAAATGTTGGTCAGACAAACAAATATAGCGAGAATACTCCTTTCCTTTTGAAATTACAAAATAGATCATGGAAATGGGGACGTGTAAATGAAACAACAACCTGACCAAATAGTTGAAAAAAACAGCCTATCTTTTATAATGTTACCACAACTGTTTAAAGGGTAAAGTTTGTCAACTAGTAAATTTAGTTAATAAAATCATGTGTATTTTTGTCTATTCGTAATATTTTGACATGCCTACAATGCTGTTAATATTTTAGTCTTTTTGAATTCTACCAAAATATGTGTTACTTGCATCAATAGCTTAGATTTACACATACATGATTGTTGCTTATATTTGAAAATTAATTAAAAGGCTTCAAACTAAAGCGTTTCCAGAAATTCTGTACTTAATTTTAAATGCAAATAGTTTAAAATATTTCAGCAATAAAAAAAACTTAGTTAAGAACATTTAGTATATTGAATTACATTGTTAATTTTGAAATAAGTAATGTTTTGATATCCGTCATTTTAGTGAAACTATATTAAAATCATCTTCTTTTGAAATGTGACTCAAAGTTAAGTTGTAACATTCTTAAGACCATTATATAATTGTTTTTTGCAATGTGATAAAATAATAGTGTTATATGTTTATTCATAGATGAAATAGATAGAGAGACATGCTCAACAGTGGACCCCTGTTCCAATAATATGGTTTGTGTTTCTGGTTTATGTGATTGTGAATATCCTGAAACGCAGTATATAGATCCAAATGATAACAGTTGTAAAGCAAGTAGGTATTCAATTCAAACACAGGTAAAAAGCATATGAAAAAGATTATATGTATAGAATAAGGTATTTTATATTTTAAGGTGTGAAAGACCTTCAGTATATAGCAGTACAACCTAAGAAGAATTTTCTAAGAAATACGAGTTGCTTAATCTGAAAATTGCTCCATGCATTTGTTACTCTGGAAAAATTCATTTCTTTTACCTTTTTTTTCATACCAAAATATCAATTCAAAATTTGCAACCTGATTTGCTCATTATTAAAAATTATTTTTATAGCTATGCTTATATTATCCCTTTTCTTCAAACGGACTAGGAAACATGTTCATTTGTTCACAATAGCAATAGCCAAGAATAGGGAAATAAAAAAAAGAAGAGATAGCCAAATGTCCATAAAACATTACACAAGTCATGAAAAATTACAAAACATATATTTGGCAACTTGTTGCACGTAATGTGTAAGTAGTTTTAGTGTTAATAGAGCACGGCTGGTAATCTACACACGCAGAACATTTGGTTCTGCAATGAAAACCGTGAGAGGATTTTCCGGTTGTGCTTGAGTGGAATAATTGTCACCGCTTCAAAAGGTATGTACATTTCTAAATCTCAATTTTCTTATTCAACTGATCAAAATATTGAAAATCAGAGAATGCTATGCTGTGGTGAATACTTTAACGAAGAAATACATGTATCATTTACTGTTTTACGTAGAGTTGAACTCTTACAAAATCAGTTGCCCCACGAGAAATCGCTTAAAAAAGTGACATTTCCATTTTGAAATGGTTCTATTTACAGACCTACAAGTTCAAATTAAGTTTTTTTAGGGCAATGGGTATGAATGTTGTTTTTGGCGGCGTGTACGCTGTCCGGTGTTGATAGACGTCTTAATAATTCCAAAAACTTAATTTTTTCATTAAGTCATGCGTGAGGGGATCGGTTCTAATTGAGGACATCGTGAATGCGTGAGGGGAAGTAAAGAATTTTTTTTTAATCTTTGGCTCTGTGACTTTTGTTGACTCAATAAATGTGATCAATGCTGATTAAAAATTATCACAGATTTGTCCTTATACTTTAACAGATGTAAACTGATCACTTATTCAATGAAATCAAACTATTTAACATTGTTTGCTCAAATTCAGAAAATGCCATTATTCAAAGGTAAAAGGAAAAGAGGACTAAAATTGACTCTCTACAAAAAGCCATGGAGATAAAAGTTATCCCCGCCCTCGAAGCGAACTAAACCCTGTGGGAGTTGTCCTGTCGTCAAATATAGTACGTCACAGAGATCACCACATATATTAAAGAAAAGTATATCGCCGATCAAAACTTCAACACCTATATATATTAGACGTAATCTGTTCACCCAAAATCACGAAATTTTCGAAACAAAAAGGGCAGATATACCATGTATACATAATTTATTATTCACGAACATCGATGTAAGCCAAGATAATCTCGAGGAAGACCATAAGAAAGAGCATGTATTAGACAACGAAGAAGACATAGAAGAAGTCACAGAAGAAGACCACGTAGTAGACCACGAGAAAGACCACATGGAAGACATTGAGGAAGAACATAAAGTTTTTCAAAGTGCTTTAGATAAACTCTCAGACGAAGGGAAAAGGGAAAGATTTTTATTTTTTTTTCATTAGTGGACGTTTTCCTTTAAAACAACATTGTATTCGACCTGTTTTTGGACATTGTTGAGTGGTTTGAAAAGGACGAATCAAGACGAATGAGATACTCCCCAACATATCTGCAGTATTTTTGGTTATCGTTGACAACAATTTTTGTTTTTATTCTTCGTGAAACATATTATTAAACCCTAGGTTCCAACAATTTATTTCAATATCAATCTCAGTGATTTTTTTAGCACACATAATGTGTTTTTTATTGAACAATGTAGCCTTATTTAGGTAAGTTTCAACGACTTATAGCTTGAAATTAATTTAAAAAGATCTGAGACTGATTTGTACTTCCCCTCACGCATTCACGATGTCCTCAATCAGAACCGATCCCCTCACGCATGAATTAATGAAAAAATGTAGTTTTTGGAATAATTAAGACGTCTGACAATCCCGGACAGCGTACACGCCGTCAAAAACAACATTCATACCCATTGCCCTAAAAAAAACTAAATTTGAACTTGTAGGTCTGTAAATAGAACCATTTCAAAATTGAAATGTCACTTTTTTAGGCAATTTCTCGTGAGGCAACTGTTTTTGTAAGAGTTCAACTCTACGTACAACAGTAAATGATATATGTATTTCTTCGTTAAAGTATTCACCACAGCATAGCATTCTCTGATTTTCAATATTTTGATCAGTTGAATAAGAAAATTGAGATTTAGAAATGTACATACCTTTTGAAGCGGTGACAATTACTCCACTCAAGCACAACCGGAAAATCCTCTCACGGTTTTCATTGCAGAACCAAATGTTCTGCGTGTGTAGATTACCAGCCGTGTAGAGATTACTTTGGCGATACTTTTTTTATGAAACGCATAATTCTACTAATTACCATAAACAAACAAAGTAAATATTGTATAACCCAAGCACTTAACCTTCCATATTTGGTCTTATTTTTTAACTTTAAGGATTTAAAAAATATTTATTTACAGTTCTGGTATGATTTTTTTTTATTTATCTATATTTCATATGGTTATAATATATTTTGATTTATGGTCGAATTCAATATTTGATACTGTTAGAGAAACAGGTATATTAGAGCAAATAATTTGAATCAGAGGTGATTAACATGTTGCATGGTAATTTAATCAGTTTTAGCAATGCAAGGTTCAAGTAATCAAGTTAATGATCAAAATGATGACTTTTTTTAATGCATGTGTTTCAAAAAGGCTATTAACTTGGGTATGGTTCACATATTCTAATCAAATTGACTAAGCTTATACATTTTTCAAAAAATAATGCTTTATCAAACATTTTAATTATGATTGCTTTTACTACAGTTGGAAGATACGAAGAACCATGTTCGACTGCAGCAAAGAGTTGTTACTCTCCTCTTAAATGTGCATCTGGTCTATGTAAATGTGAAACAACTCAATACTACAAAGGAGATGATTATACATGTAACACACGTAGGTTTTCATTAGTAATGTTGACTAATTTCGCCGCATTATTTTGAAATCAAATATTGTTAACTTGCAAGTGTAAATAATTTTTTTTTAACCAAGACAGTAAAAATCTAAAGATCACATGAGTATTTTTTTTTTGGATTTTTCTCATTTCATATTTTATTCTAATCATTAAAATTAATCAAAAGTATTTAAGTTTTCAATGAATGAGCTTCATCAGTCTTAATATCCCGCTCCATGGGAAAATAATTAAAATCCAATGAATATAAGTACCTGCATATGGAAAGAGTTTAAATGATTAAGATTGTAAGATTTTTCACTGATGTTTTTTTCAGGCACATTACAATAATGTTGAAAGTGGAGTTAAACACCAATCTGTCTATCAATCTATCTATTTCAAGTCCGATTTGACAGATAAGATTTAAGCTCACCTGAACAGAAGTTACCGTATCGTCTATCGTCGTCCATTTTACAAACAAAATCTTTCTCTGAACTTATACAATGGCATAACTACATGGATTCATTGGAATCAATATTTTCAGAAGCATCATTTGATAATTCGGTTAGAATACAAATACTTGTGTTAATTTCGCGGTAAACCGGGCATACACATCAAATTCATCCTACGAAAAATGTTTGACCATCATAAAATATACAATATAGTCACGGTGGGTATGGTTGTCCTGCGAGAGAACGTACTGTGCTGGTGATTTGGTCCTGACGGGTGCTGGTGGGTCCTGATTCTGTGCTGGTGGGTTTGTTTACATTGTATCAGAACGGCAATAACACGACTGTTTTGTTGCTTAATTTTTCTCTGATGCGTCATAAGTACCATGCAAAGTATATTACAACAATATTACATTGCAAAAGTCGTGCAAGTTCGTTAAACGGAATTGTCCTGACGCGGTGCTGGTGATAAGAAAAACGGTCCTGGTTCTGTGCTCCTATGTCCTGGTTCTGTGCCTTTATATTTTAGTTAAAAGTGGCATATATTCAAGATCATTGATGCTGTACTGTTATTGACTAATTAACTGTTGTCTGCTTTCTTGAAATTGACATTGTTGTGAATCTGTTTACTGTTATTATGAGAGAAAAAATACCCCTATTTTTTTTTATCTTTTTTTAAAATTAACTGTAATCTTATTTATTGGCCTGTTAATGGAACCCTTCTTGCCCCCTTTTAACTAAAGATAAGAAAATATGTTTACGATTTTCTGGATTACGATCATTTTGCAAGATCACCAAAATACGTTGTAATTTTTACAATACTTATATAAAGTAGATGATGTGTATGTTTGTTGTCAATGGACAAATTTCCATAAGAAACCAGAGGAAGTATGTGTTAACAACCATACGTCATCGTACGACCTTCAACAATAACCCATAAAATAAAAATGTAAAAGGTTTTGCATAAAAATGGAGAGCAAAAATATATAGAATTTTTTTTTTTTTTTTTTTTTTACATAAATAAGGCCGTTAGTTTTCTCGTTTGAATTGTTTTACAGGGTCTTATCGGGGCCTTTTATAGCTGACTATGCGGTATGGGCTTTGCTCATTGTTGAAGGCCGTACGGTGACCTATAGTTGTTAATGTCTGAGTCATTATGGTCTTTTGTGGATAGTTGTCTCATTTACAATCATACCGCATCTTCTTTTTTATAAAACAATACAAATCTACACACACAAAAAACTGGCTTAATTTCAACTGGTTATCAACCCGAATCGCTATAAGATCATATATAAGCTCACATGTGTCGAGGGGTTGTGTGAGGTTCATGTATTGTCTTGGCGTCCGCAATTACAAAAAGATCTTTTCTGAAATTACTTGACCAAATGTTACCAAATGATTTTTCAAGAGTGAATCTAGGAAAAACATTATTCATCAACAAACATGACCAATGTCTGTTAAAATGTATTCGAGTTTTTAGTTACAGCCGATTCCATTGAGTATGTAGGCAAAGGTAATATCTTTGGTTAGCTTGCTTGTTAGCTAAACTGTGACTTTTCTGTTCAGCAAGCAAGATAACCAAAGATATTCCCTTTGTCTACACACTCATTGAAATCGGCTTTAATATTGCAATAGTTCAAGCAATTAGGGCAAAACTTACCGAGTAAAAAAAATCAAAAGGCTAATGTCTATCTACCTTGCACATTTCAGAAAATTCAGATCAGATAACGAAACTGGGTCCAGCAACATTTATAAGCAATTTAAGATTTTGACCCCACAGTTTCCATTCACCACAAATATTCTCGTTACAACGAATCATTTTAAATCCAAAAATACCAGTTGCAGCCTTTTGTTTATCTATTAATATATGCATACGGATAAAGTTATGAAAGGCAGCAGGGTCACCAGGGTGAGGAGTCCATGTCATCTGAAATAAATGCTAAGCATAGATCTAGAAAGCGACAGATAATCATGACATTAAAAAAAAACTCTCTTCTTTTCGACTTTTTTCGAACAAATTGACACATAAAATGAATTATATAGTATTGTGGAATTTTTAACTTGTGTTCAATTCATAGGTTACATTTTTTACTAGGATAACAATCCTGTCAAGTATGAGCTGGGTAAAATATTTCAGAAAAGAAGATGAAAATGTGAAAGTTTCCGTGCGTCAGGTGCAACAGCATACGAACAGCTAACATGCCTCGTCAGGGTGGAAGCTAAAAAGTCCACGAAAATTTGATTTAAAACCTTTATTCGTTCCAACAAAGTTATTGAGATTTTGTTGAGGATTTAACCATCTACGACAACAAGATTTTTTTTTTAGAATTTACAGCTCTTTTATAAATATATGCAAAGCAAACTATTGATCAAATTGCTTGCTATGATTGTTTGGATGTTTTTAAACGACAGGTAAGTAGTCTGTTTACTATATACTAGAATTTGTTTGGACAATAAACATTAACTTCAATTCCTGTCAGTTTATATTTGTCAAATCAAATCCCAGTATGTATTCAAACTCCGCCTACCTATTGTTTGACAACATCCAAGCAAACATAGCAAGCAAGTCAATCAAAGTTTTGTTTTTGCATGCTTTTATAGAAGAGCTGTACTATATAATGCAAAGAAGCGTTTAAGTCTTTCGCCAAAAAATACTATCAATTTCTTTTTGTCCTATGTAAACTTCCATACCATTCATGATCATTAAATTGAACTGTAAAATATTTCTTGGTACCTTCTTAATTCCTTTATAAGTCTTATGTAAATATAATTATGAAAATAACTGTTGTGAGCACAAGATTCACTGCACACTTTTAAAGTTCTGCTTCATCAAACATTAAAATGTGAACTTAAGTTTGAGACTTTTTTAATCGACACGATTGGGATTTTTGTATATGAGAACATGGTTAGTGAAAATGCGGCTTTGAACTAGCTTTCAGTACCTGCGAGCATTCGTTGTTCAATAATTTGTGTCTTTGTGTTATTATTTTATGTGATAAATTGTTGTGTTGGTACACCACTGTAACAATGAAGGAGGAAATGAGGAGGGTTGGTTGGGTGGAAATGGGGAGGGGTATGCGGAGCACTTACAAACATGTCTATGCGGCATGGGATTTGATCATTGTTGAAGCATCAATGTAATGGGTATTTAATATCTTAATAACACTATTCTTATTTTAGATACAATATATTGTTATCTTATTATATTGTTATCTTATATTGACGAAAGATGTTGCCCTTTTATGTAATTATGTAATACAAGTTACGATCATTTGAAAACACATATTAAACAGCCAAATGGATGCACAAGAGCTAAAATAGGAGTCATAGATCCTATTGACAACAATTATCTGCCCAATTTTATTGATTTTGTAATATTTGTTTCAAATATGACCAACTTCTTATCCAAAATCACCAGCACCGTATCAGGACCCACCAGCACAATGACAGGACCCACCAGCACAGTATCAGGACATGAATAAATTGAGAAAATGCTAAATTTTAATAAATTGCAATGTTTTTTCACAAAATAGTTTTGTCGTGTGGATTGCGGTATAGAAAGCGGACTCTATGAGCATTTTTGTTTTATTTTTTCAATTCTAGATTTTCTGAAAATGAGCATTTTTGTGTTACGCTTACTGAAACAGTGTAGATGGTCAACTTTTTAATGGTTTATATATGAACCCATAAGAAACAAAATTGAAAAATCTCAACCGTTTTCTTCCATTTTTTATGAGTGAAAACGTCTAAAAACATTATTTTCATCTTTGTTTACATTTTTTCATTGATCACCAGCACCCGTCAGGACCAAATCACCAGCACAGTACGTTCTCTCGCAGGACAACCATACCCACCGTGATAGTCGGAATGCATGATTAAAAAAATATGAAAGTTTTTAATGTTTTTTGTATTCATGTCATAAAAGAGATCTATTTAAGGATTATCAATTTGGTTAATAGTACAAAACAATATCCAAACACAAATGCAACATCAAACACTTAAATCATGATTGCTTTTTCTTACAGTTGGAAGATACAAGGAACCATGTTCGACAGCAGTAAGCAGTTGTTACTCTCCTCTTATTTGTGCTTCTGATTTGTGTGAATGTGAAACAACACATTACTACAACGCAGATTATAATACATGTAACAAACGTAAGTTGTTATTATCAAACATATTATTAAAAAATGAAGTATAATCAAATTTTTTGTAAGGCTAAACAGCAAATCTAGCGAAAGTTCTCAGTTTCTTTCTGATATATGTTTATGTTGACTAGATGAAGTTATATATATTAGCAACATTTTTTTACTCATTAAAAGTTTAATTTTCAACAGTATGTGACAAAATAGCGTTGATTGCATATATCATTGCCACTCACATAAGATTCCTTATCAAAAGGCTTAAAACTAAAAGATTTTCAGACGTTCTGAAATTTATTTTAGATACGAAACGAAAAACTCCTACAGCAAAAAAAATTTAAAACAAACTAAAAGTGGCAAACGTTACAATATATCATAAATGACGATGAAAAAGAGTACGTTCTTTTGCAGCCAGTTTAATACAAATTTGTCAAGATACATAAAGAAACATCGCTGATAAATTAGTCACTTCGAGTTGACCAATTCGACTTCATTTCAACCGTTTACGTGCGACCTTCAATTTGAACCAATTAACTAGAAAGAGATTGATTATGCATGTGTAAGTTGTGTTCAACCATTTAAAAAAAATGTCAACATTGAAAGTGAATCAAAGGCGAACCATGTCGTTGTCTGAAACGATTCACAAAACAAATTCTTATACAGTGTAAAATGATGAATAACTGAATTAATTGTTTAACATATTACATGAAATCAAACAGACATAGAAAATTCTAATTGCACGATATTGCTATCTTTATAAAATTCATGTGTATGTTTCTTTCGCTTTATACGACCGTCGTCAATTAATCAGTTTTTTTGGTATGATTGATTTATCAAAGGAAATTTCAACTTTAGTAACAATTCAAACAATTAAAACATATTTTATTTTCTTTATAGTTGGAAGCTACAAAGAACCTTGTTCGACGTCAGTCATCAGTTGTAGCTCTCCCCTTACTTGTGTTTCTAGTTTATGTGACTGTGATACAACGCAGTACTACAACGAAGACGATAATACATGTAACACACGTAAGTATTCATAAATGAAGTTGAAATATAAAAGTATGACAAAATTCGTTATTTGGTTAAAAAAAAAAGCGATCTTTGGAAATTTCTCCATTCAAAATTCATGATAGCTTATTTCCATTATCAGCATCAAAATTATTTTTTTACAAGATTTTTACTAATACAAGGTTTAAATGAATAAAAAGAAACCCAAGGTTATGTTGTCCATTTTATAAAGAGTATAAGGGCAGTGGTACAAATGTAATTTAAAAAAAAAATTGTTAATTACCAAAGCTAAATGAAATACTATAAAACATTTAAATCTTGATTGCTTTTTCTTACAGTTGGAAGCTACAGAGAATCTTGTTCGACATCAGTAAGCAGTTGTTACTCTCCTCTAAGTTGTGTTTCTGGTTCGTGTGAATGTGAGACGACACACTACTACAATGCAGATGATAATACCTGCAACACACGTAGGTTTTTATTATTAAAGTTAAAGATATGAAGCATGATACCATTATTTCCGGTGCATTACGTTTGCGCGCATTACCATTACATTTGCGCGCAAAAATCATTACGTTTGCGCGCAGCTTTTGATTACAATTGCGCGCATTTTTTGACAGGTAAACTCAGGTAAAATACAGGTTATAATACTTATTTATTTATAATCAGTTCAATTATTTACAAGTATAAGTACTCATTCCGTTAGTCTTGGTCTCCTACTCACCAACGATGAGGTGGAAGTGGGATTTCGAGCAAGATAAGTCCGTTTTATTATGCACAAGCACTAAATCCTAGAAAAATGTACAGATAAAAATGTTAAAATGCTAAAACATAGCTAATCATAAAGGTAAAAGTATTGATACTTGCATATACTTTACATGTAGGTACGTGTCGAAACTCCATGTTTGTGCCTTAGTGTAACTTAACAAACTAACTTCAATTATTTACTTATTTAAAAAAAACGATCACTATTCGTTCAAATCCTTTTCACTCTGAAATATTCGCATTATTTCATAGTACAAGAAATTAATATATCCAACATGCTCCATTCCTTTTATAAGTGTGTAAACTATGTTACAAATATTGTCAGGTTCGCTCATAGAATTGTATGTGTGGCTATTTAAATGTCATATATGACATAGTTGACATAGAGTTTTCAAATATTTTGATCATTTAAAAAAAAGATTTGCATAAAAATTAATTAACTGGGATCTTGTTTCAAGACAGTGTTTGATTGGATATATGATTGTCGCTTATTTATGAATCTTCATTAAAAGTCTTTAAACTAAGACATTTCAAAAATTTTCTTGATTTCAAATTAAAAAAAAAAG
Source organism: Mytilus edulis (assembly GCF_963676685.1). NCBI lineage: Eukaryota > Metazoa > Mollusca > Bivalvia > Mytilida > Mytilidae > Mytilus > Mytilus edulis. The sequence continues at coordinate 59,006,465 of NC_092353.1, read as the reverse complement.
CAAGGAATGCAACAGTTAAAAGAACATATTTTAGTTTATTGAAATACCGGTATACCATTACTGACAGAACTTCGTTATAACTTTCATTTTGTGCAAAAATGGATATAAGTCAAATTTATATATAACGAATTTCCGATCCTCAATTGGCCTACCATCGCAACAATATCATCACTTTAAGAACGGAAGTGTAGTTGATTAAATTGAAATATATCATTACTGTTATCTGACAAACTTGCGTCTTGGTAACATCGAGCAATATGTGTTGATAGATTATTAAGAGTAAATTATGTTAATGGCTTTTGGGTTAAATGTTGAAAAGTGTCATTATCATTCCTGCTTTGTAGAAATGCGATTTTTATTGAGTTCTAGGGCTTTATGCTAAAATGTTGGTGAAGATAACGGTATAATAAAACTATCCTCGGAGTGGGTTTGAATTGCATTCACCTTGTTCGTCCTTTTTTTTAAGAGGGCGACCATGATTCCGTCTCAATTTTCCGTTAGGGGATCTACATGTAATTAGCACCCTTTTGGTTCAGCGGAGTATATATATTGATGAGTTGTAATCCATGAATTATTTCCTCTTATATTAAACACCTGCTTCTTATTCTTTTTCTTCAATGATATATTGGGGGATACGCACTGAATATTTTTTCATAAAATGCCCTGTACCAAGTCAGGAAAATGGCCATTGATACATTATAGTTCGTTTCTGTGTGTTACATTTCGGTGTTGTGTCTCTGTGGTGTCATAGTTCTCTTATATTTGATACGTTTCCCTCAGTTTCAATTTGGAACCCGGATTTATTTTTTTCTATCGATTTATGAATTTTTAACAGCGGTATATTACTTTTGCCTTTATTTATTCTCAACAGCTAACGTACAGTGAGACCGTTTTTTGTAGTAATGTGTATATTATGTATTAATTCCTATTCACGTCCTGTGTTTTTGTTATATGTTTTTCTATATGGACCCATCTGATGAGTTAAGTTCTTATGTTGTTCTGTTACATCACTGACTCATGTAAGAGCGCTCACAATCATGTGTAAAACCCCAACATTCATTATGTGCATGTCCCAAGTCAGGAGCCTGTATCTTATTGGTTGTTTTCGGTTCATGTCTGTTATGTTTGTTTTTCGTAATATGCTATTAATTAGGCCGTTATATGTTTCTGAATTGATTTGTTAAATATTTCTAGTGTTGTGGCCTTTTAAAGCCGACCATCCTGTACGGGTTTCTCTCATCGTTTAAGGCCTTACAATTGCCTATAATTGCTCACATCAACTTTGGTGGACAGTTGTCTCAATGACAATTCTTCCAAATCTCCTTATTTTTATATATTTATGCGATATTACTCATGTTGTATGTATGATTTATTGAGTGTTAATCAACTTGTGCAATCTTTAAAATGTTTTTTATTCTATTGATACGAATCATATTGTTAAAACTAATTAAAATAATAAAAACCTAAAGGAACATCAAATAACTAAATGGTTCGTTTTCTTTTTCTTACAGTTGGAAGATACAGAGAACCTTGTTCGACAGCAGTAAACAGTTGTTACTCTCCCCTTATTTGTGCTTCTAGTTTATGTGGATGTGAAACAAATCATTACTACAATACAGATGATAATACATGTAACCCATGTAGGTGTTTATTTAATTTATGTTTACTTAACAGATTTTAAGTAGACAAACATTTTTATAATACCAAAATGTAGTTATTGGTCAAATTCTCAATTCTGTTCTGAATTATCTTAATTCTTTTGAAAAAAATGTCACTAATGAATATTTTGATAAACTGTTCATGTAAGTCAATTCAAGATTGTGTGGTGTTAGTCAAATGTCATAGTAAAATAATTTAGATAACACACATTTGATAATGTTTGTTGTGTTGAAGTTGAATTTTTTTAGTATACACCTCTTTTACTCATTCTGTATGAATAATTTATCATTATGAAGAGATTATCAACGTGCAACAATCAAAATTGTCTAGTATAAAGGACTGAGATTTTTTTGTTTATTTAGAAAAAAGGCAATATTAAATAATTAAATCATGATTGCTTTTTAATACAGTTGGAAGATACACAGACCCTTGTACGTCAGCAGTAACAAGTTGTTACTCTCCCCTTATTTGTGCTTCTGGTTTATGTGGATGTGAAACAAATCATTACTACAATACAGATGATAATACCTGTAACACGTGTAGGTATTTATTACAAATATTAAAAGAATGAAGCTTAACAAATTCTTTGTTTGTGAAAGAAAATTAATTTAAAAAAACTCTTAATTTATTTTTTTGGCCCATTTATGTGCATTATTTTTTTCTGGCCTGTGCATCCGTTCGTCCGTCCGATTCTCCGTCCGGTCGTTAGTCCGTTTATTTGTTTGTCAGTCCGTCTGTCCTGCTTCAGGTTAAAATTTTTGGAAACATTTTTTGGTCGAGGTAGTTTTTGATGGAGTTGAAGTAAATCCAATCTTTTTTTTTAGTACACATGTTCCCTATGATATGATCTTTCTAATTTTAATGGCAAATTATAGTTTTTACGGTCAATTAAACATAGAAAATGATAGTGCTGATTGGGCATCTTTGAATTAAAGACACATTCTTGTTGAACTTTTAAAAAAGAGGAATACTATTATTGACTTATGATCTAAATTAACCAAAGTCTGTGTTATTAGACTTATCATGTCATAGTTGACATCGTTGGCATAGAATGCATTGACAATTTCGGTCTCATAGAAGTTGAATTAAGCAACAACTTTTACAAATTTATCTTTCAGAAAATATTAAACTCTTAATATTTTTTTTTTATATCTGAAACATCTAGTGGCAAGATAGTGCTGAATGGATACATGACTGTTACTAATATACGAATCTTGATTAAAATGCTTCGAACTAATTTCAGAATGTTTTGAAGTTCTGTAAATTGATTTAAACTGCAAAATTTCTTAAATTTATAGTAAATGGACAAACTTCATTGTATTGAAAAATATCGATAATGGTACCTTGATATCTTAAAAACATCAAACCAAAAATGTCTTTATAGATAATATTGGGTGGCTAGTATGCTGAGAGCTAATACACTTACTTTACCGTTCTTTCCTTCCATATTTTCTGTATACCCCTGCTCCGTCGCAACGTAATTCTTGTATCGCATCTTTTATACTTGAAAAGACATTATCAGGGAATTTGCAATGAACAGTTATCACATTTTTTTTCAGAAGTTTTCAGATTTACTCTTGTCGAGCGTAAAACACTCTAAAAATGGAGCAAAAGAAAATACATGTAAATAGGCGAAAAAAACAGATTATTAGAATTTCTGGATATAGATATATTTTGAAATGTCAACCTCTTGTCACTATTGGAAAAGTTTGAAAACCAATACAGTGTACTAGTTATTCACTCTTTTTGTAGATACAACTATTTGTAAATAACATATACTTACTATGGCTCATATTAAATACATTAGTAAAAGTACTTTAGAGTGTTTTTATAAAACTGTAGGAGTGCATTGGATGGGTCTTTTTGGAATGTATCTTCAACATCTTGTCGTCTATATAATCAACATGTATTTAATTAACAATTTACTGTGAACCGAATCAGCTCCCTATTTGATTTGTGCAGTAAATTGAAGTTTAGACGTTTTCACATGTACATGTTTTGATTCATTATGGCAATATTCAAAAATTGATTGCTATGTTTGTATATTGTTTAATAATACAAATATATGAGTGTGGCTATATGGAGTTTACCTTTTTCTTCTTCTTAGGCCTACACATATTTTTATTACACTTGTAGGTAGACCTTGCGGGCTTTTTGTTCGGTCAGCAAACTAGTTTAACCCCGCCACATTATTATGTATGTGCATGTTCCAAGTCAGGAGCCTGTAATTCAGTGGTTGTCGTTTGTTTATGTGTTACCTATTTTTTTTTCTTTCGTTTATTTATTTTTAAAATAAATACGGTCGTTAGTTTTCTCGTTTGAATATTTTTACATTTAGTCATTTTTTTAGCTGACTATATGGTATGGGCTTTGCTCATTGTTGAAGCCGTACGGTGACCACTAGTTGTTAGTTTCAGTTTCATTTTGGTCTCTTGTGGAAAGTTGTCTCATTGACAATCATACCAAATCTTCTTTTTTTATAATGATGATACATTGTTACATAATTTATGTTTTTTTTAACTATCTAACACCTTCTTTCTCACCCTGTGCTTAGTACGACAGCGAGTGCAATTTCAGGTTTTATGTAAGCATGTGTTTTTCTTTTAAAATTTTAGAAAAAAAACCAATTAGTGTACAAATTTCGCTTTCTTTTTTTTTAAATTTAAAAAACAATGGATCAGACTTTGTCACTGCTTGCACATATCACAGGGATCATTGTTTATTGACGGGTGAAATGGTGGTAGGTAATGGTTAATTATCCAAAACTGAATTCAATATTAATTTTTTTTTCTTACAGTTGGAAGATACACAGAACCATGTTCGACAGCAGTAATCAGTTGTTACTCACCCTTTGTTTGTGCTTCTGGTGTATGTGAGTGTGAAACAACGCAGTACTACAACGCAGATTATAATACTTGTCCCGCACGTAGGTGTATAATGCTAATGCTTTACGACTTTTTATGTTAGTTTAGTTTAGTGTATAATAATACTATTCGGGAGTGGAGCTATATGGCCTTCATCTTTTTTGTCTGTTCGCCTACAAATAATGTTGTCAAATGTTTTTGTTAATCTCATGAGCTTCGAATTTGGTCTACAGATTGCGTTTCAGAACTGTTAAAGGATAAGACAATGATAAGTACGGCAACGTTTGCAATTTCATGCTTTAAAAAATCATCTATCAGGTTTATGTTTATATCCACACAAAATATAAGTGTCTGTGTTTCTTATGAATCGTTAAAAAAAATTCCATACGAGAACTGTAGTTCCTTTTAAAATCTTTAAAAATATTAAAATTTATATCAAGTTACTACTGGTTTTTCTATTCACTTGTTGAGCATAATTTATTTAGAAATTATCAACTTGGGCAAGATTTTATATAATAGAAAACTAAATGCAATATCGAACAATAAGATCATGATCTTTTTTTTTTTTACAGTTGGAAGATACAAAGAACCATGTTCGACATCAGTAACCAGTTGTTACTCTCCCCTTATCTGTGCCTCTGGTTTATGTGATTGTGAAACATCAGAATACTACAAATTAGATCTTAATACCTGCAATACACGTATGTGTTGATTATAAGTTTGGAAAGAATAGATTTTCACAAATACAAATGAATTTACTATCTAGCCAAAAAAAAGGAATCTTGCACAAAATCTACATTCCTTCCAAACTGATGTACATTCTGCTTTATAATTGGTTAGGTGGAATTTTTTATGCCCAACTTACGATAGTAGAGGGGCATTATGTTTTCTGGTCTGTGCGTCCGTTCGTTCGTTCGTCCGTCTGTCCCGCTTCAGGTTAAAGTTCTTGGTCGAGGTAGTTTTTGATGAAGTTGAAGTCCAATCGACTTCAAACTTGGTACACATGTTCCCTATGATATGATCTTTCTAATTTTAATGCCAAATTAGAGATTTTACCCCAATTTCACGGTCCACTGAACATAGAAAATGATAGTGCGAGTGGGGCATTCGTGTACTGAGGACACATTCTTGTTTGTCAACCGTTCAAAATAGTTATTTGAACATGTCTTTTGTTAGTAAGATTTTCATGTTTGACATAGTTTGCCTAGAGTACATTAATAATTCCATCTTGTTGAAGTAAAAATTCTCTACCAATTTTGCATGAAAGATTTATCGAGGGATGTTTAACTTGTGCAATGATTAAAATGAAATGATTAAAATGTATTTGAATAACTTTGTTAATTGTCAAATACTAAGGGCAACATCAAGCAATTAAATCAATTTCGCTTTTTTCTTACAGGTGGGAGATACGAAGAATCTTGTGCGACAGCAGTAGACAGTTGTTACTCTCCTCTTGTTTGTCCTTCTGGTTTATGTGGTTGTGAAACAAATAATTATTACAAGGCAGATCATAATTCCTGCAACGAATGTAGGTGTTTACTATTACAGTTGAAAGAGAATGCAGTATGGTGTATATTAAAATAGGGAGATGTGGTATGATTTCCAATGTAATCGCTATCAACTAAAGTTTAAATGAAGTGCGTGTAAGCAAATATAGGCAACCGTGTGGCTTTCAACACATTTATTATTAATCAAAAGATCATATTTAGTAAACTATTCCCTACTATTCGTTTTAATGTTAAGTCTGTTAATTAAACTTTACAGGGGGTATAACTCTATTAACAAGTCATTTGAGTTCGTACTAGTCTTTGTTTTGTTATTCATATGTTATATTTGTAATTTGGCCTGGCATGCATTTTATATACGTTGTCATGTTGTTATCATAATAAAGTAAAAGTCGAGAGTAATGAAAATTTTTCACTCTCATCAATGGTTTAAATTAAAAACATTTTGTGACAAGACAGTAATGATTAGATGTATGACTGTCGCTCCTATATAAATCTTACATTCTAGTAAAAGGCTGCAAATTGTGATAATGTTTCAAGTTCTGTAATTTATTTCAATTTTTATTTAAAATCTAGACCAAAAAGTAAAGACAATTCCATAATGGGTGCCTTAGGTATAACAGTACAAAGTACTTGTCGCTTTTTAACCTCAGTTATTATAGCAAAAAGATTATCTGAACTGGCTTCATACATGTCATATTATTAGATATTTCATTTTGCACTCATCACTTTTGTGAAACGTTTTGGAATCGAATAAAAAATCTTAAGAGTGTTAAAATTCTATCTCCCTCTGACTATTTGTTGGGATATAACGTGCCTGTGTTTGCAGTTCAAGTATAATTTTATGTCTCTTTTCGAAATATTATTAAGGTCTGGACATTTTGTATGTTAATCCCTACCACAATTGATTCATTATAATCCTTCACGGAATTAGCTCTGGGAACTTGATATATGTATATATCATTATCTGGAAAATTATGGCCAAAAATCTCAAATTTGTTTTGGAGAATAATTATTACTTGTAACAACTGTAAAAGTTCCAGCACCGTCATATGTAATGAAGCCCCCAGATCAACAAACTGGTGTGTCCCACACAAAGACTAAACATCAGCAAGAATGTGTTCATTCTTCAACAGGTCATCTCCAGCAATTTTTTTTATCTCCTTGCATTTAATACTATAAATGACTCGTTTCTAATAATATTCAACAGTTTTGTGGCTGCTCAGTTTACCATATGCCAATCCATTTGGACATTTGCAGCACAATGTTCAATGTCTGTTTAAACACACTTTTTACAACCCACTACATACAACTTTCTCTGAAAAATACGCGAAGACAAGGGTTATTCCCTTAATTCATTTCATTAGTTTAGGAGTTATTTGTTTGATATATTACTATATATAGTTCTGATAAGTGTCTTTTAATACAACTATGGGAAGTGGTATACATATATTATATTCACCTAGTTCGTCCATTTGGGCTTAAATATTTTTTTCCACACTTTTCCGTACGACTTCCAAGTTTCCTATTTGATCAGCATATTGATATGTTTAAGGTATCCACGCCTTTTTGAACTGATAAACACCTTCTTCAATATTTTCCTTTTATATATGATTAAAATACTTCTTAGTACGACACCACGTCTAATCAATTTTGTTTAGTCTACACTGTTGGTCTTTTTTAAAGCTTTGGAAAATATAGTTGCAAATGTGTATAAGACTGTATACACAAATCACACAGAACTGTAATGCATATTTCATGTCAAAAACGGGATGCGCAATTAAAAGTCGTAAAACCTTCACGTTAATTTAAACCATCATAAAATGATTTTACTACAAAATTTTAGCAATGCAAGGTTCAAGAGAATATGAAGTAAATGTGTTCTTTCATGCATGTAATCTGTTATTTAAGAATTATCATTTTTTGTGATAGTTGAATGTTCTTATCTATTTGACAAATATTGAGTATTATCTAAAACTATATAAAATATCAGACAATGAAGTCATGATTGTTATTTTACAGTTGGAAGATACAAAGAACCTTGTTCGGCAGCAGTAACTAGTTGTTACTCTCCTCTTATATGTGCCTCTGGTTTATGTGACTGTGCAACAAATCATTACTACAAGGCAGATGACAATACCTGCAATGCATGTAGGTGTTTATAAGTATAGATGAAAAAAAAATAATGATCCCATTAAATTTTGAGCATATAAGGGAAATCTATCGAACATTCTCATTTCAAGTTTAAATCCTAAATCAAACAAACTTTTGTAAATTAAAATTTATCAGTACTGTTATCTGGCAAATTTAAATCTTTTAATGTCAAAAATATTTTTAATGATCAATTGATAAAAGTTGATACATTTTGAGATAAATGATAAAAAATATCATTTTCATTTCTGCTTCTTTGTAGAAACAAGACTATTGTTGATCGAATTATTTTGATTTATTAAGGCTTTAAATGTACATGATTAAGTGTAGTATTTTATGATAGAACTATAGTAGGAATTATATTGCAATAACCTAGTTCGTCAAATGTAGACTTCAAATCTTTTTGCCACACTATTTTGTACGACAATTGAGCTTCCATTTTTAGTCAACATTCCATTTATATAATGATATATTACAAATAAATATTGAGAACTTTATCACAGCCTGCACAAAACATGGGGAACTATCATGCATGCATTTAAATAAACATACTTAATTAGAGTGCATTAGAACCAAATTTCATTAAAACTGTCATTCTAATGATTTTCTTCAAAAGTATCAATCAAGACAAGGTTCAAATAAATACTAAGTTTCTGAGAGTTGTTCTTTTATCCATTTTGTAAGTGTGACATTCACTTTGGGAAATACTGAAGAAAAGCTATGTTATCATATTGACTGAGTTTGTAAACTAGTCAAAACTTAATACAATACTCAACATCAAACTTTTATATCATGACTTTTTTCTTACAGTTGGGAGATACAAAGAACCTTGTTCGGCAGCAGTAAGCAGCTGTTACCTTCCCCTGACTTGTGAAACTGGTTTATGTGATTGTGAACTACATCATTACTATAAGTCAGAGAGTAATACCTGCAACATATGTAAGTGTTCATTATTACCTTCAAGAAAAAATTGAGGCCGATACAAAGATATAAAATCAAGCGAAAATTCGACTGTATTTAAAAATTTATAAGGTATTTCTGTAAAAAAAAAATACATAGACGGATCTGTTTTTTTAACCTGTCAGGGTAATTACTAAATGTCTGTAAGTTGTTATTCAGATATATAAACTGTATCACTGTATACACTTGTCACTGGCAACTATGATGCATATTGTGTAAAAAAAATGGAATATGCAATAACAATTTATTACCAAGTACATCGTCAGTTTTTTAATTTTTTAGAAAAGCAAGTTTCATATAATTTTTTATTTATTTATGTGTAGTATATAATTATTTAAGAATTAACAATTTTGGTTAAAGTGAATATTTCCTAATATGTTAATAAAAAAGATTGTAGATTATCCAAAACTGAATGCAACATTTTTTTCAGATGGAAGATACAAAGAAACGTGTTCGACAGCAGTAAGCAGTTGTTACTCTCCCCTTATTTGTGCCTCTGGTTTATGTGAATGTGAAACCAATCATTACTACAAGGCAGATCATAATACCTGCAATACATGTAGGTGTTAATTATTACTGTTGAAATAGTGAAATATGACAAAATTCTTTATTTATGAAATATAGTGAAGCTTTCAAAAATATGTCAATTCTATTGAAATAATATAGAACGGTTGTAGAAAATATTGCATCTCACAATAGAAAATAGTTGTATATGTATATATATTCCTCGATATCACAAAAAGATAAGAAATTAAGGAGAACCCTATCTTTCTTCTGTCTATTGATGTTCAGTCATTGTGTCGGATGTTAGATACCATCGAGTCCGAACAATTTTTACCGGTGTGGTTTAAACACAGTTATCTTGTCAACATTAAATAAATATTTGTTGATACATTGATAACACTCGATATCGATTAAACTTAATTGTAATTGAACGATATTATAACACGTATAGTCTTCCTTTCATTTAAGAAGCATTCGTTTTTAAATTGACCAAGATGTTAATTGTCAAAAAATAATTACAACATCTTACTGTTAACTCGTGATTGCTTTTTTTTTACAGTTGGAAGATACAACGAACCATGTTCGGCAGCAGTAAGCAGTTGTTACTCTCCCCTTTTTTGTGTATCAGGTTTATGTGGGTGTGAAACAAATCACTACTACAATACAGACAATAATACCTGTAACAAATGTAGGTGTTTATTAATTAAATTGATATTAACACAGGTATTATCAATGTTATTTCAACTGATCGGGCGGAGCTTACGTTTTAATTTGCATAAGGACAGTCGATTTGAAGATGTGTGTGATAAGGATGATTGTCGTTATAATTATTACTGATTTCGAATCACTTATCAGTGTCATCAAACGAATTTACTAAACAATGACTAGACACTTCATTGATGAGTTTATCTTTAAAACACTTATCTATGGATGGACTGGTTTATTTTGAGCGAATCGGTTAAACTCCGCCAAGTCAAGTGAAATAAATCGAGTAATAGATGTTTATTATAAAACTTAGATTTAAACATATTTTCGCAAGCTATTGCTGTTATGACGTATGAATATCGCTCATGTATAAATCTTTATTAAACGTCTTCAAATTAAAGCATTATCAGAAGTCCTATCATTTATCATTTAGTGTTTAGATGTAAAACATGTTAAATTCTACAGCAAAATTTTCATAATAAAGTAAATTTGAAATATAACACTATTGTTGTCTTGTAAAAATCGACAAAAAAGTACAATTGGTATACTTTAATCAAGACAAGTTATTACTTGATAGATTGTGTGCTAAGCGACAGATAAATGCCATTATCGATCCGGTTTTTTTTAGAAACAGCGTTTGTAAACTTAAGTTTATTCAACTATGACTTTATATTAAAATCATAATGTATCATTACGTTTATTTAATGTATAATAATACTTCTCTTGAAATGCGTCTATATTACATTCACGTAGGTCGTCCGTATTTTTTTCCTATTCAGGCCAAGATAAGTTATCTGTAAATCTATAAAGCTTCCTGTTCGATCAACAGATAAATATTCCGGTACTGGTAAAGCCCTAATTCCTATTTATCAGAATGAATTGGAATATGATAAGTACCACAACTCGTGCATCTTCATTTTTTGTTCACCTGGCCCAAACAGTTATTTCATGATTTCTTTTTCTTACAGTTGGAAGATACAAAGAGCCTTGTTCAACATCAGTAAGCAGTTGTAATTCTCCCCTCAGTTGTAATTCTGGTTTATGTGAATGTGAAACAACGCAGTACTACGACGCTGATTATAATACCTGTAATCCACGTAGGTGTTTATTATTCTAATTTAAAGAATGAACCATGACACAATTAATTTTTTGTTTAGAGAAGTGAATTTTAAACAAAATCTCCATTCTTTTCAAGATTATTACACTTCTGTTAAAAAATACTATTTAAAGGGAATAGTTTTATTTACTACTCAAGCTGTATTTCATATTTTATATTCTACTTTAAATACAATTGAGAATGAAAAATTTGGAATGTGTAAAAGAGCAAAAATGTAAAAACAGCTTAACTGAAATATACTTCAATAGTTTAGATTTGAATTTCTTGTAGCATAACCGTGTTCTGTTGATATTTAATTGATGCCCATATTGTAACCTCTATTTTCTGTCCCCAAACTTAAATTTTCAGACCTTATAGAACTTTTTGAAAAGGTATAAAATATTACAGCAAAAAAAAAAAGAAAATAATATAATTTATTGAAAATCATTACTGTTATTTGTCAAAATTGGAGCAACCAAGAATGTGTTGATCAATTGATAATACTCTCTTGCTTCTGAACAACAAAATATTTCACTACTGGCACATAGCTTGGATATCATTTATGTTTTATTGTAGTAAAACTGCTTTAGATCTAATTACATACAAGTCCGGCAGGAAATGCTTTTTTCTACAAGATATTAAGTGACAGAAGGCTTAAAACAATATTAAGATAATCATGGTTCATCAATTCATTTTGAAAGAGTGATTGAATTACATATTATCAATTTGTGTAATGGCGAAAGCCATCTAATCTTACTTCTAACGATTGTTAATTGGCCAAACATTAATGTCATATCACACAATTCCATCATACTTGCTTTCTCTTTCAGTTGGAAGATACAAAGAGCATTGTTCGACAGCAGTTATCAGTTGCTACTCTCCATTTGTTTGTGCTTCTGGTTTGTGTGAATGTGATACAACGCATTACTACAACGCAGATTCTAATACCTGTAACACACGTAGGTGTTTGTTATTATCTAACAATATTCCTGTTTAAAAAATATCAAATTACTGATGGTGTTTTTTTTGTAAATGTGAATTATTGCGAGTCTATCAGTTATGGCACTGGTGGAGGTTTTCTGATCTAATTGTCAAAGAATTAAACTTTTATAAAACTGAACATGATAAATGCAATATTTAACAACTAAATCATGATTGTTTTGTTTTTTTACAGTTGGAAGATACAAAGATTCTTGTTCGACAGCAGTTAACAGTTGTAACTCTCCCCTTATTTGCAATTCTGGTGTATGTGAATGTGAAACTAATCTTTACTACAACGCAGAGTATAATACCTGCAACACACGTAAGTGTTTGTTTTAAAGTTGAAAGAATAGATTCATTGTTTAGCCGAAAAAATCATGTAGTGACATTTCTCCATTCCTGTTGGAGTAATGTTCATTCTGTTAAAATAAATCTCTAGAAGGTGTTATCAATTAAGGACAAGGAGTTTTATCAATTAAATCGGAAAGTGAATTAATACGTGTGTGTTGTTGTTCATGTGTTATTGTTTGGCTTACAACGAATCTAAAATTTTGGGTTTGTGATTTTTTTTGGGATTCTCATTATTTGTTATGGTGAAAGTTTTGTATTCTTATTAAAAACATTTAAAACATTATGTAAATTTTCGAAAGCTAAATGCATTATCTCACACATAATTCACGATTGCTTTGTTCTTTTTAGTTGGAAGATACAATGAAACTTGTTCGACATCAGTAAACAGTTGTTACTCCCCTTATATGTGTGTGTCTGGTTTATGTGAATGTGCAACAACGCATTACTACAACGAAGACTTTAGTACCTGCAAACCACGTAGGTGTTTATTATTAAAATTGATAGAATGATGCATGACACAATTCCTTAATTATCTGAAAAGACATTTCTAGCGAAAATTCAATATTTATTTCAGAAATATGCTAATTCTCTGAAAAAATGCAGGTGGTACAATTTTAACAACTTGTCTTGATATATAATCGAAGCCTGTTTGGTTTTATTCTAAACAACTAGTCTTGGTATATAATCGAAGCCTGTTTGGTTTTAATTGCAATACTCGTAGAAGACCCTATATCAATACTGAACGAATAACAATGAGATGAAGAACAACGATCAAGAGTTTTTCTAAACTGTGTCGAAGTCCTTTCTTTAATCACAAAGTTATCAATTAAAATTAAAATTAATCTAGAGTTATCTGTTGTTTACTGAAAATTACAAATACCAAAATCAAAATGATACAGAATTTCTGTATATTATACTCATTTGTGTAGAGGTTCCATCCTTTGTTTTTCATTTATAACTTTTACAACAAATACAAAAACAATCCTTTGAATAACATATACATTTTATTACACCAACTTGTATTTACATTTTCATGACTAGAATATACATTTTTACTTAGTGGCATTACTTTGGCTACATAGTACTCTATAATATGTTGTTGAGGCGCCAGCTGGTGACTACCGATTACCTATACACAATGGCTATCAGCTCACCTATGTTGACATAGTGTCATAAAACCCCTGGTAGTTAAACACGGTTACACCACCACCTACCATTTGGAGTGACCGGGGGAAAACGCTCGTATTACCAATGGTCCAGTTATTAGTGCCCCACCTGTTGGCAGGTGTAGGTTTCCCCTCTATAAGATGAGGTGGAGGAGGTCCCAAAGTTACCCATCTGTAGAACCCACCGTTACCACCAACCACATTTTCCAAACCTGCAAATTGTAAAACTAGTCAGGCCCAGAACAAGGGCCGAGTGAAATAACCCCCCTATCACTACCAGTCTCCCTGGACCTCCCCCTTTCAAAATTGACTCTGCGCTTAAGGATAGTAGAAGATAATTAATTTCTTTAAAATGTCTTGTTTTCTTTCCAATTGTTAAAATTGTTCATTACTTAAAACTAGAATTAATTCTGGATGCTTAAATCACAATAGTCCATATGTTAATAATGTGCTTAATGACGGAAATGTTCAAATCATAGAAACGCAAGTTTATTCCAAATTATCCTGTATAGGTTCAATACTATGAAGGTCCTGCTTGTATACTGGTAACCATAATATTGCAATCAATTACAGCAAACAAGTGCCTGAAAATATAAAACAAAAACAGCAGCAACTATTCTCATAGGGAGGGTGGGCGGGTTTGGATAGTTTAACTAATTTGCGTAACACCTGCTTTCTTGTCGACAGCAAATTAACAAGTGCGCGTTACGGGAATTCCAAAATTCTATTCAAGCTGATACGGGAATTCCAAAATTCTGATTCATGCTGCGAGCGCTGTATAAGACCATGCCAAATATGGCATTGAGCTACAGGCTGCAACACCCATGCACCCACACAAATATTTCATTGAATTAAACCAGATTATTGAAAATATAAATTTTTTTTAATCTCAATTATTCAAATGTTATATTTGATATAGTAATGTATCTAAATTATTTGTCATGTTAAATTACTGTTCATAAACAGCTTTACCAGAAAACACTTAACTCGCAACAATATTTTAAATTTAATATCTTGCAATATAGTGATTGACTTATATGTTTTCATTGCCACTGCTATTTCGTAGCTGTCATTTTTTAATGGTTGAGGAAGCCGGTATGAAAACTGACAATTTTTAGTCTATTAAAAATGAAATATATTTTTACTTTTACATCTTGTTAACATTGAACATATATTTGTTGATACACTAATTTTCTGTATGACTTTTATGTTATTTCTTTCGCCTATATACAACTGCTTCGTAACCCCATCATTTCCGTAACACGACTTATATACTTGAGCAGGCATTATCAGTGACTTCAAAATGATTAAGGTAAAGTTACCAGCAAGCATTACATTGCGAGTTAACGTTATCAAAAAGTAAAATCACAAAAATAGTGAACTCAGAGGAAAATCTAATCGGAAAGTCCATAATCACATGGCAAAATCAAATGACAAAACACATCAAAAACGAATGGATAAGAACTATGATATTCCTGACTTGGTACGGGCATTTTCAAATGTAGAAAATGATGGATTAATAGCGCTAAACCTCTCACTTTGATGACAGTCTCATCAAATTCCGTTATATTTACAATGATGCGTGAACTAAACAGACATAATAAATAAAAAAGTCAAAATATGGGTACAGCAGTCATAAAATCTATCTTAATAAATAGTTAAATGTCATCAGATGGTGACAAAATAAAGAAGAACTGCAGTTGAATTCAAGATGTTATTTGTATAAATACCAACCGCTTGATAACTAGAAGAGTTTGATTTGCTCGATCTATTCGCTCGTCGAAGTTAAAATGTGAATTTGCAAGCTCTAAATCAAATTTTGTTTTATTTTGTTAATTTTTATTGAGAGAACTGATAGAGTAATGTTAAGATTTTGACGCTGGTTCAATTTTGTTAATCTAATCGAACAAAATATTGAATTATAGAAAAGTAAAAAATAGACATCAAAGTATAATACTTGATTACTTTCCTTACAGTTGGAACCCACAATGACCTTTGTTCGACATCAGTTAGAAGTTGTATCACTCCTCTCATCTGTAATGCTGGTATATGTGATTGTGAAACAACCAAATACTACAACGAAAATGATAATACCTGTAATATACGTAAGTGTCTATTATCAAGTATGAAACTGTTCATTATTTAGCAAAATTCTAGATTCTTTTTTGCTTTATTTAGATATAGATAGTTGCTCATTTTATGATTTTAATTGAATTTCGAAATTAAGCATTTTCAAAAGTTCTATCGTTTTATGTCCAAAGGGAATGAAATATTTTGTGAAACTTAAAGTTAGAAAGCTAACAGTCCTGTAACCAGATCAGTAATTCTAAAAAAGTCTCAGAAATTAATTATACCACCGAAACACTCTTTTGAATTTATTATCTTTCCGATTAAGGCATTGGATCTATTAACATACGATAGGTAGAAATCTCATTTAGCAATTCACAATCAGGAAAAGTATATTAGTAAATTTTAACACCTTGTCATTTTATTTAAATTTAAATTTTTTGCAGACGATGATTGTAAAATGACATCTCAAGGTATGGAATATCGAGGAGCTGTCAATATAACTATCAACAATAGGACCTGTCAGAGGTGGGATTCAAATGATCCTCATGTGCATTATAGGTTCAATCCACCACCTGGATATGCGCACAACTATTGTCGTAATCCAGACTTTGAAGATGCCCAACCTTCACCCTGGTGTTATACCATGGACCCTAGTATGCGGTTGGAGATGTGTGATATTCCCTTTTGTAGTAAGTATTGATTAATGCCAACAACAGTTTATCGACGTAAACATCTAAGAAATCCCCCTGGTAATAAATGAAATACCGTATAAAGAAAAAAACGTGCATAAAATGAAAAAAAGAAGCGATACTTGTTGTATTAACCCGTTGCAAGTATCATTTGTAAGTCAAATCTTCAGCTGCGAAAAATTTCACAATCAGTAATAGGAAAAAATACAGATCAGACGACTTTTCTGCCAAAAAGAGATTTAACAACTATAAATATATCATGAGTGAGATGAGATTTACTATCATCATATCGGTAAGTTGATTGAAGGGGACTGTTTGACTTATGAAGTGTGGAATTAGTCGATCCTCAATTTCTTTTTATGATTAGTGTTTGTGTTAGATGTATGATCATGCACGAGCGTAACACATCACTTGCCTTCTGAGGATGGTATACGATTGGGCAGAAAGTTTATTACTTCAGAGAATGAAATTTGAAATGAGTAATAAGTTCTTGTTTTCAATATATATCGAGTAAGCATTGAATGGGTTTAATGTTTAAAAAAAGGAGGTAGTCTCTATGTATTATTCTAAGTCTGCACAAGTAAAATGATTTTTAGGGAGACCAAAAGTAATTAAAAACATGCGTTTTCATCTGATGCTTTGATTTATAAAAGCAGGCACATAATCTTTAGATTTATCATATAGGTATAAAAAGAAGATTGCCAATAATGAAAGTGGACAACCTTTGTGTTAAAAGAATCGACCATTCATTATCTGTTGAATCAAAATCTCTTATATTACATTTTTGTATGTCTATGGTTCTTTTTATTTCTTTTTAAAACTAAATATAGTTTTTTTCACATATAGTTATTTCACTCAATTTTAGATTGAAAATCCTTCACATATGTTTAGACTATTGGCTATTCAGAAAAGATTCTATACATTTAAGTACTTTCAAAAGTGTTATTCTCTATAGTTTCGTCACGCAATGCTTGTTTTTAAATTACAAGATAAAAGTCTTTACTAAATCATTAATACATTTTCTATCTCCCAGTCAACACCCTTGATTTTTTTATTAGTATCATATTTTTAAGCAGTGAGCACTCATAATAGATCATATAGATATATAATAGATATAGGAAGATGTGGTGTGAGTGCCAATGAGACAACTATCCATCCAAATAACAATTTAAAAAAGTAAACCATTATAGGTCAATGTACGGCCTTTAACACGGAGCCTTGGCTCACACCCAACAACAAGCTATAAAGGGCCCAAAAATTACTAGTATAAAAACCATTCAAACGGGAAAACCAATGGTCTAATCTTTATAAAAAACGAGAAACACGTATAAATGTCGTTTACTTAATGAATGGCTATTATTTATTTTGAAATTATTGAACCATAAAATTAATTTTTGACTCTTCACATTGAATAATCCGCGAAGCGGATTATGTAAAATGTGAAGAGTCAAAAATTAATTTTATGGTTCAATAATTTCAAAATAAATTATTGCCATTCATTTTAAATAAATTTCTATCAAAAATAAAGCTCGAAGAACACTTTATATTATTTATATTAACAATAACAACGTACACACATGTTGGCGTATGAATACACAACGTCAGAGTGGACGTGTCGCCATAAAAATTGACAACATTGAAAATAAAACTAATAATTTTTACCAATCAGAAGACAGTGAATACACCAAATTTATTTATATTAACAAACGACAACTACTGTACATCAGATTCCTGACTTAGGACAGGTGCAAACATTTGCAGCGGGATTAAACATTTTAATGGTACCAAACCTTCTCCTTTTTTCTGAAACAATAGCATAACATTACAACATAGAAAAACACACGATAAAATGTCAATTGGCAGGCTTAACTCAATTAAAAAACGTAAATTAATATACTATGAACGAATAAATTTGATGTGCGATATCTGAATGTAAATGCACAGTTAATAAAATGTTAGGGACACACATATAAATATAGTACACGTAAGATAACAAAACGAACTGTGTTACACTTTTTTTGTTATGTTTGATGACATTATTTGTTATCATGATATTTAGGAAGTATATTTTCTACACAAATGTACTCCTCTATTTGTGAACAATTTCGTCAAAACAGTTTGAATAATTCCAAAGGGATATTAAATTGTAAGTGTATCGAATCATGAAAAAAGCATTTAACTATTGGAAAAAATATATATTTCTAATGGTACAACAGATTTATTGGATATACATAATACGAATTATAGTCATTTCGTACCATAACCATTTCGTACCTCCCATTTTGTACCCTGGAAAAAAACATTTCGTACCCTGACCATTTCGTACTTTGACCATTTCGTACCTCATGGAATATTAATATGTAATACCATTTCGTACCTCATGAAAGATTAATATGTTTTTTTGTCATTTCGTACCCCAATGAGGATTGATATGTATGCCATTTCGTACCTCATTGAAGATTTATATGTAATACCATTTCGAAATGGCAGAGGTACGAAATGGTCAGGGTACGAAATGACTTGCTTCCAATAGTACAAGGAGGTAGTTTTTTGTAGTACAATATGGTTAAAAGGGGATATGCAGGGCTAATTAATACAAGCTAACCTCATGTTTCTATGATGAATTTATTTAAGGCTGTCAAATATTGTTTTTTCCATAAGATTTTTCAAAGGCGAATTTGAAGGTCTTAGGTTATATACTAGACCAGACATCTTGAAACATAATATTACCAATCTAAAAGGTAATACGTTAAAAATACATCAAAAACTAGCTTAATGGTTGAGTAATAGAATCTACATATTACCTCTATTCGGATGATTATAATAAGCAATAATCTGACTTTTAGTTTTTTTCCCTCAAGAATACCCTTTATCAATAATATACCTGAGCCTCTCCACCTTCCCATTGTAAGAAACATAATGATATTAAAATTAAACGTCAAGGATGTACAAGTTACTCAATCTAGATACGGTAGGGTTTTTATGACAGAAAGAGAAATGAAAAAAAAGAAGCTACTGTACTGTAATCCAACTTTATTTCGTGTGCGATTTATTTTTCGGATCTTTCGTTAGTAAAAGAAGAATAGAATAAGAAACAACTGAAATATAAATAGTAACACATGAAAGAAGTAAAAAAAAAATCGCAAACATGCGATTTTGTTTATTTCTAAGGTACGATTGTACAACTATGTCCCGAGGGATTACATAGATGCAGTAATGGGCAGTGTGTGGCTGACATTAACGATTGCTTATTGGAAATCCCAGAGGCACAGATTACCACAGCTGTTTCGAGACCTCAAGAGCAATCAACAGGTAAAATATTATCAAAAAAAATTACTAAAACGTACTATTATGAGGAGAAAAAAAAGTTCTGATTTTTTTTCTTATTGTAAACCTATCTTAAATTCACATCTCTAGTACTCTAGTTATTTACAAGTTCAATTTATTGTTCTAAGAGTTAGAGCCATTTGTGTCAAAATACATTTCACATCAAGATTATTTCAGTGTAAAGGCAGCAATTACAATGTTATTAAAGTTTTATTTTGTACCTGAATGGTTTTATTAATATTGCGTATTACCTTATAAGTTGGATTCGTTTTCCTCAATCTTTTCTTTTCTGTGAGTGCTTTTTTCTTTCGTTTGTCTTTCTCTTTTTAACCAATTTTTACTTTCAAATATTCGCAAGCTCGTTCAATATACAATTCTACTAGGGACAATATTCCCCAATATTCATGCAATAACCCTTTTATTATATAGCAATATAATATTTGAAAGTAAAAATTGGTTTAAACTAAGATTTTGTCGTTGATGACGTCAAGATTTTGAAGATTTATTGCACTAGTGCAATATTAGAATTTATTGCTCGCTAACTTTTGGTTACTTTCTGTGGGAAATATTATATTGCTATGCAATAATATCATTTTAAGTGTTTCTGTGATGACCAAATGTATTCATTTGCCAAAATTGGTGATATACTCATTTGAGATTTTATTTTTCAGAAGACTCTTTCCACTTTTTGAAATTTGTTATTGGTGGCCTTGTGTTTCTACTGCTGTTTATATTTGCTGTGTGTTTATTCATTGTCTTTTTTCCAAGGTAACAGTTTGGTCATGTATTTAACCAATTAAATCTTATGCGATTATTTACGAAATATTTTCACACTGAATTAGTTTGCAAACAGCTGTTTTTGTTTAATTGTCATTTACATATCACTTATTATATTAAGCAATTGGAGTAATGAAATAGTTTTAGCATGAGTTCATTATTTGATTTGTTAATGACAATTTCTTTAAAATGTTGATGCTTCAAAAAAGTTTACAATCCTAACCAAGGATCACAATCAACATTTTAAAATACCACAATCCCTGCCACGTTTAAAATAGGTGGTATCAAATACTGGTATAACCCATGTTTAATCTTTTTGAAGCAAAATCTTTATCTAAATTTACTACGTTCAAGCACACGTACACTTATATAAGAACTGCAACACTCTGAAAGAGAACAAGAACAGTTTTTTGAATCATATATCAATAATGGTGAAAAGGTGATCAAACAAAGAAGAATAAAAGTGAAATAACACTGGTCATGAAATCAGAGCTATGTATTAATGTTAAAAATTTCAAAAATTGTACAGATTTTCCGTTATTCTCACAGGAATTGACAGTTAAATAGCCGAAAATTTGATAGATATGAATTTTAAAGATGCAGCAATTCATTTAGTTTGCCTTGAATCTTCTGTATACTATTCTATTTATTAATTTCAGAAGAAAAAGACGAATACAAGTTAGACCTCAGTCTGACCATAATAGAATGGTTGGAAACACTACAAATGAACCATGCTGACAGGTTTTTGTTTTGTGTCTGCAAAGTAGAAAACTTTTATATACTGCTTATTATACTCTTGAATTTGTAACTATATAATGTGTTGGACTCTAGCTGCTATATGGTTTTAAACATTTGAACTGACTGCCAGTTTATTTGTATTTTTGGTTGGTCCTAACTGCTTCCATTTATTTTGCTGTTTTTTTTTCTCACTTATTGTTTTAACCTGGATACCTGGTAAATCAATCGTTTTCGTTAACTTTATTTTAAATGTAACTACTTTATTCGCACTGGAAGTCGGCTTACGGTATTCATGGTATTGTGTCAGGAACCTGACTATCTTTTGCTGAGGCCAATATATTATGTAAGAGACCCTACTTATAAATACGTTGTTGTTCAACAAAATTATTTCCTCATCGGAGACTTTTCAGCAATAATCAAAATTGTATAAAAACATCAATTATAGTTAGCTTCTTGTAATATGCAGTTAACTTTGTGAAATTATCATGAGGAGATTGTTTAATACGCATCAACCCCCTTTTTTTACTATCATAACTATTTGATATTGAAAAAAATATACAGTACTACCTAAATACTTAAACTTAAAAGTCAATCAATTTTTATTCAATTTTTTTTTAATCTTATCTGCAGCTGACATAAGTACAACAACTCTCATGCCAGATGATAGACACATCAGAATTTCAGTTTTGATTTTGTTTATCTGTCCTCAATGAGGTGGAATTTACTTTCATAAATTGAATTACTGATAAGTTTATTTCACTGAAAAATATCTCTTTCATTATTTGTTCATCTAGGTTCCAAAAGATAAAATATGACATACAACATTTTGTACAATTTCTTGAAACTTCTTCCCGTTGTATTACCTCGTTCGAATAGAGTATTGTCATTAACTAATACACTTTGAAGTGAGCTTTACATGCATATTGTTAACAAATGAAAGACAATTTTCACTGCTCTGATGCGTTAGCAGGTTTTTATTTCATAAGATGGTTTGATTTTAAGCACGCACTGTAGATTTTGAAATTATCAATAGTTCCGTAACTACCAACCACATGTCTTTACGGCATGAATTTTTATGCCCCAACTACGATAGTAGAGGGGCATTATGTTTTCTGGTCTGTGCGTCCGTTCGTTCGTCCGTCCGTTCGTTCGTCCGTCTGTCCCGCTTCAGGTTAAAGTTTTTGGTCAAGGTAGTTTTTGATGAAGTTGAAGTCCAATCGACTTCAAACTTAGTATACATGTTCCCTATGATATGATCTTTTTAATTTTAATGCCAAATTAGAGGGTTTACCCCAATTTCACGGTCCACTGAACATAGAAAATGTTAGTGCGAGTGGGGAATTCTTATAATTTTATTTTCATATATTAAAAATGCTACTAATAAATGGACTGACTTGTTTTGAATTCACGTTCCGGAACAGATATCTATCAAACAGTCTATGATCAATGTTTAAATCAATACTTGATTCTGTTTCCGTTTTATCCATCCTTAGATATTGAAATATTCGGCTTTGAGCGTTCCTAATAAAGCACAGAAAAACGCGTTGAATTTATAACCTGTGTCCTTGTTTTCCAACTAAAATTGAGATGTAAGATCTTTTTACTAAAACATTAAAACCATTTAGATTAAGATTTAAAGTCATGGTATAATTTTTATTTCTGGTTCTCAACATTTAATTATGTATATTTACAGTCATTAATATGTGATTATAGACTTTCAAATATCAAAAATCAGTTTTAGATATATTGTATTTATGTAGAACTATCATGCATAGTATTTTTTTCTATTGTTTTTAAATATAATTGTGTATATTGTAGTATTCAGCATGCGTGTAATGAATGTAAATTTTGATTACTATTTGAATAAAATTGAAAATAAAAGATATAAGTATTGTATAATTATGAAATTTAGTGAGTCACAAAATCAACATTATTTAATTAGAGATCAACTGAATGATAATAATCTGTTGTTGGTGTAGAAAAGTTCAGACTTTTGGATCGAGTATGGTTCATACATGTAAACAGGTTTAGAAAATTCGAACACGCCCATACAAATACTTCAGCAGGCAGAGATGAGTGTTTAGAATAGCTGTGTGAGTATGGTGAACTGATTATACAATATTTAATTCGTAAAAGAAATACAAGTTGTAGTTAAATGTACATTGATGTAGATTATTCAGAAAGATTGCATATTTTAAAGTTGTTTCGATTTAAATTAGGGTTTCGACAGACTAACATAGTTCGTTGAAGTCTTATGTTAAGCAGCTTTAGTCGGAGCTTTTCTGCAACAGAACAGTCAGTAATTGAGGTTAAACCAATATCCATATTTGAACACGATTTATTTGGAAAGACAAGTAAACCCTCACTAGACCAATATTTCACTTATGTAGAGTTGTGCAGGGCTGTTGGTAATTCCTTGAACCCATTCCATTTAAAAACCATACAAAGAGAAAGGGATTATGGAGATTAAAGTTTCCGTAAACAAAATATTACAAATATATGCTGCAAAACACATGGTGAAGGGAAATTGATAAAATCTTATCATTGTTTGAGTCGGAATAACAAAAAAATAACCCTGCTCTACGTACGACGGTAAAAAAGGGTCAGCCCAGTGTTGAGGATGTTGATTATGTCGTTAATAAGCTATCGTAATTGGTTTAGACTTGATGGGCGTTTGACTTATTGTCTAACCGGCAATCACATTGCCATATACGATCCAATACACAATTCTCGACTAAAGCATTCAAACAATACCCAACAGATATCACGTACAACAAATGTCTGTGAAAAATACCAGAGGGACGTTCAAACTCATAGATCGAAACAAACTGACAACGCTATGGCTAAAAGTGGAAAAGATAAACAGACAAATAATAGTACAAGGACACAACATAGAATACTAAAAATTAACCAACACAAAAACAACAACTGGGGATGACTTCATGTGCTCCTGAAGGGTGAGAGATGCTTGAACCGTTGGCCAAATTAAACATTAAAACCGATTTTCATATTCAAAGAGCAGCCAATAAATATGACGAAATCTATTTTGATAAAGATTCAAAGTGAGATAAAAGCAAGTATGCACTCTACAGAATCCTAAGGACATGCCAATAAAGCAAAAATAAAAACAACACCAACACTATGCTGCTAATTTTCATAGTTTTTGTCTATAGCAGAAGCCTTTTGTACCCCATCTCATTAAATCAATGAAGAGCAAGCAACTAATGAGTGTTATGAGGAAGTTGAAAATGACAAAACAATAAAAATATAAATCTCTAGGAATTATATACAAGCCATATAACTCTTTGTGTTTTTAGTATTGTTTATTTATATCTTTGTTTACTTTAATTAGTGTCGTTATCGTTGGATTAATAAACGAAGGCACGTTTTTTTTAAATTCCAGTATATTTATCAGACTTTCACTTATATGGATTTCATCTACATTTTTGTGCTTATAACGTTATGGGGAGTATCATGAAGGAATCAATAAGGTCACCATCACAAATTTGTTAACAAAAGAAAATTATTTGGCACAAATCCCAAGAGACTATTTAATATGTCGGAATAGTGCACTGATTTGCTACTTAAACAATTGCATTAATAAACAGCTGCAGACATTATCGAATTACAGTATATAAGTATGCACCAGGAGTCAGTTTCACTAAACGACTTATGATTAAGGTTGATCGTAAGTATACTGAATTGTTCATGACTAACGACCAATCTAAGTCGTAAGTTATTTTTGTGAAATCCACTCTTGACAGGTTCTATGTTAAATGGATTGCATTTACAAGGGTTGTGCTCATAAAGAAATACAACTAATATATGGCTTGAATGCTCTCTATCCTAAATTGTAAACAGGCACAGCTAAGTTTAAAAAAAACCGTGACAATCTTTGCATTGCAAAGTAGTATGATGGCTTGTACTGGAACAATCAACATACTTTAATGTGCATATGCAAGGGAATTGGTTGCCGGAGTTTTGAATGTACCAAAAAACAGGTACTTTTGGTCTGAAAAAAAGCTAACTTTTATAAACCTCATGCACTTTTATTTTGATTCAACGTTAACACTAAAATAGTGTTCTACAATGATCACCAGCGGTTCATCATTTATTTGCTATCCAAATTACCTAAAAAAATCTGCATGTTTTCAAAGTTTCATTTTTTCATTGGAACTATTTTATATTAAATATGTACTACCTTCTGGCATCAGACCTGAGTTCGTGGTGGGAAAAATTCTACTTTATTGCCATGATTGAAGAGTATAATCGACACCAAAAATTAAAGTCATCTACACCTTTATGAACTGGTAAACGAAAAAATATGCCTGTGTCTTAAATCATTATAGACATGTTTTTCTTATATCATATTTGTCAGATGTGCTGCCTGATATTTAAATTGATTGCAAATTAACCGATTTTTATTATACTTCACGTTAAAATCCCATATTTTGATTGACTAATACGAGGATGTTAATTTACTCTATCACATGGTTAAGCGGGTGACAATTTTTTTGTATGTTACCCTCTCGGCTAGACCTATCAAAAATCAGTAACTTAAAGGACAATGAATTAAATTTACAGTTGTTGGGAAAACATGTTTCACTTGTTAATATTTTTTTTTAAAACCCAAAATCAATATGTGTTATGCTTATTGTTGATGTTTTATTTCATACTCAAACAAATTCGTTCACCATCGATTGGTTTCAACAGGTGATGTACATTTCATCATATTCATTGTGATGTATATTTCTCCGCCAGATATGAGGCCTTTTAAAAGGGGATTTCCACCAAAATTGAAATTAAATAAATAACAACAACACAATAACAACAATTGGAAATAAATTTGTTTTTTAAATAGCCAAGCATTTTCCCGTTTCGGGCCGAATTCTTATTTCGTTGATATGTCAAGTCAATGCATTATTATTGTCTATTTGCTTCCTTGTTGTTGATTTTTCTAATACCCGTAAGGTTGTTAAGTACGTGAATACATAGAAAATACTTTAAAATAAAATGCATCTGTAAAAGACAATAACAATAATAATGATAGAACATTCAGTATAATAGATTAAATAACACATAGCTGAGAGGGTAATAGAGCAGATTGGTAACCATCAAAAAAGCATTGTCAACCTTGGCTTCGCTGCGGTTGAATTTTTTCTCGGGATACCAGTCTGCTCTATCACCCTCTCAGCTATGTGTTATTTATATAGTGTCCTATTCCGTTTAGTAACATGATAGCTGAATTGCATAGCAGCTAATGCAACAATTTTAGAGGATTCTTATCCTATTGACGCACCAGGTCTTGCACCATTTTGAGTTCATTCCATTTCCTATAAAAAAAAAATTATCGCAGTTTGTGTATATTCTTAATCATGTTAATAGATTAACAAGTTTCAAACATCAGTTATACGCTTTTGTCTCTTCTATGAACACAAAAGTATGAACTAAGAATAACCGGACTTCTTTCCAACTTTTAATATACTTTTATTGGCTTAACAATTATGGTAACAAATAGTAGCTACTGACACTGACTGAATTCAAAAAAAGAAATATAAATTGAATTTGTTCTTGACCAAATTTTTAGATCAGTGATGCAGTTAAACTGTAATGTTTAAATGCGTGCATACTGTTCGATGCCATAACCGTAGATGTCATCTGCATATTGCGAAAGAAAAATACAACGCCTATAGTGAAAAATAATTAGTGATAGAAAGTTGAAAAAGCCTCTAATTTAGTTTTTTCCACGGAAAATAAGAAAGCTTTATACATGCAAAGCCAATTTTAAAAGACATTGTCATATATACAATATCATACGGTTGTTTGTAGTTCATTATGTGGTATATGGTTTTGCTTATTGTCGAAAACCGTAAGGTGTCCTATAGTTTTTTGTTTCTGTTATTCGATCTGTATTGAAAAGTGACCACCTTGGCAATCATACTACATCTTCTCATTGTTATGTTCCAACATAAAGGCGGAAGCATCTTGCTTATCAATACAGTTATGACTTTTATTAAAGTTAGCTAACTCACTGTAAAAAGCTTGATCTCATATATTTGAAGACATGCATAGCTTGTACAATAGCACTCATATATCTTTTTAATCAAAGGCAAACTTGAAAACACAATTATGCTAACCTTTCTGCAGTATATTGTAATTACATATTGAGCTTATTGTTACATGTTGATCATATGTGAATAAGTTTCTTTTAATTAGCATGATTAGATATTAAATAGATAGAATGTAGAATTTAAATCCATATACTTGTTATTTGATTCCGTGCTAAGTGCGTATGTTATTCTTAACGTAAAAGACAATATGTCGAAATTGTATTAAGTACAAAATAATGTAAGACTCTTTGTCAAATTACAACTTCCTTTCGGCCAGCAAAATATTTTCCATAAGGATTGAGATCATATAAGTGTGTTCTTTGTTTATTTGTAGGAAGTAAGTACACAGAGACATGCACCCCACAACTACTTTGTTTCAATAATATGTTATGTGTTTCTGGAAGATGCGATTGTGAAAATCCGGGAACGCAGTATCACGACCCATTGAATGACAGTTGTAAAGCAAGTAAGTATTTAATCAAAATACAAATCAAATCCTATAAGCAAATAAATATAAACGGATAAGGACGTCAGGAACACATTTTAAAAAGCCTGTCAGTTTCAAAAACAAATAAACTGTTGCATGGTATGTAATACATATCGAATCGGCTTAATGTGAAGTTAAAAGACATCGACAGAACATAATTTTGAGGTGGAAAACAGAATAGTATCTTAAGCTCTTTCAACGCAAAAGTGAAAAAAAGTCAATTAAAACAGTTTGTTGCACGGAAAACTTTAAAAACTGGCAATCAGAACAATACCAAGAAATACCAATACAAAAATATAACGCATTGTGAATGCTGCAAAAAAAAAGCTGATTTGCTTACCGATTTTTTTTGAAGACATATAACATTTCTTTTCAATAGCAGTTTTACTTTTGAATCTTTTCGGAATTCCCTTGAATGTGATTGTTAACCTCAATTTTAGGGCTAAAATATCGAAATCAACTTCATGTGAACAAAATAATTTTAAGTAATATTGGAAATTCAACACGTTCATTCAGACCGACGAATTCTGTTCTAGATGGAATATGCTTTAATAATCATGTAAACTGTTAATTGATAGGAAAAAAATACAATGAAACATGCTCAACACCATTGAGCTGTTACAACAATTTGGTTTGTGTTTCTGGGAGATGTGATTGTGAAAGTCCTGGTGAGCAGTATCACGACCCAATAGATAACAGTTGTAAAGCAAGTAAGCAATTTTATGGTGTTATGTTGCGAAAGTTTTTTTTTCGTCTTGTCTTTACTTTATAAATACGTATTATAGACCTTGATATTTTCATCAAAAATTGTTACTTCAAAGATTAATTTATTTGACTTATTGTGTGTATATAATAAAAAGGAACTATACATTGGTTTTTTTTTCTCGTTTCTAATAATGCTGTGTATGCAATCAGCAATGATTAAGATCACTTATCTTAAAAAAAAATACAAAAGTACAACCATGAGGAACAATTCACCATATCAAAACTAAGAAGGAGACACCGAAAGATATATTTTAAGACATAACACGATTTGGACAAATTGGTTATTAATCAGAAGTATTTCAAGTTGTCGATATCTAACGGAATCAACTGTCGAATCACTGTACTGTACCGAATTTTATTTCAAGTATACCTATTTAACAAATACACAAAATCAAGGGGGAAAAGGTACAACCAATAACGTATCGTTGTTTATATGAGATTAGTGGAAATACGCTAAAACCTGTTGATCTGAAGTCATGTATCAATTGTTCAGTACTCATCAGTAGAATGAAAACGTGACAATCACTTCCGGAAGGCACGACAATGTTAAATGCCTAGAACAGTCTTTTGATTGATTGAAGTATGTATTCACAAGTATATATAGCAAATCGACGATTTCGATTTTATCATTTGTCTTTTAGTTATCATTCTCGCTGGATTGGTGTCTCGTTGACTCATACCCCATATCTGATATATTATTCCTATGTGTGTTTACATTTATTAATGACAATGATGTATATTAGAAAGTAGTTATAAAAAAAAAGACGTGCGTATGCACAAAGATTAGATTTTTTTTTTTTTATCGTTTTCACGTTTTTAGATATTCATACATCGTTGGATTTGAAATAATTGGATTTAAGCTTCCCAGTTGAGGCTAAAACCAGAAAAGCGCTTCTGACGCGTAGAATTTATTTCTGATACAGAAAGAAAAGTAGTTTTTGAATTTTGCTTTGAACTATAAATAAGGGGATTCATATCTATAACCAATAACCGAACAACTGGAATAAATTTAATCTCATGTCCCGTACGCTGAAAAGTATGGCACATATGATCTTCGCACAATGCATTGTTTGTTATAGTAATGGTGTAATAATAAAAGTATATGTTTTATAGGAAACAATTACAAAGAAGCATGCATCTCTATACCTGGGGATTCAACATGTTACAACAATTTGATTTGTGGTTTTGGAGTTTGTGATTGTGAAGAGCAAGCAACAATGTATCATGACCCAAGTAATAATACTTGTACAACAAGTAGGTACATGAATGATTTTGATTGATGAAAATGATTACCATAAACATTCTATAAACTTATTTTCAAATCAAAAAACAAGATTGACGGAAATAATCCACAGATTTTTAATTCACGAACAAGACATGCAAGATTGACATAGATATTCCACAGATTTTAAATTCATGAACAAGATTGGCATACACTTTTCATTGATTTTAAATTTATGAACAAAATTGATGCATAATTTCTATCAACCTTCGAAAAACGAGAGTAAGAATTGTTTGCATGAGACTTTTCTGTTGGACAACATCACATGTAAGAAACTGTTGGACAGGTACATAATAAAGGATTTTTTTTACATTTTATTGTTCAGACAATTCAGTACATGTAGTTGCTGTTAACCAGTAAAGAATAATACCCTACCGAATAACA
Source organism: Mytilus edulis (assembly GCF_963676685.1). NCBI lineage: Eukaryota > Metazoa > Mollusca > Bivalvia > Mytilida > Mytilidae > Mytilus > Mytilus edulis. The sequence continues at coordinate 58,975,894 of NC_092353.1, read as the reverse complement.
TGAAAAATCAATGAACCTAACTGACTTGAATTCGAGGGAATGGTCTGAATAGTACTACAATACCCGCCGATTATTGATCTAAGATTGACAGAAAGACTGAACATGACTTAATGGTTTCTTGTTCAGTCTTTTTCAGATGATAATAACATCAAAATTACGTTGTTAGACTAAAATTTGTTTAACAGTGGCAGTCTAAGAAGTTTTATTCTGAAAAGTACTTAAAAACTAAAAATTGAGCTGATAATACCCTCGGTAATAAATAGCCGTCCAGCAAAATCTAAGTGTTGACAAACTAGTGATGCAGTAGATAAACTACACAATCATGTTATTAAACCACACGTCCACCAAGGCGATGTTAAGCAAATTACTTCAGTGACATGGCATTTTGGTCGTTCCTCATACAACTCACTATTAACTATTATCTACTAATATTGAAAAACAGTCGTCAATTGTGTATTAAAACTATGAACTTTAGAAAATAAAACAGTTCAAACCATTCATTATAGTTGGAAGATACCAAGACCCTTGCTCCATCGACGCTAGAAATACGAGTTGTTATCCTCCCTTGCTTTGTTCATTCAGTGTCTGCTATTGCAAACTGCCAGCAATGCAACGTTACAATGCAGATGATAATACTTGTAATGACGGTATGATTTTAAAACTTATTCTTTTTATGATTAATTATAAAAAATCTGTAAAATCTTGGATAATCTTTGTGTTTTTTAATAGTTTCTGAGAACTAGTTTCTGAGAACTAAAGCTTGTCAATGATAAAGCTATGAAAGACCAAGAGAGAACATTTCCTGCCAAAATTTCAATGGCTGATATCTTGAAAATAAGCGCAGTGACCTATATTTTTTTTGCTCATTGACAATTGGTTCCTTTATTAATTCCAAATCAATATACAATGATATATACTAGTGTTATGAAAAGCTTGGTAGTTTGAAACTGAGTAGCGAACTTCCTTTAACAGTTAAAAAAATATCTTTATTCAAAATTGCACATAATTTGAACAAATTCAAAAAAATGTGTTACATCTTACTTTTAATAAATCAATCTGTATGTGGTGGAAGATAATAGTGATTTGAAATTTTTGAATGATAGTAGAGTATTGTTTAGATATAATAACGATAAAAGGATGAGTCTTGAAAACAAGAAACATGTGAGGCTTTGCAGTACATTTTGTGCAATTAAGATATTTTTGAAACTGTTTAACTTTATAAAACAATTAATTTGAAAATCCATAGATACACCACACGAATAAACTACACAAATAATTATTTAACAGTTATATTATGAGCCGTAGACAAAAGTGAAGTCCCTATAATATCATCAATTGTTTGAATTGACTCAATTGACATAAACTGGTAGCTAAACGCAAACCAACGTACTTTTTTTATCATTTAAGCTCATTTCAAGGTTGAAGAGTTTGTTAACAATACTGAGGATTATGGAGATATTGTAGAAGCAACGATGGATTTAATGCATTACATGAACACAGAGACAAAAGAAAAAGTTCATGTAAGATGTGTCTATTCATTAATACCCAATGCAGTGAAAATAAGGTTTTTGATTAATCAATCCATCAGTAATTTTTGTTTATCAGATTGTAATCTTACGTTGATATATTGTCACCTTAAACATGTTAAATGAGAGTAAGATCCCTAACGAATATAATGTCATATTTCTGAAGATCAAGGTCAGAGTTATTAAAATAGGGTTGACATGTAGAGAGCAAATTTATTTTGGTGCTGAATCAAATTCCATATATATGGGATTGTTTACTTACTTTGATATATGATGCTATTTATTCATAGAAAGAATGTATTTAACACGTTTAATTTCGAAGTCAAAACCTCACACATCAAAGTCCCAATTACACAAAATAGACTAAAATCAGTGACATATGTTTTTGTTTGCTAAATGAAACTGTAAATGGGATTTGGTCCATACTGGATATATTGTAACATATACAAAGAGGAATATATTACAGTCACATATGATAAGCGGATTTCCAAATGACAGTTTATTACTTGTCGTTTGCTGACCAAACTTTTAAGTAGACAATACTTCATTCTTTGGTATATGAATTAATGCATAGTTTGTACATGAATTGCAATGCATTATTCTGATTTTTTTTTTTAAAGGTTTAACATGTCGTAATTTGCTGTGATACCTGTAAAAAGTTTTAAAGATAGAAAGGAGTAGGTTCAGTAAGACCCCTTTTTGGCCCCAAAATATAGCAGTTTTAGAAAATTGTTAAAATGTAATCTTTAAGCTATATTTTGGAAAGTAAAATGCATCTGAAAAATTCCTGTAATAAAATAAGTTTGGTGACCTTCTGCTGTTGTTTTTTCTATGGTCGGATTGTTGTCTCTTTGACACATTCCCCATTTCTATTCTCAATTTTATTATATTTCATTGAATTATGTTCTTTATTTTCATCATTTGCATCTTACATTATCTTTAACAAGTCCAACCTTTTCGTGAAGTAAAAACATTTATTAGTTGTAATAATGAATATTATGTTTTAAAATGTGAACTTAAATGAGGAAATGCTTATATGGCACTAAACATTAAGTTAAGTTAATAGGAAAATGAAACAAACAAAAATATATCGATTGTCTTAGTGTTTAATCTTTTCGACTCGTTTTAAGAATTTACATCCTCTTGCTTTTCTTGTATTTTTAACATGAAACGAAACAATATCTTTTAGAAATATTTTTACTGAAAATATTTTATATACTCATAATATTTTTCATTAAATCCATCATAGGTTATTGAGGAAATGGTTACAGTTTTAGCTGATTTACCGACAGAGAGTGAAAGTAACATGGAATCCATCTTAAAAGCTTCGAACGAAATTTCTAAGGAAACTGATGCATTATCAGATAATGTACAGGTATGCCATCAATTTTTTCAGTTAACAGAAAATAGGTAAAACATGAAATATTTATAGAATAATAAGGGAAATAACACTATCAACTTTTTTCATTTGGATTTGTACTAGCTGCAATATAAACATTTCAAAAAGAGAGGCAGAAGGGAGACCCATGCACGTGATATCAAAAAAAGATATTCATCTCTTTAATACACCAACTTACAGAAAGATATAAAAAAGATGTTATTGAAATGATACGTTATTTTCTGTATTAATTTAAGTGCAAATGGTAAAACATGTATTTTTTTGCAATTCCAGCAAAAATGTTTACAAACATGATAAAATCCAGCATCATTATAATTTCATCATGACAAGTATTTGATTATGTAAGTGTTCTTACAGGATGCATTGATTACCGTTATAGACAAGATATCTAGCCAGATATCTTATACAGATGTCAACAAAAACATGAAAAACGAAACGGACAAAGTAAACAATATGGTCATGTAAGTTAACATTATAATTACTTAAAAGTTAAAAAGGAATAATTAATTCATGAATTGAAAATAATATAAAATTCTCGATTTCTTATCGATATATATTTTTTGAAAGATCATGATGTCAAAAGTCTTGCAAAATATGCAAAAAGGGAATATCTCTATTAACCCTTTCATGCCGAATATAGCCTTTTGGCACACCCGCGCGCATGCCGAATGTGTTCTTTTGTCACACCGGTGTTGACGCCGAATGTATCCTTAAAGATACATAGATGTCTATTTTTAGACGGTTCCAGTGCAACAGTAAAAAAAACGTTTTAACATGTTTCTTGGCCCCGTTGGTCTATGGATGTTATGATAAACACCAAATGCATTCGATATTTTAGTATCGGGCGTAAAAACACTGTTAAAATATGTTTTTTCAAAGATTGTTGAGAAAAAAAAACCTCGAGAAAAACAAAATGGCGAAATCATAAACAATCGTGGTCAGGAGTTTTATTTCGAGTTGAAACATTTAGAAAACTTAACCTGCGGTCATGAAAGTCGTTTAACTTGTACAAAAGTAGTGATTGTACGTATATTTTGGAGTTGTGAGAAGGATATTTGTAAAACAACCTGAAATCGAAACTTTGATTGTCGCCATCAGGTGCACGACTTTGAATTATTATTTCTTGTTGCCGTTTGACAGTCAACCTTTCATTACTGATTGAGTCAGAGTCTTTTATCATCGTTTTAGACACTCTCAGGAGTCTGTAGTGCTACGGATTTTATTTCTTTTCGTTGAAAGGCTGTACTGCAGTATGTAGGTCGACAAAACGAAAGTCCACTTTTATTTAAAATAGAACCGGATATAGACAAAATTGACAGCTGAGTCTATAAATAGTGCGGTTCATAAAAAACACGTGTTGTTACATCTCATAGCGTTATTAATTTACATAAAAGTGGTTTCGAACGATGAGACAATATTCTGAAATCTTATTCGTATTTTAATCGAGTGTAAATTATTTTCCATGATGTATCTCGTCTTGTGACAGAGGTTTTTAAAGTCTTGTTCAGCATACAAAAATGTTTAAAAGTTGTTTTGAAAGACAATGTTGACAGAGAGTAAAAAAAACCTGAAAAATGCCAAGATGATAATTTTTATGTAACAAATTGTTTTCTTTCTCATTTAAAAAAAAAAAAAAACATTATCAAAGAAGGGAGGTGACAAAAAATATATTTGTTTTAGAAGGGAAGGGAAAATTATTTTTTTCAGAATTGGAAAGGGAAAAAAAAGGAAAAAAAATTGCTGAAGGGAAGTGATTTTTCCCCAAAAGTAAAATATCATAAGGTGTTGTCTGCTGCTTCTGATTAATCTTGAGATGGCATCATTTATTATTGTAAAATAATACTGTTCCTGTATGTTTCTGAGAACAATTAATAGGGATTCAATTTTTTGTTTTGGAAATTATGAGGAAGAACTCCCCCCTCATGTTGCACACAAACATAAAAGATGAATGACCAGCACGGCTTTGTCTAAAGTTTATTACAATTTGTAATGCCAATATAAGCAACCATTTTTAACACTAGGAAACATCTTTTTTGTGTTCAAAAAGGGACTTCAAATGGTATATAAATTGTTCCTTCTCTCAGATGCCAAGTCATACATGTAGTAGTAAGGAGTAAGAGAAACAACTGATCAAATTGGAAATAGGATAATGGGACCACATTAGGGTCTTGTACCTGTTACCTTGTAAGTCAGCTTCTTAAATTTACACTGTTTATGGGACTAGTACACATAAGCAGGTACCTTCCTACCACATTAATATATAGGCTTCTATGTAAGTAACACTTGCTGATGGATGAAATAGATTAATTAATAGACTGGTAACAATGGTTATAGTATAACAACCTCACTCAAGTAATTTTTATTCACTTTTTGACAAACCATTCCATTATATAACCCAACAATATAAACAGAAAATTAAAAAAAAATAGTTTCCATTGTCCTCACTCAATTTCAAAATCAAAATTTATGATATGAATCCTCCTATTCAATGAGTACGCAGCATTATAAACTAAAACAAATTTCACAGCTTCCAAATGTTATTACAAACTATATCAGTTCCCTGATGTAGCTTTCCATCAATGAATTTTAAAACTGCATTTTGCAGTAGAACATGTACATGATGTATTGTAATCCCTTTTTGGCACTAATTTTCAACGACTTGAATATATGTGTACATATTATGAGTTTAAATAAAACAGTACCCAGTAGTTGTCTGCATATATTATCTTCTTTACCTCTACTGCAACTTTTGTTGCAAGTTTACTAAACATAATCCAGCATGTGTTAATTTTAGATTAGACATCTGATGAAATCTAACAAAACACAGCGAAAAATATGGTTGTTGTTAAATTGACATATAACAAAAAGTCAAACATCTATACTATTGAACCCGATGGGTGTTATTAAGTATTTGTCTTTTCTGCAAAGAAGTTTGTATCGTATGCACAAAATACTATAGTTACTCATTTTGTACCATTGCTAGTGAAATGTATTACCAAGTCTATCATTCAAATGTTTGATCGTAAAAGATTTTAATTATATTATGCATGCTGACTTTTCATAAAAAGAATATGTATCTTTTTTATGTCCCATTCACGGCCATTATGTTTTCTGGTATGTGCGTCCGTTCGTCTGTTCGTTCGTTCCTCCGTCCGTTCGTTCGTCCGTCCCGCTTCAGGTTACAAATATTTTGGTCGAGGTAGTTTTTGATGAACTTGAAGTCCAATCAACTTGAAACTTAGTATACATGTTCCTATATGATCTTTCTTATTTTATTGTCAAAAAGTTTTTATCCCATTTTCACAGTCCACTGAACATATAAAATGGTAGTGCGGATGGGGCATCCGTGTACTAGGGACACATTCTTGTTTTCAGATCAATTTTTGAATCCAGTTCTAACCTTATGGATTTGAATCATGTACAAGAACCTGATATTGCTGAAGAAAATATCATTGTCAAATATAACACCGAACATACAATAGAACAACCAGAACCTAAAGAACAAACAACAGAACAAAAAGTTGAAAGAGAAAAAAAGGTTATCAAATTTAAATTATATATTATACATTAACACCACTATTTTTAGAAGATATATATCTAGAATTGTGGAAATTACTTTTAGTATTTTTAGAAAGAAATAAAACTAAATGAAACAGACTTTTTTTTAATAATTTATTGTTCACTTATTCAATTGAAGGCATCATATTAAGACTCGTTCAAACAAATTCCAAAATGTACGCATAAAATTAGTTTTTTAATTCAACTATGAATCAATTCAATTGAAAAAGATTTATGTAAAAACAATTTACAAGAAAAAACAAATATTTCAGACATGAACGAACTAAAACTACTGAATAACAGGCTCACTACAGTGGAGAAGCAACTAAGAATGTCACAGGTTTAAAATAAAATACCTATACTAATTCAGGAATATGACAGTTGTTGACTATCAGTTTGATGTGATTGATCTTTTGATTTTGACATTTGTTTAGGGACTTTCCGCTTAGAATTTTCCTTGGAGTTCGGTGTTTGAGTTATTTTACAATTAAGCATGTACAATGTATATTGCTCTCATCACCAATCCTAACCTGGAATAAAAGTGTTAAAGCACAACAAAAGTCCTACTATCTTTTTTGTGTGTCTATTTTCGGATTATCATAGGCAAATATTGACATTACTCATTAATCTATCAAAATACGCATCAAGTGACATCAATCAGATTTATTGTTTTTATACAATTATTTACAATTGGATGAAAGAGCATCTTTAATGACTGCCAATTATTTTTAACGATGAACGATTTTTTTTTCAATTTGTTTCAGACAGTTTATACTGTTGATAATTGCATCACCATATGGGTCTTATATACACTTCGGTGTTTCACAGTCATAAACTGAAGAATCATGAGACCTTATTTTCTAAAAAATCTGTTAAATAATCGTGTCCTCCTATAATCCGGCATTGTTTTACGTGGACCCGTGCCTTCTTTTTTTTTACTAATGCATTTATGGAATGGTACTCTTTTCTACTTTCTTTTTATTGTAGTTTCCTCGAATTGTTTTCTTATACTGCTCTATTTACATCTTCACTTTTTATCATATAATATACTTCAAGTAACACAGTCTATTTGATGACTTTCTTTTATTTAATTCATGCAATACCTGACTTAACACACTATAACAGATTAAGATATGCAAGAAAACTTTATATTTATAGAAATTAGACGGTTGATTTTCCAGTTTAAATGGTTTAACACTAGTATTTTTTGGAGCCCTTTATAGCTTGCTGTCCAATGTTAGCCTAGGCTCCGTGTTGAAGACCATACCCTGAACTAGTATAATGATTTTACTTTATAAATTGTTACTTGGATGGAGAGTTGTCTCATTGGCACTCATACCACATCTTCTTATATCTATATATCAGATTGAGAGAACAGAGAAGATTCTTCACACTGTTGATGTCATAGCTGAATCTGCACTTGAATCTCTAAACGAGAACGAACCTAACAAAAAGGAGTTCACATCAAAGACTATGAATTTAGTAGTTGGACTTTCAAAACTAAATACATCAGCGAACGCTTCAACGGATATAGGTACTTCAAGAAAAATATGTAACAAAACTGTAACTAGTATGTTTAGACTTCCATCAGAAATAAAAGATCAACTTGAAGATAGCAGTACCAATGGATTTAAATTTCAGGTATGTATTTAAAATAGGTTATTAATTACCTTTTGCTTTTCAAAACTTTAATTTGAAAATAGTCTATAAGAAATGCTTAACTTATTGTTTAAACTTTCCATCAGAAATAAAAAGAATTAACTTAAAGAAAGTACGGTAGTACCAATGGATTCAAATGTCAGGTATGTATTGAAAAATGCTTATGATTATAGTTATCAAAAGTACCAGGATTATAATTTTATACGCCAGACGCGCGTTTCGTCTACATAAAACTCATCAGTGACGCTCAGACCAAAATAGTTAAAAAGCCAAATAAATACAAAGTTGAAGAGCATTGAGGATCAAAAATTCCTAAAAGTTGTGCGAAATATGGCTAAGGTAATCTACTCCTGGGGTGAGAAAATCCTTAGTTTTCGTATGCATTTCAAAACTTCAGTTTGAAAATAGTCTATAGGGAATGTTACTATATTCTCTAGTAAAAACATAATACTCTTTTTATTATTTCATCTTTTGGGTATTCAACATATGGCTATCGGTTACTACATTATTTGAACTCAAATTTGTATTAATAGAAGCTAATGTATCCACTAATATAGGGTTATTGTATGAATATTTGGGAATATTGTCCAGAGTAGAAATTTATACTGCACTAGCTTGCGAGTGCAGTATTTGTTTTACGAGGGACAATGTTCCCTAATATTCATGCGATAGCCCTTTTATTGTATTTTGGTTACTTTCTGTGGGCAATATTATATTTCTATGCAATAACATGAATAATTGAACAACGACTTTTACATAATACAGTCATCTACCTGCTACTTCTTTAACAGAGCTTTAAAAAAAAGTTTTTGGTTCAGTAACTATTCAAACATTACTGGTTAAGGTAGCACAATACAAAGATTTTTTTACTTCCAATCACTAACCTTTGAAATGCTGTAACTTTCTTATGAATGCATAGAAAATAATAAAAGAGGTATATATAGATATAGATAAAAGATTTATCTTTTAAATGAATGCAATATTTTTATTATGCAATCATTATGTAATCAATTATTATGTAATTAGTGGCAAAATCTGGGTACGTTCACTTGAATGAATTTAGCTCTATCATCTCTTTAACTATACTAAAAATTTTAACGAAATCTTAATCAACACATTTTGGGCTTCAAAAGGGTGTCTCAGATTGTCTCTATGGTATTCCATTCTCTCACAAATCTCTAATTAGTGTAAACATCCTAACCACATAAAAGAAGATAATGATTAATTAGGTGTAAAATTTGTTCTATACATTCTATCTAAAATCTGAGACACCCTTTTGTAGATAATGGCCATAGGAACAACATATAATAAAATCAACCCTCTAGGGATACCTATGCAGAAGCTAATTTCATTTGAAAGTGGAAATTTGGTGAAAAATATTTTAGACACAGTTAACATTATAATTGGTTACATAATTAAAGCATAATACTAACATTGCATTTATTTGAAAGAGTAATCTGTTAGCTATCCAAAACTACCACTTTTATAAATTTTCAAGCTTTATTAAGAAAGTTACAGCATTTTAAAACTTGGGAGTTGGAGTTATAAAATCTTTGTATTGTGCTACCTTAAGTCAATGCTTAAGCAGTCTATTACGAATGACTATTAAAATATGTAAAAAATTATTACATACTCACTTGTAATTTGGTCCAGTAGTTGGTAACATTTTATTGGATCAAACTATTTATTACAGGGCATTGTCATATATCTGACAGACCTTGGGAATGACTGTTCTTAATAACGCATGGCATATGTCTTGATTACAGATGCTATTCTTAGACCAGAATCCGCGATCTTGGGACAGTTCTTCTGCATATATAAATTCACCAATGGTATCTTTAGTTCTTAAGGACTCCAATCAGCATACGATCAATGTGACGAAGTTACATAAACCTATTATTGTTGAAATACCAATTGGAAATTGTGGGAGTAAGTATGATATGTAAATACAGAGGTAAAAAAGGAAAGAAAGATACAGATAGTTTTGTATATCACTCGATTTTAATTCGTTCTTACGTAGATATACATAAATGTATATTCGAGCATTTAACTTTATCAAGTTTATAAAAAAAAAAAAAAATTGAGTTCGTTATTTTTGTCAATATTTTAATCATAACAATGATAAGTTACATTGTATATTATATATGGTGCTTATGTCGAATAACCATGATAGGAAATACCGGTTAAACATCGGCAGGGTCAAGGGAAATAGTGACACAGTTTATATAGGGAGAAATTCTTATTGGGATTTTGTTTTGGTTACTTCGTGCATCCTGTTACAATCATCACATGTTAGTCATATATTGATATTTTTAAGTTATAAGCTATGTGATTATAGATATAAATTGTTAGTATCGCTGCGGTCAGCAATATTTAAAAAAAAAGTACACATCATTGAAAAACCGTACCTTGACCTATAATTTTCATATACACGTTCATCTAGATTTCGTTTGTTGATGTTTTGTTTGCGATTATACTTTACTTTACTTTACCATTTTCAACCAAAATATTAAAGTTCTGTATTTAAATTATTTTCTTTCTGAAAGTCCTCTTCTACTATAAAAAAAATACTATTCTAAATATCTTAATCAGTATACTGTTAAGCAATTCTATCTAGAGCATTTTAGTTAGTGCATAGCTGCATATATAAATGTTGCATGTCAGTATTCTGTAACGAATTTTCATGAATTTTGGTTGACTACTTTTACTGTTATATTATGTTTTTCTGTAGCATTATGGTTTTAAATATGTAAGTTGAAAGTCTCAAAATAAATTTAAGAAAGACAGAACTTGAATGAAATATAAGTGCTTGTAAATTTATTTAGAACATTTCATGCAACTCTTCAAACCAGTACAATCATAAATTTCTGTGTAAAATTTTGTAGATGACGAAAAATACGACAAATTTATTTTCAATACCAACAATCACATACAAGATTACTTTCTACGACTTATAGTGACACAGCCGGCAGACATGTATTACATGGTAAAGATAATTACAGATGCTCCACAAAATAACGTGTCAATAAACATTGCAATAAATTTTCAAGAAAAGGTTACCCCATTTGAAGCAGAAAATGGGGTGCTACTGGACTACTCAGAAACAGCATACATAAAAGACCCTCCGGAGAAAACGCTCTACTGGAGTATAGGTCTTATCGTTAATCCGGGATATAGAACCAATGCGAAATTTAGACAGAATATTACTGTCAAAGTTCTGTCGACTGCCATTACTTGTAGATACTGGAATCACACTAGCGGAAGCTGGATAACAGGTGGATTTAAGGTATTTCTAGTTACATAGTTTGAAAAATAAATCGTTCAAATTATAAAAGAATAGGTAAATTCAAATTATACAGGTATTCTGTGAGAATGAAGAATATGATAATTACAAAACGTTACGGTGTAGAACCGTTATTTCTTGTAACTTGAAAGCAGACAAAAATGAAATCAATGAATCAATTTATATCGATGTTTATTTATATTAAGTTATATATTACATTGTATGTTTTAATTGTATAATTCTAACATTTATATATGTATTATTATCCCTGGATATATAAAAAATAATGAAAAGGGAAACTGTCCAATATTGTAAGCTAAGAACAGCATTTAGTGCAATAATGATGATTTAATTTTTTTTTTAAGATACGAAAATTTCTGTTCTGATATGGCAATTTAAAAGTAATTTTCTCTTTCAGAAATTTAAACGCAAAATATTATTGTTTACAATCTTAATATTATAAAATGTATTTATATACGTTGCCTTTTTTATCGTAGTGTTTAAGACCTATAAGGGGATTTTTAAAATTATTATTCTTTGGTCTCTATGACACGTTGCCCATTTCTAGTCTCTATTTTATTAGACGCATTGTGTAGCTTTATGCGTTGTTCCACCATATCATGAAATGATTGCTTCAGCTTCTATTTCTGAAGACATGATAAATTAAATCTTTATACTTATATCTTTATAAGGAAAATTACCTGTCTCATTTTAAGTCCTTCCTCAGTTCCTTTTGAATAAAGATAAAAGATGTAAAGATAAAAATGTCAGAAAAACCATCGAACACGATGACAACTTAAAACGAATACTGCCGCTAAAAAAGTGCTTTGTAGGGATACCCAAACTGTAATACAATCAAATGAAATTAAGACAAATGTAACACTTTTTTTCAGGTTTCGCCTGTTTCATCTAGCAAGAACTTGGAGTGTGAAGTTGATCATCTGACGGATTTTGCTGGAGGGTATTTTGTCTTACCTAATATCGTAGATCCGATTAAAGATGCCTTACTGTTCCTGACATTCTTTGACAACCCAGTTGTAGTTTCCGTGGTAGTATTGGTTTGGTTTATATATTTTGTTGCTCTGTACTTGGCAAGACAAAAAGACAGGCAGGATAGACATTTGGTAAATAAAACAATACTAGTATTTAAGGATTGAAAGTTAATATAACACATTAAATATGATCTTCTTGGTTTGTTTTCATCAAGAAACGATAAACACAATGAGTATTAGATCCAAGGATGTAAAATACTGGAGGCCAATGAAAAAAAGGAACTTGGATAAGTACTAAAGACATATTTGCTGAAGTGTGCCTACGAGTGTTTCAATCAAAATAAAAAAAAAAATAAAAATGTGTTTGTAATAAATTTATCTCAAACAAAACACAATCTGATCGTTCGATAATGTGTTGTAATAAAACTACATTCAATAATAGGGTCAAAAATATATTTATATTCATCCTATTTATAATTACTTTTAGTAGTTAAGATCGAAAGTTTAAATGTGTACTCCTGTATACAGTTTAAATCGAGCTATACAAGACATACTGATCTAAATGTCATGATTTTCGACGCTGAATGCCAGAATTTTTTGCTCTTTGACGATTGTAAAGTTCAACATAGTTTATCATGACATTTAAGTGAAATAATTGACTTGATTAACACCTTATCTTCTGTAGGATGGTATAGTAACACCTTGTTCAAGTGATCCTTCAGAACCGTTTAAATATCTTATGTGCATTGTCACTGGGTGGCGGTATGACGCTAGAACTACAGCAAATGTTGCATGCTATATCAAAGGCAAACACGGACATACTGCAAGGCAGTGTTTGACAAGAACTTCATCGCCGCAGGTTTTATTTTCAACAGGGGCCGAAGACTGGTTTCTAATTACTTCTTCTTACGATATAGGAGACTTGGTGAATGTGACTATATGGCATGATAACAGTGGTTCATCGCCATCATGGTTTGTATAACATCATTTATTTCGAAATCTAAAGATTTTGTTTTATAGAACTTTTATTCCAAATTGCTCCACTTATTTATTAATTTAAATCTGTCGAAATATGATCAGACTATAATTTTAAATCGAACTAGCAGCCTGTTAATCAAGATTGCCTTCACTACAGTAACTGTGATTCTTATTAAAGGCTACTCCATTAAAATGTATGCGGGAGCTTTGGACGAGACTTATAAATAACTTAACAACCAAGAACCATTTTTCTTTAGATAAATTTGCATACAGAAAAAAGATCCATGACCAAAATTCAATGATTACATTTCCCTTCCTACCCTGCCACATACATTGTAATGTAAGTGTCCTAATCTGTGTCAGCAAAATTCGATCATATTTTGCAAGGGGCAATGTGTAAAATTTTACAAGACTTACGTCTAAAAGAACAACGATGCCAAAGGTAAAAGCAGTCAAACATAATTTGGTAAACTATCTCAGAGACGTATGATTTAACAAAAGAAAATCCCTTTTACCAAGTCAGGAAAATGACGGTTGTTATTCGTTCGTTTTATATGTTTGAGCTTTTGATTTTGCCATTTGAATATGGACATTCGGTTTCGCACTTTTTTCGGAGTTCAGTGTTTTCGTGATTTTAAATTTTATACAGGCAGCAAACGAAAAAAACAACACTACATTAGAAAACAAAGTTTTGGCCATGCGAACTCCAAATTAATATATTTTATATTCCATTTTAATCTCTCGTTGTATACACGTTTTATTGAATATGAAAGGTATATCAGCTGTTATACAAATCTTTAAAAAAAAAAGTCCCATTGCGAAATTTCAGATCTTAGTTTCTTGTACATTCATTTGCTAAATAGGGTGAAGGTTAAAGGAGATTTTCTGTACATGATTATTGTTTCAGCAAACCTTATAATTGGGCCGCCGTAAGATGACACTTCTAGAGATCAACATACCATCTGGTACAATGGCGAATGTTACCAAAACAACAATCACTAAATCGGCCCAAGTCTGAACATCATTTATTTAAGAAAGTATTTGATTATTATTGAAGTCATTTCGAATAATATATTTTAGGTTTCTTTCGAGAGTACTAATACAAGACTTGCAAACTAAGAAAGTTTATACCTTTTACCACGATAATTGGCTAGGAATGGAGAGTGGGACTGCCAAAGTTTGTCTGTCAATCGAGTCAAACTATAATTTAAAGCAACAGTTTTTACTGCGAACAGCTACAGATTTGCGTAGAGCTCATTTGTGGATCAGCATAATTTCAAAACCACCTTGGAGTGATTTTACGAGAGTTCAAAGATTATCATGCGCATTGTCTTTATTGCTGTGTACTATGTTGGCATGTATAATGTTCCATGGAATTCCTTCTGAAAACACGATTAGTTCTGATGTAGCTGCTTTTCAATTTGAATTTTCCCTGAAAGACTTCATCATTGGTCTTGAAAGTAGCTTAATCATGTTTCCTATTAACTTTGTTATCATTAAACTGTTTCTGGTATCAAAGACAAAACAACTACGTAGAGAAGGATATATGGAAATTGATGTAACCAGTCCAGAGTCATGTGATAAAAAGAGATCAGATAAAGGAGAGATTCCAATTGTGGCAGTAAAACGATCAATGTAAGTTTACTAACCTATTATCATCATGCTAACTAGGTTATTTTCATGTTGTGTAATATGTTATACAATCTAAGACTCTTTCATCTTGCAATAGCATTAAATAATTTGACTTTTCTACACTTTACACCAATATTTCCCATTCCAAACTAAAAGACAAATGAAAAAAGTTGGTATTGCTTTGTTTCACAAAAAAGAACGGCTAACATACATACAAGTATCTTGTCTAAGTGAGGGATAAATCCCTTGTAAAGAATCACTCCGATTAAAAAAAATCTATCCATATCAGTTATGTATTGGGATCTGTTAATTGTTTTAACAAAAAATACTGTTAATTTAAGATCTTTTTCAGCTTTCCAACGTGGGGTATATACATTGCATGGACAACAACAATTTTGACGTCTTTGATTTCTTCATACTTTGTAATGCTGTACGGATTACAATATGGCTACTATGAGAGTTTGAATTGGCTAGTGTCCTTTTTGACAGCTTTTGTTGATGATTGCTTTGTGATGGAACCAACCAGTGTTGTGTTTTTTGCGCTATTGTTTACATTTCTATTGAAAAGAAGAAACATAACTTATTATAGACCCGCCTTAATTGTACGAGAATTTGAAGGTAAGCTTGATTATTTGATTAATGAAGAAATAAACAATTTGTCGTTAAAAATCTCGTTTAATAGTTATCAAAAGTACCAGGATTATAATTTTATACGCCATACGCGCGTTTCGTCTACATAAGACTCATCAGTGACGCTCAGATCAAAATAGTTAAAAAGCCAAACAAATACAAAGTTGAAGAGCATTGAGGACCCAAAATTCCAAAAAGTTATGCCAAATACGGCTAAGGTAATCTACTCCTGGGGTAAGAAAATCCTTAGTTTTTCGAAAAATTCAAAGTTTTGTAAACAGAAAATTTATTAAAATGACCATATAATTGATATTCATGTCAACACTGAAGTGCTGACTACTGGGCTGGTGATACCCTCGGGGACGAAACGTCCACCAGCAGTGGCATCGACCCAGTGGTGTAAATAGTTATCAAAAGTACCAGGATTATAATTTTATACGCCATACGCGTTTAAGTCAGCAATGCTTACCGCCGAGGCCAAAGGTAACTTATTTAAATTTGCTTATGTTCTGTCAGCCAATAAGTCATTCAGTAAGTCAGTTCGTAGAACATCTTGTGTATATGTTACGCTTTTGAAAAAAAATCAGAAATATTTCATACTTATTGTCTATTGATAAGAGAACAAACACACATTTATCTTGTCAATCGAAGGTCTGACTTTTCAAATAGATGGCCTCGACATTACAGAAGGGACCTTACTTTCCGATATGGAGATCTCTCTCTTTTTTTTTTAATTGGCACCTTTAATGCTTTATAGACACCATAGTTTGGTATATTTGAGTGCTATATAAACATATGGCCTTTAAAATGAGGAAAACCCATCCTATATAGTCATATAAAAAAGAACCCAACTTGAAAAATATAAAACAAAAGAAACAATTGGTCTCATTTCTAACAAATAAATTTACCTTAAACAAATATGACGGACATGAACTAACGACAACCCTTAAACTACAGATTTCTGATTTGACATTATGTTTATGTACTGGATAAATAAGATGTAGATGATGACTAAAATCAATATAAAAGTTTGAAAGAACACCACCGCTATCTTCAAAAATTGTTGGATTTTGTAATCTTAAACATTAAATTTGACGATAAACTAGTAGTTCTAAATTTGAATAGTGACGTCATCATCTGAAAGTCATAATAAAATCAACGGTACCAATTTTGTTGCACCAGATGCGCATTTCGACAATACATGTCTCTTCAGTGATGCTCGTGGCCAAAATATTTGAAATCCAAAGCTTATATAAAACATGAAGAGCTATAATCCAAAAGGTCCAAAAAGTATAGCCAAATTCGTGAAAGGAATCAGAGCTTTGCATGAGGGAGATACATTCCTTAATCTATAATAATTTCTAATATTTTGTAACAGCAAATTTTAATAACACAAAAAATCCGTATTTTCATGCCAGTACCGAAGTACTGGCTACTGGGCTGGTGATACCCTCGGGGACTAATAGTCCACCAGCAGAGGCATCGACCCAGTGGTAGTAATAAAATCAACGGTACCAATTTTGTTGCACCAGATGCGCATTTCGACAATACATGTCTCTTCAGTGATGCTCGTGGCCAAAATATTTGAAATAATCATGTGTTAACAGAGAAAAAGCCAATTTCATAATCCTGACCACAAGTTTTTGAATATTAATTAAAAAGAGACATACTTATGTACGTTAAGAATATCAATACATAATATTTACTTCACTTGATATGTTTAAATAAATCTATCTTAAAATTTCAGAAAATGACAACTTTTGGCCAAGAAGATCCAAAAAGTGGACTTTTATCCCAGAGCATGCTAAAAGAAAACATCTTAAAAAAGCTAAACAAGAACTTGACTTAAAGAGAAAAGTCCACACAAAACTTCTAGACATTATTATTTATGTCTTTTTTACATTTATATTGTTATTTGTTGTACACAACCAGCGTCCCGTGGAGAAATGTTTCCAGCAGTCTCAAGTCATCAGTAACTTGTTTATCAACAAGAAAGTAGATACCGTAAGTAACAGAAATAGGGGGATATAGAAACCGATAAAATGTATCGGGCAATGTATTTGTAATAATTACCGTAATAGTGCTTTTTAGCAATTTACAAACACTTGAAATCCATATAGTATAAGCATGCATGAGAGTAACGTATTAACCTCCATATATTAACGAATTTGATGGATTGTGGTGTTAGTTCTGAGGAAATGAAAATTGACAATTACCATAAATTCATGGTCTAAGTGGTAAATCTGTGCCGATATCGATTAAAACTATCGAACTAGGAAGCAAAAACTCACCTTTTGAAGTATGCAAAATCTTAAATTCATTGGGATATATGAGAATTAAGCACTCACTAAAGTAATGGCTAATATAGTGACGGTACCCTCTTTGTCTAAAAAATTGCTATGACCAAAAACATTGCGTTTGTTTCTTCTAGGTACATTCCTTTTTTCAGTAGAACTAGTTCTGTATAATGAGACAAGATATATTTATATTAGGAGTTTAACAGATAGAAGTGTTTTTTTTCTGTCTGTATGGCACCTAGTGCACAGTGTCTGTAAGGAAACCGGGAGTGACACGGAAATTTAATACAAAAAAAAACTTCAACATAATAATGGGCATGAGCATAAACTTTGGGACTATAATCATCGCTGCAAGAGTTGTTAAACTCAAGATGTATGATTTCGCTTTGTTCCAAGTGCCGAAGAAGTGTTCAAAACAAACGAAAATGTGAATTTTCTTTCTTTTTTCATTTTATCAAGTACATAATGGAATAGTGAAATATTTCTGGAATTAGAAGTCCATACTAGAATCAATGCATGCATTATATATGGGATTCGAACAGATGATTTTAAAAACATTGTATCACACCGGGAGTTTGTTCTAAGAAGAAAGAAAAACAGAAAATTTGATTGCCAGAAGGCTTCTTAAACATTTGACGAAACAAACTTCATACATGGTGTATAATTTACGCATGGTATCCAATATTTTTTTTTTTTTAATTTTAATGAATAGAAAATACTAAAATGTGTCATTCGCTATCAAGTAAAGCAGGTATATAGTGAATAGTGTAAATACTATAAAGGGCAGTCAAAGTTGTATAAAAGAGGGACGAAAGATACCAGAAGACAGTCAAACTCATAAATCGAAAATAAACTGACAACGCCATGGCTAAAAATTAAAAGGACAAACAGACAAACAATAGTACACATGACACAACATATCAAACAGAATGTGACAACATTGTCGTATGACCACAGGGGGAAAAAAAGTATCAAGGTTAATGCAAACTGAAAAAAATAAAATTGTTTATTTCAATAAATTGGTTTCCTGTATTAAAAATAAAGATCGAAATATTAACAAAAACTATAATAAATTTAAATGTTTACTTAAAGAAAGCAAACGTTTTTGAAAAACAATGGTTGTTCTTTAGGCTGATTATATCATAAAAGCTGATATTAAAATCAAATTTGTACATCGTTTTACATTTCATATCTGAATATGGCTTTTCAGGTAAAGACACGTGGTGATATCTGGACTTATATCAAGGAAAGTGTAATACCACCATTGAGTAGAACAATACCATATGACACGTTAAAGAAGATTCCAGAAAATGATTTTCTACTGTTAGGAAAATTTCGTTTGAAACAGATAAGGGTCCCAACAGGTAATTCTATTGCGGGTGATGTAGGCAAAGCAGAAGTTGTAACTTTATTCTCCATTTAAGAAACGTTTTGTGTAGAATTATATCAATTTCTTAACGTTTACGTTTTAATTTTCAAGACATAAGATCTTCTATGAGACTCAGCATGATTTTCATTGTTTAATTTGTTATATTCAATTAAAGAAGTGTTTTAAATGCAATTTCAACTCTAACATGTGTAGGTAGAAAAAATATAAATCAAACTTATCAACTTTGTACTTGTTTGCCTTTTTGACTGTTTTGATATGAGCGCCACTGATGAGTCTATATACGAAACGCACGTCTAGCGTATTAAAATATAATCCTGATACCTTAAATAACTATTTACACCACTGGGAAAATTTCGTTTGAAACAAATAAGGGTCCCAACAGGTAATACAAAAAAAAAATTAATGGCTAAGATCAGTGACTCTATAGTTGATACACATTTAGAAGAATACCTTACTTTTCTGCATTTCTCTGTTTTAAAGCTCCTGTAGGCTTTTTCATTTTTATTAAGACTACAAGTCTTGTAACATTGCGGGTGATGTTTGCATAGCAGAAGTTGCTTACTTTATTCTCCATTTAAGAAACGTTTGTTTTAATTCCCCGAGGGTATCACCAGCCCAGTAATCGGCACTTCTGTGCTACCATGAATGATCATTGATATGGTCATATTTATAGATTAACTGTTTATAAAAAAATGAAATACTAAGGCTTTTCTAAATCAGGAATAGATTACCTTAGCTGTATTTTGCAAAACTTTTAGGAATTTTGGTCCTCAATGCTCTTCAACCTCGTACTTTATTTGGTCTTTAAAACTTTTTTCACGAGTCTTTTGTAGACGCGCGTCTTGCGTAAATATAAAATTTATATGATGAGTTTATTTGCATAGAATTATATCAAATTTATTAACGTATACGTTTTAATTTTTAAGATATGAGATCTTTAATGAGACTCAGCATGATTTTCATTGTTTAAGTTGTTATATTCAATTAAAGAAGTGTGCAAGTAGAAAAATCATAGATTAAACTTATTTACCTTTTTGAGATATCAAGATTTGCTCACCACCAAATCGTAATATTAAACTCTGGTTCTTTCCTATGAAATTCATGTAAACTTACAATTTTGGGAGGATAAAATTTACGTAATATTGCTTTTCAGTCTTTTACAGATAATATCATCAATATCTATATATATATATATTTATGTGTGTATGGATCGGTCAAATTATTTATTCACAATTATTTGTGAACTAAATATATGATGTACTTGTGAAGTCAAAACTTCAACAATGTCATCTTCTTGGGTTAACATATAGTATAAATATGAATAATTAAGAAACAACTAAAGCATCAAGATTAATAATTGTGTTTATTATTAACTTTGCAAAATATAGAAATGAAACCGTTAAAATATCCAAATAAAATACCTGTGCATAGCCCTCCAAAAAAGATGCTAAAAATAATAACATTCCCTCCTGTTCCAGAAGTAGCACCCATAGTGTAACTTTTTACAAGTAAAAGAAAGAGGACCTCTTATCCGTTTATAGTGAGACCTACTTTTTGCTTGCAAATTGACAAGAAAAGCTAATCAAATATTTGATTTTTCTGCAATTTTGATTGAATTAAAGAGTACAAACCCGGGTTGCTTCTTCAATTTAGTCTTCTTATAAAATGCATTCACTGTTTAAGAAAATCATGGTAGGTAGTCACCCTCAAGCAAACCTACATATGCTAAAGTGTGATGATAGTTCCTGCAATAATAAAAAAAGAAGATGGGTATGATTGCCAATGAGACAATTGTCCACAAGAGACCAAAATGACAGAGACATTAACAAGTATAGGTGTAATGTTTTTTTTTTTTTTTTTTTTTTTTTATCTTTTTCAATGTTGTACCGTTTACCGGGTTATTTTCGCGGGTGTAAAACTTCGCAATTTTCATTTAATGAGGTATACGAATTATTTGGCTGTTTTTATTTTGGCGGTTTCAAAAGTGTCATCAATATCTTTGCATGTACACATTTAAATTGGCGTAATTTAATTTGGCGATTTAGTTCTATCCGCGAAAATAAATCACTTTACAGTCTGTATTATTCTTTCTAGATATAACAGCTATTCATTAACATATTTGAATTTTTTTTCAGACAGCTGCAAGTTTCCAAAGAAGTTGAAGAAACTATTTGGTTTTGACCATCTTGGTATTGAATGTTCGTCTTCATTGAACTCGATAGAAGATGACAACAACCATTACAATAAGTCCTGGCTGACTCAGTCACAAGGGATCTCCGCCAATGATGAATGGTCCTACCAAAATGTCTGGGACTTAGATTCTGTGCCATACATAGGCGATGGGGCAATATATAGTGGGGGTGGCTATTTAGTTGATATGAAAGCAGATTCTTCAGCTATTTCAAAGATTGGAGAGTTGAATCTTAAGTCATGGATTGACATAAGAACAAGAGCTTTTTTCATAGAATTCGTTTTGTATAATCCTAATGTTTATATGTATAGTTCAGTTTTGATAGCTTTTGAGTACAGCAGTCCTGGTACTCTAACGAAAACACATCATATATATACTTTGCCTTTATCTGACTACTCGTCTACTGAAGAAATTACGTGGTTGGTGTTTGAGGCGATATTTTTAGTTTTGACTATTCTTTTTTCATACATTGAAATCAGAAAGATAAGATTTATTGGTTTTTGTACATACTTTAAAATATTTTGGAACAAGCTTTCCATGTTTATGTTGATATTGTGTTATACTGCAACTGTGATATTTATAGTGAGATATAGAAGGACAACAATCGTACTACGTCAGTACAGAGACTCTGGTAACAACAGCTACATAAATTTTAGTCTTGCAATCCTATGGGACAGCATTTTATTTTACATTTTGGCTGTGCTAACCGCAGTTACATCGATGAAATTCCTGCAACTTTTAATGCTGACTCATAAATTGAAATATTTATTTTCAATGATGGAATATGCGAACAAGCCCTTAAAGTATTTCACTTTAATGTATATTTTTTCATTGTTAGCTTTTGCATGTTGTGGTTATTTGTTGTTTGGCTCCTCCTTGGTAGGATACAGATCATTCGGATACAGTTTTTTGACTTTGATGGAATGGACTTTCAGGATAGCCAATTTCAAACAATATCTTGAAATTTACCCTGAATTAGGTCCTGTTTTTATACTTTTGTTTATATTTGTATTTGTGTTCCTTTTAATGAATATGTTTTCTGTAATTGTAATTAATGCAAAAAAATCTGTTAGGAAAAAGGTAGTAAAACAAGATGCACAGTTGTCGTTAAGGATGAAGTACTTAAAGGGCAGGATCCAAAGAATGTTTCGATCATATAATAAAAAAAAATAATTAGCAGTCCTGAGTTTTTCATCTATCAAAAGATCAATACAGTTAGCAGTCCATATGTTCTGATACGAAATATCAGTGATAAGGTATTTTCTAACATCCGATGTTCTCAAAATACCAAAATCTTCGAAAGATACATAGTCACATATTGGATAAATCAGATCTTGTACAAACATGTGTTTTACTGCAGAGTAGAGTGGCCTTTAAAAAAAACGGGTACATTTTGAAATGGCATGTCTTTTTTGTCAATTCGTACGACAGGGTTTTCACATAAACACAATGATGGTATGTATAAATACAGAAATACGTCAAGGTATTTTACCAAAAAGACTAAACAGTAAAGGTTAAAATTATGCAAAGAAAGTATACCATGTATTTAATATGATAAACCATGTCAGTACCTAAAATATACATGAAGATCTAAAACCATCATGTATAA
The DNA here is from genome assembly GCF_963676685.1 of Mytilus edulis. Lineage (NCBI taxonomy): Eukaryota > Metazoa > Mollusca > Bivalvia > Mytilida > Mytilidae > Mytilus > Mytilus edulis. The sequence continues at coordinate 58,952,750 of NC_092353.1, read as the reverse complement.
TGTGAGATGTTGATACGAAACATTTATCAACAAGGTCTTGGTATCTTCCGATGAACTGTTTTTTAAAAGACGAGACGTTCTTTGACATTATCCTCAACATCAACTTTTTGCTTTGACACTGGTGACGTTTGATAAAGTCCAAGAAGTTGTTGCAAGTTCCTGAAACCCGGATAAGCTGGGAAATAGATATCCCGTATCAAGATGAAGTTGGTATATTGCTGCTAAAGTGAGGGAAATGTTTAATTTCAAGACTAAAATCGCCTCAATTGTCATTGATTCTGGTTCTGAGATAACTAATTCATTTTTGCTCATAACAAATTCGATATTTAAGTCTAAAAATGAGACGGATGAATCTGTATCTGTTGCTTCCTTAATTTTAGTTGTGAATGAAATTACAATGGAATCGAGGAAAATTTGGATTGCTCATGGAAAGATGAGCATCAATAAATTGGAATAATACATTGAATGTTCTGGCTCCTTTGGTCTTCTTGTTTTTAACAAGTGCCTGAATAAACTCCGACTCGTATATAAGTAAGTAGAACATGGCAAGTAAATGCGCACTGTGAATTACTATAGAAATGCAGACAATTTGTGGAAAAGTCGACTCAAAATAAGAGGGACAAAAGATACCAAAGGGACAGTCAAACTCATAAATCGAAAATAAACGGACAACGCCATGGACAAAATAAACAAACAGACAAATAACAGTACACAAGACATGTGTACTTTATGCATACACAAAACATGCGTACACTAAAGATGCGTACTTAATGCTTAAACAAAACATGCGCAATTTATGCTCGATACCATAATTTAGAAAATGTGCTTCATTTGTTCTGCAAAAACCGCAACTAACATCATGTGTAACGAACGGATGGATAGATACATGGAGGAACGAACAGAAAAATATAAAAATCAATAAGAAAAAAATGTATAATGAATAATATCAAAAGGCCAGGATAAAAATAAGGTAAATGGTCATGAAGCATGCCGAAAATGGGGTAAGAGATGCAAAAAAATAAATAATTGAAATTAAAGTTGAAAGAAAAAACAGCTAATGTGGTGAAGGTTATTAATAACATAAAAATGGTATGAAATATTTCACTTTACCTTGTATGACTTCAAAAATATATTAAACAATCATTTAAACAACAGCAATTAATGATGGAATATTTGGCTAGGTTAATATTTTATAAAAGTTGTAATTGAGAAATTGACCCTTTTCTTTTGGATAAAACTGATTTGTATTTTGTTTGCTTCAATTCGCAAACTTGCAAAGGTAGACAAGTCTGCTGGAATAACCATTTTATTCCAAATCAAAATTGTGTAAAATACTAAACATAGACAGACATTTTTGTCTTTGTAAATTTTGTAAATAATATTTTACTCGAAGGGAATGAAAGACTTAAGCTCATTAAAGTGTATCGACATGGTAGATGTCTATCAGAAAACTCTAGAAAACTTTATTGGTTGGTTGACCGTTATGGAATAACCGTTTCACAAATGATATCGGATATGTTCCTTACGTCGTAACTACAATCCCTTTCCTTTTCATAAATTTGACCTACCGAATTAGACTATTGACCGGATTTGTTATAACATAAGAAACACGACGGGTGCCACATATGGAGCAGGATCAGCTTACCCTTCCGTAGCACCTGCAATCACCCCTAGTTTTTGGTCGGGTTCGTGTTGTTTATTCTTTAGTTTTCTATTTGTGTCAAGTGTTCTATTGTTTGTCTGTTTGTCTTCTTTCATATTTAGCCAGGCGTTATCAATTTATTTTCGATTTATGAGTTTGACTGTCCCTCTGGTATCTTTCGTCCGTTTTTTCTACCCTATCATATTTAGTGCGATGTCAATTTGATTAAGCACGTTCATCTTGGTATTCCTGTTTGAGTAAAAATTTTGAAAAATAAGCTGAATATTTCAGAACAAATCTGTATTAAAAATATTATGGGAAATATAACTTCTGCAGATTTTCATGTACTTTATAGTATTGGTTTCTTGAATGTAAAAAATACAGTAAAAAAACTAAGACACAACAATTTACATAATATATTTAATAACAAAAGCCCTCATTTTAAGCAAGGCAATTTTTCTAAGATCAAAGATTGTTATAACTATTAAACAAAATCCAGAGAATACTTGTTCATACCACCTATAAAAAGGGAAATTTTTTTGAACATTTTAGTATAATATGAAATTTATGAAAAATAAAAAGGCAGGACAGAAGGTTTGAGTAAACAACAGGCGGGAGAAGCAACTTTGCCAATAAAAAAACAGAATGACTATATGTATTAATCAAATCAGAATAAACTAATAAAAAGGCAGGACCGAAAAGAGAACTAATGAAAAGGCAGGATAGAAATTACAATTAAAAAAAAGCATCACTTCTCGATACCAATAATCGGCAAAAGACAAGACACCAACATGAAAAAAAACCTGATAAACAAACCTTTTACAACAGACCATTCAGTAAGGATATTTTTGCAGGCTGTACGTTGGTTGACCTATACTTGTTAATGTTAATGTCATTTGGGGAAATATAATATACAGAACTGTAAGTTAGGAACGAGTGGAAAAGTGTCTCATTTTGGAATCATACTAAATCTTATTTTCATAAAGACCAGTAAATAAAACCAAATACAGAAAATCAAAGACTGAGCAACCAGAAACTCCACTAAATCAGCGGCTGTCAATGTATGTGATATGTGCGCAGAACAGGTTAGAGGCTGGTACTCCATTTCATTGTCACCGTACATGAGTTAATATAAAGTCGATCTACATGTATGTGGTATATGGCATGTATGGTGATTACGATATCGATACTGTTTCTGTATATAATTCAACGTATACGTATGTTACTTTTATAAGGACATCTACATTGTCTTCAGTAACTGCTGTTATTTAAAATAATTCTTTGCCTTAAAATCAGAATCAGAATCAGTCCTAACATATAGAAGGAAAATAAATTCAAGACTTCCTTCTAAAAACATTAAAATCTTTTCCCCCCGCCATTCTGTTTCAATACTGATTTTTTTCTTTACAACAAAAAAAAAAACATCTAATGTAATTATAAACATATAATATATAATAAATATTAATACACCCTGCCCAAAGGACCTATAAGTCATCTCAAATGAAATTAAATAATTATAAAACAATTATATCACGTTCTAATTTTGTGTTCAAAAATATATAAACATTAAGATATTTTTAAACAAAAATTTATGCTTTAAATACGCAAAAAAATAAGTGTTATACAGCAACTGACGTCTTATATGAAATGCACGAACCATATATTTTGCTAATTTTCTTATGTGGAAAGTCATTAATTAAAAGTTCAATTTGTTCAATTTGATTCAAATCTGTGAAGTTTTCCTCAATTAAAAGTTTTCCAAAAAAGTTAATTCGACTTTCAATATTACAATGGGCAATCAAACATGCAATGGAACTCAGTTTCTGTTTTTTGATTCTTACAAAATAAACATATCTTCTACACTTTCGTTCTAGTATCTTCTCTTAATGGTAAAATTTCAATTCTAAATGGGGCTAAGTGTGACCGCTTAATTTTTCTCAAGTTCATTTTTTTGTAATTTTCAGTTTCAAAGACTGTTTTAAAAATTCTTATATGTTCTTAGTTTGGAAACGTCTTGGACGGAATTCCTCCAGATATCTAAATACAGACGAAAAAATGTTAGTTTCAACCAATAATAAGTCGACCTCTTATTTCAGTTCGTAAAACTTTCCTAGTTCAAGCTGGTATAGTATGGCCTTAACTTCACTACGCCAATTACTTTTACAGCAATCATAGTCAATATTGAATGCCAATTTGGTCATTCGATGCTGTCAAATCGAATGAGTCTATTCCAGTATCTCATAACATTGACCAAACACCTATACTGACGTTGGATCCAGCCGACATTTTGGAACTCGGCGATCTTCAACTTTGTAGTTGTTATGGCTTTCAATCTTTTTACATCTGAGCATAGTTTTGTGTGGACGTAGCGCGTGTCTGGCGTATAAAAATATTTGTTAACCTGTTAACTTTTGATGTCTGTTATTCGTTTGTTTCTCTGTCCTTTATTTTCTCCCATTTATCTGTTTATTTATTGTAACCCTGTCGTGTAATGTTGTCATTTTAATGTTATAATTAACACTGCCATTAAAGCGGGAGGTTAGTCATGCCACAAAACCAGGTTCAACCCACCATTTTTTCATAAAATGCCCTGTACCAAGTCAGGAAAATGGCCATTGTTACATTATAGTTCGTTTCTGTGTGTGTTACGTTTCGGTGTTGTGTCTCTGTTGTGTCGTAGTTCTCTTATATTTGATACGTTTCCTTCAGTTTTAGTTTGTAACCCGTATTTGTTTTTTCTTTATCGATTTATGAATTCTGAACAGCGGTATACTACTGTTGCCTTTATATATAGCAAGGATAGGTGCAAATCTGTGTACTCCTAAATAGTAAAGAATAGCTGTTCTGAATATTGTTTATTGACTGACATTTTCGGTATCCTCATACACCAGACGAATAATCAAGTATAGGAACAATACAAGAGTAAAACAATTTTTCGTATGATTTATATCCAAAGTCTTTAATATTATAGATTTTTGCAACTATATTCCCAAGTGCTCGTCCGCCAAACAGTTAAACAGTTCAAATACTTAGGTGTAACATTTAGCTACAACGGCAGTGTTTTGTCGCAAAAAAATCCGTTGTGGCTGAATGTTACACCTAAGTATTTGTACTGTTTAACTTATTCCAACTGATTCCTGCCTATGGTGAAATTAAACTCAGTTTGTTTGAATTTCCCTTTCCTAAAATGAATATCTTACGACTTTTCAGTATTAATCAACACTCGCCGCCGCTTACACCATTGGTGAAGTTTTATTATCTAGCATACATTGAAGGTCCAATTCCGATTTCGCTAATATACATGTAGCTATGTCATCTGACAAACAATATTAACTTAATCTTTTCCTACGTTTAGATCGTTCGATTCCTTTGCTAGATCATTGATAAATATTGAGAAAAATGTCGGGAATAAATTGTCACCCTGTTTCACTCCGGATTTACAGTTTAACCAGCTTGTAAGTTTGCCATTTAATCGAACACAAAATTCAGAATTCTGATAGATGCTTTTCACGAAGTTGTACAGTTTGCCATCAATGTTGTGTATGAGTAGTTACAAGTTTCACATATTTTTGCCGTTTTCTCTATGTTCCTTTCATACTTTATATTTTGGGACAATAACTCTAAACTACTTTCAACAATTTGCAAAAAACTTTGGTGAATTGTTTATATCTATTGACATGAGGATTTATCTTTTTATCATAAAAGAAATATTTCTATTTAAAATATATATTTGAAACACAGTTGTATAAACTACTTTTTAAAGCGCATGTTACAGTTGCCATCAACTTTCGTGTTTTTTTTTTTTATAAATTGAAGATTTTAAGTTTCCAGTTTTTTTTTTAAGGTTTTTTTATATTAAAAAGAGTGATTTTTCAGTTTTCGGACAATAACTCTAAAATACTTTCAACAATTGCAGAAAACTTTGGTGAATTGTTTATATCTATTGACATGAGCATTAATTTTATCTTTTTATCATAAAAGAAATATTTCTATTTAAAGGGGCACTAGCTATGAGATATATAAATAATCTAAAGTTTGATTTTTTTCTGTTCAATCAATAATGAAAGTGAAATAGTGAAATAACAATTCGCTTTTTGCAGCCAAAAAGGTTCAATTTTGTCAAATTACGCTTAGATAAATTGATAATTAGTTATTTACTTGCAAGTGAATGAGTCGACTTTTTAAATCCGTATTCATGTGAACTTCAATTTACTCCTAGCCAGAGATTGACAACGCATGCATTGTACGTGTACTGGTTATTTAAAGAAAAAGAATGTCAACAATGAAAATGAAACAACGGTAAATCATTTGATTACTAATTCGATGCACATAAAATCATTCTAATACGGTTTAAAACAATGAGAAACATCTATTTTTAATTTATAAAATCAATTCAAACAGACCTATAAAAATCCAATTGCACGTGTTGGTTTAATCTATTAGACATGTTACGAAAAGGTATATTCACGACGCTGAGGTTGATAAATACAATTTCAATGTGGGGACTGTGCCAAAGCACAAAAAAGTTTAACATTGAATATGATTTAAAAACTGCATTGATCCTTTTGAAGGCAATTCCGTATGGAACGAATATTCAATAACATTTGTACTATAAGAAAAAATATAAGAAATCGATATTAAAGAATTCCATAATATTTTTAAGAAACTATAATGCAAAAAAAAATGGGAGGAGGAGGGGATCATGTTAATGCAGTAGATGTGCGGGGCAACGGAGGCACGGGGTACATACATGCCCTTAATATACCTTGCCCATTATCTTAATTTTTATAGCTAATCAGTAGTAATTTTTGTGCCCTGTATAGCTTGCTATTTGGTGTGAACCAATGATCCGTGTTGAAGGCCGTACCTTGACCTATAATGGTGTAATTTTATAAATTGTTACATGGATGGAGAGTTGTCTTATTGGCACTCAAACCACATCTTCCTATATCTACTTGCAAATGATCTTAATAACTATAATTTGTTTTATACCTACTCGCGAATATATATGTATATAATGGTCATTTCTATATAGTTACGAAAAGCAAACAAAGGAGTGTATGTATTTAGAACCAGTTATTTGCCGCCTAAATTTTTTTTCTAATGGGATCTGTTTTAAAACACATAAAACACGATTTTAATTCAATTTTAGTTTTAGAAAATTTACTGCCGGCCATATAGCGTCCTCTATTTCCTTTCAAGTTTATCTTAAATTAAACAGTTTCAACTCAATTTGTTGTTTCCTTATAAGGGTTATTTGATTGATTGATTGTTGATTGCTTAACGTACAGTGGCAAATATTTCACGCATGTTCAGAACGATAAGAGGTTTGAGTAAAATACGACTCACTACTCACCGGTTGAATATCCCTACAGAGTTTCAAAAGCATTGCATAATAACTTTGCATTTACACCTTAACAACAACTTATGGAGACATTGCATTCATACATAGGTTATTTAGGACAACAGAAATTATAAGATTTATTGGAAGTTGTTTCCTAGGACACCAAAATGATGGCAAACAGTATAATCTATAATAATTGTCTTTAATTGGACCAGGTTTGTAGTTAGATTTCCTCTAAAATTTAGTCATCTTAGCGGATAAAATTTATCCATGTCGATCGCCCCTCGTTACAAATGCCATTAACTAAGAGCTTAACCACGAGCAGAAAGACGAAAATGTGAAAATATGAATTTGCGTATATTAGAGTGGCGGGTATATGTAGAGCACGCTATACGACGCTTAACAACTATCAGCGTCATTTGAAGCTTATGGAGACACCCGAGAGAAACATTTTCAGGAACTGTAAAACAACAATAAAACTTATATCTAACTGGCTTACTATTTATATATTATCAATATATAATCGAATTAACTTGTTTAACTCTCAGCCCCCCCTTTTCTAGCCCATCCCGCACTTCTGCACGCGTACACATTTCATGTCTTATGAGAGCCAGTAATGATATCACAAAAGCAATTGTCATATACGATGTTAAATGATGATGTTCTAAATAATGTGATTTGAATTAACCAAGACGCACAGGATTTAAATTTTACCTGTTTAAATCTATAATCAATGTTTTGATACCGTCCCCAAATTTAAAGTCTAATTTGTCAACCTCAGCGTCGAGAATATACCTTTTCGTAACATGTCTAATAGTCACTCTCACCACAATTAATACATTATGTTAATAATACAATGTAACTATAAAAAGAGGAATATGGGGAAATGCTATCAATGCAGCAAGAGATATGAGTATAGAAAGCTATATAAACTTTTAATTATAATTTGCACTTCAATGCATGACTGGTGACCTTCCAACAGCTATCATGTCACTGACATGATTGCTGTTGGAAGATCACTGTTACTGAGCACCTACATGTGTGTCTTACAAAGATTTCCAATTTTTTAATTAATTATCACACATTATATCTTGATAAAAGTACCAAAGACCAGTGGTTCAAAATATCAAACACTTTTTGGGTTAATTTTAATACACTTAGTTAGTCTAGTACATGTATATATATGATATTTTTCAGAATAAAAATTAATAGGGTAACTTGTTTTTTTAGGCATCATACAAAAAAAAATGGAAAGTTTTCCACCAGGTCATCAGTCATCTGTAGAAACACAAGACAAACTAGAATTGCCATTGCAAGCAATAGCGGATGTCACCCTTCCCCTATTGCCACTAAGCAGCATCCATTTGAAAACAATTTAACAGTGAATGCAGATCAACGCATTGCGATATATATCTTTCTGTAAATTTTTAGTACGTTTTGAGCATTGTCAAAAGTTTCACATTTCTTCTGTTTCCATGGCAACGGCAGCCATTTTGAAAATCCCGAAGTCAAAAGTCATCTATACATGCCAGTTAACAATTATATTAAGTTTCATTAAGTTTGGAGCATTTTGAAAATATTTGACATTTCTGCAGTTTCCATGGCAACGGTGGCCATTTTGGAAATTCCAACTTCAAAAGTCTCATGCAGACTTGACAGTCAACAAATATATTACGTTTCATAAATTTAGGAGCATTTTGAAATTTTTGAAATTTTTGACATTTTGGCTGGTTTCTATGGTAACAGATACCATTCCAAATTTCTAATGGCAGATACCACATTGGTACATGGGAGGGAACATACCATCAAAGTTTCAATGGATTTGACCTACCATTTTAAGAAAGTAAATGCCACTTTAAGGTTTTTGAAGCATTTTGACCATTTTCGACTTGTTTCCATGGTAACAGCAGACATTTTCGAAATTCCAACGCCAAATTGCACATCTACCAATGTTGCTCATCGTTACTATGAAGTTTCAAAAAATTTGGAGCATTTTGATATTTTTGAAATTTTTGGTGCAGTTTCCATGGCAACATAGTAGTTCCAATGATTGCCAAAATCATCCAAAACCAGTATATGGCTGGCACCTACATTGTATCAAAATATGATGATTCTGAGTTTAAGAATCTCTAAATTATTCACCAAAACCAAAAACTGGAATTTTTCACAATTATTCTGTTTCCATGGAAACGGCAGCCATTTTTTATGGTCTTAGACCCACCTGCACCCCGAAATTTTTTGTTCCACCTTATAGTGAACTATCATTAAGATTGGTTCCATTTCACTCCAAAAAACATGCCGGACAAAATAGGTGGAAGTATAATAATAATACAGAAAAAGAAACAGAGGAAAAGCAATATGTCACCCGACATTGTCGATCGGGTGACATAAATAGACGACAGATAGCAATAATGAACTTTGAACATTTCAATGTTTTAAAACTTCACATTGAAACATAGTTATTTTAATAGTTTTTATTATTTTAATCTATTTTGCCAGCAATGTATGGCAATGAAATTTAAAAGGTCTGCTTTATTTTGAAAGTAACAAGGTAATTCAAACTGCTGAGAACTCCTGCAGATAATTACTTTCCCGGTGTCCTATTTTGAATATAATATATTATTCAACTATATATAACTACATCATACAAGGTAATATTATCCGCATGTCCATTTGTGAGTGAATACAGGGAAATGCCATGGCTGCCATACTTTCCATGGCAATCTTTAATTGTAGCCATCGTTTTCATGTCAACCTGCCATCGATGCCATACTTTCCATGGAAATCTTTAATTGTAGCCATCGTTTTCTTGTTAACCTGCCATCAATGCCATACTTTCCATGGAAAAATTGGGAATTTGCCATCGCTGCCATGCTTTCCATCCTTCAATGGTTGTCATGAATAGACCACTTTTGAGTTCATCCGTCACCGGAAAAAACTCGTCAATTATACGCGCCTTTATGACGTCATTTACCAGATAGAGGGTGTCGCCTGTATCCCTGCACTATTTACGTTCATCAAGCGTCTTGGTGATCGTTATTGTGCAGGATGAACTAGAAATAATGGTTGTTCTGTAGGTACTTAATGACAATTCCCTAATGACATCAATGCTGATTGTCAATTTTGAGAATTCAATTTGTCGTATAATTCGTACAATATAGAATTATAGTTTTCCAACCACTCGCTCAACATTGGAATGGAAGTGACGACGCCCCTAAACGCACAAATGACGTTCACTAAAACCAGAGTTTTTGACGGAAATGCATCGAACTCGAAAGTTGTCTATTTCATGGCAACGATGGAAATACTTAGTATACAATCCTTGACACTCCATGAAAATCCTAGGGACGGGCTGTCAGACAGAAGGTCATTATGCCATTTATGCATCAACATTGAAAAAGCTATAAAATGCCTATTTTGACCATAAAATGCCAAAATTGGTCTTTTTTGCAGAAATTCTATAAAATAAAAGTTTAAATCCGTTAGTTTCAAGCTATTTGACAAATTATCAATTTTAAATAATTTAGGGAAGTTGCCAAAGTACAGATTCTATATTTACAGATTTCACCTCTAAAGATAGAATAAGTTGACCAATCTTATGACTATTAATAAATTATAACACTACTTACTAAGTTTCATAACAATAGGAGATATATTATAGACAGTATCTAAAATTCTATACTCAACTTTGCGTGTTAAATTTTGACGTTAAAATTGACATATTTCAACTATCAACATTTGGGGCTTTAAAAATTTAAATATTGCAAAAAAATACTTTGTAAATGCCTTAATATATCAATTATCATGTACTAAATGCAATAGAGAACTCATTTGATTAGTCAGACTTAGCATAATTATTCAAAAGTCAAATTTATATGAGTCTGCACCTAAAAATTGAGGCTTTACAATGAAGGGGGGGCCTTACCTGAAGATGTAATATTTTCCAGCAATTTTAAAGGAGAAGGTCCGGTAAGGACCGATTTTGGCCTCAAATTTCAGGTTCATCTGACGAATGATTTTGACCACTTTTTAAACACTTAAGTGTCTATTTTATTTGAATCAATTAGTTTTTGTAAAAGATTTTAACTGATTTAATCATAAAAAACGCACCGATTCAAGCTGAAATATGAAAAATCTACCAAATATGTCGAAAAATGTCACTTTTCAGATGGTTTTTGTCAAAAATGAAAGTGGCCGCATCCGTGTTCATCCTCAACCTTTATATATGTTATGTATTATCATAAAATGCAACTTACATTTTAATATTAAGGATGAACACGAATGCGGCCACTTTCGTTTTACACAAAAAGCGTCTAAAATTCAACTAAAATGCTAGAATTGTGAAGATTTCAGTAATTTAGCATGACTTTGTGGTGCTAGTACCCGATATATTTTCATTGTATTGTCAAAACAGCCCATATTTATGTAACAGAAGCATTCTTCTGTCCAATAAATTACTAAAAGTTTACATTTGAACAATTTTGTAAAACTGCTTTATTTTGGGGCCAAAAAGGGGTCTTACTGGAACTACTCCTTTGTGAAGCTTTTTGGTTATAAATAATCCTTACATATGTATTGAATGTACTTTAAATGGAAAGAAAAATTACAAATAACATATCATATTAGTATAAAAGGGTCTAAGACCAAGAAGAGCTGCAAATAATTTAGGGTCAATTTAGGCCATGCCACATATTTACATTAAAAAATGCATATTGAGGCTATAAGAAATAAAAAATTGTGTCTCTTTTTTTATCATTTCTATACTCATGTGACATAATGCAACAAATCTGAGCACAAAAAGACATTTAGCTTTTCTTGCAGACAGTATGGCCTGATACAAAGATTTTTGCCTTTTTAGTGAAAAACTTGCATGCAATTTTAGTCTCAACAGGCTTATATTGGAACCACTTGCTATTCTACAGAAGAAAATACAGATATTATGTGAAATGAAACAGGTACAATAGACATAATAAAGTGCTTTTTATACAAATATAGTGAGGTCTTTATTATGGACTTCAACTGTTATCTACCACAAGCTCCCCACATTTGACTTTTTCCAAACAGGGCGTTAGACAAGGGTCATTTATACAACATATTTTGCACATATTGTCTGAGATAACCTTCTTTTCTGTAGATTCAGAGTTCATAAAATAAGTAATAGAACTGGATAAAGGCAAAGAAACACAAATATTGACACATAAAAACCTGTCAGATAGAAGGTCATGATGCCATTTAAGCATCAACATTGAAAAAGCTATAACATGCCTATTTTGACCATAAAATACCAAAATTGGTCATTTTTGCAGAAATTCTATAGATTTAAAGTTTAAATCCTTTAGTTTCATGCTATTTGACAAAGTATCACCATCAAATAATTAAGGGAAGTTGCCAAAGTACAGATTCTATATTTACAGATTTCACCTCTTAGGATAGAAAAAGTTGACCAATCTTAATAAAACTTGATATGACTAAAGCTTAATAAATTATTACACTGCTTACTAAGTTTCATAACAAAAGGAGATATATTATAGACAGTATCTTAAATTCTATACTCAACTTAGCGTGTTAAATTTGACGTTAAAATTGACATATTTCAACTATCAACATTTGGGGCTTTAAAAATTTAAATATTGCAAAAAAATACTTTGTAAATGCCTCAATATATCATGTACTAAATGCAATAGAGTACTCATTTGATTAGTCAGACTTAGCATAATTATTCAAAAGTCAAATTTATATGAGTCTGCACCTAAAAATTGAGGCTTTACAATGAAGGGGGGGCCTTACCTGAAGATGTAATATTTTCCAGCAATTTTAAAGGAGAAGGTCCGGTAAGGACCGATTTTGGCCTCAAATTTCAGGTTCATCTGACGAATGATTTTGACCACTTTTTAAACACTTAAGTGTCTATTTTATTTGAATCAATTAGTTTTTGTAAAAGATTTTAACTGATTTAATCATAAAAAACGCACCGATTCAAGCTGAAATATGAAAAATCTACCAAATATGTCGAAAAATGTCACTTTTCAGATGGTTTTTGTCAAAAATGAAAGTGGCCGCATCCGTGTTCATCCTCAACCTTTATATATGTTATGTATTATCATAAAATGCAACTTACATTTTAATATTAAGGATGAACACGAATGCGGCCACTTTCGTTTTACACAAAAAGCGTCTAAAATTCAACTAAAATGCTAGAATTGTGAAGATTTCAGTAATTTAGCATGACTTTGTGGTGCTAGTACCCGATATATTTTCATTGTATTGTCAAAACAGCCCATATTTATGTAACAGAAGCATTCTTCTGTCCAATAAATTACTAAAAGTTTACATTTGAACAATTTTGTAAAACTGCTTTATTTTGGGGCCAAAAAGGGGTCTTACTGGAACTACTCCTTTGTGAAGCTTTTTGGTTATAAATAATCCTTACATATGTATTGAATGTACTTTAAATGGAAAGAAAAATTACAAATAACATATCATATTAGTATAAAAGGGTCTAAGACCAAGAAGAGCTGCAAATAATTTAGGGTCAATTTAGGCCATGCCACATATTTACATTAAAAAATGCATATTGAGGCTATAAGAAATAAAAAATTGTGTCTCTTTTTTTATCATTTCTATACTCATGTGACATAATGCAACAAATCTGAGCACAAAAAGACATTTAGCTTTTCTTGCAGACAGTATGGCCTGATACAAAGATTTTTGCCTTTTTAGTGAAAAACTTGCATGCAATTTTAGTCTCAACAGGCTTATATTGGAACCACTTGCTATTCTACAGAAGAAAATACAGATATTATGTGAAATGAAACAGGTACAATAGACATAATAAAGTGCTTTTTATACAAATATAGTGAGGTCTTTATTATGGACTTCAACTGTTATCTACCACAAGCTCCCCACATTTGACTTTTTCCAAACAGGGCGTTAGACAAGGGTCATTTATACAACATATTTTGCACATATTGTCTGAGATAACCTTCTTTTCTGTAGATTCAGAGTTCATAAAATAAGTAATAGAACTGGATAAAGGCAAAGAAACACAAATATTGACACATAAAAACCTGTCAGATAGAAGGTCATGATGCCATTTAAGCATCAACATTGAAAAAGCTATAACATGCCTATTTTGACCATAAAATACCAAAATTGGTCATTTTTGCAGAAATTCTATAGATTTAAAGTTTAAATCCTTTAGTTTCATGCTATTTGACAAAGTATCACCATCAAATAATTAAGGGAAGTTGCCAAAGTACAGATTCTATATTTACAGATTTCACCTCTTAGGATAGAAAAAGTTGACCAATCTTAATAAAACTTGATATGACTAAAGCTTAATAAATTATTACACTGCTTACTAAGTTTCATAACAAAAGGAGATATATTATAGACAGTATCTTAAATTCTATACTCAACTTAGCGTGTTAAATTTGACGTTAAAATTGACATATTTCAACTATCAACATTTGGGGCTTTAAAAATTTAAATATTGCAAAAAAATACTTTGTAAATGCCTCAATATATCATGTACTAAATGCAATAGAGTACTCATTTGATTAGTCAGACTTAGCATAATTATTCAAAAGTCAAATTTATATGAGCCTGCACCTAAAAATTTAAGTTTTACAATGAAAGGGGAGGGGGCTTACATGAAGATGTAATATTTTCCAGCAATTTTAAATTTGTGAAGCTTTTTGGTTATAAATAATCCTTACATATGTATTGAATGTACTTTGAATGGAAAGAAAAGTTACAAATAACATATCATATTAGTATAAAAGGGTCTTAGGCCAAGTAAGACTGGAAATTATTTAGGGTCAATTTAGGCCATGCCACATATTTACATTAAAAATGCATATTCAGGCTATAATAAATATGTGGGCTTTGCTCATTGTTTAAGGCTGTACGAAGACCTATATTTGTTTATTGTTGTGTCATTTTGGTCTCTTGTGGAGAGTTATCTTATTGGCAATCATACCACATCTTTTGTTTTATATTCATCAAATTTTGAATTATTAAATGAGAGGACATAATCCATATAACAGGACGTTAAGTGCAGGAACAATGCTAGATTTTTATCTCTTTTATGAAGTCATTCTCATATATGAGAGAACAGGTCAACATTTAAAAAGATGCGCAGTGGTTATGGTTCCCTTAGAAATTCCGATTGTTTTTTGAAGAACGAATTCTGCATACTTGAAAATATGTTCGTTAAAAAAGTAGTTATTTCTTCTACATAAGACTGATCAGTGACGCTCATTATCAAAACCGTTAAAAAGCCAAACAGGTACAAAGTTGAAGAGCATTGAGGACCTAAAAATTCCAAAAAGACCAGAGAAAGATTGAACAATCTTTTATTGGAATGAAAGGATTGTATTTATCAGACCCAGCAAGTAAGGATATTTTTTTTAATATGGCACCTAAAATTGCAAACGAACATCTAGATCATCATTAAAGTTCTTAAATTAATTATAGCATTACTTACTACTTCAATTTTGTTAAGGTCATGTTGGTTGGGAATAAGTGGATATTTCATATATAGGAAACACTATAAATCATATCAGCTGTTTTTTGTTTCAAATACTGAGATTCATCATTACATTATGTATTGAATTAATTAAGTGAAACATGCATATAAGGATCATACACAAAACTTATTATCAAAGCATAAGATGATACAACATAAGTTTAATTAACTAAACAGATTATTTAAATAACAAGTTACAATACCCATTAAATTTTGTTTTATGTTTATATTATGGCTCGCAATAAACATATGCAGCAAATTCAATTTCAGACACAAAAAAAAGGTTTTCCAATTTTATGCACAATTCATGAACATTTGATTGGCAAGTTAATACCGCCTTTTTTGTGAAAGGCCTTACATTTAAACTTTTGAAACGATTTTCCAGTGTCAGTGAATCCGCACATTGTGTTGCAAAATGTATCAATCCTTGGTTCTAATGAGCCTTTTTGGACCAATACTTGTGACAGGTATGTTATAGTTGTATTTACACTTTTTAATATATTTCGCTATCAAATTGAGCTTAATTTAAATGAACAATTTATATTCATGCACTTTTTTTTGCAATAAACAATATGAGAATATCTTTCCCCTAATGTAAACCAACGTATATACACTTCTTCCTATAAGAAAAAAAGTAACTGTTTTTTTTTTTATATTTAACTACTTTTATAAAAACTAACACAGTTGAAAATTGTTTTTGTACAACTCGTCATCATTATTGATGTTCTAAAAAAATATGTTAGCCTCCGTATATATAGCTGTTGTCTATAAATATCATTTAGTAGATAGTGTTTTTGTGTGTGTTTAATTCTACATTGGCTTTAGGTATAGTAGGAGAGTTGAAATATCAAAAAAACATATTTAACACCGCCGAATTGTTGCGCCGGTCCCGAGTGAATATCCCATGGTCTTTGTTTATCTTTTATGCTTTTTAATTTAAGTTTCTTTATATATTTGAGAGTTTAGTATGACGTCCATTATCACTGAACTAGTAACATTTTTGTATTAGGGGCCAGCTGAATCACGCCTTCGAGTGCGTGATTTTGTCGCTGCGTTGAAGACTTTTGATTGACAAAAGAAACAACAATACCTCAGAGATGTTAACATGATATTAGAAAACTGATACCGGTGAGTTTACTCAAAATGGTTATGCATGACAACATTTGAAAATATTCAGTCAAAATTCCATCTGCCTGATTTTACATGTTTACATTTTAATATATTTCGGTAATATTCAGTCCGGGAAATCCAGCATGTAAAAAACTAAAACTGTCATCTTAAAAGAGGGACGAAAGATACCAAAGGGACAGTCAAACTCATAAATCTAAAACAAACTGACAACGCCATGGCTAAAAATGAAAAAGACAAACAGAAAAACAATAGTACACATGACACATATAGAAAACTAAAGAATAAACAACACGAACCCCACCAAAAACTAGGGGTGATCTCAGGTGCTCCCGAAGGGTAAGCAGATCCTGCTCCACATGCGGCACCCGTCGTGTTGCTTATGTGATTACAAATCCGGTAAATAGTCTAATTCGGTAGGTCAAATTCATGAAAGGGAAGGGGATTGTAGTTACGACGTGAGGAACATATCCGATATCATTTGTGAAATGGTTATTCCATAACGGTCAACCAACTCGTGATGGCGTCCGTAAAATTTACGAAGGGATGATTTCAACTTCACCATTTGGAACTCTTGATTTAATAGCTTCCTTGTGAGCAGTAACCCTCTATCAAGAAAATCATGATAGGAAATGCAAGCACGGGAATATCGTATCAATTGAGAGATATATACCCCGTATGCAGGTGCTGCTGGAATGTTGCTACTTAGAAATGGAAAGTTCACAATTGGGAAGCTGAAATCATCTCTTTTGTCGTAAAGTTTTGTCTTCAACCGACCCTCATTGTCAATTTCTAGATGTAAGTCAAGATATGAAGCTGACTTAACTGTATCTGTAGTATCCTTTATCTCCAATTCGATGGGATAGATGCGTTCCACATAGTCACCAAATTTTGAATTGTTTAGTGAAAGAACGTCATCTATATAGCGGAAAGTAGAGTTAAAGGATATTGCTAACTTCTTATCTTTCTTCCTAAGAAGTTCCTGCATGAAGTCAGCCTCATAATAATAAAGAAACAAGTCAGCAAGTAGAGGGGCACAGTTTGTTCCCATTGGTATGCCGACAGTATGTTGAAAAACACGTCCTCCGAACGTAACAAATATGTTGTCAATCAAGAAATCAAGCATCTTGATAATATCGGTTTCAGAGAATTTTTTGTTTGAATCAGAGTGATTCTTTACAAAGTAGGATTTATCCCTCCCTAAGACAAGATACTTGTATCTACGTTGGCCATTCTTTTTTATGAAGCAAAGTAATACCAACTCTTTTAATTTGTCTTATCCCTCCCTAAGACAAGATACTTGTATCTACGTTGGCCATTCTTTTTTATGAAGCAAAGTAATACCAACTCTTTTAATTTGTCTTATCCCTCCCTAAGACAAGATACTTGTATCTACGTTGGCCATTCTTTTTTATGAAGCAAAGTAATACCAACTCTTTTAATTTGTCTTATCCCTCCCTAAGACAAGATACTTGTATCTACGTTGGCCATTCTTTTTTATGAAGCAAAGTAATACCAACTCTTTTAATTTGTCTTATCCCTCCCTAAGACAAGATACTTGTATCTACGTTGGCCATTCTTTTTTATGAAGCAAAGTAATACCAACTCTTTTAATTTGTCTTATCCCTCCCTAAGACAAGATACTTGTATCTACGTTGGCCATTCTTTTTTATGAAGCAAAGTAATACCAACTCTTTTAATTTGTCTTATCCCTCCCTAAGACAAGATACTTGTATCTACGTTGGCCATTCTTTTTTATGAAGCAAAGTAATACCAACTCTTTTAATTTGTCTTATCCCTCCCTAAGACAAGATACTTGTATCTACGTTGGCCATTCTTTTTTATGAAGCAAAGTAATACCAACTCTTTTAATTTGTCTTATCCCTCCCTAAGACAAGATACTTGTATCTACGTTGGCCATTCTTTTTTATGAAGCAAAGTAATACCAACTCTTTTAATTTGTCTTATCCCTCCCTAAGACAAGATACTTGTATCTACGTTGGCCATTCTTTTTTATGAAGCAAAGTAATACCAACTAAAGTGAATTTTATGACGCTTCATGTCAAATTGAAAACATATTGTTTTCTCAATTGCATTTTTCTTCTTTTTTTTAGTTTAAAATAAGTTTCTTGGCGATAGACTGTCTTCGTCGTTTATTCTAGAGGTAAAATTGACCCATCTTTGTTTCACGTGAATTATTATAATTTGTCTTACATTTGTTTTCGAAAGTCAGAATTGAAACATGTTATTTTCACGTGAATGTTTATATTTTGTTAGAAAAGTCTGGAAAATTTACTTAACATAATAGATAATTTTAAATTGTTCATATTAAAGGTGTGATACACTTACACTAGAGCAAGATGCTTCTTTTAATTTATAATAATGTACGTACATGTAACATTCAGTTAAGGGCTGTTCATATTAAAAGTTTGGGGCACTTAAACACAAGCTTAATGTACCATTTAATTCATAATATAGTATAAAAGATAGATAATGACACATATAGAAATAAGTCGGTTTTTTTTGTAATTTGTTCACTTCATAGATTTTTTTAAAATTTTGTTTAATATCCAAGCTTTACAATTGACATAAAGTGAACAATGATCTGCATCTAAGCAAACATTTTGATGTTGCAATCAAGAATTATACTATAGTAGATGGTTCTATTTCATAACTAATGTATTGCTCTACGTCCTGCAGAATAAAGCGACATCATCTACTCAATATTATATAGGTATTTATGTAACATCGAGGAGGGGCGAAAGATACGAGAGGAACAGTTAAACTCATAAATCGAAAATAAACTGATAACGCCATGGCAGAAAATGAAAAAAAAAAAGACAAATAATAGTACACAAGAAACAACATAGAACACTAAAGACTGAGCAACACGAACCCCACCAAAAACGTGGGGTGCTCTGGAAGGGTAAGCAGATCCTGCTCCACATGTGGCACCCGTCATGTTGCTCATATTATTATAAATCCGGTAAATAGGCTTATTCGGTAGGTCACATTCTTAAAAAAGGAAGAGGATTGTAGTTACGACGTAAGAAACATATCCGATATCATCTGTGAAACGGTTATTCCATAACATTCAATCAACCCGTGATGGCGTCCGTAAACTGTATGAAGGGATGATTTCCTTGTTAGCAGCAACCCTCTATCAAGGCAATCATGATATGAAAAACAAGCGCAAGAATATCGTATCAATTGGAAGATATATACTCCGTATGTAGGCGCTGCTGGAATGTTGCTACATAGAAATGGAAAAATCACAATTGGGAAGCTGAAATCATCTCGTTTGTCGTAAAATGTAGTTTCAACCGATTCTCATTGTCATTTCTAGATGTAAGTCAATATATGACGCAGACTTAACAGTATCTGTTGTATCCTTTATCTATTGTTCTATGGGATAGATGCGTTCAATATAGTCACAAAATTTAGAATTATTTAGGGAGAGATCATCATCTATATAGTGGAAAGTAAAGTTAAAGGATTTTGCCAACTTCTTATTTTTCATCCTTAGAAGTTCTTATATGAAGTCAGCCTCATAATAAAAAAAAACCAGTCGGCAAGACGAGGGCACAAATGGGTACCATTGGAAGGATTGGCAATCTGTTGAAAAACACGTCCTCAAAACGTAACAAATATTTAGTCTATCAATAAATCAAGCATCTTCGTAGTGTCAGTTTCAGATAACATGTTGGTTGAATCAGTGTGATCCTTTACAAAGTAGAATTTATCCCTCCCTTAGACAAGATACTTGTATATACGTTGGCCATTCTTTTTTCATGAAACGGAGCAAAACCAACTCTTTCAATTTGTCTTTTACTGTGGAATGGGGAATACTTGTGTAAAGTGAAGAAAAGTCTAATGTTTTAATACTATTGCAAGATGAAAGAGTATATGACCATTGTTATATTATATTTTGTTTCTGTGTGTTACATTTTAGGATTGTGATTCTGAGTGTTGTGTCGTAGTTCTTTTCTTATATTTGATGTATTTCCCTGAGATTTAGGTTGTAACCCGGGTTTGTTTTTTTCTCAATCGATTTATAAATTTTAAACAGCGGTATACTACTGTTGCCTTTATTTAGATTGTATGTACTCTAAAAGATTTTTGGAAATATTTAGTATCCACATCTGATTCACTCCAAACAACACCAGTTGCAACTTTAATCAGAAACGGTATTTGTCCATAAAGTCATAGTAACAAAATATGAAGCACGGTATTTTTTCATTGTGGTACCGTTAAAGGGCCTCTAAAATGGTAACACTCCCATTGTGTTTGGAGAAAAAAACACAGCAATGTGGTTTATTTTCATAATATAAAGAAAACGAAAAGATCACTTAACTTATACGAAGAGCCATAGTATTACAGACTCATTTCTTCCTGTTCCATCACACCTATTTCAACTCAAGAAAACATTAGGAGGCTCACAATGTCCTCGCGAGATCAACATTAAGAAACTACGTGACACACGTTTTGGTTGAGGATACCTCTTTTATGAAACCATCAATTAATCTAATGAGCCCACTTCAACAAAAAAAAACATGAGAGGGACAACAATATAAACAACGTGCAAAGTTGAACCTAAGCATTACCAGAATGCAAAAGTATCCAGTATGCAGCAAAATGCGTCTTTCCATAAAAAATAACAATGAAACAGAGTAGCTGACACCATAATTCATTTACTGAAAGAAAGATACCAACAAGAACTCAAGAGCAGCAATTCATATACTAAGCTATATGACTTTCTAAAATATCGTAATTAATTTGTAAACATAACAAAAATTGATAAATGTATTCTTCAGTTTAGATAAATAATATTGAAATTTTCAACATTATACATTTTGTACATATGGTGCGTCAATTTACCTGTCTATACATTATATGGTGCTTAATTCATTACTTCTTTGCAATACATGCATCAATGTCCTTTATTCAGTTTACAATTTATGTTTGTAATAAAAGACAACTTTATAATACATTGCATGGTGTATTTGTATTATAATCACGGATAAACTTTAATTATGAATTATTAAGACTCTTTTCCAAATGAATGCCATATGTTTGTTACTACTTGCACTTGTATTTTAGATAAATCAATTGCATTGACAACGAACTATTAAAATTGAATGATTTCTTATCCATTTATTTGCAAAAATTAAAATGAAACTAAAATATGAAAATAAACTCGAATGTATAGAAATCACAGCTAAACTATACCTGTAAATATGACTTTACAATTGAATTCTCTTTAACCTATTGTGAAACACACCATTAAGATTTAGGGATCAAAAAGGGTATATGCTAGATAAAGTAAAAAATATAGTATATTGTAATGATTGTGAGGCGTTCTTACCAAGATTTTTTGGAAGCGTAAATGGTTCTATATATAACCTAGAACTGCGGGTATATAAAATAGCTATCCCTTTCGGACTTGGTGTGTCAGTGTAACTTCACTATCTGGCCTCCGGCCATTGGGATGATCTTACAATGACACATCACGTCCTCATAGGATAACTATTACTTATCGTCATTTATCAGGAGGTTATTTTTTTCCCTTTTGTTTACTTGAAATTTCAAACATACAAGGCACTGGTATCGCTTTTAAACATAACTGCGAATTAAGTGAATGTCCCGTTAATGCTACAAATAAATGCGAAAACCGTTTGGTTGATTCGCCCTTTTTTATGTTAAAGAAAACAAATTCTGCTACGTCGAAAACCCCATTGCATAGACTAACTGATTATACATGAATACTATCGACTTGCTATTCTTATAATAAAACCATTTCCTAATACTAGAGACGGTTCCGTATCACAGTGACAAACTCATTTCGTGTGTCTGTAACTTGATTAATTTGAAGAATGTAAAAAATCCCAATCATACCAACGTACTTGAATTTAGATATCTATATATCTCTTAAAGATTTCAAAAAGAATTATACATGTTATATCATGAAAGAGAATCTTCTCTTATCATGGAGTTGAACAAATAATGACCAGTGTTTCAGGCCATCATATTTTTCAATGACAGTACACTCACAGGTACAATTTACACTTACGGCAGCTGTGATATGAAAAAGAATACTTCTTATTTCTATCAAAACAGAAAGACATGTACTACGACTAGTTTCATTTAATTTTCAAAGAATGTTTACAGTATAAATTTAACTAATTTGACTCGTATAATTTAGATGTTGTTGCATTCAACTTTGGCAGAAATGACTAAGCAAAATAATATATGATTATTTACAATGAAATGTTTTTGTCGGAAAGTTTGTTTTTTTTGGGGGGGGGGGAATTGATTGATACTATATACTAGTTATACACATGTTTTTATCTTACGCCCTCATTCCCCATTATGTTTTGAAGATAATCATATGTATTTAAAGAACATGAGCTAAGACGGCAATGAGTGTCCAAATAGATATCCGTTACAAATGAAATACATTCTATTTAGAATATGGTCGATATAAAAAAGAAAAACTATAGATCTTATAACTCTTTCATTGTCTATGTTCTTTTTTGAAGGACTGTTAGGAAGGAAATCATACTTGCATAGCATGGAACGCCAATAGATATTTTTGAATTATCATCATCAAACTGTTATCATCTAACCTTCATTCCTTCATTTAAGTTTATTTATCAAGACTTCTCATCAATAAATAAACAATTATTATAACTTTATTAATCTTAAACATTACATCTTTTAATGTTGGGGTCTTTTACAGCTGATTATATATTTTTCTCATTGATATCAGCCGTACGTACGATTTCCTATAATTGCTTCAATACAATAATATCCTGATTTGCATATGAACAGAATATACTGTGTCATGAACTTGACTAAAACATATGTACCAGTAAAATAAGAACAAATTAAATATCAGGTAGCAGTTTGAGTAAGTTCTCGCAAAAGATCATTTACGCATTTTGTCATCGCTTTTTGTAAACTCTATGATATGTATTTAAATGACCACGTACTTATTTAATCTTAATATTCTGCCATCAGGAAAAATCATTTGTTCGGGTCAAAACTGGTTATTATTTGGAACTAGCTGTTATAGAATTGGAGACACTTTAGATTATCAAGCCGCAACCAGTGCATGTAACGATTTAGATGGATACATAATGATGCCAAAGACAACAGAAGAGATGGAGTTTGCAAAAAGTTTGCAGAACATGTGAGTTAACTTTATCAAAGGTACCAGGCTTATTATTTAATACGCGCGTTTCGTCAACATAAGACTCATCAAAGACGCTCAGATTAAAATAGTTATAAACATGATAAAGCCAAAAGGTACAAAGTAAAATAGTATTGAAGATTCAAAATATACTATGAAAATTCGAATTTGTTTGCCGGCATGACGTAAAAACTACTTATAGATTATTTCAATTTTCTAAAGAACTAATGTTGTTGATTAAAAGTATATGTATTCCATGCCCTTTCCCCCACATGATTGAAATTACCAATGTCAAAGTAGCAAGTAACCGGTGGAATCAGATACCGATACCAATAATATATCCTATTTACCTGTTAGTTAGTCTGCACATTTCGCCTCTGTCAAGTACACTACGAAACGGTGTTTTGGGGATTTGAAATATACAAGGGTTATAATAACTAAGGACAGGTCCAAACAAATGCAGCGGGTTTGAACGTAGTCTTTTGCGCCAACAGTCACCCTAAACTGGGACAGTGGTGTAACAATACGACGTAAAAGAACACAGTATAAAATATTAATTGAGAAATGACTAAAATTATACAGTTTTATATGAATTTGATCTTTTGAGAGTATGTACAGGTATTTATCATGTTCAGAAAACTTTTGTTAATAAAGCTTAATAATGATACCCTTATGTTTCATTTATCAATTCAAATATTCTACAGAAAAAAATGATTTTGAAGAAAATTGTTTATTTAATTTAAGATGTTTCATGGAATCAACATAATTGTAAGTATACATGAGGTGACACAAATGAACTGTTAGGTTCATCACCATTATTCTCAAGAAAATATGCGCGACCTTCGTACAAGAGGGTTTCACTGAATATAAAAATTGGACTTTATATTTAACTATACAACATCAACAATTAGGTCAGGCAGCTTTAATAACGATTAGTAGAATAATCAAAAGCATTAAGGAAACGAAATGATGTTATAGATAAAATAAATGCATCCAGTGTATAGAGCACTTGAAGTGTTAAATATTTCTACTGCGAATGATTTGTGAAATTGTCAGGTTTATAGAAACTAAGATTTGCAATACAAAAAATGACGTACACTCCCAAAGACATAGTTAAAACAGCCAAACATTACATGTAATTTCATATAGTAGCAGTATATATATACTTTTCTATTCACGACAATTCAGCATGGCTTTCAATCAACTTGTGTAAACAATCATAAAATTACAAATTTTTATTTCTTTTTAATAAAGGCATTTTAAAATCATTATTATCTTATTCGATTCACAGTGAATTATTTCAAATCAAAGGACACAAACATTCAGCAACAATTTATTGGTTACCAAGAATCGGTCTGTGCGAGATTCATGTATTTGTTGTAAAGAAGGAACTTGCCTTCACTTTATCAAACGGGGCTGATGCATTTATTTTTTGTTTATCGAACATGTAGCCAATAATTTTCGTTTCTTATTTTATTTTATTTTACAGCGGGTCTTGTTCCATAACCTGCACCCGTTTGTTTTGGATGTATTTTTTCCCCGCTCCACGACTTGTTTTCGTAACATGGACTTCCGCTGAATTAAGATTGCATTATCAATTAGAATATCAAAATAATCTTAAGGAGAGGGTTAATGAACTGATTTTGCCAGACTTGCTTTTAAATATGTATTACTGCTCTTATATGGAAATAATATCGTAGAGATTTTTCAAGGAAGTTTTTACCAACTTTTGAGTACAAAATTATATTGGAATCATATAGCAATATTAGTAACTATTAACAACACTGGCCTTTTGATAAAACATATATAGCATCACTATTAATTTATATTTTCTTTTGGCAACGCATGTCTTTTGCTTTTGTTTGCCATGATTAAGTCGGTCATCGTTATTGTTATTGCATATTTTGATTTTTTCGGCATTTGAATTCATGGCAAGATTTATTGAGTAATTACTTTTTCTAAGGTTTGATTTGGATTTTGATTGATATACGATTGCTCTCCTTTCTGTATGAGATACCTAGCACTGCATGGTAGTGTGCTGACATTTGCACGCTTGTAAGTAAAAGTATATAAAACTCAAATGCATCCAACAGTACACTTCTTATTATCTCATCTGTTAATTGTTTATTATTTATTCAAGTCACGGTACAATTGAAGAGGTATGGATAGGATTAAAGGAAAATCATTCGGATGGTATTTGGAAATGGGCGGACGGTTCAGCATCAAACCAAATGATTGGTAAGCAACACCTCATTCCTTCCAACAGTTAACAATAACATTATTTATGATATATTTGTCTGTCGTGATATATTCGCAATATATTTCTTATGAAAATGCAATTTAAAAGACTTCCCAAGCAAGTGCACAGTAGTGCAATATGTATAATGTATTGTGATGCTCCTATTTACAATTCGCAGTTGTCATCTTAAACCATAGTACGTTCATAATGACCAAAAATTCATCTAGGTAACGAATTTAATTTTTAAGATTCGACTGAATCTGATTATAAGTTATTGAAAAAACAGTATACTTTTATCATTATTATCATTGAGAATACGGATCATTGCTTCTGTGTAATGGACATAAAGAATTAATTCCGTTTAATATATTATTATATATACTTTTACTTACCTTGATCGTTCTTTTTTTCACTTGAAAACCACAATCCGTGTCAAAAAATCGAAAATGGCGTTCTACATGTAGTAAATGGCAAGCTAATTTTATAGCTTGCTATTTTGTTCAGAGGAAAACGTTTGGTGTCGGTTTTTTTTAAATTTAAGTTTTTTATTGAACATATTTTTGTTATAGTAATAAGAGCTATAATTAAATTGCTTGGTTAAACAACTGAAACATGGCACACAAAGTATAGTATTTTATGGTTTTTCAAGATGTTTTTGACTTAAAATATCCTTATATGACAACAAAAATGTTCCACCGTCCTTGTTATGAATTATTACAGAAACAACTTCAGTAATATAAAGCTGAATTTGCTGTTCAAATTATCTACAATATTACCTGAAACATACTCCTATTAATGCGGTCATAACAACGATTTTCACCAGGATTGCCGGACATGTCAGTATGCCCCATCTTGTTTACAGTTGGTTGCAAGCCAAGCATTACATGTAAACTGGCGGCAAAAGTGAATGGGGTGTTTACTCGCTGCAATTTGAGTAAACGCCACGTAAACTCTTCGTTAAATCCGAAACTTCAGTAGACATGAAAGGAAAACAGGCGTTTACTTTCGCGTTAAGGCGAAAACGGCGCGTCTTCTAATAAAGAAAAGTGTAAACGGGCTTTTGCTTTCGTGTTAACTTGTACGTTAACGCGAAAAAAGGCGAGTCCTCTGTTTTATGTAAAAGGTAAAGCACTTTTACTGTTTGTAGTAAACGCGCTTTCATGCAGATTTTCAACTTATCCTTGATAAAAAAACTCAATAATGTGCGACGGCATGGGACCACATTTTGGTACGATATGTCTTTTATTTTATTTCTTGAAGCATAACGTAGTTTAATCTACCGTAAAGAATATTGACAAATTACTCATGGTACTGTATATAACATAATTTGTCATGTACAAATGGTTTTGCAGTATTTAATTTTGGCATGATTTTATCAAATATCTTTAGAAGTTGATATTTTCGATGAATACAAGTTAATATTTCGAATTGAAATTATTTTTTGAAATTGTTACCGTTTGAAGCACATATACGTAAAATATTAAAATAAAACAAAATACCAAAACAATGTCAAAATTTACATGACGTTTTATAATTTACACAAGTAGTTATCGAGAAAAAGAATGCGTGTTTACTTTCAAGTGCACGTAAAATACACTTGCTAAGTATGTAGTAAACTCCCGTTTCTTTTAAGTGCACGTAAAATTAAACTTGCGAAATCGTAAGAAACGCCCGTTTACTCGCATAGACATAAGAAATTTCCATTTTAGCCAACGCGCGTTTACTAGTAATCGCGAACATTGAAGTTAACTGAGCATGGCGTTAACATGCGTTCACTTTATGTAATGCTTGGTCTGCGCCAAATTGTAGTTAAGGGCATACAATACAGTTACAGTGGAGGTAATGCCGTTGCTAACGTAAATTATTATTTTCGCGACGTCAAACTATGACTTATCGGGAGAGATTCAGTTTTCGACTGAATTTTATCATTCAAACTGATTTAATCTTTCCTTTGCCAACAAAGGTCTCGATGGCGTCAACCTAGGCAATATCCTTCATCATAAATTAGTGCAATCGAAAATACCTCCTTATTTCAAAGACCAGTCTGTACCAATAATTTCTTATACCTATACCAAACCTATTGCAACTAAAATTTTCAATTACAAACGCGTTTTGCAGGATCTCGATATTGACGACTTCAAGTCTAAACCTCCTGATTGCACTTGCCTCCAAATTTACATATAATCCTGCTGGCCACGTTATTACCGGTGACCTTAACATTGTTAGTAACACTTCTCTACGAAATGTGTTATCGAAAGGTCCCAAATATCGTGAGCCTAAATCCATCAATTGGAAATACAACTTTAAAATTTTGATGGATTCAGTCGAGGATTATGCCAGGCAATGGGCTAAGCGCGAGAAGGAAGACGTAGACACTCTTTCCGAATGGATTAAGGCAGTGAGGTCGTTGATACAAATCAGAATTAAGAAACTGAATGGGTCCATCAATGCCCATGCTACGTCAATCTTTAAAGACCCAAATGTTGCAAAACACCTATCCGACCTCCATGACAAATATGATGTTGTCCCTGCAGATAAAGCCCCAAATAACATCGTGTTTGTGTGTAAAAGTCACTATATCAACTGCTTGATAAACGAATTAGGTATTGACAATTCACTTGGTAACTCAACATATACCCTCACGACACTTACCAAAGAGGAAATCCTGGATAATCATAGGTCTGTTCTATGTTCCTTTGGAATTTCAACCAAAGATGAAGAACTGGATCTTCCATCACTGTATTGGATACCTAAACTACATAAGTGTCCTTACAAACAACGGTATATTGCTGGGTCTTCCAAGTGCTCCACGAAACCTCTTTCTAAATTATTAACATCTATTTTATCAGCAATCAAAGACGGGCTTCAAAGTTATTGTGAAACTGCCTATTCTAGAGGTGGCGTGAATCAGATGTGGATACTTAAAAATTCAAAAGATCTTTTAAAGTACATACACTCTAACTCTCTTTCATCTTGTAACAGTATTAAAACATTTGACTTTTCTACCCTGTACACAAGTATTCCACATTCCAAACTAAAAGACAAATTGAAAGAGTTGATATTACTTTGCTTCATAAAAAAGAATGGCCAACGTAGATACAAGTATCTTGTCTTAGGGAGGGATAAATCCTACTTTGTAAATAATCACTCTGATTCAAACAAAAAATTCTCTGAAACTGATATTATCAAGATGCTTGATTTCTTGATTGACAACATATTTGTTACGTTCGGAGGACGTCTTTTTCAACAGACTGTCGGCATTCCAATGGGAACAAACTGTGCCCCTCTACTCGCCGACTTGTTTCTTTATTATTATGAGGCTGACTTCATGCAGGAACTTCTTAGGAAGAAAGATAAGAAGTTAGCAATATCCTTTAACTCTACTTTCCGCTATATAGATGATGTTCTTTCACTAAACAATTCAAAATTTGGTGACTATGTGGAACGCATCTATCCAATCGAACTAGAGATAAAGGATACTACAGATACAGTTAAGTCGGCTTCATATCTTGACTTACATCTAGAAATTGACAATGAGGGTCGGTTGAAAACAAAACTTTACGACAAAAGAGATGATTTCAGCTTTCCAATTGTGAACTTTCCATTTCTAAGTAGCAACATTCCAGCAGCACCTGCATACGGGGTATATATCTCCCAATTGATACGATATTCCCGTGCTTGCATTTCCTATCATGATTTTCTTGATAGAGGTTTGCTGCTCACAAGGAAGCTATTAAACCAAGAGTTCCAAATGGTGAAGTTGAAATCATCCCTTCGTAAATTTTACGGACGCCATCACGAGTTGGTTGACCGTTATGGAATAACCGTTTCACAAATGATATCGGATATGTTCCTTACGTCGTAACTACAATCCCCTTCCCTTTCATGAATATGACCTACCGAATTAGACTATTTACCGGATTTGTAATCACTTAAGCAACACGACGGGTGCCACATGTGGAGCAGGATCTGCTTACCCTTCCGGAGCACCTGAGATCACCCACTAGTTTTTGGTTGGGTTCGTGTTGTTTATTCTTTAGTTTTCTATGTTGTGTCGTGTGTATTATTGTTTTTCTGTTTGTCTTTTTTATTTTTAGCCATGGCGTTGTCAGTTTGTTTTAGATTTATGAGTTTGACTGTCCCTTTGGTATCTTTCGTCCCTCTTTTTTTAACTTGAAGACGAGTTCATGGACCCCTCTTTTTTAAAATGCCATTTGGTTTGATTACGCGAGAAGATCATGTGTGTTAATTTTCGTAAAAAACGTAAATAGTGCAATTTTTTAAAATTTGATAAATATGCAGCAAAAAAATTATGTTTTTTTTCTACATTCATGAACATTTGATAAATATGAGTTATTTCTGAAAAAAAAATGAATAAATATTTAGGATAGTTATAAAATACAGATATTACAAATTATTTAATAAAAAAAAGTGTTTATCTTTTAAAACAAAGAAGTTATGTCTTTCTTTCGGAACGGAAAATACGGCCACAGATCCGAATTTTGAGCAAATATACAAAATTTCGACCTCATTGAACTCAAAAGGTAGCACATGAAGGTATATTTTTTATTACACATTTGATTTAATTAGGTAGAAAATAGTCTATATGGAAAATGTTATCAAAATTTAAATATTGGATAAAAACTGTATCGTATGCCCTTAATATACAGTGTATAAATCAAAACCTTGTCAAGGGTAAAATGAAATCATGAACGATTTAAGTGATTAAATTGAATAGCTTTAGTGTCTCAGGTACATTTTGAATATACATATGTATGATATGACTCAGCTAAATTATATGTGTTTATTAAATTGGATTACTGTGATAATGACAAAATTTCAATAATGAAATAGAATGACAAAACTAATTGAACACATATAATAATATATTTTGAGAAAACAATTGTCTAATGTCGTTAGTTTTTATATGAAGCTGATACTGCCATGGCTGTTTGTTTTGCTGTTATACAATCTAAATTTTTGTTTTGCTTCAAATTATTTGAAACATGTTCCTAGTATATAATGACAAATTTAAAATTAATGAATCTCATCTTCTAATATATTGCAAATTACAGAAATAAATTTCTATAGATATTATAATGTCTACCTTTTTTTTTTATTGATAACATGTTTCTAGCATTATTTGTCTAATTGACATTGTCAAGACTAGGAGTAGCGATCTCCATTTAAACTTTCTTCACAAATGTTTCAAGATTATCTTAATGACTTTATTTATATAAAATTAAAGCAATCCATGTTTTCTCTTTTGACATATCAAAATATGCATTACAGAAAGAATAATAATTTCTTTTTGATGATCTGCCAAAGTCTTAAGGATATTCCCCGTTTCATTTAATGTGTAGGGTATATTGAATATGACCAGTTTTGGGGTACCCTGAAAAACGGTTGAAAACACTAGTTGGTAAACATCATTGAGTGTTTCTGCACATTTTGTCATTAGAAATACCCTTGACTGTTAAATTGCATAGAAGAAACATGTTTTAAAGTAAATATCAAACATCATGATAATAAAAATAGCCTGAATGTAAAAAAAAGGCTTTTAATACGGCGAAAAGTCTTGCAAGCTTAGATAACACATTATTTTTCTCAAATTTAGCCAGAAAAATTTGTTGTCGTTTAATTCCTGCAAAAATAGTTTAAAAATTTTTTGGTTGTTTTAATCTTGAAAATCACAAAATTTAATCGAATTTGACAGTTTGAAATTTTGAAATTTTTTTCAACAAGTTGGCTAACAAGGTACACGAAAAAAGTAAAATTTTGGATGAAAATTCATTTTTCTCTTAAAAAAAACCTCCTACAGACTGTCTTTGCATTCTTGTAATGTGTAATAGTCAAAGGAGTACTGTCCCTATAATAATTCTAAATAAATCTAAGGAAAAACAGTAGTATTCAGTATGGGACGAGTATCCTTGGGACGAGTTCACATAACTATTTATCACAACTTTTTATTAGTTTCTCTCCCCAGACTACAAAATACCCCTTGCATCAATAGCAGACGCTTTCAGAATTCAGCGTTTTTGACAGTCTGTCACTATCTAAGTACTATCTTTGTGTTAATGTAGATTATCTATTAGCATATGCTTGTACTAGGATTGGTGATCAGATCATATCTTCTAGAATAGTGCCTTTTATATTAAACAAACACAAACAGTAAGTACAAACAATGTATCAATGACTTAGCACTAAAACCATATTACTTCATTATGTATTTCATATGTTCAAATCGAATTTCCCAAAACTTCCAAGATTTTTTTCTAAATGATGCCACAAAACACTTTAGTCAGTATAGTTGCTCCAGAATTCCTCATTCTCAGAAGATGTTCTTTAGTTTAATGTTTGGTGGTGTCAAACAATTACATGTACAGCTTATTCATCTGCATCATTCTCACAGCCAAATGTAAACAACACAGATGCTTGATCACTGTTTAATTTACTGCTATGTTAAAACGCACTATTTACTTTCAATACATGTGTAAAAGTTGTCTCCCATATATCAGGTCTACCCCCTTAAACTCAAAAGTTTGACTTTTTCTAAACTTGAAATTTAAACTTCTGTTAAACTTAAAATTTCGACTTTTTTATAATCACATCCATAACCATTTATACCAGCAAGCGACAAACCATATACATCATAAACTTGATAAGCCTATTTTAATAATTAAACCATTTTAAAGAGGTTATTTTAGATAGAAAATCTTGGTTTTGCGGAAAAACAAATGGAATATGTGTCACGTACAAAAATATATTTCAAGTCTGGATTTCAGATATGTGTATCAAGACAATCTCGATATTCGGACACACCTATATTACGCCATACTTTTATTCACCAGTCTAATATATAAAGACAAGGGTTAATAGTTGTGTCATAAGAATGCCAACATGTAGAGTTTAAACAATGTTCAGGAAAAAAGAACTAACATTTCAAAATTCCAAAACTAGAAAACTGAGTAGCTCATGAGTCCGTCCTGAATATGTATGGCATATTTGCCACTTGATTTTCCATTGTTTACACAAGGCAAAGACAGTGACTTGCTATTGGGAAACCAAACAGGCCTTTAAAACTAACTATAAAACATGGGATGCTAAATGTCCTCAGATTTGACGAACCTATGACAGTGTCGTAGAAACTTAAACATGGAATATGGGAAAACATTTTGTTCTATCAACATGCATGTTCTTTCCGAATGAAACTCTTCAAAATCAAATACTTATCCATTACTTAATAACTGTTTTTGAATACTAACAAAAAAGTTTTAAAAATAGAGTTCAAAGTCAAAATTTCTAGCTTGAAAACAGTCGAAATTTTGCGTTAACAAAAGGTCGAAAATTAAAGTTTAAAATAAGTCGAAATTTCAAGTTTGAAAAACATTTCATTACCAATCTTATTTTTTCTATGTTCCTAATAAGCATCCGTATATATTTGCAGAATTCATAATTCAGTCCTAAAATGTTTGTAGTTTATAAATTGCATATGGATGTTTTATCAGAAAATGCCTTCATTACATGGCATTTTTCATATCAGATGTAGAATCAGGCCAATGTCATAGTATCAGCCCAAGAACCGAAGGCTCGAGGTCTGATAATACATCTGATATGAAAAATGACATGTTATGATCTTTTCATTATACGCTTCAACAAGGGAAAAAAACTGTTTAATATATCCTTGTTAGTGGTTTTCACGTAGAAGTGCAAACAGTGAAAAGTTTACAGACGCCAAATAAAGTGCATCCGATATAAAATCTATCTATCATATGCCTATACAGAGGAAAAGAACAATAACATGATGTATTTTTATATTGACGATAAAAATAATAACAAAATGTTATCCGCATTGTCTGGAAAAGATAAAGTTTGTAAAGTAACAATCTAAATTATGCTAGAAACTTTCAAAAATTCAATTCAATTAAAAAAAAAACACCGTTTTTAAATTTATTACAAAATAATTTACGAAAAACAAATATGACAGCCATTATCCAACGACATCCACTGAACTATAAGCTGTGTTTACATTTGATGACTATTTATGTATAAACAAACTAAACTAGCCTAGACAGACATTTAAGCCAGATAAAGTTAAAAGCATTCCACCCTTAAGCCATTATGTAATTACTACTCAATACCTGTAAATTTAGATTATTATCGAAAATTTATCATCTAACCATTGATCCCTAATGCATCTATTTCAGCGTATTGTAATCGGAAGTAAGCTTAATTAATCATTGGCTGTCAGCACACAAGTCATTCCTGTACTTTTACTCTTTTCTATTAAGTGCATTTCATTTTTTTTCAATCTTTTGTTCATTTCGGTCGAAATAGACAATACTTTGAGGATATGCAAGTTTTGAGCTTTAAACGATGTTGCAAAAATTCTCATCTGAATGTAGTAACAATCTCAATAAAAAATTTGAACAAGAAGACCAAAGAGTTTGCATTGTACCATATTTCAATATTTACTGATATCAGTTTTTGCTGATAGTGTTTGGTTTAGAATCACGATACACTTTTCAAACAGAAATATGTTTTCAAAAGTCAGATTTATCAATAGTATGCCTGGTATTATACTTCTATTAAAACTAACTAAAAGTGTCTTGACTAGCAATTTCGTTTCGTATTAAACAGGCACATGTAATTCCATGGAATGCAACTCCACTCAATGGTCATGTCATCTTTTAATTACTCTCCAGAAGACTCTGTCATTACTTTTTAAAACTTACTCAAGTATTTTATGTTAGTTCACCAGTTGTGTCAAAAAAAATGTATAGGACTTTTTTTTTCTTTTTTCTACTATATATTTTTTCAAGAATTGAATGAAACAAAATGTAAAGATCAAGGTTTTTACAAAAATACAGTTTAGATGTGAACTAAAAAAGCAGAGTAAACTGACATATTCATATATTTGTAACATGCTTTCTAACGTAATCAGCGTATATCATCGCCACCGGAATCAGTCGCCCCGTTGGCTAGATACTGTTTTGCATTCTTTTAACTGACAAATCTTAATGCCCGCGTCACACTGTCCCGATTTTTATATACGATGGACACCCGAATGCGAAAATTGTAAGTTCGTACGAAGTTGGTCCCGATCTCGTTAAAATACCCAAAAGTGACCGAAGCAAGTACGATGAATAACGAAGTCTATACGAGGGTACCGTAAGTATATACGATAACAAAAGATGGACATACGAAGGTTAACCGAAGACGGTATTTAAGCTTCATATCTCAGCCGAAGCCTACAAGATGGATCACGAAGGCTACACAATGGATTACGATGATGGCGCGATGGCCATACGATGTCTTAAAGACGTCCGTGTACAGCTTACGATGCATTTAAATTATATGCCGAAGGCATCACGCGTTTTAAATTGTTTGATCAATATTGAATATATATTATATTGTACATTTAATTTTTTGTTTAATCATAAGACGGAAGATCGTGGGTATTTCCAGTTACTGAATAATTTAGTTGATTTCTAAAAAATTGTTTATGTATCAAATATGCGTATTCAATTTACCATTTTCTGCATATGTCATATACAAATATAGTGTCCATATTTGTCCCCAATATGTTACATACGAGGGGATGCCACGCTCGGCATTGCCTTGTTTGAACTGTAAAATGTGTGCACTAGTCTGAATAATCACCCATAATTATGCCCATGTTTACTGATCTATCTTAAAGGTAAGGTAATGGGTTCGTTGATCCCTTTTATTGAAAAAGAGCTCTTTCCAGGAGAATATCATAATAATATAGACTAAAGGAAGGATGTGGGGAAAGCAACTAATGCGGCAAAATATGACATATAGAAAGAAAACAAAATGTTTATGGAGTTAACAACTCAGACGATACATAAAAAATCAGAATAATGAAGAAAAAGTTGGTTTCCCTATATACGTGTACCTGCAGTGTTGGTATACGAGGCGCGTTAATGATTTTTATTATGTTATTTAAATTAAAAAATTGACAAAAAATAATATTTTATTTGTAAAAGTAAATCCTGAGCCTGTAATACCTGCTCTTCTTGTTCCATTTGAATTAATAGAAACAACGCTGTCGCCTTTCTTGTTTTCATAGAATCATACGATATGAGGTCCATGTTTTGTGAACGTCTTTCTTAACTGTCGTATTAGACTGACCAGTGCATATCGCGCATGGCACTTTAAATGTATTTAAGCGCGAAAATTAACTTACATTTAGCTGGATTTATTGCCGTCGTAGTTCCATCTTGTCACCTTCGTACTTTTATTCGATGGCATCACGACGGGATTACGAGGTCTTAACGAAGTCGTGTTGCCATCGTAAGACCTTCGGTTAGCTTCGTGATTCAGTCGTGTAGACATCGTAATGTCAAAACTGCCCGATGGAAACGATGGAAACACGAATGCAATACGATGTTTAAAGATGCATTCCCGGTGACATTACGATGGTGGGGATGGTGATACGAACTCAATACGAACCCTAAACATCGGACGCACCTTCGGGGATTTTTTAACATGTTAAAAAATTTAGAACCCTTCCCGAAGTTGTCCCCGAAGGTTAGAAAAAGTGGCCGATGGTTCTACGATGGTTAAAGATGGCACTACGAATAGCCCGATCTGGATACGATCAGTCCCGATTTTGAAAATTTCCATAATCGTGTTGCCATCGGCGTAAAAATCGGGACAGTGTGACGCGGGCATAAGAGTATGATATAAGTATGACTTGATATGTATTATTCTTGGTAATAATGATGTTTTTGTCCCAGGCGGATAACCAACCATTTTTTCCTTTAAAAATGTCCTGTACCAAGTCAGGAATAAGGCCATTGTTATATTATAGTTCGTTTCTGTGTGTGTTACATTTTAACACTGTGTTTCCGTTGTGTCGTTTGTTTTCTATTATTTTTTTAGTGTGAATTCACATAACTATAAGACGTGTTACGGTACCTATCTATCCCAAATTCATGTATTTGGTTTTGATGTTATATTTGTTATTCTCATAGGATTTTGTCTAATGCTTAGTCCGTTTCTCTCTCTGTGTGTGTGTGTGTGTGTGTTACATTTTAATAATGTGTAGGTGTTCTCCTCTTATATTTAATGCGTTTCCCTCAGTTTTAGTTTGTTACCTCGATTTTGTTTTTTGTCCATGGATTTATGAGTTTTGAACAGCGGTATACTACTGTTGCCTTTATTTATTTTGCATTTTCATTATATGTTATATTGTATCGTAATACTTGATTTGTCCCCTACTATGATTGTATTGATTCTCGGTGAAAATGTAATATTTAGGTGTATTTTCCTGAATTTGCCGAGTATTGCTGGAATGCCATGCTATATTGTTAAAAAAGGCATGTGAGAATATTTGAAGCATGTGATAAGTATTTCATACCAGCACGATAAACACCATTTTGGGAAAAATATGGATTTCACGTAAAGGAGTAGATCCAGTAAGATCCCCTTTTGGCCCCAAAATATAGCAGTTTTACAAAATGGTTAAAATGTAAACTTTTAGTTATTTATTGGACAGTAGAATGCTTCTGTTAAATTTTAGACGGTTTTCGTGTAAAACGAAGTGGCCGCATTCGTGTTCATCCTTAATATTGAAATGTAAGTTGTATTTTATGATAATACATAACATATATAAAGGTTGAGGATGAACACGGATGCGGCCACTGTCATTTTTCACAAAAACCATCTAAAAAGTGACATTTTTCGGCATATTTGGTAAATTTTTCATATTTGAGCTTGAATCGGGTCGTTTTTAATGACTAAATCAGTTCAAATCTTTCACATAAACTAATTGATTCAAATGAAATAGATACTTAAATGTTTAAAAAATGGTCAAAATATTTCGTCAGATGAACATGAAATTTAAGGCCAAAATCGCTCCTTACCGGCCATACTCCTTTTATGCTATTACCATACGGTAAAAATTACATGTGATTTGCTCTAGGTATATGATAAAATATAATACATTTGTTTTAAATCAAAATTGCTTGATAGATTATCCATAATAATCTAGTAGATAATTTGAAAAGGTTTAATAGTAAATTATTATTAGGACAAAAACAGAAAACTAATGGGTAAGGGGTATAGAGTTCAGAATCAGAACACCGTTTAAAACAAATGAAGATAATTAAATCTAAAAAATTAGTAAATGTAATATAGTCCATTGAAATGTCAGAACCCATATCTTAGACATAGAAGTGTACTATATTTTTCCAGAAAATGTTGGCAACACAATACATTAAAGGTTCACATAAAGAACTTACACTCTCCTAGAAAATCAAGTCTTTTACTGAGAGGTACATATAAAGGACGCCTTCAATGCATTATAACAGTATTATCATAAACATCATTAATGGGTTATATAACAAGTATTTAATAGAATTAACATTATCAATGATCAATGTAAATGAGGTAGTGTCAATTAAACTGCAAAAAAAGACATTTACACAGTGCCATCAACATGAAATATTTGACATTCTATTTAAAGTATCTAAGATATGGACTTGACCATGAAATGAATTCGCGGTTAGATTATAACCCAAGCCTGACAGACAAGTAGACCTTCCAAGGATAACATCGAATATAGTAAATATGTGAGACATTCATATTGTATGACAGACGATTTCTTATAAACACAATGTTTCTATATATAAAAAGGATGAATTATCCAACTCCACAACTCTCTGAAATATAAAGCAAATAGTTTACGCCGTTGTATTCTTTATTACATGCACTAATTTGTAATGTGATTTATATATGATAAGTGAAATTATTTTCGGACCTTGATCTGTGAAATTTCAAACTAACAGTAGACACTGGATTGTTTCACAATTTTTCTCTTCTCAGTCCTGTTTATTCAATTCCCTCTGCTGCAATATTACTACAGTTTAAGAACAAAGTACAATGGTATGTTTATCCAAACTTACCAAAGACAAACTGATATTTAACCAGAAAAGTTATTTTTAAGCCAACTTAAGTAAACAATTATATGGATTTTGTTTGTGCATAATAAATGTGTTTGTGTTTAGTTGAAGGTTCTTTTGTTGAGGAGGACTGTGTAAGACTTCACACATCTGGATTAGTATATGATACAGTCTGTTCCAATATATATGTGACTATATGCCAACGAGATGCAG
The DNA here is from genome assembly GCF_963676685.1 of Mytilus edulis. Lineage (NCBI taxonomy): Eukaryota > Metazoa > Mollusca > Bivalvia > Mytilida > Mytilidae > Mytilus > Mytilus edulis. Next base: position 58,913,533 of record NC_092353.1, on the reverse strand, counting down.
ATCTAGGTAAGCAGCCACGGTATCTGATGTTGATAAATGAGAAATGAGAAATGAATACTTGCGACAAGAGTCCTTATTTGCTCATCATATTCCACACATGTCATTATTTCCATTATTTGCTTACTTGCATCTTATTCAGCTAAATTGTTATCCCTACATGTATCTTTTCGCGTTTGAAAAACAAAGTTCATTTAACATGTTTAAAGGCAAAACAAATCATATAAATTAAGGGACAGTTGGCCATGCTGCGCCTATCTGTAGATCATAATTTGCTAATATGGTTTGCTTTTTGTAGTTTCTCTAGTTCCTACATTTTTGGTAAAAAAAGAAGGAAAACGTCTGCCATGAAGACTTATTTGCAAAACAGCATTACAGTTTATGTCTATTTACATCATTTGTAAAAGAGGGGCGAAAGATACCAATTAGACATTCAAACTCATTGAACGAAAATAAACTGACGAAGCCATTGCTAAAAAGAGAAAAAAAAGACAGACAAACAATGAAACACATGACAAAACTTAGACAACTAAAGACTTAGCAACACGGACCCCACCAAAAAAACTGGGAGTGATCTCAGATGCCCCAGAAGGTTAAGATTCGATTTTAATTACATTTACTAATGTGTGGATCTATCTTATTATGTGGAACATGGTTGTCATGTATTGTTACTCTATATATATCTTTGTATCTGAAAAAGGGTAACATTATCATCCAGGGCCAATAATTCATAAATTATGTCATGTGACAATTTCGAAAATTTGAACTATGTGTAAATCCCATGTTAAATACCTTTTTTGTATCTGTGATGTTTTCCGCCATAATCTAAAAAATAAATGGTTAAAGTCAATTAATTTTAAAAGTCAATTGACAATTTTGGCCGAGTGTTTTGATTTTATATCTGCTTTTGTTAAACATTTTTAACCCAGTCGCATTTTTGTGCCTGTCCCAAGTCAGGAGCATCCGGCCTTTGCTAGTCTTGTATGACATTTTATTTTAAGTTCTTGTGTATTATTCGAAGTTTAGTATGCCGTCCATTAGCACTGAACTAGCATACATATTTGTTTAGGGGCCAGCTGGATGACGCTTCCGGTTGCGTAAGTTTCTCGATGTATTGGAGACCCATTGGTGACCTTCGGCTGTTGTCTGCTCTATGGTCGGGTTGTTATCTCTTTGACACATTGCCCATTTCCATTCTCAATTTTATTACTATTAAAACACATGACTTAACAATGTGTCTTCTGCTTGATATATTGATTAAACGCTCTTAGTGTTCAATACAAGTTTAACTGTATGCAGTATAGATTGTATGGTTGAAGGCATTAAACGTTTAATGTACCGAACATATTCAAATTTGTTCTATGATGTACATTTTTAGTCTGAATGTGACTGTTTAATCAAGTTTTTTTTATGTTTTAAACGGCATGGAATAACATGAATATTACATTTCAAATATGATTGATGATTGTTCTTGATTTCATTAGGACTTCTTGTTAAATGAAGTTATGTTTTTCCTATGTTTTTAACGATTTGATACTTTATCTTTTTTTAGAAACAACATCTATAATTGACATGACGTCATCTGCAGAAATCATTACGACAAACCAAAAGACGTCGGAAGATCCCACTACTATTGAAGCAGATCTGTTCCGAACAACCAGTGCACATTTATCGACCAACACTGACACATCTGTTGAGTCATCGACTTCGTATAAAATGCAATTACCAGGTATAATAGATTTTAAAACAAGAGGGAGTTTACAAAATTTAAAATGAACATAAAATTAGGATGTGATTTTTTTCCATGTCACCGTATGCACAAATCCTGAGATCACCCCAGGTTCCTAGTGGGGTTTACGTTGCTGGGTTCTTTCTTTTAAAAATAACTGCTTACAGAATTTGCCAACAGGCGAACTCTTTTTGTAGTGCCAAAATATGTGTATCTCTACACGCAATAATATGTGTGTACATTTCTGTTATCTGTATTGTTGCACACATATTTAGATTTTTTTATTCTTTTGTTTTAAGCCTCGGTCACACCTTACCGGATAGCACGAACAGGCGCCTAACGGATGAAAATAAAAGTTGTCCGTTAGCAAAATTGTAATCCATTGGGAGTCCGTTGGTGTAATGACCAAATTAAACGGACGCGTAACGAATGCATAACAGACACACACCGGATATGCAACGTACGAGAAACGGGAACGTACCGGATAGAACGGATGACGAACATACACTCAAGGGACGTGTACCGCATAAACGGACAACTAACGGAAGCGTACTGGAGAAACGGATGAACAGAAAAATTAAAGGCGACAATAATAATACTTCAATTGCAAAAATATTAAAAATGTGTCTGTGTAACTGGTTACGGTTTGTTCTTCAAAATGCCGCCAAAGGACAGTGTCTGGCCTGAATAAGAGCTGTTTGATTGTGAAGACGTGCCCTATCTCTAAAATCGATTATAAATAACATGAATAATAAGAATTTATTAACCTTAAAAATCTAATTGGCAATTTCTGACGAGAAATTTTCAAATGGCATTTTTTCGTTTCAGATCCGTTCATCATCCGTTTTATCTGTGATACGTCTGATAGAAGTCCGTTTCACATTCGTTTAACATCCATTGTATCCGTTATACGTCCGTTAGAAGTCCGTTGAATAATTTATCGGCCAGACCTCCCACTGATGTATAACGGACACGTAACGGATACGAAACGAAAATGAAACGGACGAGTACCGTATAAAACGGACGACTACCAGACGTTCAACGGACATTTCATCCGTTGGACGTTCGTTCAAAATTTTGAACATGCTCCAAGTTTTCCAACGGACAGAACGGATGACGAAAAATAAAACGTACACTAAACTGATATGCAACGGATATAGACGGACATCTAACGGATAAGAACGGACGTCTAACGGACATGAACGAATTGAAAAAAAGTTATCCGTTAGTCATCCGTTTGAGCTATCCGTAAAGCTGTGGTCACACCTTACCGGATAGCACGAACGGACGACTGACGGATGAAAATAAAGGTTGTCCGTTGACAAAATTGTTATCCGTTGGGAGTCCGTTGATGTACTGACCAAATAGAACGGACTCGTAACGAATGCATAACGGACACACACCGGATATGCAACGTACGAGAAACGGAAACGTACCGAACAGAACGGATGTTGAACGTACATCCAACACACGAGTACCGCATAAAACGGACACCTAACGGAAGCGTACCGGATAAAACGGATGAACAAGATATACGGAAAAATTAAAGGCGACAATTATAATACATCTAAATAGCATAAGTATTCAAAATGTTTCTGTGTAACTGGTTTTAGTGTGTTCTTCAAAATGCCGCCAAAGGTCAGTGTCTGGGCTGAATAAGAGCTGCTTGATAGTGAAGACGTGTCCTTACTCTAAGATCGATTATGAATAATAAGAAATCATGAATCTCAAGAAATCTGACATACCAAAATTGGCATTCCTGACGCAAAATTTTCAATTGCCATTTGTCCGTTTCAGATCCGTTCATCATCCGTTTTATCCGTTATACGTCCGGTAGGAGTCCTTTTCACATTCGTTCAACATCCGTTTTATCCGTTCAACGTCCTATAGAAGTCCGTTGGTGAATTTATCTGCCAGACCAATATAGGGGCCTGTTTATTGAAGCAGTCTTAGGATTTGGACGTGTTCTAAGACAAGCTTAGGACATATCTTAGTCCTAAGTGGGTTTATCAAACATATCGCAACTTAGGAAAATCCTAGGAATTGTCCTAACTTTAGGATACCAATGTAAGTGTCTTAAGATGATCTTAGGATGATACTAACTTTAGGATATATCAAGAATGGCTATTTTATGAACAAATATGGCCTGAATTAACTTTAGGAAGCTAGCTATCATTTAATATTTTTGAAAGGAGGGTTTGAGTGGTGGCGCTAGGATAAAAATATTGTCCTCCTTTTTTTGTAATTTCTGCCTTTTTTTCACTCTATGCGGGCCTGCCTATTTTTGTTATTAGTTTATCTTTCAAATTTTATTCTTGCCAATTTACCAAAAAGCAAAGTGTCACTCTTTTCCACGTCATCTACTGAAGAGATTCTGTGATTTTGCATAAGTAAAACTCGAATTTCGTCTCTTATATGCCCACGTATGTTATTTGCAGTAATAAAATAGTTATATACTCAGTATTAATATGAAGATACACGAGAATTGCCTTTGGACTTTCAAGTATGAAATCGTGACGCTTCGAATTCAGCTCACTCAAAGCATATAATGATTTTACCCATTATATATTCAATTATAGTTATTTACACTTAGTTTGGTCAGACTTATTTTTTGCCTATGATTTGTTTCATAGTCTAAATGTACAATTATAATATAAAAATATCTATTGCCTATTTTACATAATTAATAATAATTTTCTGATTATCAATCTTTTTTCAAATTATAGTTATTGGTTAAATATGATACAATATTTTCTTTTTTTTTTTATTTAAATTTGTTATTTTCTTTTACGCCAAAACTAAGAACTGCAGTTAGGACATCCTAGCTATATTAATCCTAAGATAGCTTTGATGTGTATGCTGAGACATGTCGATAGTCGGTCCTAATTTTATCCTAATTTCTGTTCTAAGAATTTCTTAGGACCGATCTTAGGACAGTTTCGATAAACAGGCCCCAGGTTTCTAGTGGGGTTCGTGTTGCTCAGTTCTTTATTATAAGATTATCTGTTTAAATCATTGGTGACAGGCGAAGTCTTTTTTGTGCCAGATAAACAATAAATATTTGACGATATGCAATTCATTGTAATGTTAATAGGATTATTATGTTAAATGTATCGAACATATCTCAAACTTATTCGTCCATGTATATATTTGGTCTGTATAGGACTGTTTTATGAAGTGTTTTGAAAAAAAATGCTAAGAATGAAATAGATTTTACATTTCAAATATAATAATGTGTTTAACGTCATTTATTAGGACCTATTTTCAAATTTAGTTTTGTTTCACCGGCAATACATATGAATTGTATACTTATTTTGTTTAGAAACAACGTCTATCATGGCCATTTCGTCATCACCGGAGCTCACAACGACAACCCAAATTACAGTGGAAGACCACACAACCACTGAACCAGAGCTATCTGATACAACCAGTGCACATTCATCGACCAACACGGAAACATCTGTTGAGTCATTGACTGCGTATTCAGTCTCGTCCAGATCGCATGCTCCTAAAGTGCTATCAACTCTGTCATCCGTTATTTCAACAAACAGCACACAGCATTGCACTCACATTTACGTGTCTATCTGTTCAAACCTATCAAATAGTACATCAAGAAGCGCCGGATATACATACAAAGTGGATACAAAGAAACTATCCTCATACAAAAGAAAACATCAGAGTGCTTCAGATCCCAGAAAATCATCGATGTTCATTGGAAGTGTCGGGATAGCAGTGCTGGTTTCGGTTGTTCTGCTTATAATGATCTTGGATTGCGTACCGACAAAAGATTGACATCCATTACGACTACAGATATAAGAGTGAGAAAATGTTTAAAAACTATAAATTCAGAATGTCTATGTTTCCTTAAATAAGTGGTTAATAAAGAAGCTGTGCTATGGGAACTAAACATATGAATTATATGAGATTTTGGAGTAGGTCAATAAGTAGATAAAGCAATAAAAAGGCAACTAGAGAATATGATGCAGTTTTAAACTTGAAGAGGTATCTTAAGTACTATGGATTCATTAATATTCGTTGGATACCATTTTTTGTGGATTTCGTTGGTACAGGGGAACTATGAATTTAAATATTCAACAAATTGCAAAGGAGTAGGTCCGGTAAGGCCTGATTTCGGCCTCAATTTTCAAGTTCATCTAACGAAAAATTTAAGACGCTTTTTAAACACTTAAGTGTCTATTTCAATTGATTCAAATAGTTTATGGGAAAGATTTTAACTGATTACGTCATTAAAAACGCTCCGATTCAAGCTTAAATATGAAAAATCTATCAAATATGCCAAAAATCGTCACTTTTCAGATGGTTTTTGTCAAAAATGAATGTGGCCGCATCCGTGTTCATCCTCAACTTTTATATATATTATGTATTATCATAAAATACAACTTACATTTCAATATTATGGATGAACACGAATGCGGCCACTTTCATTTCAGACGGAAACCGTCTAAAATTTAACTAAAATGATCAAATTGTGAAGATTTCAGTAACTTAGCACGACTTAATGATGCTAGTAATCGATATATATGCATTGTATTGTCAAAAACAGCCCATATTTATGTAGCAGAAGCATTCTACTTTTCAATAAATATCTTAACGATTACATATTCACAATTTTCTAAAACTGCTATATTTTGGGGCAAAAATGGGTCTTACTGAACCTACTCCTTTTATTTAGGAATGAGTGAAGACTTTGCTAAAACCATTAAAATCAAATATCCACGAATAGGTAATTTTTCTCAAACCAAGTCAAATAATACCCACGAAAATAATTGAATCTACAGTATATGATATATTTAACTGTTATCCACCAGTAAATTAAACAAACATATAAATCAACATTAGATTCTTTAAATAATCTCAAAATAAAAACATATGTACAAATTATGTTTACTTTTCGCAAAAAACATTAGAAGATGAATAAAAATTGTAAGGAGGCGATAAATACAAAAATACAAATACAAAAGTTGATAAATCCCTTATTAGATGACGATTTATACCATTGTTTGTGTTGGAAAATAAAGATATACTGTTTACATTAAAAGAGCTCTCATTTGATTTTTACGGAGGATGAAACATGTTGTCCTGCATTTTTTTTTAGTAGTATGCTCTGTCTTGCTTGTTTATTTTTCACTCTATTTGGTCCAGCATTTTTTTTTATCAAAGTGTTTCAGTGTGCCGTTTTTTTAGTCAAAACTCGATCCCTGTCCTGCCTATCCCCCCCCTTTTCCATAAAAATTAAATGGTAGATCCCTAACCATAGCCATTGAAATTTTAAAGGAAAAATACCCTCTCTTGATTTTTCATAGATTTATCATTGTCAAGTTTAAGTTCTCAAAGACAGATTTGCAATATATTGGTTCAATGTTTATTTATACAAAGAATACTTAGCGATTCATTACATTATCGAAAAAGTTTTAACAAATACCAAATATTTGTGCTTTCATAATTTTTATTCAAATAGGCCATTTAAGGGGAGATAACTCTTTTAGCAAAAAATTTATGCTGGAAATATAAGGACCATTTCATCTTGTAGCAAGAAAACAAGTTCGGTGACACCAATTATTCTGTCCATTTTCTTAAGGATGTTTGCTTGTCATCTTCTGGAATTTTTGTCAGATTTTTGTAATCCTCTGGTTTTTGAATTCGAAGGCCTTAAAAAAAAAATTGCCCATTGACCCCGATTTTTCTTTTTAGAAATCTTTTATGTATAATGATAAGCCTTCTGTAAGCGTGTTATACAATCCTTGTTATTTTTATAAGTTTTTGAGAGCTTACACTTGTCAATGATAAATCTTTGAAAAATCAAGAAAGATTATTTTCCCGCCAAAATTTCAATGGCTTATATCTCGAAAACAAGCACATTGACCTAGTATATATTTTGTTTGGCTCCTTTGGTTCCTTTATTAATCCCCTAACAATATATACTAGTGCTATGAAAAGCTTGTTAATTGAATCTGAGTAGCGAACTTCTTTAAAATATATTATAAAACCTATCTTCTCATATTTTATTTCAAAATTATGTCCTATAGATTTTTTTATGAACACAAATATGGTTTTTTCATCAACAATGTAAGCAAATTTTGGCAATTTTGAACGACTCGCACCATGAAAAATAGCGGTGACCCATACTTTTTATTACTTAAAAAAAAAAGCATAGTAAAATCTTTTGTTTTAATTATATATATATAGCAAAAGACGCTATTAGTTTGTCTCTCATTTGTTGTAAATATTAGTATGTTTATGGTTAATGTATGCATATTGATATTCCAATTTATTTGTTAATTGAACTGCGAAAGAGCTTAAATGCTCAAAAAAGACAATGAAAGACAGCATCCTGTCATTATTGTTTATGATATTCTCGTATTTTTGTCTTTCATTTTTGCTACATGTATTGTGCTTTGTCTATATGCCAATTTTTGTTTCTTCGTAACACATATGACGTGGCTATGTACTTATACATCCCATCATTGTGTTATTGTATTGTGGTAAATTTGTTTATTCTTGTCTTTCAATTTGCTATTACGCTTAGTCTATGCCATTTTGTGCCTTTTTGTTACATACATTTGTATTAATTTTGTTTGGTCTTTTTAGTGATAAGATTATAACACAATGTTGACTGCTGTATTTTTGACATTTTTACCTATTACATCTGTTTGTTTTGTTACGCATGCATCGTTGTCAATAACATAATATTTGATGCTACTGTCATACAAGTGAGAGGTTTTAGCTAGCTTTAACACCAGATTCAATCCACAATTTTAAGCAGAAAATGCCTGTACCAAGTCAAGATTATGACAGTTGTTATCCATTCGTTTGATGTGTTTGAGCTTTTGATTTTGCCATTAGAAATTTTCCTTTTGAATTTTCCTCGGAGTTCAGTATTTTTGTGAGTTTACTTTTTAGCTCACCTGGTCCAATGGGCCAAATGAGCTGTTCTCATCAATTGGTATCCATCATCTGTCGTCGTCCTTCGTTCGTAAACTTTTACAAAAATCTTCTCCTCTGAAACTACTGGGCAAAATTTAACCAAACCTGGCCACAATCATTATCTGGGTATCTAGTTTAAAAACTGTGTCCGATTACCCAGGCAACCAATTAAGATGGCCCCATGGCTAAACATAGAACATAGGGGTAAAATGCTGATTTTGGCTTATATCTCTTCAAACCAAAGCATTTAAAGCAAATTTAACATGGGGGTCAAATTGTTTAATAGTTCAAGATCTATCTAGTCTGAAATTTTCAGACAATTCAGACAACCCGTTGTTGGGTTGCTGCTAAATTTGTAATTTAAGGAAATTTAAAAGTTTTTGGCTATCATCTTGAATTTTTGAATAGAAATAAACTGTACACAGCAATACTGTTCCGCAAAGTAAGATACTTATCCAAAAAAGTCATCATGACCATGTCTATTGACCCCTTAAGGCGTTATTGTCCTTTATAGTAAATTATAACAATTTTTTGTAAATTTTTGTAATCTTTTACAAAAGTCTTCTCCTGAAACAACTGACAAATTCAACAAACCGTAGCCACACACAGCATTATTGTATCTAGTTTAAAACAGGTGTCCAATGACTCTGCCTGCCAAACATAATGACAGATATAGCTAAAAATAGAACATAGGGGGAAATTGAGTTTTTGACTGACATCTCTGAAACTAAAGCAAAAGTATATCTGTTGCATTATTTAATACATTAATTGTAAGTGAAAATATTAGGTGAGCAACACGTACAGGCTCCTTGGAGCCTCTTATCATTACTATGCTTGGTATAAAGTGGGATACATTAATCCTGTACATTTTCATGTGTTTGTAGGGGTAAAGGCATATCGTCCTTAGTATTTTCTTTAAAAGTCTATATGTATTAAAATGGTTGTTAAATGGACATATTTGTCTCCAAACCTTTGCATTATTTTGTGACTTATTCATTTGATATGAATTTGTCATTTTATCTTTATTTTTGGGATTTCATGAATTTAAATAAATGAAAATTTGTCTTGACTTGATATCCTACAGCAAAACAAGCTTTGACTATGGTCTGTTGTACTTAATATTATGTTTATGTATATGTAAGTTTTTTTATTATTTTTTTTGTGTACATTTTACGAAGTGTTATATGTATCTGAATTATTTGTATTTCTGTATAAATCTAGTTGATTTATCAATCTCTTAGTAAGTATGATATAAAAACATGTTTTAAACGCAATAACTTCTTTGTCATTTACTGTTGTAATGACGTATGCAATAAAAAAATAAAGGTTTGATCCTAAAATATAGTTTGATATTGTTTTAAAATGTTAAGCTTAAAATAGATGGACAAAATGAATAAAAAACGTGATTGATTACATTTAACTATATATCGTAAGATTATTTCGGCTGGTCATGCACAATTAATATACAATGGAGATCAACACGATCACAGCATGACATGATATTTACAAAACACAACCATCACAATCATATGATATGACCTTAAGTGAAACATTAAACAACAGAAGAATTGGGCATGGAGAATTATTCCGACTCGTTTGACATTTAAACACTTCGATGAATGTGTCACATAATTGACAAAATAAGACATTAAGTGTCATAAGTTAACCGACAGGTGGTAATAGGAGAAGAAAACATTCAGGTTTAAAATGCGTTCTTTTGTTTGGTGTTAAACATAAAAACAGTACAAACCAAAGGCTCAATAATAAATGACAGAAAATATTTGTTACAAAACCATGATCAAAAGATAAAAGACAAAAATACAAACTACAATTAAAAAAAAACAACCCACACAATATAAAATTATACAGAAAACGAAGGACTTGGCAACATGAATCAACAAAAAAACCAGAGGATGACTCATGTGCTTCGGAAGATACAATTTGTTATCTGCCAACAATTGTTTCTTTGGTCAGAACGAACTCTCAGTATTTCATTTCCCCGCACCGAGTTAATTTTGTACAAAACGAGACATTTAGACACGGAAAACGAACGCAATAGGAACTCGATCCACCTTTGAAATGAAACTATGAGTGAAGGGGTAAATTCAGTAAATACACATACGTCATCAGGGACCGCCCATGTCGGGGAGAGCTTTCTTTATAACACTGAAGTGTAATGCTCTTCTGATTGGTAGATAATGTTTGTAATAAATATTTTTTGGCAAATGGATCAAAACTAGAGTTGAAAAAAAAAAAAAAATGCCGAATGTACTAATTTTGTTTACTACAGGGTTGAAAAGTAATGGGAGTCAGTATAGGAATTCAGTGCGAATCTACATTGTTTGTAAACAAGGCCATGTAAATGCCCAAAAATGCCGCATGACCCTATGTTTTTATTAGTGCAAAAGAAAGGGCTACATTTGTACTTTCATGAATGTTATATGAAAGTTTCCTATTTCCAAAAGTAAATCAGGTATAAATTTAATTCCATACATAGATTAGCTTTAAAGTCAATGGGAGATTTTTTACTGAATTTACCCCTATAGGAAAATATGCACTCTTTCACTGTACTTGTCCAAGGCCACACAATAATCAACAAACTCGATTCCTGTAAATTTAAATGTAACGGAAGGATTTTGGAACCATTTGAAATTGTTTTTTACACAAATTTCTATCTTAGCTGCGGCTATCCAGGATACACTAAGTGTACTGTGAGAGGGAGCATGGGGTATTATGTTTTTGTGTGCAGATTGAAAGAAACAATCGAAATTACACTTTAGAGTTATGATATCAATGAAAGGCATAAATATTCTCCCCATTTACATCACATTTTGCACATATTTCTCCTCATAATGTATATAAAATCATATGAAAAAAATGGATTACCTCCCTTTGACATTTTTTTTAGCTGAACATGAATGAAGCATTTGCCACTGGACGTTCGGCTACAAACAAAATCATGCATTTTTCTTTGCCTTCTTCCATTTGTCATCAAATTATATTAACATGATTAACAGTATACTATTCCAAGAAGAGAACTTCCCATACATGTACTTTTTATTTTAAAATAAAGTATATGAATCAGTCATGTGAGTGTTGGATGATGCCGTAAAATAGTTTTGTTTAAAAAAAAAACATCACAAACTAACTGACTTAAAAAGTCACTCTAGTGACGGTTCATTATTATGGATACAGAGAGAAAATAAGGGTGCGCTAAAGTTTTAGATATGGTATAAATAGCTAGAACAGTTCTAACCTAGAACTGACTAAAAGGTGTCAGGCTGACAGTTCTCCGTACTGTTCTAGAACAGTTCTCCTGACAGATTTAATGAGAGGTAAGAAGTGATCTCCACTGTACATGTCCTTCATCTAGGAAACTATTGTTGAAATGTTTGTAATTGGATTTTTATGTTAAATAATTGCTTTCAAATACTCAAAATTGTTACTTTAATCTTCGAAATGCAAAGTTTGGTTATACTTAGTCTTATTTATTCATATTTGGCACTTTTTTCTACTTTAGTTCTGGCTGTCTAGTTTTGGCGAAGAATCCATCCTGATTGGGGTAACAGAAATTTCTGCAAAGTGATTTTCAATGACATTTTTTGAACTTTACAAGTAATTAAAACACAGATTTAGTATAATGCAACATAATTGTTGTTTTATTTGGTATCAAACTGCTTAAAAAAGCCTTTAAAAAGTCTTTTTGTGGTCTTTTCAGGGTATTTAATCAAAAACTTCCATATAAGGAAAAATTTAACTAAGAGTACACCAAGTCTTTAGTTTCTAGGTGTACTTGCAATACTGGTCAACACAAACACAGAAAACAATTCATATTTATTAAACATAGTATTTTACACCATTCTTTTAAAAACAGACAATGTGCAACTTTATATACCAAATATACATTGGCCGCAGTAAGGGCTGTATTGTTATGCATTTACTTTTCTACATTAGCTAGAGGTATAGGGGGATGGTTGAGATCTCATAAACATGTTTAACCCCACCGCATTTTTGCGCCTGTCCCAAGTCAGGAGCCTCTGGCCTTTGTTAGTCTTGTATTTTTTTAATTTTAGTTTCTTGTGTACAATTTGGAAATTAGTATGGCGTTCATTATCACTGATCTAGTATATATTTGTTAAGGGGCCAGCTGAAGGACGCCTCCGGGTGCGGGTATGTCTCGCTTATTATGAAATTTATGAAAAATATGGCAACTGCTGCAGGTAAATTTCTTTGCATTTATGTATTAAATAAAGGCAACAGTAGAATACCGCTGTTCAAACTCATCAATCCATGGACAAAAAACAAAATCGGGGTAACAAACTAAAACTGAGGGAAACGCATCAAATATAAGAGGAGAACAACGACACAACACTACAATGTAACACACACAGAAACGGACCAAGCATCAGACAAAATCCTACGAAAATAACAAATATAACATCAAAACCAAATACATGAATTTGGGATAGACAAGTACCGTGACACGTCTTATCGCAATGTGAATTTACACTAAAAAATAAGAGAAAACAAACAACGCAACGTTAAAATGTAACACACACAGAAACGAACTATAATATAACAATGGCCATATTCCTGACTTGGTACAGGACATTTTTAAAGGACAAAATGGCGGGTTGAACCTGGTTTTGTGGCATACCAAACCTCCCCTTTTATAGCCATGTGAAATATCAACACCACAGGACTACAATATAAATAAATTGGAGAATACAATTGACAAAGAAACACACGAACAACAGCCAGGTGAAGGTAATGAATAAAACAATTATTTTCTGTGACATGTATAGAACATGAATTTGTTTCAAATTTGTAATTGTTTTTGTTCATACATGTATAATAGGGATAACTCAAAGTAAGAAGACGTTGACAATGATGAAAGTGAAAATGACTCAGGCAATAGACGCCTTACAAACCATTCTGCAAGAAGATTTATGCTACAAAAACTTGACGACGCAGAATTTGAGCATAATCATATTAAACAGGTTAATACTAAATATATATATATGTCTATGATACAAGTCTATGATACGATATAATACATGTACATTGTACTTAGAACTGCAAATTCTGTGATGTATAGTGTAGAGCGTGTTAAAATTCTGATGAAAGCAAGTGCTCCAAAACAGCACATCATATGTACTGGCATGTAAATAAAACGCGCAGCACAAAATGACATACCAGACAGGAACACCCTTTGGTTTTCTTTTACTATTTAAGAAATATTTCTTTAATATGTATTAAAATAAATTGAAGTTAGTTAATATTTCTACACATCAATATACAATCAAATTCAGTAACATAAATACATGAAATATATACAATACACATCATGTACATTGTTGGTAAATAGAAAATTTATTTATACCATTTCAAAAACAGACAAAAAGCAAGGATGGTTAAACTTTTCCATCGTTTCGAAGCAAAGTATAAATACATGTGCAGATATTGTTTTTGTCATGAATGTTTCCGACAAGTACTTGATCGTTAATTGATTGAATCTAATTCATCGCCTCTGAAAACAGACCGTTAGAACCCCAAAATATACTGTTGCCCACAAAAAATACCCATATTACTGCTTGATCAACATGGTCCTTTTGGAAGCGGGCAACACAAACAGAAGACTTTATGTATACATGTTGTAAATATTGCAAAAATTTATCTGTGTAACGTTACCTATTATTTGTACAATAGTTGGCCGTTTGCAGGATAAACAAAAAAAGAGATGTGGTATGATATCAACGAGATAGCAATCCAAAGCTACGACTTTAGAATTCAATAATTTAACTATCTCGATTGGATAAATCCGATAATCCACTGGTACCAATATAAGAATCTATATATAGTCAATCAAAGAGCCTCCAACGATGAGAAGAATCAAAACCATACAGCCAACATAAAAAATAGGCAAAGATTCAATTAAAAAATTACGACCTTATTTATATAGTAGAACAATTTACCAAAACAATTATATGACAAATCTCGAACGACAAAACACACTAACATACATGCTTCTAGTTTCCTTTATGATATCAGAGACATATTATACAATATAGTTCATAAACTATAATATTTACATGTCTCTGATGATATAGATTTGGAATGTGCCCTATATATAACTTTGTGGGCGTTGATTTTGTACGAGAGGTTTTAAAACACTGTTTGAATGATTTTTATATGACAAAACACAAATCAAACCTGAACATCTAAGTTTTTCAAGTGCAGAACCTTCAATAGTTGTCCTTTAATGATTATCTTTTCATTTCTTTCAGATATCTGGACACAAAAATATCCAGAGTATTTCCACCTATTCCAAACTAAATTCAAAGAAACATCATGAAATTTCGAGGACCATCTTGGCGGATAAAAATGAAAATATGCAATCGTCACAAACTACAAGAACGGTCACAATTAACAATAACCCGGTTGGGCAAAACGAATTTCAAAATGTACAGAAAATAGCGGTCTAGATCAGAAAATCAAGTTTCTTTTGGAAATATAGCGGGTGCGCCAACGGGTCTAAGTTGTCTAATTGGAGGACCAATCTATGGAGGGACATTTAACATTAAAATGTCAAACTTACCGTCGTTGTCACCATCACCTCAAACAACCAAACGTTGTCGTTACGTTATAGAGAGTGACAGTTCCCAGGAATAATAACTCAGTTTGAATTTTAATTCTGCCATTGAACATGTGTCGATGTGATTTTGAAATTTACAACTGGTGAACTTTACTACCCAAAAAATAGTTCTAGCTAGAGATATGATTGGAATGTTATCTACTATCATATATATGAATTTTTGTTTCCGCTTATTAAATTTTTATTTTTAAAAAATGTTCTTTAATTTATACTAATACTCATTTATTCCTAAAATGCCTAAATGAAGTGTTTGCGCATCAATTTCGTTAATGTATGACGTAGAAATCAGGAATGTGAGGCCCTTGAAGGAACATTTTGTTTCTCAAATTGGATTTTTTTTCTATAATCATTAGAGAAACAGATTATTAATATTTAGAAATAAAGTTTGTAAAAAAAACTATCCGTATATTACTTATTTAAACGGACTATTTTGTTCCAGTTAACATAACATACACTCTGCAGTTAAAGTTTAGATTTCATAAACCATCCTCTGAATTTTTAACAAATTTTGATAGAAGATTCTTACAGAACTAGTCAAAAGATAGTATCTAGAGGAAAATTATAAATATGTTTTTCCTATTTTTGTTGGGCCTGCGACTCACAGCAAAAGTAGGCGAGACAGTGGGTTCTGCAAAACCCTTAAAATTTTGATAGCTGAATACTCACTGATTTTCTAATTAGTATTACCATAACTTTTGATCAGTTGACCATATTACTACATTGTTTTAACAGTTTGTAAATAGGTGTAAACAATCATTTAAAAATCAGTAATTACTGGTAATTACTGGGCAGTTTTAGGAATTACTTGTATTTACTAAGTGCATCGGGAATTACATGTAATTCCTAAATTTTAGTAATTACATGTAATTCCTAATTTCACCTATTTACTGTAACATATATATACGTTCCTGATTCACGGTATTTATTATTGAATGATTTTTATGCATATTTTAAGCTAAAGAGAATTTTGACATTAGCATTGGCCATTGACATTGTACAGACGATACAGCACAGCTGAGATTACTATAACACTATGTGTTAAAGTAATCTCAGAGCACAGGCACTTGTTTCTATCTATATGGTTTCATCCACATGAAGGTCGACTATCCATATAAATAGATTTTTTGTATTAATCGCTCAGTATTAGATTACTCAGGCACTGTATGGGACCCATATCTACAAAAAGACATAAACCGCATAGAGAACATACAAAGACGAGCAGCTAGATTTGTTTTTAAAGACTATAGACGTACGAGTAGTGTCACCTCCATGATGAAGGACCTTGGATGGAAACCTCTTGTGGAAAGAAGACGCGAACAACGACTGGTACTACTGTACAAAATAGTGAACGACCTGGTAGCCATCCCCACTGAACATCACATATAATTTAATACTAGACCATCCAGAACTTCAAACGTCAAACAAATAAAACTCTTATCAGCAAATACTGACATGTATCAACATTCAATTTTTCCACAAAACTATCATCGACTGGAACTTACTACCAAATACTGCCGTGATGCTATTGTTTCAGAAAAAGGGAGAAGGTTTGGATCCATTAAAACGTTTAATCCCGCTGCAAATGTTTGCACCTGTCCTAAGTCAGGAATCTGATGTACAGTAGTTGTCGTTTGTTTATGTAATATATACGTGTTTCTCGTTTCTCGTTTTGTTTATATAGATTAGACCGTTGGTTTTCCCGTTTGAATGGTTTTACACTAGTAATTTTGGGGCCCTTTATAGCTTGTTGTTCGGTGTGAGCTAAGGCTCCGTGTTGAAGGCCGTACTTTAACCTATAATGGTTTACTTTTTAAATTGTTATTTGTATGGAGAGTTGTCTCATTGGCACTCACACCACATCTTCCTATATCTGTGAACTGTAAAACTGTGGAAAGTTTTAATGCAGTTCTATCGTGTGACTAGTAAAATCAGTGGCGCACACCCACTTCATGGATACTAAGTATTTTGAGTTCATTTCCAGTCTTATACAGATACAGAATGTAAAGGGAGGAAAACGAGTCCGAAGCGGAAACTGTTGTGACCTTAAAAAAATTGTTATCCAGTGCCACCTTCTTCTATTTATGGATAGTCGACTTACCTCTGGATAGAAACAAGTACCTGTGCGATATATGCTCATTACAGCCAATAGGCAATACAGGATCTGCTCCCAGTTTTTGAGAGTGTTTGAAAAGTTAGAACGTTTATCATAAAACAGTAATGCTAAACCATGTCAGTATCGACCCCTGTTAAGTGCTTGTCTATATATTTTTACCAATACATGCTTTTGAGGCAAATAAATCATAGAATTCTTTCCTTTGATCGCTTCAAAATTCAAAAAATGGCGGCTGAAAACTTACAAATAACACGTGACTCTGGGTATGCATATTTCCAAAAGATAGAAAGGTATAGCCTAGATACCAATACTAATAATATAGAATATTAAAAGATAAATCGAGTGATAAATAGCTTTAAACATTTATAAATCCTGGTTTATGTTTGATATGTATTTGTAACTGCTTTTTCAATAAAATGCGTCTTAATTCATGTAAACGAAAAACTATATCTTAAAGAACTTTTTTTACAGACATTTTTGTTTTATGATATTCTTTATCAGCGCTCAAAATAGTACAAAATATAATGGCACATGAAAATACTCTCAAAATAAGGTACATAGTATGCGCATGCAACATACAGATAATTGTCAATAACTGCTAATGAAAAGTAGTCTATGCTTAACAGTACACATTAATATGTCGATCTTTAATATATGTCATATGATAATGGTTATTTTATATCCAATCCATCATGCAGGTATCCAACTGTTATGTAAAAGTCCTTTATGCTTATTCTGTTCCGTTACATCAACTTTATCCAATAAATCTGACCCTAAAAAAGGGTATTAAAAGGAAAAAATAGTTCATGCAGTTGTGGGTCTGATGTTTATTGGCCAAAGAGCTATTGCCTAGCTTCAGGCTGAGGTATATATCTATTAGACTAAAGCCAACAAAAATATATAAAGCCGGTGTTACAAAATAAATCAACATTTTATGATTCTAAGCAAAATAAGTCTTTTAAGAATAGCAACCATTCGTTAATAAAAAAGTAATTAAGGAGTAGTTTTTAACGATAAAAGATGTCTCTTGTAACGACCAATATCGTAATATTACTCCATTAACATTTGTTTTATTTCAAAAATCGACATATAAATTATGTAGTCGCTTTTTATAAATTTCCTGTTTCCCAAACTTTAATTTTTTGAAAAAACTAAGGATTTTCTTATTCCAGGCAAAGATTACCTTAGCCGTATTTGGCACAACTTTTCGGAATTTTGAATCCTCAATGCTCTTCAACTTTGTACTTGTTTGGCTTTATAAATATTTTGATATGAGCGTCACTGATAAGTCTTATGTAGACGAAACGCGCGTCTGGCGTACAAAATTATAATCCTGGTACCTTTGATAACTATTTACCACAGAAGTGATTTCCTTCGTTGTTCCGGGTAATACAACAAGTACATTGTTAACATTATCCCGGAAAAGATTCGTGTTTGTACTGAGTAATATATATTGTACGTTGTTACGTTCTATAACTTCTAACATCTATACTGTACAGTATAAAAGTATACTGTTGTTAGTGTTACTAGTGGACTAATTTTACTAATAGATCTCCACTATTACTGGCTAACATTGCAGGATTGGGTGACGATATTGTCCACCTCGTGCATGGTTGTATACTTGCTTGCAACATTGTCTTACTTGTTATTTCACTATAAAAAAAAACAAACTTTTAGCCATAAATTTGTGTATGTAAAAAAACACAGTACTAAAAGTTTACAAACATAAAAAAATGACAGGAACTATATTTCTGGACAACCGATTACGCGTGACCATTCGATTCATTTAGGTATTACAATGTAACAAAAATAAGGAGTTATGTCTAGCGGCATATATTACAGTCATATCCGGATTCATCATGATACGGTGCTGTTAAACTCAAATTGCCATTTCAATTTCAAATGAAAATAGCCTTGTTTAACAAAAATAACATCTGTGTGTGAAACGTCTGAATACAATGATTGATTTATTCATTATCAGTCTTAAACGCCACTTTAGTCATTTCTTTCCTATTTCATGGATACTAGCTTTTTTATGTTGAAGAAAGATGGAGCGTCCCCACAGAACCACTGACCGTCGGCTGGGAAACTGGCAAACATAGTTTTGGAGTCGAACCAAGCTACCATATCAGTACAAATAGGAGGCATTAAAACTTCCCATATTTGACTAATAGATTGTTTAGTGGTTTACATGTTATGATAATCTTGATTAAGTGTTTATTTTATTTTCTGGCAAATGATAATTTCAAGAAAAATGAAATGAAACTAAAAGTTCAGAATAACACGTGGTAAACCATTGGATTATTAAACCAACAAAATTAATAAATTCAAATAATCACTCGTGACACTATTACTAATATTACATTGAGTAATACAATTACGTAATGTGTATTTGCAAAACTATATTTAGAGGTTGTCGGAAATGTTATGTAATTTTTATCTGGTTCACATGATCTCACAATATAATACAATTTCATACGATGTATTTGTATTTACATATTTTCAATGATAATACTACCATAAATAACTTAATATCTCAAGATATTTCTCATTTTTTCGTCATCTGTAATTTAGAATAGTACTATTTGGGGAAGCTGTTATCACATATCAGCAATTTATTAATAAAAATATGTGGTATGAATATATTTGGAAATGAGACAGATGTTCACCACAGTTCGCATGAAGTAAATGTAAGCAATAATAGGCAACCGTGTGATTTTCAACAATGAGAAAACGCATACAATATATTATATAGTCGGCTGAAAAGGCCGCGACATGAAAAATGAGGAACATTCAAACGAGAAAAGTAATTGCCTAATTCATAACAATACAATTTACGAAAAACAGATATATGTGTATTTCCTGAACTCTCTGGTATTTGTTTGTTCTTATCGTATACATTAAAAAAAACACAAATTACAATAAAAAACTATTGGATCGTACAAATTTTACCAACCATTTCAATAACACCAACCAAATCGTGCGAAAAGAAAGACGTACATGTATTATACTATAAACAAAGGCACATACATTTGTACTATCGGACGACTATACTAAGTACAGACACAATATCGTGTACGGTTGAAGACTGTGCGATTAGCCATACTTTACTGGTTAATAGTTAAAACAGCAGCCATTTTAAGAAAAACTTGTTCAAACCAGCCAACTGTTACGAACATGATAGCAAGTCGTTGGTTTGTTTTTATCATATCTTATACAGTAAGCTCGACATAAGGATTGCGATCCGGCGGCGGTGGCGTTAACTAGCTCCTCAATAGCTGATTATTGATATTGTGTATATAGATGCTTTATGTTAGGAAGTTTCCGTCTGTCCTTGTCTGCTTAAAAAAAAGTTAAGATTTTTAGTATTTTTTTTTTTAATTTCTCTCTTATTATGATTAATAGGATAACAATATTCGGCATGTGCATACCTTGCAAGATCCTCGTGTCTGTCGGGCAGTTTTCATCTGACCTCGACCTCATTGTATGGATCAATGAACAAGGTTAAGTATTCGTTGGCAAGTCCACATGAAACACAGCTGCTCAGAAACTAAGCAATAGTTCTACTATAATTTGAGTATGGAATGATTGTAAGGTGTTCATGTCTACCTGGCTGGTGTAATCTGACCTTGACGTCATTTTCACGGTTCAGTGAATAAAGACACAGTTTTGTGTCTTTTTTTTAAAAATAATAAATGCAATAGGTCAACTATATTTGGATATGTAAATATTTTACGGTGAATATGTCAGTCTGCCAGTGTGTTTCTTTTGTCCTTAAACTCATTTTCAAGGTTCATTGCTCAGTTTTAATTTTTTTTTTCTATGCTTTGTAGGCTGCTAGCTTGAGCCTGGTTGTTTTGTATGCTTTTCTTAATCGGTAAGAAATATATATCTATAGTTGGTGCATGGAATGATTGTAAGGTGAATAGATATCTTTGGCAGGTATCATTTGACCTTACTATCCTCATTTGCATGGTTCATTAGTTTCCTTGTTTAATTTTTTTCTTTTAAAATACTATAAGTAATTTGTCAGCTTTATTAGACCATCATCAAAACACAATTTTGTCATGAATCCATCTGTGTCCTTTGTTTAATACATGTATGCACATAGACCAAGGTGAGCGACACAGGCTCTTAAGAGCCTCTAGTTTAAAGTAACCGTAGCCAGTGCCATATTTATTATCCACTGTACGAGAATGAAATGCTAACCAAAATTCATGATAAATGTCCAAGCTCCATTTACAGGATCAGTATACAGGGTGGTAAAGGTTTTTTATTCCGTGCACACGTGTTGTGACATTTTTAATTTCAACCTTCCGTGAAAAAAGTTCGTGCTTCACTGTGAAATTGGTAAAAACGGCAACGTTCAAGCAATTTTTTCATTTTTCGTTCATCGTGAAATTGGAATTTATTTCGCGTTTGTCCGTGAACATAACGCCACTTTACAACTCTTCCCAAAAGTTAGACTTGATTTGGATATTTTCAATTAGAGTAAGATTATGTAAGACCTTAACGAAAACACATATGTTTCCGGTACCCCTATATATATCTACCCTAATTTCAAGTACCTATAATCTAACTCTACTCTTAAAAGGTTTGTGGATGTTATGCGGACAAGCACTTATAAAGTCAGAATTTTTCTCCCATATGAACCAGTCAAAAACGTTTGAAAAAAAAACTATTTTGCTTTCCTACCGATCATAATTTTTAGGGGATGCTACCTGAAACACATGTATTTTTTTCTTGGCCTTACTACACAGATAATTCACAGACACAGTCTTCTCTGTAATCGAATATCATATAAAAATATTTATTGCATTCTGCAATTTTGAAGAAAACAAATACCCCAACTTGACGTGTTTCAAATGTACGTACTGAATATATTGGTCAAAATGCACAAATTGAAAGCAAATAATTAAGAACAACATTACTCAGAGGGTTTAATTTTCAAAGTTTACCAGGATGGCCTCCTTTAAAAGTTGTGTCAGATGTGTCTATTCGTTACCTAAAATAGTAGACGACCTCTTTAATAAATAAATGGTGATTTCTTGTTTATCGGGATCGGGATTTTAACAAAATATGTCCGGGATTTCGGGATTTTCTGATATTAAAACCGGGAAATCGGGATGAGACCCTCTCTAGCCCCCCCCCCCCCCCCCCCCCCCCCCCCCCCCCCCCCACCTACAATAGCACCCTTGTATCATGTGTATTCAGAAAATAAAATTAAGCAGTATACTTAAATTATGTCGTCTTGAATTAAAAGTAGAACGATATATTTGTAGATAAATTTAATCTATGAAACTTTCCAAATAATATGACTATATATATATATATTCAAATAGACCGATCGATTGTAAATACTGGGAAGTCCCAAAACTATTTATTTTGCTATTTATAGACAGTAATCATATAACATTAAAAAGTTCTACGTGCATGTTCTTCAGACATGTTCGACCTGTAGACAAAGTTTATTAACCGATAAGGGTAAACATCAACCAGCCACATACGCAATTAATACTATAACGTTTTATTTTGTTGGCGTCAATATCGCAGTGGTATTAAGGACGCTTAATAAAACAAAGATACTTTAATTTATATAACGTTACTATGATCACGAAATTGTTGACCCCCCTCCCAAACCACATTGTGATTTCCGTACAGGCCTACGTTGAACTATCTATAAATGCATTCTTTAGTGATACACGTTTAAAATTGTCCCGCCCCCTAAATCCGCCTTTGGAAATATGGAAGAAGGGGAAGGGGGGCAATAGGGGTCCGTTAACATATTAACAACACCTCGATTTTAGCAAAAACAGTTAAAAAAAATGCAAAAATGTTTATATCAGTTAACAAAGTGGGTTGAAAACAGTTAACAGCTTAAATTTATCTCAGATAACAGTTAACAACAACTTGAAAAGGGCAGGGTAATGCAAAAAGAACTACGACATAAAAATATACATATAAAATGTAATACATGATACAACCGAAGTATTGACTAAATACAGAATAAAAATGGTCTATCGAGCTGAGGACAGGGGACGCTTGAAATATTTACTTTTATTGTGTATATTGATGTATATTAATGATTTTGTTATTATTTTTCATTTTCATTTTGTAATGTCACATACTATAAAATATGTAGTTTTATCATTTATCATGGCAAAAAAGATTTGAACATGTTAAATTGCATTGAATTGAATTGAATTAAATCTGCCTATGGGGAAAATTTATTCAAAACTAAATATTCTGTATGTTTAAAGGACTACAATTGGTAGTGCTTACAATTATTATAAACTATGACATTTCTGTTGTTTTTTTAATTATTTGTAAGTGTTTTTACCTAGTGTTTTAATGTGAAGCATTTCCTGAATAACTGATCTATATTCCGAATTTATTTTAATGAATAACACTTAACTCCAATATACAAATATGTTTAAAGTTGATTAATGTTATTTTATATAATTATATTTTGATAGGACGCTACATTTGAAGCTGACTGTCTTGTATAAATCCCAACATATGTAATAAAAACAATTCGTTTAAAAAATTAGATTGGTTTCAACAGTTATATAATATATACATATATTATTCGTCTAAACATCAGCCCAACAATGCAAGATATTCTTGAAATCATATGTTTGAACGTTGTTTTCAATTTAGACTTGACATAAACTGTGAAGAGTTTGTTTGTATTGAATTAATGTTATTTTTAAAAACCGTGTACACCTGACTTAACAAGTACAATGTATTTAGGGTTTCATGATTTCCCACTTTATATAAATAGATTCGGTATAAAAATAGAACTTACTTTAAACTGATCTGAAGTCGGTCATTGTATATTACTGGGAATTTTGTATTACATGTATGTATGTTATACTTATCATATTCAAGGTTACATATTATATATTGACTAGCGGCATTATTATTCTGTCAGACATAACAACATAGCTGAGGAGTGTAAAAGCATGATGGGTTTGTTATATATTTGCAAATACCCGCATCTACGTATTTACTGCGTGCAACTGAGACTTGTTAACCTTACATATTCTTTGGAAGGATGTAGATGCAGCAATTCAATTCTTCTGATATGTGTTGAAAAATGTGAATTTCAATTCATTTGCCGGAAGAAAATAGGAAATCGTTTTTCAATGCATTGTAAAAGTGGAAGTCATTTTGTGTTCAATAAATGGATAACACTTTCGTCTATTAAGTCTAAACAACATTGGCTGGATATATCAAGTCGCAGAAAAAATATTGTTTTAAATCGTTTTTGTTATTCAAATTTGATGCATACTTTTACTCCCTGTTTTAAAGAAGTGCAAATAATTGGAGGTCACACAACTGATATTCTTTTGAACGCGAAAAGGAACAGAAGAGTTCCGTTTTTAAGTGTTTCTCCGATTGATTGTATGTGGTGCTTGGACGCAGCTTCAGTGAATGTTCTCTCGGTACTGCTATTCATTGTCAAAATATTTCATTTGCATAGTTTCATATTCCACCTATCTCGACGTTTTAATCGGTTCTTGCGTGACGTCGAAATCCATTGTAGCCATCCGACAAATATTAATTTCAAGATTGCAGAGCAATCTTTCGCTTTTGTACTTGTTTTATTATATTCGATTTCATCAATGGAAGTATTACAGATACTTGCAAGTATTGTATTTAAATTATTTGCAGAATTAACAGGTAAACATGTACATCTTTTAATTTCTCATTTTCCTAGAAAACAGTTCCAAACCATCAATACTGAAAAAGATATAAGTTTAAAGTCCCTTTTAAAGCAAAATATACAGCCTTTGAAGCCAAGACAAATCTTCACCGTATTTCCTATTTATGGAAAAATTTCCAATCTAGCGACAATAAGACAACATCAAGACGATTCGCTAATACCAACAAGATGTATGGAAAATGGGGGAACAGTAAATGCGCCAGCAAGAGGACAAGAAGAAGGTCATACTTTGGCGTCAGAAAAAAAAATGGAAAGCGAGCTTTTGCGACTGTCGACTTTATGCAATTTCCCTGTGTTCGGAATAAGCCTTTTACGCTTAGCGGAATATGGGTTTTATTCGGAGGGAAATAACGATGAATTGGTCTGTTATTCCTGTAGTAATCGTGTTAAAGGCTGGACCCCCAACAGCGACTATTCAGACGTCAATAATCATTATTCAAACTGCCAACATGTTAGAAAAAAGAAATTTGCGGTACCACTTGAAGCTTCGGGTTATTCAAAAGATTTCACACAAATGGGTTAGTTTATATTTTGAGCATGTCGATGTGTTATATAAAGTATAATAACACCATTTTACGAAACCAAAACATTATAATAACGAATATAGATTATTTAGCTTATTTATCATTGTTATACGATGATGACTGATGTACCCATATTTTGGCTATTGATTTTATTGTGTCTGTTTAGTTATCGCATCAATGTAAATATAACGGAATTTGATGAGACTGTCATCAAAGTCGGAGGGTTAGCGCTATAAAAACAGGTTTAATCCACCATTTTCTACATGCCTGTACTAAGTCAGGAATATGACAGTTCTTGTCGATTCGTTTTTGATTCGTTTTGTTATATGAAATTGCCGTGTTGACTTTCCAAATTGATTTTCCTCTAAGTTCAGTATTTTTGTGATTTTACTTTTTTTTATCATGTTATTATTCAATTATTTGGTATAGAACGTACCATTTTCGGTCAAGTATCATAGTTAAATTAGTATATTTATTATAGAATCGTTGAAATGAAATGCCACATAAACTCTATCCATCTAATTTATTTTGAAATTTACATCGGGCTAAAATAAGCTCTGAAAGGAAATTTTTGTGAGCGTAATATATGGCTTTTAAAAGGTACCCACGAACAATACAAATAGGACTATTGCTTAACTAACGTACATTTTTATTTTATTACACTGAGAAATAAAGAGAGAAAGGTTAACATACTTTGTTTCACAAAACATCTGTATTGAAATGTACAAATTAACCTGCGGGTAGTAGTGTAAAATGGGGCTGTATTATTGCAACTAGGCAGTTCGACGACCAAAAGTACAATACGGGACAAGATGGTATCTTTATCAGCCGGACCGGGAATAATTGAAAAAAAAATGCTAGGATGTTTTCTTTAAACAGCAGACGCGGGTTTCGTCTATTAAAGACTCACCAAAATTAAAAAAAAAACATTTTGCCAAATACAGCTTAATTTATTCATTTCTGGTTTAAAAGTTCCTTACTGTTTCGAAAATTTAAAGGTTTTCAAACAGTTAATTTCAATTATGATCCTATACAAGATAATTCATGTCAAATCACAATTACTTAAGTTGTACCAAATGTGCTATGCGCATTTTGATGTTCTTGTTTATAATGTAAGTGTTCTTTACAGATGCATAATACTTTCAGGAAAGATCTACTTTTTGTTTCGTAATTTAAAATGTTCCACTTATTGTACCGTGGATTAAATCGTTCTACTTTTTAATTCTATATTGAGATCAAATGAAATCGTGTTAGTTTTTAAAAAGTATGTAAGCTCGAGTAAATAAAATTAAGTTTCAATTATATGTGGGTGTACTTTTAGAGGGGATATTAAATCTTAGAATTTATTAATAATTCATATTTATTATCCCACTAATAGAAATGATTCAATAACCTTATTTGTCATTTATTAATTATTCATAAAACAATTATACAATTGTTTTTAATAAAAAGTATATATTATTTTCAAAGGGGAGATAACTTTAACACAAATGAAATATGTGACCAATTCATGTCAGATACCTAGAAAGAAACTAATGTTTTCCACTTTTTGTAAAATTTCAAACACAATTATTCTATTACAATGATGAATTAAAAAAATATCATATAAAACAACACAAGTCTTATAAGTGCATGTTTGAATTAGACAATTAAAGATCTACAGCCCTTGGATGGTATAAACTTCCTAAAAACGTGTAAGGTGTAATGGTCGATGGCATATGGTGCAATGGTGGAAGGTGTATGGTGTTATGTTGTATGGTGTAAGGGGAAATGTGTAATGATGTATGAGGAATGGTGTGATTGTGCAACGTGTATATAAAGTGTGGTACTATGCAAAATATTCATAAGAACTGATTTCTAGTTTTGTACATTAATTTACAATATTGTGATCAAAATTCGTTCTTTGAAATAAATAAAAAATTATCGCATACAATTTGATCATGATACCTTAAGGAGGTAGACCTAGGTTAAGGGAAATAACTCTTAAAATTATCAGTACGTTTGTGTCAACCATTTTCAAAAACATATTCTAAGCTTCTAGGATACATAGATTATTTTCAATCGGTTTCAGGTAAATGCTTTAAATACATTGATGAACTTGACTTTTACAAACGCTTACTGAATTAAAGGGTTATTTCCCTGAACCTAGGCCTACCCCCTTAATATATTTGAATTACATGAATACATTTTGTAATAATTTATCCAGTAATAATATGTAACATTATTGTAGAAAGAACTCTAAATTTCTCGAAAATGAGTATTGTACTGAATCCTTAATTTTAAAAACTCCCTCCTATTTATAAACATTTATTTTACTTTTTAAAAATTTGAAATTATCGATTAATGGAAATGTATTGAATTTGTGTTGGTCTTGTGCATGTTACACAAATAGATATTAATTCCCACTGAGCGTCTGCTATGTTAGTCAATATGTATAGAAGTTTCATATTAATTCATATATATGCTTGTCATTATGTAAGTTGCTGTTTTTGTATGCCTATTTCATATCTCTTCGTTTTTTGTTAAATAACTGTCATTACTGAACTGAATTCATTACCCTTTTGATGAATATGTATTATTGATATCATCTTAATATTTCTTTGTTTTCTGATTATGTAAATATTTGATTAATGCTAATAATTTCCTTATTTAGAAAAAAACACATCATAATTTAATGTTGTTTTGATAAATGTATTCAAGGCATAAAGTATTCTTAAAGTGTGATAGCAGAAAGAGTTACAATGTTATACATTATGTTCGACATAAAAACAAAATACAAATAAGGAATGTTGCCGTTTTCTGGTCGGAAACAACTATTTTTCAGCTGGTACGCTTTGGAATAAAACAAAGAAAAGCCAATAAACAAATGAAAGTATACTCAATTGAGACCCTGAACAGTAAAGACAAATAAAAAATGTTACGCTTAACCAGAGGGTGTTATAACCATTACTTTAGTACAAATAAATTACAGCGTTTAAATACTGGTGAAATCCACAACAACATTTACGATCATATATTATTTTTGCATTGACGATTGAATGCGGTTTAATGATTAAAAGCAGCTTCGGAATGCAAAAAAATGCATACTCCCAAAAAGCCAAATACATCAGAGATAGAGGCGTCCAAAGCCGACTTGCTTTAAAGAGTATTTTTTAAGTACAAAAACGCAATAATGCCAGTATCGCAGAATACTTGATGATCTTGAAAGGTGGAGATAGGAAAAGCTCAATAGATTAAAAAAAAAACGCACAATATCATGTTTATTTTATTGATAATAGCAGGCTAATATAATTTTGACACTTTTGTGCAAAAAGGATCTTGTGATGTCACACGTTGAAATTAACATATCTGGCATACAAAAAATTTGAAAAAAATTGAGCAACATCCTTATCCAAAAATAATTACATAATTGGCATCAGTGCTAAATACATTATTGGAATATTGAAACCAATGTGCAGATATGCGTGACAAAATTTTAAAAAATCCAAATGCTATTGCTTGACAGAAAAAAATGTCTTTTAAAAACCTGATATATGTTCTTTTCTGTAGATTCATGTACTTTTTGATTTTCTAATTTAAAATTACAAAATCGTAATCCTTAACAAAGTAATAAACTCATCATAGATACCAGAATTAAAATTTTGTATTTGCGCCAGACTTGCGATTCGTCTACAAAAGACTCATCAGTGACGATCGAATAAGAAATAGTTAAAAAGACCAAATTGAATTGGAAGTTAAAGATCATTGAGGATAAAAAAAAATCTATTTTTTTTTGTCAAATACAGCTAAGGTTATGTATCATTTACATTATCTCAGTGCAAAAGTGTCGATTACTGTATAATTCTGTCATATACTCGAGTCTACAAGAATCGATGCTACCTGTTAATGAAAGCAACTTTCAATATATTGGTACTTCTGAGGACTGCTTAAACCTAAATATGTTAAAGCGAAGGGTATATAACTACTTTTTTACTTGAGAAGCTCATGACAAGAAGGAAAAAAAAGACAATTCGCTATAACATGTATAAAACTTTGCATGATGTTGTGATTAAAGCACAAATTAAGTAAACACACACTTCGTATCTTCTACCTCAGAGACCAAAACTTAGGAATAAAAAGTATTATTTTGAATGTTTAAGGACATTTTAAACTAGACATACACACCAAATAGAAAATGGTCTATGATCAGGTTTGCTTTCATCATCCTGATTTACATGTAGTAAAATTACATAACTTATGAAAGATCTACTGAATTACCATCGCTCCAGGTTTTGTTTTTGGTTTGAGAAAAATGATTTTTGAAGTTCTCACATTTTATATTACTGTTTGCTTGTAGAAAATGTAGAATAGACATTAATTTCATAATTTTAGCTTTGAGTATGAATTATGAGCAAAAAGGTTGTCAAAATGGTATTGTTTACATTTTTAGGTGCTATCACGTGCACTTGTATTCATATCTTATTTTGTTTCCGGTATGTTATGATTTTTATTATGACACATTTGTTTTTCTTCAGGCACAGATAAGAAAACCTTGCTTAATCCCAATACACTTTATTCACCATTCTTATCCGTACAAGTGATAGTCCTAGTAGCATTGTTTTGGTAGCTGGGTTTAGAGTTAATATAAACTTCATGGCTTATTTTCTGCAAAACGACTTCTTTATTTTTGTACTAAAATGTAGAATATTAGTGTATGTTGGCGCTAATGTCGTTTCCTCGCTGTCTCTTTGACATGTATCAAATACCTTGTTATTTTTGTATGTTCCCGTTTTCGAGAGGCACTTTTGTTGATACACGTAACAGTCATATTATGTATAGATCACGCCACTAATTACATAAGGATACAAAATTAATTTTTGAATGATGCACAAACAACGCACCAATTTCAACGAACAACATATGTTTTGTAATATCGTAAAAAAATATCGGAAATTGATGAGACAGTCATTAAAGTGAGAGGGTTAGCGCTATAGAACCAGGTTTAACCCACCATTTTCTACATTTGAAAATGCCTGTACCAAGTCAGGAATTTGACAGTTTTTGTCCATTCGTTTTTGACGCGTTTTGTTATTTGATTTTGCCATGTGATTATGGACTTTCCCAATTGATCTTCCTCTAAGTTCAGTATTTTTGTGATTTTACTTTTCTGTAAACAATTTTAAATAGCTAAAATGTAATTATTTTATAGGGAAACCAAATGGGAATACAGACCATATCTGCGACGGGAAGATGTCTTCAGATTTGTCGATCGTGTGTACGGATGATAAACATGATGCAGTTACTGCGAACTTGATTGTGTCCAGTAATAACAACGAAGAACACCTTAATAATCAGTCAAGAACCATAGGACAAGCTAAACAAACAGAAACATCTTCGGAGGCATATAGAAATGAAGTATATCCATACATTTCTGAAAAGTATGGTTTATCTCGAGGGGTAGGTTATTCTCAGACTGACAATGTTGTAAGAAGAGAATATGACGTATCAAACAATCAAAACAGCGATACACAAGGAACGGGAGCTCACGAGTCATCACTTATGAACGGAAGGCAAATGTTCCCACCAACTTATACGAGAGAAATATCAGTCGACGGCAATACAAACATAACTGATAGTTTAAACCTTCTCTCTCTAGAATCCGAAGAGCAAATGCCATACTTCTCTGGTATAACTCAAAATCCACGTAATAATGTGCCTTCTGTAAGCCACCAACCGATGATAAAACAGAACGAATTACTGGAAAGCAACCAAGAACAATTAACTTTTAAATACGACGGAAGACTGGTGAAAATGAAATATCCAAATTACGAGCCACTGCAAAAAAGGAGAGATTCTTATTCTGACTGGCCAGCAAACAGGAATTTCCTTCATCCTTATGATCTCGCTGAATGCGGATTTTTCTTCACCCGTGAGTATTCCTATTTTACAATGTACAATGCTCCAATGAATATGATGAAAAAGGTATATTCATAATTTAGATACTTGTAAATGCTCGATTACAATATTAATTCAGAAAAATTAATGAACATTTAATATAGTATTTCACCTAACACATTCGGTAAACAACGGACATATATAAACCCTACAGCTTTGCAGAAATATACATATACGCAAATCTTTCTTATATATGTGTTTACATTATTAGTTACATAGTGTGCTAGTGAGCTAATACGGTATATATGGGGTCAGTAAATTCCATATGGGGTGAGAGTGAAGCTCGAATCCCCATATGGAATTTACTGACCACATATATCCCATATGGAATTTACTGACCCCATATATACCGTAGTAG
Source organism: Mytilus edulis (assembly GCF_963676685.1). NCBI lineage: Eukaryota > Metazoa > Mollusca > Bivalvia > Mytilida > Mytilidae > Mytilus > Mytilus edulis. The sequence goes on along the minus strand of NC_092353.1, from coordinate 58,881,549 downwards.
GTCACTAGCACACTATGTAACGAATTTATCTTACCGACTATCTTAACGTGTAAAATTTAGTCTTGTGATCTATCAAAATGAGCAAGCCAGTCTTCAATACTGTTAGCATTAATAAACTACTTTCATTGATCCTACAAGAACAATAGCCAACGATAACAACTTGTTAGTTTTAAATGTGTTTAATGAATTTATTTCAATCTTAATCATCAATTCCTTCGTCTGTTGAAACCTTTACGATTTTTTCTCAGTTCCAATTGTTTTATGAAGGGACGTAACACCACTACTAACCGTGTATGAAATAAGCCCCGCCTTCCTTCTACCTAATATGAAATACAAAAGGACGCAACTCCACTACTAATCGTGTATGAAATAAGCCCCGCCTCCTTACTAACCTAATATCAAATATACACGGTCTTCACGCAGACGCTTTTAACCAATCAAATTCCTAGAAATGTATAGGGGGTAAGATAATAATATTTGTAGCTATATGCCTTTTTTATTCATGTAAGTTAATCAATCGATCGATGGAATTTTTAAGCTTACAAATGTTAGTTTTGTATTGTTTTTATTTTTAGATTTTGAAGACTGTGTGAGATGTTTTCATTGTGGCATTGGTAAGTACTGATTGACCTTAAGCAACTGTTGCCTGAAAAAAATAAACTAGGAATTGTAAAGATTTTAAAAGTTAAAACAAAATAACTTGAAGAGATATTCTTGAATTTAAAACAACAGTTTTTATTTGTGGTTGACCGTGCTAGATGTTATTCATGTTCAGCGTATTGGGGTTTATTTAGATTAGAACAATACTATCAGGAAAAACAGACTGAGATATCCGTAAAATCTTCATTTGACGCACATTTTAATGTACTAGCTATTTGAATAAAAACCAATTGTCATTTAAATACTCAAGCTATCGACTACTACTGTGAGAAGTGTGATGAACAGTCCAAGTATTACGATATATCTTTTCATACCGCTTTGACGTAGATAGAAATGGAATAATAAGAATCTTAGGCCTTCGGCTTTTGATAAAAATGTTTTATTTGAGAAAGGCAATAAAATTTAAAGTGTATTACAAACGTCCATCCATTTTCAGTTACATTACAAAGAAGTCTTTAAATCCTATTTGAACAAATTAAAAGTCAAGACATTGATTTCCTTACCTTTTTGATACCTGATTTCGTACATTCGAATTACCTATAGTCGCCGTCAGCTGAAATTCGTAGCGGTTATCAGTAAAAATAATCTAAACTAGTAATCGCGTTCACTCGAGATATAGTTTTTCACATTCCATTCGTACATCGCAAAAAGAAAAACCACTACTGACCTACCTTTTAAGTGATCACACTGTTATAATCTTGACCTTCACATTTTCCAGAAAGTTTTCTATTGTTATTCCGCCATCTTCGTTTCTATGAAGATCATTTGTTTACATATGACATTCGTCATTTACGCAGTTTCCTGAAATGTTCTTTTCATTGATGTAATAAGATTTCCCGCGCTTTATGCAAATTTTATGAAATTGAACTCCACGGAAACACTTCCGGTAAAAGCAATGGCGTATTCCACCATTCAAAATCGTCTTGAAAAATGTGAAGGTCAGGATTATCACAGTGCAATCACTTAAAAGATAGGTCAGTAGTGGTTTTTCTCTTGACGATTTATGAATGAAATGTGAAAAACTATATCATGAGTGAACGTGGTTGATAGTTTAGATTATTTTTACCGATAACCGCCACGAATTTCAGCTATCGGCGACTATAATAAATTTCACAAGTACAAGCACTGTATAACTATATAACATTGTTGTACCAAACAAATGTTTGTGTAAGAGTTTTTCATTTGTAAGGAAACATATAAGCCTATATTTAACTCATCACAGATACCAGGATAGGATTTTTATATTCACGCCAGACGCGCGTTTCGTCTACAAAAGACCCATCAGTAACGCATTACAGTATAGTACACGTACAATTTGGAAGAAAAATAAAAATAAAAAAAACTGGATATGCTAAAAACAACACTAACCACAACCTATAAAATTATGAGACTTACATTTTTAGTTGTGCAAATGTTAAATATATTTTAGTATTACATTTCCTGATATCGATTCATCTGCTTGTGTATGTTTAGCAAAACTGATATTTATATTTTGTAAGGTTTAAGGAACTGGGAAGACAATGATAATGTGTGGGTCGAACATGCTCGATGGTCACAACGATGCCAGTATCTCATTTTACGGAAAGGAAAAGAATTCATTGATACCGTTGTACAAATGTTAGGACTAAACACCGTAAGTGTTAATTTTTGAATTATATAAAGTACAATTCAATTGAATATTTGTGCGATTATAAAGATATGTACATAATATATCATAAAGTTGAGTTTTAAGTTTAGATTGACGTGTTTTGACAAAATGTTTACTAGGTATGTCATAAAAAGCAATGCTTACATGAGTGCAATGCAAAATAACATGCCAAATACCTAAACATAAATAATTTTGGATACCTTTTACATTACTAAAACAAAAATGTACATGTAGCAAATGCATTATGCGGAATGTTTCATATTTTTTTTTTGAAAATCTAATTAGAAATGAATGTGATATTTTGCAAACTGATTATTAATAAAGGTTCTAGTTCAAACTTTTTCAAAACATACAATTCGCAATGTAGATCAAACCTCAAGGCCGTAAGTTTTCTCATTTGAATTGTTTTACATTGTCATTTCGTTTTTTTTATAGCTGACTATGCGGTATGGGCTTTGCTCATTGTTGAAGGCCATACGGTCTCCTATAGTTGTAATTTCTGTGTCATTTTGGTCTGTTGTGGAGAGTTAGGTCATTGGCAATCATTCCAAATCTTCTTTTTTATATATCAAGTTATATTCGAAAGTCGATTTGCAGTCTGCTTTAAAACAGATCGATTGGATAAGTCTATCCTTTGGGTAAATAGTATACGAAAGACTGTTATAAAATACACACGAATAATGTGCTGATAAACCTACAGTTTTAACTGTTACAATAATTCTTGATTTTTTAACTCAACCAACCACACTATTATTACTGTGTTTGTAAATCAATTCTCTGTTTTGCTCTTGTATGGCTATGATGAATTCAATGTTGCTAAATCCATGTCGAAGTAAATTCCAAAAAACATTTTTTTACGTAATCCGGCAGACATCATATCGTTCTTGACGGATAGATCATTGTAGATACGATTGTCGTGTTGTCAGCATCGAGTATAATGGCTAAGAAGTAAAGTTTTAACAGGAAAAAAAATGAAACTGATGACACTGTGATTCTGGAACTTCGTAATAGCAAATAAAAATGTGTATCTTGTTGAATCTAGTTGCGTAATACAAAGATTATCCCATGTCTCTCTTCAATATAGGTTTATATCTGTACCCTTGGTACGAACGAACACTTAAACATGTTATATAAGTATCTTAAATGTTGCTTGTGACGATGTGGAGAGGGATAGGTTATAATCCATAATTACACATGTTACAATATTTTGCAAATGATGTCATTTTCCAACTTTATTTCATTCGTGTTTTGAGTCTGCGAATGAACTGATGAATAAACTGGCACAGTCATCGACAGTCCTTTTAAACTTTTCTATTGATTCTAAATTGATTTAAATTCATATTTTAGTACACAGGTAACGCATGTGCCCAATAACATTTGTAAATTTTTGTTGACCTTATATTAATATAGGCTGTCCTTTTAATGTTGATGTTGTTCATATCGCCAATTGAGACATCATTGACTTATAATTTATTCATATGATTTTGAGTGTCCTCTCTGAACAAAAATCCAAAAAGCGCTTTGGACATCACTATTTTGGTCCTCAATGCTCTTCAACTTCGTACTTTATTTGGATTCGAGCGTCACTGATGAGTCTTTTGTAGACGAAACGCGCGTCTGGCGTATATACTAAATTTAGTCCTGGTATCTATGATGAGTTAATCTATACATATTTTTAAAAAAATGAACCTTAACTCTTTAACTCATATTTGTTGATTCATCTACAATTTCTAAAACTAATTGAATTGCTTTTTAATCCAGATGCTGTTTTTTGTTTCGCCTTGACGGCATTTGCAAGTATCTGTACATGGAGATTATATAGCCCCATCCCCTCTTATGAACTTTGAAACTTATCTATAGTTTACTAGCTAATGTTTATATTTATATTTTACTTAACAACTTAATTATGATGAGGCAATGGTCATGTTGGTATTAGGTATGCAGTTGTATAAGCATTGGTACATCTCATTTACATGGAGATTTTTTAGCCATGTAACTCAGTCATGGTTCATTGACTCTGTATATTGTGTAAGATGTTAAAGTATTGCTATTTTGATTTCAACATTTGCATAATCAAACTTTTATTCTCTTTCAGGATGGAGAAAACATGCAAAATGAACCACTTCAACTAGAACCAACAGGTACTTTTATGTTTTACATCAACAATGCACCATTCATACGGAAGTCAGTTTATAAATGGTTTCATTCATGAGAATGTACTAAGTTGTAACTCCAATTTGCCCTTTTAAAACAGAGATATAATGCATCCTCAAGTGTATTTTTAATTTCATTTTTGTTTTTGAAGATTGGACTTTATTTCAATGGTTACTTGTTACTACGAAAGTTATTTTATAAACAGTTCTATAAGTTCATAAAATAGACTTAATGTTCTTAGTTTTCCCTTTTTAACGATTATCCTATGAAACACAGGCTTTTAAATTCATTGGATCACGACCACGGTTTTAACGGGGACAAAACTATATTTATTCTAAATGAAAAGTGTGTATGTATACATTTATTAGATGTACACTCTGTGGTCTACAGGAGGTCACTTTTGATACTAATTACATATTCAATGCATAGGTTTCATAAAAATACAACCAATCAATTATGCACAAACGGCAAATTTATAAAACAAAACATGTTTGCAAATTTTTTTCTCTACATTTTAAACTATGTTTAACCAAGAAATAGTTTTAAGGAAAACTTGAGATTGTCTCAATCTGTTAAGCATGTAAATGCCTATTCAGTTGAAATATTTAAAATTTGAACCGGCGATATCTAACACTTATACTTTTTTTTTCAATCTAAAAATACATCTGGTGTACTAAATTATAATCCTGGTACCTTTGATAACTATTTACCCTTTTCATTTGTATATGTCATTACTGCCACACTTCTCTGTTCGTAGTCAAAGTCAGTTATTAACTTACTGGTGGTAAGATAGCATGGCAATCAAGAACTTGGCGTCCACGATAACAAACTTATCTAACAAAGTTGTTCTTTGCTAATAATAAACTCATTATAGATACCAGAAAAGAAATTTTATATTTTCGCAAGAAGCGCGTCTGTCTACAAAAGACTCATCAGTGACGCTTGAATAAAAAATGTAAAAAAAAACAACAAATAAAGTACACAGTTGAAGAGCATTGTGATGATTAAAAATGCATGACGAGGATGCGGATTGCTACTCGTGCTGACAACGATTATAATTTATCTTATATTTGTAGACCCAACACAATCTACTCGAAATCCACTTGAGCATGCAGCTGCACAGTATGTTCTTTCAGAAAAGATGTTCGAAGACGAAGAACTTGTCAGAGTATGCATGATGTCGCTCATAGAAACAACAGGTATTTTATTGCAATGAAATACACATAATGTAATTAATTTACAGGTCGACATATTTACCTGCTCTTAATTCTTAGTGGATGTTGCATCATATTCCTCTTCAGAAATCGAAACATATTGAATTAAAACATATCTCGAATTATTGTACATTATTATAAGTATAAGTGAGATTTATTCTCAAAAGGTATGTTCTATGCATATCATTGTGAGCTTGTAAAAGCCATACACAATGCAAACTTTGTTTATTGGGATTGTGTAAATATTTGGTAGAAATGAATATCGCAGACAATAACAAATAGACCCTCGCAACACTTTTAGAAATACGGTTATTCCAAATACTTAAAGCAACGTATTTATTTAAAGGACAGTACATTTGAATTTCAATATAGTTTTCGTCGAATGAAATTAACATAGTTAAAGACACTAAAGCTAAACAATAGCAGTAAGCACTATGCAAAGGAGAATAGGAAATAAAGAATACGAAACAGTTAAAAAAACAAACAAAAAGAAAGAGTGAAACAAATTGTGTTTTAAAGTTTCGAATATTTATTTGTTTATTTTGATTAATGATTATGAATTGTTTCTATCCCAAAATATAAATACGTCGATAGCATTGATAGAGACAATGTCAATTAAATGTAAATACCGAGGGGTTTTGATAATACAATATAATTCCTTGATCATGAATAGATATAGCTAGGCATGGCTTAAATCTTTGATTCGAAAGAGAACATGTAAAATAATAAAAATATATTTTAGGTTGGCATTCCATTACGATTGAACATCTTGTCACCTCCTTGCTTGAGATGACTGCAACTGAATTAGCCTCTCGAAACGACCATAAAGCGGCCAATAGTCAATATAATGGGTCTAAACCTTGCATGGATAGTCCTGAATCACGTGGAACAGAGATCAAATCATTAACTATAGAGTCGATTGCAAGAGTTGTTGAAACTGACGATACAAAGAAAGGTATGAATCAAATAATTACTGAGGAATTATTTATTTTTGTGGGTACCGATTTTCGTGGTTGTGGAAAATTTGTATATTCGTGGATATGTAATTACGTTATTTTGGCAAAGTCTGCTTACATTCCTTTGAAAAATTTGTAATTCGTTGAAAATTTATAATCGTTGTTCTCCTGTTACTACGAAAATTAGTATAAAACGTATTTAAATGAATTCACATTATGTAAGAAATTATAAATGTCATTATGAATATTTCAAGATTAATGTATGTTGAGTATATAGATATAGGAAGATGTGGTGTGAGTGCCAATGAGACAACTCTCCATCCAAATAACAATTAAAAAAAAGTAAACCATTATAGGTCAATGTACAGCCTTCAACACGGAGCCTTGGTTCACACAGAACAACGAGCTATAAAGGGCCCCAAAATTACCAGTGTAAAACAATTAAAACGGGAAAACCAACGGTCTAATCTATATAAAAAAAACGAGAAACGAGAAACACGTATAAATTACATAAACAAACGACAACTACTGAACATCAGATTCCTGACTTTGGACAGGTGCAAACATTTGGAGCGGGATTAAACGTTTTAATGGTACCAAACCTTCTCCCTTTTTCTGAAACAATAGCATAACATCATAACATAGAAAAACTGTTAGTAGTGATTTTCTTTGCATGCTCCATTTTCTATTTTAGTTGTGGTCTACGCTTATACAAAAAAATTTCACTGACCCTTTCACTTAACCGGTTATAATATCATTATATAACATTTATAAATTTTCTGTTTAAGCTGATGATGATCCAGAAGAACTACAAAAAGAGATAGAAAAAATGAAAGATCTTTATACCTGCAAAATATGTTTAGACGAAAAAGTAGGTGTAACATTCCTCCCGTGTGGACATTTGGTGACTTGTGCACAGTGCTCACCAAAAATAAGAAGGTGTCCTCTTTGTAGAACATTCATCCGGAGTACAATTCAAACGAAGATATAGCATCTTTATGTTTTTGTTTAAAACCAAATATCTCGACTAAAGTACAATCAATTACCACAAATGGAAGTTCCTAAGTGTATGATGATATGCATTGAATTGTGACAAGAATGTGTCCATGCTACATGACCGTGAAATATTATCAACATCAATAATCAAGGAATTAGGAGAATATATATCACGCATTCGTATAAATGATAAATCACATGTTAATAAGGACAAGTACTACTGTGTTGTCTTATGGAAGAACAAAGCTAAGATTTCAATAATGACAACTAATAATTTTAACACATGTAATCTGTGTTGAAAATGGAAATAAGGATATAACCAATTTTTGATACATTTTTTTCTGTTTCTAGAAATGATAAATAGGTTTTTAAAACATTTTTTTTTATCTATATGGTCTTACAAATGGCTTATAATTATACATGTAAAAGATTTATATAAAAAATATGGGGGTCCATGGGCAAAATTTGTTAAGACATTTAAATGGAAAAACACCCACAGCATGCACAGGATTTAGAAAAATCTGATAAAATTTCAAAACATGATACGCAAACATCCTTAATAGAGTTTATAGAATGAAGAAAATAAATGAAATTGATAAGTCATCAGTTTGATTGCCACCATCACGGAGTTGGTTGACCGATACCATGTGTCGGTGTCGCAACTCACTAGCGACATGTTTCGCAGTCTTATATCTTTATGCAAAAATATTTACAAAATGATGAAAATAAACGCAATATTTCTCTAGACCAACTAGCTTTATCAAGCGTGCATCTATCCAGGTGAAATCGGATGTAGATGATAAAAAACTGTTGCAGCTCAATGTATATGTTGCACTTGGCTGCCTTAAAAATAAGATAATTTTGCGGCTCAATGTCTATGTTGCATTTTAATTTAGCTGCCTTGAATATTTTGCAGCTCAATGTATATGTTGTAGAAGGGTCTAAATACAGCACAAACAACATTTTCCAAAAGACCAAAAAAGTGAAAAAAGTATATTTAAACAAAACGCATTTGACTAACAGGTCGAACAACTGATGTTCTTTAACTCTGCTGACTGCCATTGGCGATTGCCAAATAAAATTGATCAGATGTAACAGAATGGATCTCAATGTAAATTTAATACTAAACAGAAAACAATTAACTTGTGGCCACGATGTTATGCCACAAAGATAAGGTGTCAATATATTTTTTGTACACCAGATCCGGATTTCGACAATAAATGTCTCTTCAGTGATGTTACGGATCGAAACGATATTTGGAAGGCCATATAGAATGTACCCTCAATTTTAAATAGACTCTTGAATTTTAAGATTCAATATAGGATGAACAGATCATATAAACCGTAGGAAAAATATTATACAAGCCCAAACGAAAAAATATAAACGAGTCTAAATTGAAAACTACGTTCAAACCTATGATTGCGTTGGATAAAAACCGCAATTTTTATACGCGTGCATGTAATACAAATTTCGTTGTAGAAGGGTCTAAATACAGCACAAACACCATTTTCCAAAAGACCAAAAAAGTGAAAAACAGTATATTTAAACAAAACGCATTTGACTAACAGGTCGAACAACTGATGTTCTTTAACCCTGTTGACTGCCATTGGCGATTGCCAAATAAAATTGATCACAAGATGTAACAAAATGGATCTTAATGTAAATGTAATACTAAACAGAAAATAATTAAATTGTGGCCACGATGTTATGCCACAAACATAAGGTGTCAATATATTTTTTGTACACCAGATCCGGATTTCGACAATAAATGTCTCTTCAGTGATGTTAGGGATCGAAACGGTATTTGGAAGGCCATATAAAATGTACCCTCATTTAAAATAGACTCTTGAATTTTAAAAGTCAATATAGGATGAACGCATCATATAAACCGGAGAGAAAATATGATACAAGCCCAAACGAAAAAATATAAACGAGTTTAAATTGAAAACTACGTTCAAACCTATGATTGCGTTGGATAAAAACCGCAATTTTTATACGTGTGCATGTAAAACAAATTTCGTTGTAGAAAGGTGTAAAACAGCACAAACAACATTTTCCAAAAGACCAAAAAAGTAAAAAAGTATATTTAAACAAAACGCATTTGACTAACAGGTCGAACAACTGATGTTCTTTAACCCTGCTGACTACCATTGGCGATTGCCATACAAAAAAATGGTTATATACACATCACTAGAAAAAAAAATATACCACCTACTATAAGTGTTATGGTTTGCTACTGACCCCGTTCTGATCCATAGAGGTTATGAAAATCAATAGGGGGTGAGGCGTAAGGCCAAATCTCATTTGGATTTCACTTACCCTCTATGGTCCTTATGAGTTGAGAAGTGAATCATTTAACTAATTTATCGCACGAGGGACTTTTTTGCTGAGATTTGCAGAAAACAAGTTATGAAATACACCAGCATCAATAGATGACGCCACCATAAACAGTAGACGCGACGGAATGTACCATATATGAACTTTACTAACCCCAAACGGATCCATAAAAGGGTCACCACGTGACGGCGTTAAACAAATCACAACGTCATAATTTACCGTTTAATATAATTCTTTATTTTTTGTATTTATCGTTCCTTTCAAGGGTATTTCATTTATATAATGAATATCAGTCTTAGGCTTTTTAGTTGGGAAAACCACTTCTGACCTTCCGCGTGTGGTTGATAAATTAAACTTTTTCCTGAGCCGTTACACCTATGATTCTATAAAGAGTCTAAGACGCATCTGGAAACAAATAACATGACTTGTGAGGGTGCAATTTGCAAAACGTATAGTATATTAAAACATTAATATCATCAAAGTGTGTTAATAAAAGTTCATTTAGAATACTGGTTATTAAAAAGTGTTCACCATATTTTTTAGGTTGTTTTGAAAAGACAGACACAAGTATTACATACATATGCTATATTAAAATCCACAAATTAAAGTGACCTTCAGTCAATGAACAGGAACTAACATCTGAGAAAACCAATAACCACAGCTTCATACCAATGATTTTATTATATATAATGTTCTGAAAAAAAAATGGTATATAAGTGAACGTTGGTCGATGCATGTGAATAGTGCTGGTGAATATTAAAAACTGTAGTTTTATTTAATATGATTGACATGGTCCAGAAAATGGCCAGTCACATACTTATACAATCAAAATAAGAAGATATGGTATTATAACGAATGTTGTAAGTATCCACTAGAGACATGAATGACATAGACGCAAATATACATCACACCAAGGGCATTTCACTATGACAAAAAACGCATATCACATTACAAGCTATGAAAGGATCTGACAATCTCAAACGACCAAATCAACGGCGTGTTATTGATTTATGTACAAAATAAACGAAAAGCAAATATAGTACAAAACAAGAAAACGGCAATCAATGAAATCATGCTAAGGATTTTTTTCACAGCCACACGTCGAACCATGCAGGATTGGACATATTTGTGAATGTCCAATCCCCTCTTTACAATCTCTTACATTCTTCCCCGTCATTCCCATGTTCCCTTACCTTTGTCCAACTCCTCATTATTTAGTCCCGATAAAATCAGTAGACAAAGATTCGGATGAATTGGGATTTGGCAGAAAATAATGCTTTACAAGTATAAAGTTTTGTTTGAGATTTATTATAACGATATGTTCTTCTTGTCTTTTCATTATCGTCATGGTGATTAGGCAAACCTGCAATGAACGAAATAAGATATGAGTTATATGTATGAAGATGCTATAATTTTCATAAATTTAAATCAACAAATTAAGTTTTAGGACATATTAAGTTTTAGGACATATTAAGTTTTAGGACATATTAAGTTTTAGGACATATTGTGTGTTACTGGTAAAGGACTGGACTATGCTCTTTTAATGCATATAGAAATTAAAGTCGGATACATGTATTCAAAGAAGGTGTATGATCATGTTTTGTTTTGTTAACAACAAGGAAGTTTAAGTCCGCAACCGTTAAAGAAATTGATAAATTTATTTTCACAAATGGTTCGTTAAATCTTCAAAATGTTTTGATCAAATTTTAGTGGAAACGATAACGAGACTCTATATGACAGTTATTTCCCCTTTAGTATTTGAGATGAGTGGTATATACACCCATGAAGCCTAAGTGATAGAGATCTGGGTCAGTATGCTTAATGAATTTTCCATCGGCGTTAATGTTAACATTTTCTTCTTTAGCTCAGTCCATATTGTAAACTTGGATATGTATGATAGCTCGTTTCGAAGCTGAGACATTTTCACATGTGTGGTTAAATTTTCGGGGTACGAAGTGTGATTTATTTTTTTATGTAAATTACCACATCCCGAAAATCGTTTCGTGATGCGGTTCCTCGCGGTAAAGAGTCCCTTTTTCACACAATAAGTTCTTTGAAAAATTAATATTTTTTATACATTTAATAACTCCATTGTATTTACACATTTATTCTATGGCCCTCTACTTTCATAATCAACACAAATGGTGCATTATGGGTATTTTGATTTGGGGTCATTGGTCCACCTAAAGAATAATGGTGTCAAGGTAAAATAACAAGGTCATTTTCTAAATTTTGGACCTTGCTTTCATGTGTGTGCATCTTATCTTCTACAAAAAGTTATATGGGGACGAAGTCCCCAATAACAGTAGAAAATTTAATAAAAAAAAATTCGGGAAAATTTCCCGAATTTTTCATTGTACTAATTATGAACTCAAAATCGTTCAAAATTTTTTTTGTCGTGTTTTGAAATCCCGGACCGGCGCAGAAATGTACAATGTACTTCCTTTTTCCGGTCTCGTTTGTATGAAACTTTGAGTAAAATATATATCTATCAGTCTAGTATAAAATAGGAAGGAACGCGCAATACCAATTTCATTTTTAATAATTCCTTGATATGAAAAAACGTTACCTGATGATAGCGTTTCTTTGTTTACATTGCATATGACGTCATAATTTAAATAACGTCACAACTAAAATCCCTAACAACAGAACCAAAATCGGAAACGTTACGGTATTTCCGTTTCTTTTTTTTAACAAATACTTAAGTTACAAAAAAATAATTCATACAGACTTCGTCCCCATTTACAGGTAATGCCTGCCTCATATAAGAAATTACTGATAATTGTGATTCCTTGTACAATGTATTCATATGGATATTATATTTAATTGTACAATTTAAATGAATTTAATTTTAATGATTCATCCCCATTCTTAATGTAAAATTCCTCCAGCATTTCCCTGAAGACTTCATCCTAAACCGCCTCCTAATTAACCTCCCAAACTAACTCCTCCTGTATGTATATAACTATGTTTAAAAATAAGAGATTTGGATGTGTCTTAAGATATTTGTTCATGTGAAATATATTTCTAATTTTGTTGATCGTTAGTTTTTATTATAAAATTCTTCTCACACAGATGCAACTATTTGTTTAAAAGGCATGACGGAGATCTCGTGTTGCTCAGACATATGCATTGTGCTTAGTATGTTGGTGGCCTTCGGCCTTATGCTCTTTGGTCGGGTTGTTGTCTCTTTGACACATTCCCCATTTCCATTATCAATTGTACGATTCAAATATTATTTGAATAAACATACCTTGAACACCAGCTTAAATTCTTGTACCACAAACAGCTTCAAATAGAAATGTTCAAATATCATTCTTACAACGTCAATCATTTTTCATTAAATCTATAGAGATTTTATGACGATTTAACTATTTTTCTAACAATTTTATTATGTTACCAATAGAAATATAACATTTCAAACATAATTCTAATAGGGCAAACATTTTAGCATTGCAATTATAAAGATTGAACTAGTATTGTAACAATTTTAAAATGTTATTGCAAAAAACATTACGATTCAAATATCATTTTAATATTCATACTTTGAGCTTGTAAATCGGCTGCGGCACAGGCAGGGGTTACTGTCAACGCATTTTGAAGACAAACACCTTCAAAGAGAAAATTTTAAATATCAGTCTTACAATATCAAACATTTTTTCATTAAATCTATGAAGATTAAACTATTGTTCACACAATTTCGAAATGTTATCATTATAAAAATATTAAATTTCACAAATAATTCTAGCAGAGTGAAAGTTTTAGCATTGAAGTTATTAAGATTGAACTATTATTGTCCCAATTTTAAAATGTTATTAAAACAAATATTACGATTTAGATATCATTTTACTAATCATACTTTGAGCAGCGGTAGCGGCTGCGACACAGGCTGCAGCTAAAGTTCTTCTTCTACCATTTCCTTAAAATAGAAAAATGCCATTATTTTTTTCACAATGACAAACATTTTTCATTAAACTGTAAAGATTGTATCAAGACTGAACTATTATTTGAACAATTTCAAAATGTTACCATTTGAAAAAAATATAATATTTCTAACAAAATTCTAATTGGGCAAAAACATTGCCATCAAAATTATACAGATTGAACAATTATTCTAACAATTTAAAATGTTAACACTACAAATATTATTATTTGAATATCATTTTAATAAACATACTTAGAAAGGCGGCAGCAGCTGCTGCTTGGTTTGCGGCAGGGGTTGCTGTTGGCCAAACAAATCTTCTTCCACCAAAACCTTGCAATAGAATAATTCAAATAACATTCGCTAAAAGTCAAATATGTTTCTATTTAAATTAAAAAAAGATTGTATTAAAATTGAATTATCATTCTATCAATTTTAAAATGTTATCATTAAAATCATAATATTTGAAACAAAATTCTAATAAAGCAAATAAATTGCCATCAAAATTATAAAGATTGAAGTATTATTCGAACAATTATAAAATGTTACCACATAAAATATTTTGATTCAAATATCATTTTAATAAACATACTAGGTAAGGTTCCTCGATAATATCTTCTTCCACCCCAACCTTGAAATATAAAAATTCAAATATAATTATGTCAATGTCAAATATTTTTCTATTTAAATTATTAAGACTGTATTAAGATTAAATTATCATTATAACAATTTTAAAATTTCACCAATACAGGTATAATGAGCCAAATGTAATTCTAACGAGCAAACATTTTAGAAAAGTTTCAAAATGTTACCATTACAATATATTGATTCATGCCTAATTTTCATAGAATATATGATAAGTTAAAAAAATTTTTTTATCAATATTTATATCGTGGAGTTTTATGATATTATAACTGCAATTCCAAATAAATTTAAAAGTAAGATAGATGCCAGTTCTATACCCGACAATATTGAAAATTAATTGGTAGATAAATCTCAAAAGAACAACAACTATTACTTTTCTATACATTATTTTTGTAGGATTATAAAAAAGTGACTATGTCTTCATGTGTTAATTGGGAACTATTTTCTAATATGCAGATTATCGATTTAAATTTTATAAAAAATATTCCCTCCATATAAAGGACTTCTGGTTTCTAAAAAAAACAATACATTGTGGTAATTACTGAACCACCAATACACTGTAGACACTTAAAATTAATAATAATAATAAAACTCTTGTATCTCAATGTGTGCAAAGTACAACCCACTATCCGTAGCGAAATTGTCATGCTATTTTTGTTGCATTTTGTAGACTTTCCCTTGATACTGAATCGGCTTATCGCTCTACAATACGTGGGTGGAATAAATTTGACCCAAAAATTCGCAGTGTCGACTCTATTTCTAAATTTAAGAAAGAATTGAAGAACGGTGGTCTACTAAGTATAGTTGAAACGTTTTTTTTTTTAACGGCCCGGGGAAATTGAATATTATCGTAACGCAATTGCGATGCTCCACCTTATTCTTAAATTATTACCTTTTTCGAGCTAGTATTATAAATGATCCTTCTTGCCAATGTGGGTCAGATATTGAGGATGTCCATCATTACTTCTTCGTTTGTCCCAAATAAACTTGATGTAGAAAACCTTATTCAAAAATCTTAACTGGCTTTCCGAAAACTTTGTTTTAGATACAAAACTATTAATTTGCGGAATTTTGGAACTTTCGAAAGAACAAAATATCCAAAAAACAATTTGAAAATTTCATCAAAAGGTCAAACCGATTTCTTTTACCTTCATAAAGTGTTATTGATAATGACACGTAACATCATTAACATAATCATCAACACCCACGTCTTCATCACAGAATTATATGACTTTTCAAACTTTCTTTTTCTTTTTCTCTCTCCCTTCCTTCGTTTTTTTTTTACCTATGAAAGCTTGTATTTATATTCTATAAACTGTTTGCTTTAAATGCATGTTCATTATACTATAATTGTGTTTATGTATATTGTATTATGGAGAAGACTTCATAAGTATGATTTAATTGTGTATAATTCATTTTGCTTTAATTCACCATATAGAATATGTTTAAACTAAACTTAAAGATAATGAGATGTGGTATAATTGCCTATGAGATAATTATCCACCAGAGATTAAATAAAATAGATGTAAGCAATTATAGGCAACCGTATGGCCTTCAGCAAAGAGAAAAAACCCATACCGTATAGTCAGCTATAAAAGGACCTGAGATGAAAAATATTAAACAATTCAATTGAATAGTATTAACGGCCTAATTTTAACAAAAAAAAAACAAAAAAAAAACAAACAAAAACAAATATAACAAACATTAACCAACGACAACCACTGAACTACAGACTCCTGAATTTAGAGAGGCTCATAGATAATGTGGCGGGGTTCAACATGTTTGTGAGTCCTCCACCCTCCCATTACCAATGCCTGTTATTTCATGAGCAGAAATTCGCATGTACATATAATTCTACCATGTAATTTATTTTTATTTATATGCAAGACTATGCACTTTTTGTTTAGAAATCAGAGAAAAAATATTTTACGTGTTTTTGGAATATAATGTTCTGGCTATCCATAACGGACTGGATTAGATTAGAAATAATTATATGGCTGTCTTTTATCACAAATGAAATAAATGTTTGCTGTGTCTGATAGTTAAACAAATATTGTGTTTCCATTAAAATACTTTATATTCAAAAGTAGATCTAACAACTCATTGCCTCAAAAGCATTGTTGGATAGAATATTTTAGATATTGGAAACAATGGAAAACACTCTGTTTAACTTATGTACAGCAATATGTCATTAAGGTGGTACCCAACACTTTCACTAAAATTAATTTGGCTCGTTTAATTTTCATAAATTTTTTTACAAAGTATTTACTTTGACCCTTTAACAAAAATTGAAAAAATTGAAAAAATTTGAACCAAGCGTTTTATCAGAAAAATTACACTGGTTATATAGCAGTTTGACAAACACTAATTTTGATCATTGAGAAGCTTTATATTGCCTTCACAACGCAACGTAATTAAAACGTTAAGCTGATATTACAGAGTTATCTCCCTGTAGTGTTAGGTACCACCTTAAGTATGTTTGGTACTCTGTTTCAATTTAACAAGCCTTTTTAAAGACTGTTATGAATTAATAGAATTAAAATAAAGGAACTGAAAATAAGAAAAAATGAAGGGTCCTTGTGCTTGTTTTCGAGATATTAACCTTTGAATTTGGCTGGAAATGATTTTCTTTAAATGTTTAATGCATTTCCCATTGACACCTTTTTTCTTTTAAAAACTATGAAAAAATAAAAAAAAAATATAAGATTTTCAAATATGGATTTTAAACTATATGTTATAAACCTATGAAGACTAAAGTAGGGGCTTTTTTTTAAAGCACTACATAGACATAACAAGAGGATTTTGAATACAAGGCAAAAACTCAAAATCAAGTACAGCGAACATTCTTAACCATATCAATTGTAATATATTTTCTTATTTCATTATAACTTCATAAATTTAAAAAGTGTTTCTTAATATTTATAATATCTGATTCTGTATTTTGTAATGTCATAAAAACTAAAACACCAAAAATACAGAAATCCAAGCAAATTCAAAAAGGAAAGTCCCTGCACAATTGGCAAAATCAACATCTCATATAAGGAGGAAACAACTGCCATATTCCTAACTTGGTGCAGGCATTGAAATTCAATTTATTTGGATAAAAGCTTTTCCTCCGGCTATCCATCTTTACACAAAACTTACAAGCTTCTTACGTTGAGCTGATTTTAAATCTTTGCCTTATCCATGTTTTCCGTGATTTTTCTGGAAATGTCTACGAACAGATTAAAAACTTACTTTCTATCGCTGGAACAAATAACATTCCCATAAGAACTGCTATGATAAGAATTAATGATTTCATCGTTAACGCTTTTACTTATTCAATTTAAAACATTTATGATTTGTATCAACTGACAGCAGTATATATATGTATAGTTAAATCATGTGGTACATGACGTATTGTTTAAGAAACATTAAAATATAATACATCACGACCAATCAGATAATTACATGTTATTCATATTGACAGAGCTTGACAATCTTATTTGTTGTTGAGCTAAAAACGATTTTCGGTTTTTGTTCATTGTTTATTCAAGTGGAACACTACTCTTTCTCTCGTTAACAATGCTACATATGTTTACAAAAAAAAAGTAGACAAAGTAAAAGTTATGTGACAGTTTTAAACGTAAATGAAAATAGAGGAAAACAACACAATTATAATAAAATCTTGAAATGGAATTGGAAACTTCAGATCATACGATTTTAGTCACCATACAAAAGAAGGATACATAGTATGATTGTCAATGAGACAACTCTACATAAAAATTCCGTGTGACTTACTTTCGACTTCACATATTTCTTGATTGATTGGTGTTTAACGCCTCTCAGCACTATTGTGATATTTCATGATGGCCAATTATTATGGGTTGCTCGGAAAGAACCAATGACCTTCCGCAGGAAAATGACAACCATAGTCAATAATAAAGATTTTAGTCGAGCGCACTTGCCACCTTCGTGGTTCGAAATCAGAACCTCAGTGTTAACAGTAATTGCAAAAGATCAAAGGTTAATTAAACAGCAAAAGGAAAAAAAATGTTAATTAAAATATGGTAGCTGTCATCTTTTCAATGTGTTTCTCTATAATAAACGAAATAGTTATAGTTACATATTACTTCGGTATACTAAGAACGCATGGTAATGCTACGATTTTCATTATATCTTGCTATTTTTAAGCAAATATTAGATCTTTTTATCAGTAACATATATGTAAAATATAGCTTTTGATCAGATACTCTTGAAAATGTTCAAGTGTGTTACGTTTATTATTGTATCATTTTCAAATTTATGATACTGGTATATACTTTTATAAGGTTTCAATAATCTTACTTGAAATGAAATTTCAACCAGTTTCGCCGTTTGTCTAGCTGCAGATACAATCATTTCTATTGTGTATCCATATTGTACCACATATGAATGGTTTAAATAATATATCGGACAATATTCTCGCAAAACAGGGGCATATCTTAACTCTAATAAAGATTACCAAAACACGTTTTGTAATATTACACGTCCAGGGAACCAGTGTGATCTAGTATGCAAAGGGTTGTTTAATATTGTATCACATACACGGAAAATGTATAGATTTGAAAAGAAGTGAATGTCAATGTATCATGTTTATCTAAACGTCAAAACACCTTACTACACAGCTACTTTTGCATAGGTTCTATTTCTGTACTAAAAATATGTAGTACTGGAAATTTACTTTTAATATTTAGTTCTATTTCTTTACTTTAAAATTATTGTAATATGTAGGTACTTGTATTTTACAGTACTTGATTTGTACTAAATATTTTTGTACAGAAATAATACAATATTCCATGTTTGAAAATCATAATTTTAAGAGATTTGAAATGGAAAAACTTTCAAAATGCTGAAAATGTAACGATAGTAACCAAAAATCTGTAGTACCTAAATTTCAAGTACAAAGTAATTACTGTAAAATACAGGTACCTAAATATTACAATAATTTTAAAGTAACAAAATAGTACTGAATATTAAAAGTAAATTTCCAGTACTACATATTTTTAGTACAATAATAGTACCTATGCAAATGTAGCTGTGTAAGAACTCTTGAAATTGTAGAATTTTACACACATTGAGGAGTTTATTAATATGTCTGATATAAGTGATAACAGGGTTGTGTACATCGAAATGTTTAATAATCTGAAATAAAAATGCACGGTCTTCCCAGTAGGGACTTTGATTGTATTGGTAATTTTTCACACTTCCTAGACTTGTTTGTAAAACCTCTTTTCACACATCGTTATCTCAAGGTTAAAGTGATTTTACTTTAATTTAAATATTCATGACAAGAAATGAAAATCATATGATTTTGGCAGGTTTCACTGCTTTGAACAAAATGTAAGAAGAATGAAGCCGTAATGTCAATTTGTAAGAAATAATTCAAAAATATCTGTACTGGGGTTTGACAGATTTATAACCATATGAAGGATGCCATTGAAATTTATCGCACCGAGGGTAAGATATCATGTTGTGATTCATTTAACGCCGTCACGTGATGACCCCCTATGAGACCGTAGGGGGTTAGTAAATTTCATAGGGGGTTCATGACGCGTTAATGGTGACGTCATCTTTTAAAGTTGTTGTGTTTCATTGTTTATTTTTCAACATAACGCAGCAGAAAAAGTCCAGCGTGCGATAAAGTCGTTATACAGTTAACTACTGACCCCCTACGGACCATATAGGGTGAATAAACCCTTTATTAACCCTCTATGGATCCGTAGGGGGTCAGTAGCGAACCATATAACTTATAATATTAGCTAAATTCATAATAATTTGTATATTAAGGCAATAAATTCCCCCTATGGTATATACGTTACACAGAATTGGATCACCTATGATTTTAAATGACCAAATAAAGACAACAGTTGTTTACCGGTGTTCAACAGTCATAAATCGATTGAGAGAAAACCAATCTGGGTTACACATTAAAACCGAGGGAAAAACATCAACTATAAGAGGAAAACAAAGGAACAACAATAACACTGAAGTGCAACAAAAACAAACGTAAACATACAACGAAACGAACTAGTGGATAACAACCTGCCATATTCCTTACTTGGTACAGTACATTTTAAGAACAAATGTTGTGTTGAACCTGGTTTTATGGCTAGCCGAACCTCCCGCTTATATGGCAATGTTAAACATATCGCTAAAATGACAACACTACGTGACGGAAATACAGCACAAACCCACGCAAAAACACTCATCACAGAGAAACGCACACACAAATAATATAATAGTCGACAAAACATGCAAACCGCAGAACAACAACATCAAAGACAGACACCACAGGACATCACAAACAGTGACGCACTAACGTAAAGAACATTAAATCACGAACTTTATACAATTATTTTCACAATACTTGTCATTTCATGACAATGATGGCATTAAAAGACTTTTTTATTAAACATTTGAACTACAAACGATAAGACCTAGCACATTATCCAATCGAAACCATTACAGAAACATAAAACAAAATTACATCAATGTTGGATGTTCAAAATACCGAGACACGTCGTATAGCAATGCAAATTCATACGCTTTTTTATTCGAGCGTCCCTGATGGGTCTTATGTAGACGAAATGAGCATCTGACGAACTTTAATAGGTTTATCCATATGTCTTATAAAAGTAATAGAAGAATGGTGTATACAGAAATGTTAAATAATTTTAAATATAGACACACAGGCTTCATTGTAAAGGTTCACGTTTTCAAGACATGTTTGTGACAATTTCATTTTTTCTTTATTTGGGCTACTTTTTTTTAATGCAATCTATATACTCATGGTAATCATCACAAGAAAAAAACAACATATAAGACTTTGTTGGACAGTTTTGGTGTTTTGCACAAAATGTAAGACGTTTGAAGTTTTCATGGTAATATGTTAGACTAAATGCAAAAATATAGATACTGATATTTGACAGACTTACATTGTATGTCTAATGAACATACGAAGGATGCCATTGCAATGTATTAGCAAGATTTATAATACATTTTGAGTTTAACTTCAAGGGGTCACAGAATAGTGTTATCTCAACTTTCCCTTCGGTATTTGACTTTAACAGAATCGGAGCACCCAATGATTTTGAATGCCTAAGATAAACCTTTTTTGGTATGTTCGATGTGTTTTAATCTATGTCCTTGTCCCTTTACTTTTCGAGGTAATTTCATATTATTCTATATTTCTTTTTGAAGGGGGTGATATTTTTTACAATCTTTATTTGCGTTGATTTTGTAATGAAATACTATTCACAGAGCCAAATTAATTGACGTGTATCTTTGTAATTTTGTCATATATTCGTTGTAGCATAACGTCCGTTGTGTCAAATGAGAGAAAAACACAAGTATAAATCTCAAAATATAGATTGTATGTATTTGGAGAGAATGATGTATGTACGTAGCAACAGATGCATACATATAAGTTGAATAACTTACCAATAGGTTGAAGCTGCCTTGTACTTTTAATGATTTTATTAGTAAATTTAAATACATTCCAGACACTTGTGTTACAACAACTTATTCCTTGAACATTTAATCAATAAGAACTTTAATATATACTGTCTGATATGTAATAGTTAGATGCATATATAAAAGTTGAGTAACTAACCATTAGTTCGTTGCCCCCTTGGACTTTTAGTCAATTTTAAAACTTCATACGTACTTTTGAAACAATTGTTTGAAAATTACTTTATCATCTATACAATAATAAGATGTTGTTAGACACAAAAATTGACAAAGGTGATCAAGGTACGCCAACCTTCATGATCGAAAGAGTTTAACGTGAAAATGTTTTCCGATTGAGAAGATATAAAACAAATGATAATCGAGTATATAATGACAGAGTCAATACAATTTGATGCATGACTAAAACTTAATTTGCTTTTCTATGGATTAGCCCGGGTTGTTTAAAAAATAATAAACCCATCGTTCTGACTACATATAGGAATATCTATGGATTTTAATGTTAATGCCTAGAGCGAACCGCTGTTGCATGTTAACTGTCTAAATATGCATTCGAAATTTGACAGCACGTACAAATCTAAGTATTTATGACAAGAAATAAATACAAGACTTTGTTTTCAGGTTTTGATGTTTTCCACAAAATATAAGAATGTGAAACCTTAAGGTAGTATTGTCTTTCTCCATCTTGGATTTTAAATAACAGAGAACCTAAGGTCCAGATATTCAATGAAATTAGCAAAATTTGATGAGGAATGCAGATAACTGATGTGAATTTTTATTTAAAAGAATATATTTTTAAGATTTTAACTTATAAATATTAATATTTTTACAAGCGTATATTATTTTTGATTGATTTTTAATGTTTTTAAATTGGTATTTTAACCCTTTCAAGTTCCGCCCAATTGGACGTAACCTTCAAAGTTCAATCGCATATAGCATTCGCACTGAAGCTCACACAAAGATCGTTTTGAGTCCATTTGAAAGATAATTGATCAGATAGTTCAAAATAATTAATATATCAGAAATGATGTCTTTTGAAGTCACGTGTTATCTGTCCAAAAGTTACGTGACTTGCGGAAAAAATGAAAAAATACAAAATACTTGCGGAAAAGGTCGTGTGAGACTTTTTTATGGACTAATAGGGTGTAGTTTTGGTGTCAAAGCAATGGCGTAAGTCTGATAGAAACAGAAAAGTTGCCATTATGGTATAGTTGGAGGAAATACGTGCTATTTGCCTTCCAAAAGTTTATGCCCGCAACATGCAAAAAAAAAAGGATTTCAGCCGTTTTTTTGTCCAAATCTAATCCTTGACACAAATTTCAGGCTAAATTATATTCATTCAAGCAGCACATAGAATCATGAGAATTTTGACTTTAAAAGTAAAGATTCAATGAATTACCAATAATAATTTTGGTGTTTTTGGCCTATGATGTTTTTGTTTGGGGGAGGGGGGGTGCAATTAGAACACACATTCTTTAAAAACATACAAACATTTGTTTTTAATTTTAGTTTTGTATGTATCCATGACTGTCTTTTTGAAATTGAAAGTAAAGTTAAGTAACATTTAATATAGGAAATTATTATTTCACTTCCGGCTTTGAGGTTCGAGCATGCAATCTTCGTGCTGTGGGCTAGTACAGCTTCCCACTGAACCACTGGAGTACCAGTTTAAATTATCGAAAATTTAGTAGTTAACTCTTCCATTAACAAAGTGAGAGTAAACAAATAATCAGCCCGTTTTCGTTTAAAAATTAAGTCTCGATATAACAAATATTTTGAGCAAATATAGGATGATATCATACTTTAGTCTGCCATGTTTTTATAAACTTTTACCGATTCCTTTATTTCAACAAGTGTGTTTTCGTCTTTTCCATAACCAGGCACTTCAGAAACAATGTTCTGTTATACCTATTTCAACTTCGCCAAAAAAAAAATCATGATCACTTTTTCAATTAGTTTGGTAAGAATTGACCACACATTGAGAGTGCATTTCAAGTTAATGATTACGTTGGTACACTTTAAATCACTTATTTAACTTGAGTACAAGTTTCAATCATACTATGAATATGTTCCCTCAAAAATACACGGCGTAGTTAATAAAAAAAACTTTATATTGCCCCCAACATCAACAGTATATTTTACCATACTCTATGGAAATATTGTGTTCAAATTAAAAAAAAAACGGTTTTCACAGGAGAAAATGTTGTCCGTTAGGGGCGATTTGATACCAAACCGTATTCGGGAAAAGTTTAAGGCACCATTAAACACACAGCTGTGATATAGGGGATTGATTCAAGCCCTCAACCACTTCTGTACGTAAACACATGTCAAAGATTCAATACTTTACGCAAGCTAGTTGCCCAAAAACATAGCCCATCGGTACCAGAATACCGATGGGAACGCGAAAGGGTTAAGTGGAGGTAACTCTGAACAAGTGCATTTTCTGAAGGCATCTACATGAAATTTTGCTATTTTATATTTTAGTCGGACAAAAAAAACGTACGATGACCGTATCTTTTCTTTTGATATTCACAAAGCATTTTCTAAAAGTTATCTTTTCGTATCTTATTTTACAATTCTATCATTTAGTTTAGTTCGAATCACATAATGAAGTTTTTCCTGTATAATTCATACAAAATGTGTCACTTTGTCACAACCTGTAGCTTGAGAAAATGCTCGGTGACCTATCTTTTTTTTTATATTTATGAACATACCACAATATATACTACATTTTGACAAAGTATGAACAAATTCTTTCATTTCAAATTTATACTCCCATACCACCTTAAAAGTGATTTGAAAGACAGAAATCAATAATATATACTGATGTTCGCGACTTATGTCTTATGAATAACGAAGAATGGCGTTGCAGTGTATTAACTAGACTGATATAAGATACTATTTTTTTTTACTTCAAGGGGTCAAAACAAGACCTAATCATAACTTCTGCTACTGTTTACTGGTATGACTTAAACAGAAGCTTATAACCCATGATCTTACCGTCTTGAAGTATATGTTATTGTCGAGCTACATTTCTCTGTAATTTTATATTATTCGAATTTTTATTTTTACAGAAGAGTACTTTTAAACAGTTTGTATTTACATTGATTTCAAATGAACCTCTTATTCACAGACCACAATTAATTGACGTGAATCTATGTAATTTTGTCGTCGATTCTTGGTAGCAATACCTCCCTGGTGTCAAAGAAGAGAACAAGACTAGTATACAACTGAAATATGGATTTTATGCATTGTGCAATATGTTATTCACTTTTTCATGTTTATATTGACAGATGCATACGTTAATGCTGAATAAATTACGAAAATGGCGTTGCTTCCTTGTAATTTTAATGAATTAATTAGTCAATCTTTAAACGTCCTACGTACTTTTGTAACAACTGTTTGAAAATAACTTTGCCTTGTATACAATTATAAGTTGTCTAGACACAAACATGACAAAAGTGCGCAACGTACGTCAACCATTATGCCCGAACGAGTTAAAAAGTGAAAATGTTTTCATAGAAAACAAATGATAATCGAGTATATAATAACAGAGTTAAGTACCAATTTGTCTAATAATCAGGCAGTGGTGAAAACATGACAAACAAAAACCCACTCAAGTTGACACACAGTCACATCTCAGTTCTTACAGCTGAAAGGACGTGCTGGATCAGCTCCTGATTACCCGTTGGCAACAACATGTAACGCTGCTCAGATGGTTCAACGACAAACTAGCTTATGATGTTACCTTACTAGTAGACCCGCGTTAGCGACACTCTGAAACCCATTGTGGATGGGTGAGTGTCATATGCTGTCCAGACGTCCGAGGGCTATGTGTATTTAGCTTCTTGCATGTTGCAGTCATCTACTACACAGAGCTCACCAAACACCTTCCGGCACCGAGCCTACCGTGCGAGGGTTGAAAGCCAGTCAAGGTTGTTAAACACTTACAGTTAGTCCAGTTGACATTTATTTGTGTTCAAATTGTATAATGGTGCACAAATATGACATTCATTTCCTTTTCCTGTTTTGGTAATTCAAGACATAATTTGGTTGAAATGCACTAAAAATTAACAAATAAGGGGAGCTTACTATGTAATTTTCTATCATTCTAACAAAAAGTTATCTAGAGATTTCTTGAATTTCCAGACAACCAGAAACGAAAGACCTACCATTTCTAACTCAGGATGAGAGTAACTTTAAAATAGAATGGTAAGGTCTGTGGGTTTTTTTCGGTCCTGTTTAGAATTTTTCTAAATTGCCTGATTCTTACAAAGACTGGCAATTCATAAAGATGCATGACTAAAACGGAATCTGCTCATCTATGGATTTTAATGTTAGTGCCTAGATCAAACCGTTGTTGCATGTTCACTGTCTAGATATGCAGTTGCATATTGAGTATGTAGAATCGAGAACGAAAACGGGGAATGTGTCAAAAAGACAACAACCCGAACAAAGAACAGAAAAAAGTCCAAGGCCACCAACGGGTCTTAAACACAGCGAGAAAATCCCACAACAAGAGGCGGGCTTCAGCTGGAACTGAAACAATAAATGTGTGCCAATACTATTGCGTCTCTCTGAAATTCCATGTAACTATTTCACAATATCAGTTTCAAAAGTTTAATTATGCAGTGACGACGGTTTCTGATTTTTTTAGTAATAGTAAAAGCTCAATGATAAGTTAATCTTGATATCAAAAGACCTTCAAACAAAAAGAGATGTTGTCATTTTATTTAAACAGCCCTTTTTGTGAGGAGGTCTTTTACTGTCAACATAAACTTAATCATTGAACTTTTAGTGACTTACAAACCGTCAAAAACATAAGAAAAGCACACACAAAAACACTTGCAGAAGGTTTATTCTCCTGAGTAGGACGAGTTTCTAAATATGTTCAACTCAAATGATAGTTAATCAGTACTCAGACTGATATAGACAAATAACAGTTACCTTATTACATTGAAAGCGGCCCGATTAAATGGCTTTACAACTATTAAGAACTTATATTTTTAGCAATAAAATAACACCATAGGATAGTTTTATAAAATTTAGGGGTAAATCTATATTTTTTTTATTCCAAATTTTCATTATTACGATTTTACATTTTATAATTGAGGAAATCAAAACTTTATACAGAACTCATTTACAACTGACCAGTGAATGTTTTGCACAAACATTCTTGATATATATATTTGATGTTTTTAATCTGTCAGTAATCATGAAATATATTCGTGAAGACCAGACCAAATGAAAACAGTAAGTAAACTCTTCCAACAATTAGCTATTTAAACAGCTTGTTTGACTATTTCTAATCGAACAGACCTAGATGCATAAGGTCCTTCACAATGTTCGAGTAAATGTTCCTTTTGGTTTTGATTCTGTAATTTTCCAACACTACGTTACATGCGAAAACAAAATAATAAGTGTTGTCTGTTCAGTCCAATTAATTAATAAAACGTGGTTTTTACATATATATATATATATATAAACTTTGCATTTAAACTCCAGTGAATAAAATCGTATTAAATAGCCCAAATCTAACATCTTTAGCATCAAGTTATGTAGGATTGAGTGGCTCGATCAAAACGTGTATAGATGAGATATATATAGGCTGGTCATCATTTTTAAATTGAAATACACTGTATTATATGAAGAAACCCACTTTTATTTTAGTCGTTCGTCATTCCTTTTTCACATCTAAATGTAGCATAAACAAACACTTTGAAAAAAAACTTTTAACTTTCTCAGTTTTCTAATAATTACCTGATAAAATCATATCCTAAATCGTAATAAAACAGTAGATAAGAATCATGATAAATTTTTTTTTTATAATTGATAGTAAACGTTCTGTAGTAATTAATAAATTTTAAAACCATAAACAAATTGCACTATTATTGAGTGATTCAAATGGAAATGTTCCGTTACAGCATTATAGAATTTTGTCTTCGTGTACTATGTACATGGAATAATTTATGGAGTTGATTGATTGTTGTTTGCTTTACGTCCAGTGGCAAATATTTCATGCATGTTCATAACGAGAACATAAAATGTTTAAATACAATAGGTAGGTCTTGTAATAAGAAGTCGACAGTTAGGTTGGACGTGAAACTTGGAATACCACTGAAATTAGAGGGTATATTGAATTAGGACAGAAATTTGCAACAGCTGGCCACATACGGTAACATACTGTGGATTCATTTATTGTCGTGGGTATCAATTCTCGTGGATAGCTGAAAACTTGCATATTCGTGGATATTTGATTTCGTGATTTTGACAATCTCTGTATACTTAGCCTTAAAAATATGTATTTCGTTGAACATTTGATTTCGTGGTTAACCTGTACCCACGAAACCCACGAAAATTGGTATTCAACGATTAATAATGAATCCACGGTACACACCCCTTAAATAATTGGCGCAAGAGTTTCTAATTTGCAGAGAGCGCTGATCCATGAAATCTATTCTGAAGTCGGTCATCAATATTTACGTGTAGTTTCAAATATCATTTCACGCATCTAATTTAGGTTAGATACTTTTAGCTCGCGTGGTTCGAATCCCGACCGGGTCAAACAAAGACGTTAACATTATTTTTGGTATTTGTTGTTTCAACGCTAAACTAACGGCATTTAAGAGTAAGAGCACATACTTGTCGGCTCGGAGTCAGAAATGTTTCCGGGCAGGGTGACTGTTCTTACTACGAACTAATATATTTTGAACTTACGCGTTAAAACACCGACTGATCGTGTCGGTCTAGTACAAGCAGGGTTAATACTCATATTATACATTTTGTATTCACAAGTTATCGTCCTGAATATTCATTCTGAAGTTGTCGCGGGACGTCATTCATTATCAGCGTTTTTGTTATCGTTCAGAAAGTGTTTTTTTTTCTGCTGGTTTATATTACACCTCCATTTATTTCCACTGATCGAAATTAAAAAATGGCAGGTAATATTTCAACCAAACACTTGTGCCTGTTGGGATATCTTTAACGGTAATTAATATTTAAGCAATATGCCTTTTTTAAACCTTTGACGGTAAATAGTATTATATTAACTTTGTATTTTTATACGACCGCGAAAATTAAAATTTGTTTGGTCGTATATTGGTATGATGGTGGCGTCATCGTCGTCGTCGTCCGAGGACATTTGGTTTTCGCACTTTTACTTTAGTAAGAGTAAATAGAAATCTATGAAATTTAAACACAAGGTTTATGACCATAAAAGGAAGGTTTGGATTGATTTTGGGAGTTTTTGTCCCAACGAATTAGGGTCCAAAAGGGTCCAAAATTAAACTTTGTTTGATTTCATCAAAAAATGAATTAATGGGGTTCTTTGATATGCCAAATCTAACCGTGTATTCAGGTTCTTCATTTTTGGTCCTGTTTTCAAATTGGTCTACATTAAGGTCCAAAGGGTCCAAAATTAAACTTAGCTTGATTTTAACAAAAATTGAATTCTTGGGGTTCTTTCATATGCTGAATCTAAACATGTACTTATATTTTTGATTATGGTCCCAGTTTTCAAGTTGGTCCAAATCGGGGTCCAAAATTATTATATATAGTATTGTGCAATAGCAAGAAAATTTCAATTGCACAGTATTGTGCATTAGCAAGAAATTTTCAATTGCACAGTATTGTGCAATAGCAAGAAATTTTCAATTGAACAGAATCGCGTAATAGCAAGAAATCTTCAATTACACAGTATTGTGCAATAGCAAGAAATCTTCAATTGCACAGTATTGCACAATAGCAAAAAATATCTAATTGCACAATATTGCGCAATAGCAAGAAATTTTCAATTGCACAGTTTTGTGTAATAGCAAGAAATATTTAATTGCACAGTTTTGTCCCGTTTTTAAATTGGTCTACATTAAGGTCCAAACGGTCAAAAATTAAACTTTCAAATTGTTTGATTTCAACAAAAATTGAATGTATGGGGTTCTTCAATATGCTGAATCTAACCATGTATTTAGATTTTTAATATTGGGCCCGGTTATCAAATTGGTCCACATTGAGGTCTAAAATTCTAAAATTGAACATTATTTGATTTCATTAAAAATTGAATTCTTAGGGTTCTATGATATGCTGAATCTAACCATGTATTTATAATTTGGATATTGGACCATAATAGGTAAATGTCCAATTTAAAATTTTTAAGTTTTTAAGTTTAAGTTCTTAGACCACATTCATTCTGTATCAGAAACCTATGTTGTGTCAACTATTTAATCACAATCCAAATTCAGAGCTGTATCAAGCTTAAATGTTGTGTCCATACTTGCCCCAACTGTTCAGGGTTTGACCTCTGCGGTCGTATAAAGCTGCGCCCTACGGAGCATCTGCTTTATTCATGGGACGGTTTGAGCTTATTAATCTGTATACACATCTTTCTATAACAAAACACTATATTGACTCTTAATATTTGGATTTTTCTGTGTCGTTGGGTTGCTGTCGCATTAATGTATACTTTTATCTCCTTTTATTCAAAACCAAAGGATTGACTTGGGTATAGGAATATTGACACCTTTGGACCTCTCCCGTCAGACTGTATACCCTTGCTAAAGGATGCGTCCGATTTAGCTGTTCAAATGTATAAATACGCAGCTTCGTTCGGTCGAAAAAAAGAAATGTCGTATATCCGATGTCTGGTGTAGTGAGAGTTTCACGCTATCTATACGTTAAAGACCCATTTGAAAAACCCTTTGAGGGGGAAATACGATCTACATAAACGCCTAGAAAACCAACATAAAGGCAACTACCCATCAGAGTGAAAACCTTCCCCCAGCACCGCCCAGGCATGCCATTTGGGTATATTATGAATCGTTAATTATACTAAAATATGTGAACGTAAGCCAAAAATATATTTAATCGACCCCTATCCCCAAGTTCGATAGCAAGACGCCAATATTGACCATATCAACACCTGATCTTTTCACCCTAGGGACCAAACTGAGCATATTATTGGTCTATACATGGTGTCATGTTCATCATAAAGGACTTGACTAACTTCAAATGTGTTTTCCAACATAAATAGGTGCTTCATTACGCAGAAAGAACGATAAACCATCATAAAAGCCTAGACACCAACATAAAGGCAACTACCAATAAGAGTGAAAATCTTCCCCCAGCCCCGCCCAGGTATGCCACTGGGGTATAGTATAGCTCAAATTAATGCGTAAGGTGTCTTCTACATGCCTGAATCTTTATTTATACTAAAATACTTTAGTATGTAAACGTAAGCCAAAAAAATATTTTATCGACCACTACCCCAAATTTGGATAGCCACACGCCAATATTGACCATACCAACCCCGGATATTTTCACCCTAGGGACCAAACTGAGCATATAATTGGTCTATACAAGGTGCCATTTTCATCGTAAAGGCCTTGTCTAACTTTAAGATGTGTTTTCCAACATAAATAAGTGTTTCATTATGGATAACGATAAACCATCATAAAAGCCTGGAAAACCAACATAAACATGATAAAGGCAACTACCTATAAGAGTGTAAACCAACGAAATTAAATTGTTATCATAACTGTATAATTCCAGACTTCTTTCACCAGTCTGAGGGAACTTGAGATTACTATTTTAACACTCTGTATAATTGCAGACTTCTTTCACCAGTCTGAGGGAACTTCAGATTACTATTATAACACTCTGTATAATTGCAGACTTCTTTAACCAGTCTGAGGGAACTTGAGATTACTATTATAACACAGTGTATAATTGCAGACTTCTTTCATCAGTCTGAGGGAACTTGAGATTACTATTATAACACTCTGTATCATTGCAGACGTCTTTCATCAGTCTGAGGGAACTTGACATTACTATTATAACACTCTGTATCATTGCAGACTTCTTTAACCAGTTTGAGAGAACTTAAGATTACTATTATAACACTGTGTATAATTGCAGACTTCTTTCACCAGTCTGAGGGAACTTGACATTACTATTATAACACTCTGTATCATTGCAGACTTCTTTAACCAGTCTGAGGGAACTTGAGATTACTATTATAACTTACTATTTTAACACTCTGTATAATTGCAGACTTCTTTCACCAGTCTGAGGGAACTTGAGATTACTATTATATCACTCTGTATAATTGCAGACTTCTTTCATCAGTCTGAGGAAACTTGACATTACTATTATAACACTCTGTATCATTGCAGACGTCTTTCACCAGTCTGAGGGAACTTGAGATTACTATTATAACACTCTGTATCATTGCAGACTTCTTTCATCAGTCTGAGGGAACTTGAGATTACTATTATAACACTCTGTATCATTGCAGACGTCTTTCATCAGTCTGAGGGAACTTGAGATTACTATTATAACACTGTGTATAATTGCAGACTTCTTTCACCAGTCTGAGGGAACTTGAGATTACTATTATAACACTCTGTATAATTGCAGACTTCTTTCATCAGTCTGAGGGAACTTGAGATTACTATTATAACACTGTGTATAATTGCAGACTTCTTTCACCAGTCTGAGGGATCTTGAGATTACTATTATAACACAGTGTATAATTGCAGACTTCTTTCATCAGTCTGAGGGAACTTGAGATTACTATTATAACACTCTGTATAATTGCAGACTTCTTTCACCAGTCTGAGGGAACTTGAGATTACTATTATAACACTGTGTATAATTGCAGACTTCTTTCATCAGTCTGAGGGAACTTGAGATTACTATTATAACACTGTGTATAATATCAGACTTCTTTCACCAGTCTGAGGGAACTTGAGATTACTATTATAACACTGTGTATAATATCAGACTTCTTTCACCAGTCTGAGGGAACTTGAGATTACTATTATAACACTGTGTATAATTGCAGACTTCTTTCATCAGTCTGAGGGAACTTGAGATTACTATTATAACACTCTGTATCATTGCAGACGTCTTTCACTAGTCAGAGGGAACTTGAGATTACTATTATAACACTGTGTATAATTGCAGACTTCTTTCATCAGTCTGAGGGAACTTGAGGTTACTATTATAACACTGTGTATAATTGCAGACTTCTTTCACCAGTCTGAGGGAACTTGACATTACTATTATAACACTCTGTATAATTGCAGACTTCTTTCACCAGTCTGAGGGAACTTGACATTACTATTATAACACTGTGTATAATTGCAGACTTTTTTCACCAGTCTGAGGGAACTTGAGATTACTATTATAACACATTGTATAATTGCAAACTTCTTTCCACAGTTTGAGAGAACTTAAGATTACTATTATAACACTCTGTATAATTGCAGACGTCTTTCATCAGTCTGAGGGAACTTGACATTACTATTATAACACTCTGTATCATTGCAGACGTCTTTCATCAGTCTGAGGGAACTTGACATTACTATTATAACACTCTGTATCATTGCAGACGTCTTTCGTCAGTCTGAGGGAACTTGAGATTACTATTATAACACTCTGTATCATTGCAGACTTCTTTCATCAGTCTGAGGGAACTTGACATTACTATTATAACACTCTGTATAATTGCAGACTTCTTTAACCAGTCTGAGGGAACTTGAGATTACTATTATATCACTCTGTATCATTGCAAACTTCTTTCATCAGTCTGAGGGAACTTGAGATTACTATTATAACACTCTGTATCATTGCAGACGTCTTTCACCAGTCTGAGGGAACTTGACATTACTATTATAACACTCTGTATCATTGCAGACTTCTTTAACCAGTCTGAGGGAACTTGAGATTACTATTATAACACAGTGTATAATTGCAGACTTCTTTCACCAGTCTGAGGGAACTTGAGATTACTATTATAACACTCTGTATCATTGCAGACTTCTTTCACCAGTCTGAGGGAACTTGACATTACTATTATAACACTCTGTATCATTGCAGACTTCTTTAACCAGTCTGAGGGAACTTGAGATTACTATTATAACACTCTGTATCATTGCAGACGTCTTTCACCAGTCAGAGGGAACTTGAGATTACTATTATAACACTGTGTATAATTGCAGACTTCTTTCATCCGTCTGAGGGAACTTGAGATTACTATTATAACACTGTGTATAATTGCAGACTTCTTTCATCAGTCTGAGGGAACTTGAGATTACTATTATAACACTGTGTATAATTGCAGACTTCTTTCACCAGTCTGAGGGAACTTGACATTACTATTATAACACTCTGTATAATTGCAGACTTCTTTCACCAGTCTGAGGGAACTTGAGATTACTATTATAACACTGTGTATAATTGCAGACATCTTTCACCAGTCTGAGGGAACTTGAGATTACTATTATAACACTCTGTATCATTGCAGACTTCTTTCACCAGTCAGAGGGAACTTGAGATTACTATTATAACACTGTGTATAATTGCAGACTTCTTTCATCAGTCTGAGGGAACTTGAGATTACTATTATAACACTCTGTATCATTGCAGACTTCTTTCACCAGTCAGAGGGAACTTGAGATTACTATTATAACACTCTGTATAATTGCAGACTTCTTTCACCAGTCTGAGGGAACTTGACATTACTATTATAACACTCTGTATAATTGCAGACTTCTTTCACCAGTCTGAGGGAACTTGAGATTACTATTATAACACTGTGTATAATTGCAGACATCTTTCACCAGTCTGAGGGAACTTGAGATTACTATTATAACACTCTGTATCATTGCAGACTTCTTTCACCAGTCAGAGGGAACTTGAGATTACTATTATAACACTGTGTATAATTGCAGACTTCTTTCATCAGTCTGAGGGAACTTGAGATTACTATTATAACACTCTGTATCATTGCAGACTTCTTTCACCAGTCAGAGGGAACTTGAGATTACTATTATAACACTGTGTATAATTGCAGACTTCTTTCACCAGTCTGAGGGAACTTGATATTACTATTATAACACTCTGTATAATTGCAGACTTCGTTCACCAGTCTGAGGGAACTTGAGATTACTATTATAACACTCTGTATAATTGCAGACTTCTTTCACCAGTCAGAGGGAACTTGAGATTACTATTATAACTGTATAATTGCAGACTTCTTTCACCAGTCTGAGGGAACTTTACCACTCATAATGCGGTTATGTCAGGACATTGAACGGAGGTCAAAGAGAACAAAAAAACTTTCGTCCTCGATCAAAGGGAAACAAACGAAATTTTGTTAGTAGTTTACCACTCCAGATATTTCCGGACTTCTTTCATCGATCTCAAGGAATTCAATTAAAATTTCCACCCATGGTCTGGTCATATCCGGATATTCATTGGAAGTCACAGGAAACCAAGCAAAATTGTTATTGTACTACTCCGGACTTCTTTCTCTGGTCTGAGGAAACTTATTGAGATATCCACAGGTGTTCCGTATACGTCCGGACTTTCGTTCCTGGTCAAAGGCAGTACGACGAAATTGCTATTATACCACTTATAATTAATGGACTTCTTTCGTCGGTCTGAATGAACCGGCGTTTTACTTTTCTGCAATTTGGGACTACGTTTCCACATTAACATTACTACGTTTCAGCAATTTTGTAGTACTCTTTCCCGCATTTTTTTTACATTGATTTTGTTAAAGGTTGTTTACGTTTCTGCATTTTTATTTTTAATGTATGCCTCCTTCGTTTTCCAAGTAAACCTGGTGCATGTTTTTTTTTTTGTTCTTCTGTAGTGTTTGGTGTAACCTGCTACTTAAAATACTATTGGGTTATTTTGGCATTAATATTCGTCTTAATATGTCGCTAATGCCATTTATTTTGTTTTAATTGTAATTTGATTGATTGTTTGTTTAAGAAATAATTCATGGAAGCCATAGATTTGTTGGAAATTTACACATGGCCTGGGCCGTGATATTCGAATTTTATCCTGTGCGTTAGTATATACACCGTGCATATGTCAAGAATCAAAAAGTCATAGTCTGGTCAAGAGTTCCATGTTAAAAATACACACAGCAGTCCTGCACGAAAGTTCATCATGGTACACGTAACAATGTCTTGTGTCATGATGCACTACACATGGCAAATACAGAAAATCTAGGTCAGAGACAGAAACAAAAGACATATAACAGAACTCAATTGAACGGTACTTGTATTGCAGTTAACTACAATTGCATTCAACATAGAACATTAACTACCGCAACACTGCAAAGTCCAAACCGTCTTTCACAAAAGTTTGAGCAGTATTCTTTGCAACGATTATCTAAGTGTTAATTGAGAATCGAGTTGTGCAGTTAGGTCTATAAATTAAAACGGTAAGATTAGACATTAAAACACTAAAAACTACGGTTTACCATTAATTTCTAACCTAACCATGTGATAGTACTATGGTAAACTGATGGAAACACATGATAAGTCATAAAATTGAATATTTGAAATAGTACGAATAGAACAATACAAAACAGAGTTGTGAACAAAACATACGAATTTTTAATCACAATGCAAAATAAGGAACAGTATTAATTCATCTAAAATGTACGCTTGCGTTAAACAATGGAAATTAACACTGTATATTTATATAAACGATCAATCTTGTTATTATAGAAATAAATAACTGACAATGACTCAATCAGCAAACTCTGACAATTAATAGGGCTACAGGTGTAAATTTGACATTAATCACAATAAATGTGCCGCTTTATAATGAAATCATTATTTTGACTCATTCCGGCTTAGTTTTGATTTTTGATTAAAACAACACTGAAGTCGTGTTTCTGCCTTGATCACAACCATAGATATTGTACAACAATTATCAAACTTGCGATATAACCTACCTAATATATACTCGAAGACATTCTTTTCTATTTTAATCATTCCTGGTTCTTGAAATTGTTTTCTTTTTTCTTTCATGTATTCCGTTTCGTTTTATGTTTCTGCATATTCTTTATCTTTAATTTCGTTATGAGCTTCTTTAAATATATTTCTATTTGTCATTATTTGTACTTTGATTTCCTATTTTGTTCTTCGATTTCGCGATTTCTCTTTTTATTGCTTAGCTTGCTAACGCGCATTTTTTTCAAGTTGATATATTTTGAAATCATATATTTTAAGTAGATTATTTGATCTTTAAAAGCAAAAATGGTAAAACATGCTACACTGAGGAACAAGTGATCAGAATGCCGATACTTCGATCTCATTTACAACATATAAATTGGAAGTATTTTTTTTTTTTTTTTTTTTTTTTTTAAAGTTGTTGGCATTCCTATTTGAACGAACTGTTCAAATCTCATTGTAGATTTCCTTTAATATGATTCGAGGTTACTTTAAAAAAAACAAAAGATGTACACCAAGATAAATTGATCATATTCTTTCCAATATTTATCAAAGCTTTTCTGCTTGGGTTCCACTGGAATATCCTCGACCTGGTTTTTAGACTTGTATCTTGCATTTGATATACGCGGTCATCTCAATACCAGAACAGTTAACAAGTTTAAGCGAGACGATTTGTAATTTTTGGCGACCTTAGCAACAGGTATCAAAGATACCAGGTTTATAGTTTAATACGCCAAACGCGCTTTTCGTCTACATAAGACTCATCAGTGACGCTCTGATAAAAAAAAGTTGTAAAGCCAAACAAGTACAAAGTTGAAGAGCATTGAGGATCCAAATTTCCAAAAAGGTTGTGCCAAATACGGCTAATAGGGTTATCTCTTCCTGGAATAAGAAAATCCTTAGCTTTTTGAAAAATTCCAAGTTTTGCGACCTTAGCAATATACCAACTTACCAATATGGGATATATAATTCCAAAGTCTTTCTTTATTCAACAGCTTTTATCTGCTACTCAGACTTTAAAAACCGTCACCAGTGTCTGAGCAGAAAGTGTATGTGAAAAAATCATTTCGTCCTGTTTCTAAATAAGTTCTTTTAAAGATACAAAGATCTTGTTGATAGAAATAACATATCAACTTCAAAAATAAAACATGATGGTCTTGAAGTTTAGATTCTAGATACTGACGTTGTTTATCATCTTAATTACTTGTCGTAATTCGCTTTGTTCGTATATGTTCAACCTTTACTAGAACACACCCGCAAAATCGCGGGCATTCAGACCGGCCGTAGTGTAAAGTATGAAAAGTTTTGTTGGAAGAATTTTGTAAAATATTGAATGACTGGAGAATTTCAGCAAATGTATCATAAGTCATAGGTTATTGGGGACAGGAAAATGTTTTTTTTATCCCTCCTTTTCATTTCCAAAATTCCCAATTTTTGGTTTTCTATCAATTTCAATATGAACATACATTTAGTATGTTATGAACATTTAAGTAAGGAATCTGTAATTCAGTGGTTGTCGTTTGTTTATGTCAGAGACATATAAAAGTATTATATGTCTCTGTTTATGTGTTACATATTTGTTTTTCGTTCATTTTTTGTACATAAATATGGCCGCGAGTTTTCTCGTTTGAATTGTTTTACATCGTCATTTCGGGGCCTTTCAAAGATGAGTATTCGGTATGGGCTTTGCTCGTTGTTGAAGGCCGTTCGGTGACCTATAGTTATTAATTTCTGTGTCATTTTGGTCTCTAGTGGAGAGTTGTCTCAACATGGCAATCATACCACATCTTTTTTTGTTGTTGTAATAAATGAATTTTGTAAAAGATTTAACGACTGGAGAATTTCAGAAAAGGTATCAAAAGTTCACATGAATAATTTTAGCGCTTATCTGTATATTATGAACATTCATTGCTATATAAATAAAGTGTATTTACTTTCAATTCCAAGTTTACTAATCGATCCATGGTGTTCAATTGATATAGTATACAGACCCTTTCCATTTAATAAACTCTGTGACCGCCGTGGATAGTAAACTTGAAAATGATAGCAGATAGAATTAAAATACACTTATTCGTAGTATATGTTTGTTCAAAGTATACAGAAAAACGCAAACCGGAAGTCTAATCTGACTTAAAATTTCGTCCAAAGACGGGACAATATCCGGATGCCTTTTTTCTCGTTTTTCTCCCAAAATAACTAAATCTGAATAATCATATAAATAGATGACAAATGCGACTATGCACTGTACCTATAGGAAACAGAGGCGTGTTGATTAATTTATTGTGGAAAGAAGAGAAGCGACACCCAAAATGAGGTCTTCTCGTTTAATAGTATAGATTGTTTTGTTCACTTTTGATTGTCTTCTTATGACGGGGCTCGGTACTTGTGCCCCCTTTATTGTGTTGTGCTGTGATCATTTTTGATCTTTCTTCCATTTTAGCTTATGTTATTGTCTGTTCTGTACTTTGGTGATATTTATTACAGTCTAACAAAGATTATGAACAAATATTCAATGCTGCACAAAGTGTTGGAGAAATACTTACATGTAGTAGATCAATGTTAAACTCTATAACATAAAATTGAAAGTTTTACTCCTGATGATAGCGGATCTGTCATAATGACTAGATCTATTGATGAAGAATTGAAATATAAATATAGCAATATATACATGAATAATGTTCATATCAAATTATATTAAGATCCTAATGCCTCTTGAGGTGAACATCCCAAGCTTTTTTTCTGCCAAAGCACTAAAAAAGTGTCGGTTCATATATATATCATTCAATATATGATGCGTGGTTGCATGGGTGTTTTATAATAACAAAATATGACCGTATGTATAAGAACTCCCTGTATAGCATCTAAAGATGGTAATAATCTTGTAATCCTGTCGAAACTGATAAATCGTTACTCAGACTATTTACGACGTCCTCACATTAAATCCGTTGGATGTGTAATTTATTGCTATTTAAGTCTGTAAGAGCATGATATATTAATTAATTGTAATTGGCGTTGAACTAGTTCAGTATCTGCGAGTTCTCTTATTTCGGTGCTACGTGTCTATTGTTTGACATCATATTGTTTTTGTGTGCCTCCTACCGATCTTAAGTTAGACACATTGTAACTGATTTTTAAAGTTTGTTAATATGATGCGCTGTTACACCAACTAAGAAGAGGGTTCAGTGCTCACAAACATATTTAACCCCGTCACGTTGCTTGTAAAAGTCATGAGTCTATAGGTTAGTGGTTGTCGTTGGTTCATTTCGATCATATTTATTTTTCGTCTACTGTTTTGTTATAAATTAACCCGTTAGTTTTCTCACTCGAATTTTTTCACAGATTCTTCCTTTGGTACATTTACGAATACATGTGATTGCAATAGCCGAGATGGCTGATATTGGGGTTCAATAACTACCTCTTTTTTTTATGGCACACATAAGACAACAGAAACAAATGTCATATTCGGCATACGATGTATTATGTCTGAACACAAGTTTTCCTCTAAATATAAAGAAAGAAGATGTGGTTTTATTGCCAATGAGACAACTATTCACAAGAGACCAAATGATAAAGAAATTTAAATATGTAGGTCATCAAACGGTCTTCGACAATGAGCAAAGCACATACCACATAGTCAGCTATAAAAGACCCGAAATGACAAATGTAAAACAATTCAAACAAGAAAACAAACAGACTAATTTACATTCAAAAATTTTTACGAAAAATAATATGTAACGCATCAACAAACAACTACAATGTACCACTGAATTACAGGCGGGGTTAAACATGTTAGCGGGTTCCAACCCTCCCACTATCCTGGGAAAGTGTTGTTACGGTACAACATAAGAACGAACTATACAAATCAAATGAACAAGGATTAACTCATCTGATGGATACAAACTAAAATATATCTAACAAAAATTCGGACTGGACGTGGCCGGGTACTTGTGTAAAGCAAAATTATATCCGGGTGAAATTTGATCCGGAGGAAAAAATGTCACAGTAGTTGTTGTTATTTTTTTATCCGGAGGGAAATATTTTCCTAGGATATTTTTTCCTTTGCTGTGAAATTTTATCTGGGTAGTTAACTTATTGAATAGTTATTAGAAAAAAATTATCCTTTACAAATACTATGAAATAATGATAGTATATTTGAATTAAACCTATTTTGTAAAAAAAATGTATTATAATGGAATTA
Source organism: Mytilus edulis (assembly GCF_963676685.1). NCBI lineage: Eukaryota > Metazoa > Mollusca > Bivalvia > Mytilida > Mytilidae > Mytilus > Mytilus edulis. The sequence continues at coordinate 58,840,581 of NC_092353.1, read as the reverse complement.
TTTCACAAATTATCATTGAAAAAATTTTCTGAAAAAATTCAAGTAAATATCGTTCTTTTAAAAAGAAAATTATCATTAAACATAAGAAAAAAAACCAGAAATAATTTCAAAGATCGTAATTGTGAAGTAATATCATGATTAAATAAGGTAAGCGAAATACATGTAAAAGTGAGTTGTTTTCAGATCTCATTAATTTTTACAATTTGAGTTAAAGTATTTTGTAGTTTAAATTTTTATTTTATTTCTAAAATTTCTTCTTACATAAGTTACATTATTTTTGGAATGTTAATTTTTGATAAAGAAGAATGACATACAACTTTAATATTTATATTACGTAATTAAGACGGATAACAAAGAGACATGTAAGCGTTAAATTATTTACTTTGGATTATGTACCTTACATGTAAATTAAGGCTTTTGTTAAACAACCTTTTCCTATTACTCATGTGTGAAATTGTTAATAACACCTGTCACCCATGACTTGATTATTGACCAACCAGTGAAAATAGGTTGTGGTCAAGGGAGCTTTACAAGGTAATTTTTGATTGGTTAAAACAGGAGAAAGTTAAGAAATCAGTGATCATGTGACCACGCCCGCATGGAAACAATTTATGTTTTCAACGGTCACTTTGATTACTGATTTCAAGAAATAAACATCTATATTTACTAGAACTTTCTCTTGTTTTACACCAGGTAAGCTGAATTATATTTTTTGTTTTTTTGTTTTATTTAAGAGTTTTAATTACTTTATATTTTTTTGAAAAAGCTAACTAAAGTTAAGATTCAGTTTATGAAATTCACTTAAATTAATTGTATATATTTGTATATATTTTCTTTCGTTTCCATTGTGATTAATTACTTTTGTGTTGGTTACGCTTAGGACACGATACTTTTTATTTATGTAAACAATTGAGAAACGTTTCAAGAATTTATTTTATGCAAATCTATTCTATGTTTAGAAATATATAGTTGATTTTAAAATAGTTATTTTCAAAAGAAAAGTCCGGAAATATTTCATATTGTATCCGTATTAACTTTAAGTATTAAAATGTCCAGGGGAGATTATTTGTAATTTTATTTGCCGGGAGAAATGTCTTTTGTTGAAAAAGCAATGATTATAGAGTTAAATAAATCGAAAGCTAAATGACAAAGACATGAAACCTTATTTTCTACTTTATTATTCTGTAAGTTGTTTTATTAAATTTTGTATATAGATTGTATATTAAGTTCATAAAATAGGTTATGGTAAGCGACACTTGTCCGCAGGATTTCAGTTTGTTTACAAAATTGTTTGAACATTTTGAATTTACTTTTGAACTTATATTTAAATTGAATTAAGTTAATTTTATTGTATTACACACATACACGGAACTCGTGACAGAAGTACATGTCTGTTGCTAAGCAACATGGGTATATTCTTTATTTTTAAATATTTTGCAATAAGAGTGATTACTGTTTAAGAATTATGCAAAGTTATTAATAGTTTACATACAAATTTATTCAGAATAAATTGTATTTGGTATTAGATTTTATGCGTTTAAATATTAAGATAGTATGGATGGCAATGATTTTATTAATTTTAAAAGTTTATTGTTTCCATAACAAAACATTTGAAATTAAATATCCTTTTTAGTTGAAATGATTTGGTTTATTTAACATATTGTTTTATGCATTAACCTGTACGTAAAGTTTTGTAAAGCTGTTTCACTTGATAAAATAGAGTTTGGGCAAGTTTTATTTAATTAGTTAAAATCTGCATAGAGTTATGTCCCTTAATTTAGTTCATTTGTGAAATTCTAAATTTATTATCAAGTGAGACTTGCTATTTTATTGTGTAAAATCTGTAGCACTTTGATTACTGATTTCAAGAAATAAACATCTATATTTACTAGAACTTTCTCTTGTTTTACACCAGGTGCTAAAAGTCATCAGACGCAGCACAGAAAGTCAGTACGACACAAATATAAATTAAAACGTAAAGGTAGAAATATAGTTGCATTACGACTGTTAACAGTAATGGAAGAATTTGATTATGATAATATTTTTAACTATATAAATAGTCTTCGGACAAAGATGTTGTTGTTGATTATATGGAAATCAAATAAATTATAGCATAACAATATATTGGAACAAAAGCAATTTTAACAGCTGGATAGTATTTACCTCTGAATTAATTGTTATCTGCCTTATTAAGAATTCATGTTGTAAGTCATCTTGTTATATAAATGAATATATATAAATTAAGATTCAAAATAAAAGTTTCACTATGAAATAGATTCTGGAATATATTATATTGATATCTTTAAAATATAAATTACTCATAATTACCTCCCTTTGATAAATTATGCAAATTTGTTCTACCTCTACCTGAGAAATACCAGTGGCGTAGCTTGTATGTATGCTCAAATGCTAAAGCATCCACATCATTTTGATAAAAAAAAGATTTGAAAAATAATGTGTTCGTAGGAGTTAAACATGTATCCAAATGTACTGACAAGGATGGAGATATGAGGATAACGTCCAATCATTTCGAAAGCAGTATGCGCTGTCTTTTATGTATGATCAATTAGTTTATGTAAACAAGATGTATCAATCGCAGAAAAGTGTTCTGACTTTCTGACTTTTTTTTGTGTAAAGTCTATGTCGTCAGCTAAGGCAAGCCCAGACAGAGGATGATGACAGGTAGGCCCGCGGAGATCACTTGAAATATTTTAGCTTTCGATGTGTTAACAAAATATCTATTTGGGAAATGTATTGGGGAATCATGTATTAAGAATAAAATTCAAAGGTAACATTGACGTTCCTGGGCATGTCCATCGCGTTTGTTTTTGCGACTTACAAAAAAATCATATAATGCACATGTTTTTGATAAAGTGGATGTATTGGTGATTTCTTATTTACTGTGATGCTTTTCTGGTCTAAATGTAATCATGGATAGCCCATACTTTTCCTGTCCATACTTTGAATGAAAGCTTGACACCTTCACATCAAGCATAGACCATGGGATAATTGAACATTCAAACCTTGTGATAAAGGTACGAAAGGCAACTGGGGACTCCGAGGCGACAACCTTGAAAACTTGAATTTTAGTGTTTTCATAGATTGGTGAACGAGAAACGATTTCCAATTAGTTTAAACAATATTTATTCAGATAATTCATCATGAAACGATATAATACAATGAAATAATATTCATGCAGGATTCAGAAACAAGCAATTTGCTTTTACAAATCTGTCTCCTTTTACAATAATAATACTCTTATTGAACAATACATAAATATAAATACTGGCATGCTCTGTAATAAATATATGAATATGAAAAAGGTGAAAGAAGAAGAAAAAAAAATTTAATGAGAAAAAAAAGAAAAATAAACATGAATTATTGTAATGTATACAATGTGAAATGCTTTGGTTCTTATTGGGTGATGAAGCATTAACATCAAGGGTTAAAGCGTTTACTTTTAATAATATATTTCTGCAGCAAACTAAATAAAAGACTATTTTGCTCATCTGAGAGTACCATTGATCCAAAAAGCAAGGCTTTTGTGTTAACTTGGACAGGTTTCCAATTGAAAATATGGCTTTTTTTTTTATTGTTCTTGGATGTAGTAAGATGGTTTAGCTTGCCAAAGAATACGACATTTTTTGTTTTGGAGGACCAAAAAACTTTAACCTGAAACTCCCACTTTCATTTTCTATGTTTAGTGGACCGTGAAATTGTGGTCAAAAGTCTAATTTGGCTTAAAAATTAGAAAGATCATCTCATAAGCAACAAGTGTACTAAGTTTCAAGTTGATTGGACTTCAGCTTCATCAAAAACTACCTTGACCAAAAACTTTAACCTGGACGGACGAACGGAGCCACAGACCAGAAAACATAATGCCCCTTTACTATCGTAGGTGGGGCATAAAAATGTTGTTTCATCGTTAATTAGTGATCATATAACTGGTTTTGAATTTACTTGATCCGCATTGAAGGCGGTTGTACATTTTTTATAACACATTTGGAAAAGCTATGTACCGTACATTCACTGAACTATGCACCGTACATATGGATTTATTTGGTCAGCTATACACCGTATACAACGCGTCTTTCCCGACTAAAATATTCAAAAATAACATATGTCTGAAAGACTTCAATGCCAAATATTGAAACAGCTATACTTCTTATGCACACACAGTGGCCTTTTGTCAGAAAAATAGTTGTAATGAATTATATAATCATATGGAATGAGACGAGCGTTATCTTCATTGACAAGTATTTGCACATGTTTTTAGTAAGCTTTCTTGTTTTGAGAAAATAATAAGACTTTCCTTATCACGAATTTACGACAAAATAATTTCTTAAAACAACAATTAAATTAAGAGTGAGGTACACATTGACATTATGTAAACAAAACAAAGATTTTCTTACCGTGTCAGGTCAAAAATGATGATGTTCCGCTTGCTTAGTACCTATATCCGGTGTACTGATGATACACGGTGATAACAACTAATTAAATAATCATGGATCTAATACTGAATTAATGGGTTTCTTATTCATGTAATGATTCATTAAAGAGTTCATTGCAGCCTTTACCCCAATTTTTAAAAGTGGTTTTGTCTTCACATTTTCCCCAAAATTCGCTATATCACGAATAAGACAATGAGGAAATTTGAGCCATTGGTAACACATGAAATTAGAATGTACATTCTCAATAGGGTAAAATGTTAAAAAGACAAAACACATTTCGTGCTCTGTTCCCTCTCCAAACGATGTTGTTTCGTTCCTAGAAGTTGTGTCATAAGTACAGGTAACTCGCAAGTCATCGCCAGGTTGTATTTCTATTGGTGGATTGTGTCTGAAACAAACCAAAAGATATCCGTTGAATGCATTATTATTAAGAGTTATAAGAGTATTTATTCGTATTTATTTAATTTTTGTTTTTCAAATGACAGTGTGAGTCAGTTATGAAGAAAGTAAAATCACAAAAATACTGAACTCAGAGGAGAATCCAATCGGAAAGTCCATCATCACATGGCAAAATCAAATGACAAAACACATCAAAAACGAATGGACAAGAACTGTCATATTCCTGACTTGGTACAGGCATTTTCAGATGTAGAAAACGGTGGATAAAACCTGAATATCCTTTATGTACTTTCACATTTTGTTTTGGCTAAAGATACATGCAGTTATGCGTATTAAACCATGAATTTCAGAATTGTTTTGTTTTAATTACTACTGTATTCGTCTACGACCGAAAACATCTGTTCAGTAAAGTCAGATTTTTTGCAATGACTATTGAGTTACTAATATCAATTCTACATTGGCTAGATGTATAGGGAATGGTTGAGATTTCACAAAACATGTTTAACCAAAGTGCATTTTGCCTTCAGTTTAATATTCTTATATGTTTTTTTTTATTTGAAATTAGAGGGCAACTGCGGCCCACATCCGGGTGCAGGACTTTTTTGCTACGTTGAAGACCCATTGGTGGCCTTCGACGGTTATCTGCTCTCTTTGACATATTCCCCTTTTCTATTCTCAATGTTATGTGCAAGGGAGAAACGACTTTACATGGCCTTCGTTATTTTGTTTGATCACATTGCTTACCGTTACTACGTTCAAACACACTAAATTAGTTTTAAAAAAAGGCTCTGAAAGCTTTTTTGGTGGTAAAAAATCATTCGAAAATGGGCATCGATCGAATAAAACGAACTTGGTGCATTTTCTTTTCTGTAATTAAATAAATACTTTTCAAAACAAAAAAAGTATGGAGACATTGTCAACTGTTGTAATTATCGATACATTTTTTATTGATATGTGTTCAATTCAGAACTTGAGACCGTACGTCTGCCGTCAATTTCATGTATGCCGACGACAGCAGGAACGACAACTCGTGACGTAACGACATTCGGTATCTTGTATCTTTAAGACTAGATCGATGTTGACATGCACGTGTGTACATACTGGTGTCTTACTTTATTCCTTAGTTTGTTGTTTGCATGATATTACCTTGAACATTAACCAATCAACCAAAAATTAAAACATGATGATAGAAGTTTTTACCGATCTTGACCGCCTACACAGCACTCTTACGGCCAGTATTATTAAAATCAAAACATAAAATTCAACAATGGTTTAGAATATTAAAGAAAAACGTGCCAAGTTAACAAAATCGGTATCAAACATTTATTTCTGAAGACTGTTATTGCATATTTAACTAGCGTCACTGTCCAGGTTAGGGGATGATTTGGATCCCGCTTATATTTCTAACCCCGCCACAATCTGTAATTATGCGCCTGTCCTAAGTCAGGAGCCTGTAATTCAGTGGTTGTCGTTTGTTTATGTGTTACATATTTGTTTTTCGTTCATTTTTTGTACATAAATTAGGTCGTTAGTTTTCTCGTTTGAATTGTTTTATATTGTCATTTCGGGGCCTTTTATAATGTAGCTAACTATCCGGTGTGGGCTTTGCTCATTGTTGATGGTCGTTCGGTGACCTATAGTTTGATAATATTTGTGTCATTTTGGTTGCTTGTAAAGAGTTGTCTCATTGGGAATTATACCACATCTTCTTTTTTATATTAAACTTAATGGTGCCTACGGTAGCTTTATTTTCTATTTATAATGTAACAAGTAAAGTATGGATTGAAAATAATACTTACTTTTGTATGTGTTGTCTGTGGAATGAATAATCATCTTGATCTGAGATTATGTTGATTAAAGAACCATTCCGATATTGTTCTACTCTTTGTTTTCGACCTGTAAATTTAGAGCATGATTATAATGTGTATGCTATCAATAAACCAATTGTAAACAATATTATTAAAATGTTTTTGCGTTCGTCTTACAGCCGATTGTAATGAGTGTGTAGGTAAAGGTTATATCTCTAGTTAGCTTGCTTGCTAGCTGAACCGAGAAGTCATTATTAGATTAGGTAAACTGCCCTCTTTAAGAGTAGACTAGTCCGACAGATAATCAATATATCTGTCTGTAGGATTAGATTACTTCAAAAGGAGGGTTGTATACCTTACCGAATAATGACTTCACAGTTCAGGTAGCAAGCAAGGTAACCAAAGATATCAGCTTTACCTACACCCCCCATGCAATCGTCTGTAAATTATCATCTATATAGGTTTTAAACTAAAGTTTATCACCCTGGCAAATTCTTATGAATTTGAAAGGTCTAGAGGGCCTACTGCTAGGAAAAATACCGTCCCTATTCTGCATATTCAGATAATTTATTATTAATTTGTTCTTGTCCTGTATATGCATGGGCCCATGCCATTGAACGTTAGAATAAGCTCACAAGCAATCAATCTAATAGTATGCTAGTGTGTTAATGGAACTATGGCACCTTGTCAATCAAACGATATTTTCTTCAAACGTTTATATTAATGCATAAAAAAACGAATACGAGAAAACTCGGCCTGGAGACCGAGTACAATCAGACTGAACAATAAGACAACTCGGACTGTCTATAAGGACAGCTCAGACAAAGTATAAATGGTGTATTTTAACTAATAACAGGCTATTATTTGAACTTGGAATTATTTTTAATTTTGGAATTTACATAATTTCTTGTGTTGGAATTTTTTTTTATAAATTCCATGTTTATTTTGTATTATTATGTTTTGAGCGGAGCATAACACTTTCCACACGGTGTATTTTGTAATAGTAAAAGTTCAATGATAAGTTGATATTGATATTAAAAGACCTCCGAACAAAAAGGGGTGTTCAGCCCTTTTTGTGAGGAGGTCTTTTATTGTCAAAATTAACTTAATCATTGAACTTTAACTGACTTACAAACCGTCAAAAATATAAGAAAAGTACATAAAAAGCACTTGCAGAATCCTAATTCCCCTGACCTGGACGAGTCTAAATATGTTCAACTTAAAGGATAGTTAAACAGTACTCAGAATGATATATACAATTAACCGTTACCAAATTGAAATGAAAACGGACCGATTTTATGGCATTACATCATATAATTATTTATGTATGTTAAAAATATTAACATCTAAATAACACCAAATGATAGTTTTACAAAATTAAGGGGTAAATTTATATTTTTTTAGCCAACTTTTCAAAATAACGATTTCTTAATAAATGAGGCAATCAAAACCCCATAAAGACCTCATTTCAACTGACCAATGAATGTTATGCCCAACATCTTCATGCTATATATACTTGATGTTTTTGATCTGTCAGTAATCATGAAATATATTTGTAAAGATCAGACCTTAGAAAACAGTAAGTAAGCTCTTCCAACAATTAGCTTTTTTAAACAGCTTGTTTCAGAACTTCTAATCGGACAGACCTAGATGCATAAGGTCCTTCACAATATTCATCCGGTAAATGTTACTTTTGTTTCTGATTTGGTTATTTTCCTATATTACGTTACATGCGAATGCTAAATAATTGGTTTTGTCTATTTAGTCCCAATTAATAAATAGATCTTGCTTTATTTGTGTTTTTTTAATAAAAACTATGCATGCAAACGTCAATGAATAAAACCGCATTAAACTAGGTTTCACTGGCCCGATGAAAACGTGTGAGGTGAGATATATTCGCAAGTTCAATGCATTATATGAAAACAAACTCTTTAATTTAGTCGTCCGTAATTCCCTTTTCATGTCTAAATGAAGCAAAAACACCTGAAAAACTTTTATCTTGCTTAGTTCTATCCTTGCCTGACAAAACAAACGAATTAAAACAGTGGATAAGAACCATAGTAAAAAAAAATTTAAAACTTTTTAATGAGAGTCAGTTATGTGATAAACTGAAGAGGACCCCCCCCCCCCCCCCCCCCAAAAAAAAAAATTTAAAAAAAACCAAACATAAAAATTTAAATTGACATTGTAAAATATAGCATTTTACAAGATCTTGTCTTTGTGTGCAAAGAAATCAATTGTTGTTTGCTTTACGTCCAGTAGCAAATATTTCATGCATGTTCATGACTATAACACATAAATTTTAAATACAATAGATAGGTCGTACAATAGGAGGTGACATCATAGAGTAAGAGCACAGACTGGCCGGCTAAGAGTCGGAAATATTTCGGGTCGGATGACTTTTCTTCCTGCGAACTAATATCTTGTGAACTTACACGATAAAAAAAATACTCTTATTATATTTACATGTAATCGTCCTGAATACTAATTTTATTTGCCGCTGGTCGTCATCCATTAATATTATTTATTTTACCGTTTTATTATCCAGTAACGTGTTTTTCTTTTACTGGTTTATATTACAATTTTTTAAATTTTCACGATTAAAATTAAAATATAGCAGGTGAAATTTTTCAACAAAACACTTGCGATTGTTGGGATATCTTTGACGGTAAATAATATTAAATCAAATGTGCCATTTCTACGGTGGCAGAATGCGGCCATGAAAGAAAAAAGAATTATGTTGTTCCCTCAAGATACTATGTCGTTCCCTCAAGATGCTATGTCGTTCCCACAAGATAGTTATCTCGTTCCCTCAAGATACTATGTCGTTCCCTCAAGATAGTTATCTCGTTCCCTCAAGATACTATGTCGTTCCCTCAAGATAGTTATCTCGTTCCCTCAGTGGCACTAACCTCTTACAATAAGGCGGAGCGTTTGCTAGAGGTAAAACGTATGCCGTAATAGATCGTAATAGAATAGATTTGAACCATAATGATCGAACTCGTAAATAAAGCTATTAGCCCTCCTTCCCTCTTTTTTCTCCACGATAGACGAATGCCATAAACAAAACGTCATCAATTTACAATCAATAACGGCCACCTATAAGTAAATGAGATATGGACTTTTTTATAAATAAATTCCCATTGCAGCCAACATCTCCCGGTTCGGGACAGGTTATTATTTCCACAAAATACCGCCTGATTATTGATCGGAGATATTTAAGCAACCAAAAGCACTTTGAATCAAACAAATTCTTAAATTGTAAATTAAGGTATTTTGCTGGGTGTTTTTTCCCGATCCTATTTCGGACCCCCTGATTTTAAGAGGGCGTATCTAATTAGTCATGCCCGATTAACTTTAAGTAAATTGAACCTCAACTTAAAGACCTACTTCGGGTAAATAAGTTCGAGGTACAATAAGTATACGTAGACAATAGAAATCCTTTGTGAAATGAGTTCGTCCCAGGTTTCTTAGATAAATATTTTGCGTTGAATAACAATGAAAAATGCACGAGCAGGTCTGTAAGTATAGATAGTGTTGTGCGCGGCACAATACATTCTATTGAAAATATGCTATCGTCTTTGTAATAGAAAGTGTTGTGCGCGGCACAGAACATTATAATACAGAATAAACATAGAATTCATTAAAAATTTCTAACACACGAAATAATGCAAATTCCATAATTAAAAATTATTCTAAGTTCAAATAATAGCCTGTTTAATATATTTGACAACAATAATTAAGTGTTATCTTTTGACTCGCACCCAAACAATAAATTAACTCATCATAGATACCAGAATTAAATTTTGTATTTACCCTAGACGCTCGTTTCGTCTATAAAAGACTCCTCAGTGACGCTCGAATCCAAAAAAGTTCAAAAAGCCAATAGAGTACGAAGTTGAAGAGCCTTGAGGACCCAAATTCTTAAAAGATTTGCCAAATACACCTAAGGTCATCTATTCTAAGGTAGAAAAGCCTTAGTATTTCTTAAATTCAAAAACGACTTGACAACCATGATCTTATTATTATTTTCTTTTTTGTAAGACAGTCACTATCGTAATGTCAAAAGTATTTAAATAAGAAAACGCATTTAAATCCTCCGATCTACTTCAACAAATGTAAGTAATTTAATATTCTATAGAGAAAATAGGTTCAAACCATGTTTCTCTGTCCACTCTTTTGGTCTCGAGCCAACATGACGACCCGGAAACACTTAGTTTGTCTTGCACACTGGAGGGAGGCGTGTATCTTACCTCTTACCTGTTGTCTTTGATAGAACAAATTATTAAATTTTATGTTGAACGAATTCTTTGGTATTCGAATTTAAAACAGTATTTTCTTACTCACCTAAAGTATGCATGTGATTGCCTGAAGAATGGATGTATATAGGTCCTTTGAATTCACGTTTCGTGCATTGTCCGGAACAGTTCCCTTCAACTTTGACCTCAGATTGTCCTGGACCCAAATGAAACATAGTCTGACCAACAGTTAAAACGGCAGCATTATATGATCGCAGTGCTGGAGTGTAAAACAAGGTCATTCCTGAACTGTCTGTTTGTATAACATTATTTTCAGAGTTTTGCCAGTGAATCTGGAAAATTTATTTTTATGTAAATACAGCCACTACAACAATCATATGACCAAAAATCAAAAAATGAGTTGAGCTGAATCATTTTGAAATAAATCCAGTTTTGGTGCGGTTTCGCCACAATGGCTCACCGAAGATTTTCACGGTATACATGGTATAGAAATCCATTGATCAAGCAAGATTTTATTGTTGGAAAAAACTTTAATTTAGCAAGAGACTAGAATACGATTTAAACTTGTTGCGGACTAAGAAAACTCTTAACTCAATTTAAAAAAAAGTATGCATTAGATGAAAATATAGTATCTAGTATGTGCATTTTGCTTTTTTGAGCATAGCCTAAGTCGTTTGGGTTAACATTGTTATTCGATATTGCTGTATACGTTTTTAAACAGTGTCTTTTATATATATATAGATTAGACCGTTGGTTTTCCCGTTTGAATGGTTTTACACTAGTAATTTTTGGGCCCTTTATAGCTTTTTGATCGGTGTGAGCCAAGGCTCCGTGTTGAAGGCCGTACACTGACCTATAATGATTTACTTTTATAAATTGTTATTTGGATGGAGAGTTGTCCATATGCGTTTCATGTGTATAACCATGTAGTTCAATAACAACATAAAGGATCCAATTTGTTCCAACAGTATTTTAATAACAATAGAGAGGAGTTTAGTAATTTAGTGGCACATGTCAATACATTTTGTATCAACAAAAAGGAGAAGATTTTTTTGAAATTTTTCAATGAAAGACAACAACAAATGTCTAGTGATTGCAATAGATGATAAGAAATATTATTAAATTTAATGCAATGCTATCGGATGAAACTATATTGATTGATTGGTGTTAAATGTTACTTTCAGCACTGTAGGCCATTTCATGGCAGTCACTTTTTATGGTCAGAGAACAGTTTCCAATTGCTTTTGAGCATTTCCATATGCTCAAGTCAATAGGTGTTTCGGATAAGCGAGATTTCTGAAATAAGAATGTTGGTAGGCGACACTTTTATATGTTGAACTCAACAGTAAAATTGCAGTAGTCATTGTGTTATCTGAGTTTGGACAAGAAGACAAGAAGAATTAATATTCGAATTATCACAGTTTAGATCGGGAATCGGACAGAAACTAATGTTATCCGAATTTGTATAGAATACATAATACTCATTATCAAGGACTTATAACTGTTCTTATCCGAATTCGGATAAGAAAAATGTATGACCTCACAGAGTTTGGTATGCTATGACGATCCTTATCCGAATTCGGATAAGAAAAATGTATGACCTCATAGAGTTTGGTATGCAATGACGATCCTTATCCGAATTCGGATAAGAAAAATGTATGACCTAACAGAGTTTGGTATGCTATGACGATCCTTATCCGAATTCGGATAAGAAAAACGTATGACCTCATAGAGTTTGGTATGCAATGACGGTCCTTATCCGAATTCGGATAAGAAAAATGTATGACCTCACAGAGTTTAGTATGCTATGACGATCCTTATCCGAATTCGGATAAGAAAAATGTATGACCTCATAGAGTTTGGTATGCAATGACGATCCTTATCCGAATTCGGATAAGAAAAATGTATGACCTCACAGAGTTTGGTACATGTATGCTATGACGATCCTTATCCGAATTCGGATAAGAAAAATGTATGACCTAACAGAGTTTGGTATGCTATGACGATCCTTATCCGAATTCGGATAAGAAAAACGTATGACCTCATAGAGTTTGGTATGCAATGACGGTCCTTATCCGAATTCGGATAAGAAAAATGTATGACCTCACAGAGTTTAGTATGCTATGACGATCCTTATCCGAATTCGGATAAGAAAAATGTATGACCTCATAGAGTTTGGTATGCAATGACGATCCTTATCCGAATTCGGATAAGAAAAATGTATGACCTCACAGAGTTTGGTACATGTATGCTATGACGATCCTTATCCGAATTCGGATAAGAAAAACGTATGACCTCATAGAGTTTGGTATGCAATGACGATCCTTATCCGAATTCGGATAAGCAAAATGTATGACCTCACAGAGTTTGGTATGCTATGACGATCCTTATCCGAATTCGGATAAGAAAAACGTAGTTTGAATGTCCAGACAGATTCACCAGGACAAAATAACAATTTGAGTCAATATTTGACATAAAACCAAGTACATTTGTATTTCAATATGATCAAGTGTTGAACTAGTCAAAACATTGAAAAGGAAAAGAAAAATCGAAAAAACAGGTGTAAATTACAGGATAAAAGTGTATAACAATTTCATAATAAATGATAGATATAGGAAGATGTGGTGTGAGTGCCAATGAGACAACTATTTGGCCGTTTCAGAATCTAAAGCATCATGGGTAATTTCATTGTTCGTACCCCAAAGTGAAAATAACGTTATGTCATTGGTTGAATTTCCATTGTTTATAACGTTTTAAACCAATCAAAACGCTTTGGTGTACGCTTTTGAAAATATTACCCAGGATGCATTAGATTTTGAAACGGCCAATTGGCATTTAACATGTTAAACTAAATAGCTGACCTGTAACATAAACCTGGTAAAGCCGTGATTACCAATTGGGATACCAAACTGATCAGGAAAACATTCACCATCGACACCAAGAGTCCAGAAAGTCACAATACGACAATAAGAAGGTCCTTGCGTAGAATCACAAGTACGTGCCTCGTTCACTCTGGGCTGATTCTCTGTAAGTAAAAACAATGTGTGAATAATGGATCTCTAATGAGTATTAACGATCGAGATAAAATTTTAAAAATCATATATGCATGTGCATTAAGTTTTATTTTAGTTTTCCGGATTGCCAAACATTTGACATTGCCTGTGGAGGTAACTTCAGAAAAACGAAGACTCCATGAAATATTATATAATTTGATTAATTACTACGGTAATAACAGTATTTGAATATTTTCAACCGTCAATTTTGGATTTGACAGATGCAAATGTGGTTTAAATGGCGACGCGGCTCGTCAATTGTTTATTATAGCATTGAGATATTTTTTATGCAACCTACACATGAAATACACGTTCAATATAAGTGTATTGTCATCAAATGAAATTTACTAAGATTTATAATCATAATACACATACATTTGGTTTCGATGATTTTGCATTGTTTATTATCTGTTAAGTTTGTTTTCATCGCACAAGGTGTAAATAAATAAATAGTACAGACCTACAGCATCGCATCCAAAAAGTATAACATGATGAACAACACGTCTGTTATCAACGTGAGGCTTAACTGCAATCACGTGATAATCTCCATCCAATGGTACGTGTAGGTGTGTACATACGTATCTACTGCCTTTGTGTTGCACTTTAGTTTTTGGAATTCTCAATGTCAACTCTTTAACATCTGAAACAAGACATGTGAAATCTGATATTCTAATGAGTACCTATCGTAAATGCAACTGTATACACTCAAATTCCATTTGGACTGTTGCTATGATTATAAAGGGTCTCTAGATGGTGGGTCCATAAAGTCTGTATTCTGTGTAAGGTGGTACCCAACACTTTCACTAAAATTAATTTGGCTCGTTTAATTTTCATAAAATCTTTACAAAGTATTTACTTTGACCCTTTAACAAAAATATAAAAAATTCAAAAAATTTGAACCCATCGTTTTATCAGAAAAATTACACTGGTTATATAGCAGTTTGACAAACACTAATTTTGATCATTGAGAAGCTTTGTATTGCCTTCACAACGCAACATAATTAAAACTTTTAGCTGATATGACAGAGTTATCTCCCTGTAGTGTTAGGTACCACCTTAAGGATGTACTTTTAAGTGAGGTTTGGGAATTTGTTTCAGATGTTCGGACGCCTGTTTTTTCCACTATGATACAGAGTAAACTATATTGTCTCATAACAGCCATTTTTCTTTTTATATAAGACTTTTTAATAGCTCATAAAAGGTCATTTCGCAGATTCTATATGTATTATGTTTCGATTTGATATCCAATTAAATTACCAAATTGAATGCAAAATATAAGGTAAAAATCCGAGTTAGCATTTTTTCCGCCATTTTTTAAAACTTAAATTTCTTGAACAGGAGCCAATAACCTCTCACTATCTTGGCTTATTTCGTTCCATAACTGATGTCTTTTTGACATATATTATAAATGTTTCTTTCTAATTTTTTCAAATTTCACCTAGTAAGTACATCATAAAGTTTGTAATCCTTTTTCTCTATTCTTAATTTTTTGTTGTCCATTATTCTCAATTCTTTTAGTTTGCACCCATTATTCTCTATACCTTTATCATTTTTTTTCCATTTTATGACCATTTTATGACCATTTTATGACCATTAGTATTTGTCCAATGAATATTCCTTCGAAAATAGTGGAATAAATTACTTTTGGAGTGTCAAGAACTCGTTGGAAGTACTTGATAAATTGCATGCTTATATTGGTGATTTTCAATCTGTTCAGAGTTTTGATTTTTCTACCCTGTATACCACATTGCCTCACATTCTCATTAAGAAAAAATTCACACACCTAATTAAATGGGCATTCAAAAAATCAGAATGTGAATATATATGTTCAAACTCTTTTAGGTCATTTTTTAGTAACAATTAACAAAAAAAATATGTTAATTGGACATGCTTTGATACTATATATGTCCTTGAATTTTTACTAGATAACATTTTTGTTCGCTTTGGGGATTCCGTATATCGTCAGATTATCGGAATCCCAATGGGAACTAACTGTGCACCACTTATTGCAGACCTGTTTTTGTATTGTTATGAGTTACAATTTATGACAAAAATAAGCAAAGACCCATCGAAACAACATCTGAAAAACAAATTTAATAAGACTTTTAGATATTTGGATGATATTTTGGCTCTCAATAATGACGACTTCAGTATGTATATTAATGAAATTTATCCTGTTGAACTTACTTTAAATAAAGCTAATACTAACAATGACCACTGCCCTTTTCTCGATCTTGATATCTATATCACTAATGGAAAGCTGAATACTAAAATTTATGATAAAAGGGATGATTTTTCATTTCCCATCGTTAATTATCCGTTTTTAGATGGTGACGTTCCCTTGTCACCATCTTACGGTGTTTATATATCTCAACTTGTACGATTCGCTCGTGTATGTAACAATGTTTTAGATTTTAACGAGAGAAATTTATGTATTACTGAAAAATTATTACACCAGGGTTTTCGATATCACAAACTAGTCAAAACATTTACTAAATTTTATCATCGGTATAAAGACATCATTCGTAAATATAGCTCAACATGCAGACTTCTAATACGTTCAGGTATTTCACATCCAATTTTTTATGGTAATATTCTTTATAAAGCACAAAGGTGTCAGTATTCACCTCAGAAACTTACAAAACCTTTGAATAGACTTATTAAGAAGGGATATAATTACGATACTGTTGTCAAGTCATTAAAGATTGCATATTTTGGCGTTAATATTGAGTCACTGATAAGGTCTTTGCATCGGAACTAAACACATTTATTCTAAAAACAGTTGTTGGCATGACACGGGTTATGTTCTTCTCATATATGTTATGATGGTATGATACTAAACCCCTAACGGAAAGGATTGTGCCTGATGTTCATATGATGAAATCATAATCTTTCAGTCAGTTTAGTTGAAGTCTGGAGCTGGCATGTCAGTTAACTGCTAGTAGTCTGTTGTTATTTATGTATTATTGTCATTTTGTTTATTTTCTTTGGTTACATCTTCTGACATCAGACTTGGATTTCTCTTGAACTGAATTTTAATGTGCGTATTGTTATGCGTTTACTTTACTACATTGGTTAGAGGTATAGGGAGAGGGTTGAGATCTCACAAACATGTTTAACCCCGCCGCATTTTTGCGCCTGTCCCAAGTCAGGAGCCTCTGGCCTTTGTTAGTCTTGTATTATTTTAATTTTAGTTTCTTGTGTACAATTTTGAAATTAGTATGGCGTTCATTATCACTGGACTAGTATATATTTGTTTAGGGGCCAGCTGAAGGACGCCTCCGGGTGGGGGAATTTCTCGCTACATTGAAAACCTGTTGGTGACCCTCTGCTGTTGTTTTTTATTTGGGCGGGTTGTTGTCTCTTTGACACATTCCCCATTTCCATTCTCAATTTTATCTATTCTGTAAATCCCATCCAAACCCTCATTATTGACTAAATTCTTGATCATTCTTAAAAAAAGGGTATTATTTATTAAAATAACAGTTTAATAACGATCGTTTGTGAAAAAGAATTGGAAAAAAAGAGAAAAAAAGCGAAATAATAATATTAGTACCTACATTTAAAGTACCTATACTGTACATGTTTAAATCAATTTTTCCCATACTAACCAGGATCGTCTTGAATTGAAGGACAATGAAAATTATTGTCATCACATTTCAGCCATTTATTCTCCTTTCTACAGTTTTCGCTGTCTGTTGGTTCACAAATGCCTAAAATGACAAATATAATCAATATACACATTATACAAAAATACACAACTGTCTTGAATAAACCAAATTACAACAATGCGAGACAAGTGAGCAACATGAACTTTATGATATCTTGCACATAAGCTATTATTCACCAGATGAACCACAAACTTTTCACGTTACTTGATCTATACACTACTTTGGAAATGTGTTGGCATATTTAATTATTTTCCTGTAGCCGGTACACGAATGGGAGATCACTCTGATTTTTGCATACTGTAAACCAAATTATTTTCGCGGATACTTTATTTCGCATTGAGACCTTTCTAGTCCACTTCGGCGATTTAATTTCGCAATTTTAAAGATAACTTAGGAAAGTCAAAGGTTTCATTTTTTTGCGACGATTTATATTATCGTAATTTTCTACTCGCGAAGGTCACAAAAATAAATCGCTCTCAAAAATTAGTTGGTCTACTGTATATATGCTACCTTAGATACTGTTCACACATGTAAGACCATTGTTTAGTACGTGTGTGATGGGTCTAAGACACTTTGCATTTCAACGATGTAGATGTAGGTGTTTATAATGTTATTGAATGACAGTGTATATCCCCTACCTGGATGGGTGATTGTAGAATTCGTGAACAGCTGACTGGTATTCTCAGTCCACAAACAGTCAGGATCTCCTAGTTCTTGTCCATTTGTGCGACCATCCCCATCCGAATCAGCTTCACATATAGGTTTAGTCCAAATCTAAAATTATCAGAATAACAGGACTGCAATAAATTCACTTACAAGTGTTATCATTAATCAGCCAAAAAGTAAGGATTTGCAAGTGACCCCCCAAAAAATAAAAAAAATAGTATACATGTAGCGATTCATATTGCCAAATATGATCAGTACAATGTAGTAAAAATAAATCAATTTAGCATCTGCTGAAAGTGTTACTGCATTTTGAAAATTGAGATAACTTGGGGTTCAAAGTATCAGTTTGCAAGATCTAAAATATGTGAGAAGGATATTGTACTTGGTATTCTATCCCTACAAAATATAATTCCCGACTGTGATAGAAACAATGTCATATACATGACTTTTGTACCAGAATACAGACTCATTTAAAGACATCTTTCCGGTTTGATCTGTACATTGGTTTTACTTCTAAATGATAACGAATAAATGAATACGAATATACGAATACATTTTAAAGTTTTACTTTACGTTTTTAAGGCATTACACGATAAAGCACCTAAATATTTGGAAGAACTGATTGTACCATACGCTCCTATTAGAACACTTCGGTCAGAAAATGAAGGACTCATAACGAAACCAAGAGATGTCCGCACTAAAACATACGGTGAAAAACGATTAGACCGAGATGGAGCTACATTGTGGAATGACCTACCAAATCATTTACGGAAAGAACAATCGCTTCCTCGTTTTAAAAAAGGTTTAAAGACACATATTTTTAGACTGGCGTAATGTGATATGTAAGACCTGTAATATTTATTTATTATTCTAACAGTTTAAGTGATCAGGCCTTTTTATTTTTATTTTATTTAAATTTTAAATTTTTAGTTTTAAAGTTTTTATTTAAGAGACAGTTTTATTTATTTTTTCTTTTTGTTTTACTTGTTAAATTTCTACCTTATATTTTCTCTTAACTAAGTGAATAAATTCTTTAATGCAAATTTTTATAGGTTTTACTTATGTATATATACCGCAGGGAATGTAAATACTTATAATTTTCATCATTATTTTATTTAATTTTTGGTTGACTTATATTCTGATATGTTTTATGGTATTCATTGTGATACATATTTCCCCCTTTCAATGCATTTAATTTACATACTATTTAATTTCTGTTTCATTCTTATGTTCATATATATATCTCATGTACTGTAGTACGCCGCTAGATTAAAACTGACGAGGAAAGGTAACACACGGCCAGCGAAAGCTCTTTCTTTTGAGAGCCCAGGTGGTCGTGTGGTCTAGCGGGACGGCTGCAGTGCAGGCGATTTGGTGTCACGATATCACAGTAGCATGGGTTCGAATCCCGGCGAGGGAAGAACCAAAAATTTGCGAAAGCAAATTTACAGATCTAACATTGTTGGGTTGATGTTTAGACGAGTTGTATATACATTATGTACACGGCCATGCATCACCATCATTGATGGCGATCCGATGGATACATCTGTTGTAGAGTTGTCACTGACTTAGACGTATATATATATTTGCTATTATTGTATGCAAATGTGATATATATTTTCCTTCAATTTTATATGTTAAGCGCTTAGAGTATTATGTTTATTAGATAGGCGCTATATAAAAAAGCTATGTAATAAAATAATAATAATAATACGAATATACGAATACACGAAAACAAATACGAATATACGAATACAAAACGAATATACGAATACGAATACACGAAAACAAATACGAATATACGAAAACAAATATATTTTATTTAATCAAATTAAAGGGCCTGTTTTGAAGCATATCTAAATATTAAAATAGTATTAATAATTGTAATTTTAAGATAACAAATGAAAAAAATAACTATCCTCCATACGAGAAGATGTTTGATTTCCTAATGCATGCATATAGAGCAAGAATTTGGTTAGACTGCTGGCTTTGTTCGTATAATGTACAACGATTATAATAATTGTGATTAGTAAAACGTCCAATAAAATTTAAATATGATATTAAATATACGATTTGAATATGCCTATATATTATATTGTTTGAAGATGTAAATCTAAATTAAAAAGCTTGAGTAAACATTTATACAAACAGAGCAAGCAAGCCAACCAAAGCTTTACTCTACAAGCAGTAGTGAATTAGCTCTAAATCTTACCTTTCCAGTGTTTACTTTGTTTTGATACAGATCGATTCCGAATGGATTCAGAGCTCCTCCTCCTCCAGGTAATTCGTGTCCGACACCATTCCAAAGTTTGTTTTGGTGGCAGGGGTGAGGGACTTTATTTCCGTTTGGAATGTATGATTGGTATGACGGGTAGGAATAGTTGCCGTCAAACAAGGTCATTAAACACACACAAATCACTATGCTGTCAAAATTAAAAAATCACTTTTGAAAAAGTAATAAAATCCGAAATCATAATATTTCAAAAGAAAATACTTGGAAATTATATTTTACATTCTAGTTGTAACATTTGTATTTTCGGGGCCTTTTATTGCTGACTATGCGGTATGGACTTAGTTCATTGTTGAAGACCGTAAGGTAACCTATAGTTGTTAATTTCTGCGTCATTTGGTCTCTTGTGGAGAGTTCTCTCATTGGCAATCATAGTACCACATCTACTTTTTTATGTATACAATTTTGAAAATTCAATAGATCCGCTACATAATTCAAATTACTATAAACGTTTCAGTTACTTACTATTTTAATTCAGTCTTCATTTTCAAAATATTATCTGTAAGAAAAATCTTTTTTATTTACTAAGCAGTTTTTAATTTTAAGTCTCAGTGATTATACGTGTATTTTTTAATTCATAATATTATTTGCATTGTATTATATTAATATTATTCACCATTTACTGTCTAATTTATTATTGGAATGTTTGAACCTTTCAAAGTTTAATCATAATGAGTACTTTAGATAAAAAAAATCAACTTTATAAATATATTTTCAACGTTTCAGTTCAATCCCTGTTATTTGCAGCAAAAACTACATTTTTTGTGACAATAGTATACTAATTTAGTACTAACCCAACAACTTTTGTTTCTTTTATCGTAATGTAGAAATTTCCCTTTAACTGAATGTAATTTCCTATAACTTAATGTCTGAATTTTCTGAATTCGTGAAGACATATTTTGTCACCTACATGTATAATAAAAAGTATGTCATATTACATGTATTTGTCATTATTTCAACTTCCTATTTGCGTGATGCCTTCAGCTGTTCCATTATAAGATCGGAAACATGGTATATCCATACACGTATATTTGGTTATTACGCGATTAAAACATTAAAAAATGAAACCTGGGCCCATGGCAATGAATACGATAGAAGCAATACATACATAGAATTGAGACGTCACGAAAACATGACTACCACAAAAATCTTCGAATTCGTATCAAACTAAGACCACTTGCAAAAAATGTACTTTGAAAATAAATGTGTGTTACCAAACTAAAAAGTTTGCGCAAATATCCTTTGCAAGATTTCAAGTAACTTTTTTGTGATAAAATATTGATAGTCCAAAATCCTAGCACCTACTCCTAAATGCTAAGTGAAGAAGCAACGAAATGCCGACTGGGCGCATTGTTTCGTCCATTAGACATATTGACTAGTTTTCAAACAGTTGACAAGACTGTGGCAAACATTTTTTTACAGGAATGTCAAAAGCGAATACATGAAATTTGTGGGTGACACGCTTCATTGATTGTTGTATATTTCTAGATTTCAAAACGAGGGAGAATTGGATATTGCTTTATAAACTCGAGTTATTTTATTTCAATTTAATAATAAACGAGTCTTAGGCGAGTTTATTATAATTATTTAAATTGAATAACGAGAGTCAAGGATTTGTATAGTGACACTATACAAATCCTTGCGAGAGTTGATATCATGATGGCTAAACAAAAATTATGATGACTGATACTACAATGGAATTCGCTCATACCTCAAAAAAAAACATAGACATGATTCAAGTGACAAATCTTATTATAATCTTATCCAACGTTTAAAAAGTAAACAAACATCAAATTAAACCAAAAAAAAGAAAAAAAAAATGTAAGTGTATAAAAGTCTTTACTTTTTACACACGCTTGTGAAATTATAGATAAATTCATTGATTATCGGCTACTTAATGTCCAGCGGCAAATATCTTAGTCATCAAGATAACGTGTAGATATGATTCACATGTTCGATCAGTATCGAAAAGTTTAAATGAAACATTTTACTTTCCCATATGTACCCCAAATTAAATATCCAGAAATCTGCGGTAGGAAAGTCTAAAATGCATGTGAATATTACATAAAAGTTCATCAACTTTGACTTTAGCGGAAGATACCAAAGGGACTCCCACAACTTTTAGTTTTAACGGGTTTGTAATTACATGAGCAACACGACGGATGCCACATGTGGAGTAGAATCTGCTTACCCTTCCATGGCACCTGAGATCATCCCAAGTTTTTGGTGGGGTTCATGCTTATTCTTTAGTTTTCTATGTTGTTTCGTGTGTACAATAATTTTTCTGCTATTCGTTTTCTTTTTTAGCCATAGTGTTGCCAGTTCAATTTCGATCAGTTTGAATATCCCTCCGGTATCTTTCGCCCCCTCTCTTATAGGTTTATGTACCCTTCTGTAGCCATTTTTGTACGAATTTTTCAAACCTCAATTGTATCAAAACTTAAGATATAATAAATAATAGAGATAGGCCATTTAGTACATGTTCCAAGGGGAAACTTGATGCAAAGCATTATTTTTTACTGTTTCATTGCATTTGATAGAAAAAGAGGACTTTGTGGCAAATAAAGATCCACAGCCTTTAATACAGAGATTTTTGTTATAAAATTTGAAACATAAATTACTCACTTGATTTTCTATGACGTGCTAGTGTTTTTTTTTTACAAAAAGTTCTAAGTAACCTGTAAATTCCAAAACACCTCGTGCTGAGTCACTAAAGTCGAGCGCACCCTAAAAGGTGTACTTGATTTTGGCCATATTTATACGCAGATGGCAGTTAGGTCCGCTGCTGTATGCCCTGAGGTAATCGGTGCCCTCAGGTAATCGTGGCAATAGTGCCCATATGCCGCATTATTATGCGTAGTAATAACATGATCTAAAAATAGAATAAACTAAAAATACATCATTGTACTTTCTATTTCGACTGACAGTATATGTGCGAAAAATAGGAGAAAACAGGAACACATACAATTTTTTCAATTAGTTACGACAAATAATTCACGAAAAAATCCAAATATTTGGTTTATTTGTGATCATTGCAACGTGAACAGAAATTTATTTAGTGAAACGTAAATGACTTAAAATAATTAAAAAGAAAACACTTTTTTGAATGGCTTTTAAACTTTTATAATAATAGTTGTCAAAAACTGGGTTCATAGAGATTTATGTAAATAAATGTATATACAATTATTTAAACTAACTATTAAAGAATAAAAGTTATCCACACATGCCTAAGGCGCAAACATTTGATTTTCTGGGGGGGGGGGGGGATTTTTTTCCTTCGGCGAAAGACAATATTTTTTGGAGACAGGTCGAAAACATTTTTTTCTTCCATTTCAATTTTAGGATTACATATAGTGGCAGAACAATTAGTAACAAACTTAAAAAAAAAAAACCCATAGCCCCCCCCCCCCCCCCCCTTTAAATGAAATGATTGCTGCCTAAGTTTCGTGAATGTCCTATTGAAACTTTGACTATCATTGTGTTTGGTAATATATGACACTTACATATGGACAGATTACGCATATATTGATTTTGGTTACTTCTTTTAAAGTAACATAAGTAGAAAATGATAACATTTAATAGATAGGTTATTAAAATCAGTCTATCTTGTTCGACTGCATGAGAGGCAGTGGCGGATCCATTCATTGTAAAAAAAAAGGGGGGGGAGTCCCCAATCCAGGACACAAGGAGGGTGTTCCAACTGTATGTTCCCTTTCAAATGCATTGATCTAAAAAAAAAAAGGGTTCCTATCCTTAGAACACCCCTGGACCCGCCACTGTCCATTGTTCAACTACTAAATTGTCTGTTTTACTTACTAGTACACTTGGTAAAATAAAAAACCTGATAATAAATTGTTCAAATAAGGCCTTTGAAGTAACATAAGTAGAAAATGATAACATTTAATAGATAGGTTATTGAAAATCAGTCCATCTTGTCCGACTACATGAGGGGCAGTGGCGGATCCATCCATTTAACAAAGGGGGGTTCCCAATCCAGGACACAAGGAGGGGGTTCCAACTATATGTTTCCATTCAAAGCATTGATCTCCAAAAAAAAGGGTTCCTATACCCAGAACACCCCTGGACCCGCCACTATCCATTGTTCAACTACTAAATTGTCTGTTTTACTTACTAGTCCACTTGGTAAAATAAAAAAACTGATAATAAATTGTTCAAATAAGGCCTTTGAAAATAGTGGAATTAATTACTTTTGGAGTGTCAAAAACTCGTTGGAAGTACTTGATAAATTGCATGCATATATTGGTGATTTTAAATCTGTTCAAAGTTTAGATTTTTCTACCCTATATACCACTTTGCCTCATATTCTTATTAAGAAAAAAATCACATCCCTAATTAACTGGGCATTTAAAAAGTCGGAATGCGAGTACATATGTTCAAACTCTTTGCGATCATTTTTTAGTAGCAATAAACAAAAGAACTATGTCAATTGGACATGCTTTGATACTATTTATGCGCTTGAATTTTTATTTGATAACATTTTTGTTCGCTTTAGAGATTCCGTATATTGTCAAGTTATTGGAATTCCAATGGGAACTAACTGTGAACCAATTATTGCGGACCTGTTTTTGTATTGTTATGAGTTACAATTTATGACTTAAATTAGCAAAGACCCTTAAAAACAATATTTGATACAAAAATTTAACAATACTTTCAGATATTTGGATGATATATTGGCTCTCAATAATAACGACTTCCGTATGTATACTAAAGAAATTTATCCTGTAGAACTTACTTTAATTAAAGCTAATGATAACAATGACCACTGCCCTTTCCTCGATCTTGATATCTATTTCGTAAACGGGAAGATTAATACAAAAATTGTTGATAAGAGAGATGTTTTTTTTCATTTCCTATTGTTAATTATCCATTTGTAGATGGTGACGTTCCCTTGTCTTCATCTTATGGTGTTTATATATCGCAACTTGTACGATTCTCTCGTGTATGTAATGACGTATTAGAATTTAGAGAGAGAAATTTATGTATTACTAAAAAATTATTACACCAGGGTTTTTCGATATCACAAACTGGTCAAAAAATTTACTAAATTTTATCATCAGTATAAGGAAATAATTGGTAAATATAACTCAACATGCAGACATCTCATCATTCAGGTATTTCACATCCATTTTTTAAGGAAGTATTTTATATAAAGAACAAAAATGTCAGTATTCTCCTCAGAAACTAACGAAACCTTTAACTAGACTTATTAAAAAGGGATATAGTTACGATACTGTTGTCAGGTCATTAAAGATTGCATATTTTGGCTTTAATATTGATTCACTGATAGAGACTTTGAAACGGAACTAAACACATCTATTTCTAAAAAACAGTTGTTGGCATGACACGGGTTATGTTCTTCTCATATATTTTATGATAGTATGATACTAAACCACTAACGGGAGGGATTGTGCCTGATATTCATATGATGAACACATAATCTTTCAATCAGTTTAATTGAGGTCTGGAGCTGGCATGTAAGTTAACTGCTAGGAGTCTGTTGTTATTTATGTACCATTGTCATTTTATCTATTTTCTTTTGTTACATCTTTTGACATCGGACTCGGACTTCTCTTGAACTGAATTTTAATGTGCGTATTGTTATTCTTTTACTTTTCTACATTGGCTAGAGGTATAGGGGGAGGGTTGAGATCTCATAAACATGTTTAAGCCCGCCGCAATTTTGCGCATGTCCCAAGTCAGGAGCCTCTGGCCTTTTTTAGGCTTGTATGGTTTTAAATTTTAGTTTCTTGTGTATAGTTCGGAGTTTAGTATGACGTCCATTATCACTGAACTATTATGCATATTTTTAGGGGCCAGCTGAAGGAAACCTACAGCTGCGGGAATTCTCGCTACATTGGAGACCCTTTGGTTGCCTTCGGCTGTTGTCTGCTCTATGGTCGGGTGGTTGTCGCTTTGACATATTCACCATTTTCTTTTTCAATTTTAATAACTATGTTTCTGATCTAATTTTGTATTCTATAAACGGAATCTATATATTTACACTACAAATATACAACTCTCAGTCTATGGCTACACGTGCTGATCTTGTCTATATTCATGCATAATATTCATTAGCTATGTATGAGTATTAAAATCGTATCATACGCGATGATGACCAGCCAGTACACACTGTAAGGATTTGATTCACCAGTATTAAAAAAGAGAAACATTGCAGTACGAACAGTAATCTATTTTTTTTTATTTGACATTACTTTGAAAGTAACGTAGTTACAAGCACAGGTTATAAAGTATATAACTGCTTTTTTAAAATGTAAATTGTCTTAATCAATCTTATTTGAGAGATGTTGGATATTTTCAAGGAAAACCTCACATCTCCAGTGGACTTTTGTACATGGTCAAATAACCTTAGGTCATCTCTAAATAACGGTGTATTTCCTGTATCTCAGATCATATCTATGATTGCTCACATGGTGAGGTTACCTCAGGTCACCTCTGTATGATTGAACATTGTGAGGCTACCTCATATTACCTCTGTATTGCTGTACATGGTGAGATTACTCTGTATTACTGCACATACTCGTATTACCCACTTTGTATAAACTTTACAAAACACTATTTTTTTAGTTTTCCTCAGGGCACTTCTGCATTTCTATACATGGCCAAGTGTAAATGTTAACTAATGTCATTTCTTAACTACTGTAAATAAATATGTAACCTCAGAATACCTCTGTATGTTAGAATATGGTGAGGTTACCTAAGGTCACAACTTCATGGTCATTGTACCAGCTGCATGTTACCACAGTTAACATTTGCAAAACGCTAATTTTCTATAAACCTCAGGTTACCACAATTGAATGTTCATAACTCCCTTCGTCAGCTTAGTCAGTCCAGATTACATCTATTTTCTTTTTTTTCACGGAGAGGCTACCTCAGGTCATCTGTAAATTACTGTACATGACCAGGTTACCTCAGGTCATCTGTAAATTACTGTACATGACAAGGTTACCTCAGGTCATATGTAAATTACTATACATGACCAGGTTACCTCAGGGAACCACTGTACTGCTGTGCATGGTAAGGTTACCTCAGGGAACCATGGTACTACTGTGCATGATCGGGTTACTTCAAGGAACCATTGTTCTACTGTGCATGGTCTGGTCACCTCAGGGATCCATTGTACTACTGTGCATGGTCATGTTACCGAGGGAACCAGTGCACTACTGTGCATGGTCAGGTTACCTCAGGTTACCTCAGGGAACCACTGTACTACTGTGTATGGTCAGGTTACCTTAGGGAACCATTGTACTACTGTGCATTGTCATGTTACCTCAGGGAACCTTTGTACTACTGTGCATGGTCAGGTTTCCCCAGGAAACCATTGTACTATTGACATGGTCAGGTTACTTCAGGGAACCATTGTACTACTGCGCATTGCCAGGTTACCTCGGGGAACCATTGTACTTCTGTGCATTGTCATGTCTCCTCAGGGAACCACTCTACTACTGTGCATGGTCAGGTTACCTCAGGGAACCATTCTACTACTGTGCATGGTAAGGTACCTCAGGGAATCATTGTACTACTCTGCATTGTCAGGTTTCCTCAGGAAACCATTGTTCTACTGTGCATGGTTATTTAACCTCTGGGAACTTTTGTACTACTTTGCATTGTCATGTAACCTCAGGGAACCATTGTACTACTGTGCATGGTTAGGTTACCTCAGGAAACCATTGTAATACTATGCATTGTCAGGTTACTCAGGGAACCACTTTTCAACTATGCATTGTCAGGTTACTGAGGGAACCACTGTTCAACTATGCATGGTCAGGTAACCTCGGGAATACATTGTACTACTGTGCATTGCCAGGTTACCTCAGGGAACAATTGTACTACTTTGCATGGTTAGATTATCTCAGGGAACCATTGTACTACTGTGCATGGTCAGGTTACCTCAGGGAACCATTTTACTACTGTGCATGGTCAGGTTACCTCAGGGAACAATTGTACTTCTGTGTATGGCCATGTCATCTTAGGAAATCATTGAACTACTGTGCATGGTCATGTTACTACAAGGAACCACTGTACTACTGTGCATGGTCATGTTACCTCAGGGAACCACTGTACAACTGGGCATGGTCAGATACTAGTAACCTAATGAAAGCATTGTACTACTGTGCAGGAAACCTTTGTACTATTGTGCATGGTCAAGTCTCCTCAGGGAATCATTGTACTACTGTGCATGGTCATGGTCCCTCAGGGAATCATTGTACTGCTGTGTATTTTAAGGTAACCTCAGGGAACCATTGTACTTCTGTGCATGGTCAGATTACCCCAGGGAACCATTGTACTACTGTGCATGGTCAGGTTACCTCAAGGAACCATTGTACTTCTGTGCATGGTCAGGTTACCTCAGGGAATCACTGTTAAACTGGGCAAGGTCAGGTAACCCCAGGGAACCATTATACTAATCTGCAGGGAACCATTGTACTGTGTATGGTCAGGTTACTTAAGTGAACCATTGTACTACTATGCATGGTAGGTAACCTCAGGGAATCATTGTACTACTGTGCATGGTCAGAATACCTCAGGGAACCATTGTACTACTGTGCATGATCAGGTTACTTCAGGGAACAGTTGTACTACTGTGCATGGTAAGTAATTATGGAATCATTGCACTACCGTGCATGGTCAGGTTACTTCAGAGAACCTGACTACTGTGCATGATTAGGTTACTTCAGGGAACCATTGTACTACTGTATATGGTCATGTTACCTCAGGGAACCACAGTACTTCTGTGCATGGTCAGGTTACCTCTGGGAATCATTGTACTACTGTGCATTGTCATGTTACCTCAGGTGACCATTGTACTACTGTACATGGTCAGGTTTCCCAAGGGAATCATTGTACTTATGTACATGGTCAGGTTACTGCAGGGAACCATTGTACTTCTGTGCATTGCCAGGTTACCTCAGGGAACCATTGTACTACTGTGCATGGTAAGTTTATCCAATGGAACCATTGTACTACTGTGCATGGTCAGGTTACCTCAGGGAACCATTGTACTACTGTGCATTGTCAGGTTTCCTCAGGGAACCATTGAACTTCTGTGTATGGCCATGTCATCTTAGGAAATCATTGAACTACTGTGCATGGTCATGTTACTACAAGGAACCACTGTACTACTGTGCATGGTCATGTTACCTCAGGGAACCACTGTACAACTGGGCATGGTCAGATACTAGTAACCTAATGAAAGCATTGTACTACTGTGCAGGAAACCTTTGTACTATTGTGCATGGTCAAGTCTCCTCAGGGAACCATTGTACCACTGTGCATGATCAGGTTACTTCAGGGAACAGTTGTACTACTGTGCATGGTAAGTAATTATGAAATCATTGCACTACCGTGCATGGTCAGGTTAATTCAGAGAACCTGACTACTGTGCATGATTAGGTTACTTCAGGGAACCATTGTACTACTGTATATGGTCATGTTACCTCAGGGAACCACAGTACTTCTGTGCATGGTCAGGTTACCTCTGGGAATCATTGTACTACTGTGCATTGTCATGTTACCTCAGGTGACCATTGTACTACTGTACATGGTCAGGTTTCCCAAGGGAATCATTGTACTTATGTACATGGTCAGGTTACTGCAGGGAACCATTGTACTTCTGTGCATTGCCAGGTTACCTCAGGGAACCATTGTACTACTGTGCATGGTAAGTTTATCTAATGGAACCATTGTACTACTGTGCATGGTCAGGTTACCTCAGGGAACCATTGTACTACTGTGCATTGTCAGGTTTCCTCAGGGAACCATTGCACTAATGTACATTGTCATGTTACCTCAGGGAACCACTGTACTACTGTGCATGGCCAGGTTACCTCAGGGAACCATTGTAATACTGTGCATTGTCATGTTACCTCAGGGAACCATTGTACTACTGTGCATGGTCAGGTTTCGCCAGGGAACCATTGTACTACTGTACATGGTCAGATTACTTCAGGAAACCATTGTACTTCTGTGCATGGTCAAGTTTCCTCAGGGAACCATTGTACTTCTGTGCATGGTCAGGTTACCTCAGGGAACAATTGCACTACTGTGCCTGGTCAGATTACTTCAAGAAACATTGTACTACTGTGCATGGTTGGTTTCCTCAGGGAACCATTGTACTAATGTGCATGGTCAGGTTACCTCAGGGAACCACTGTACAACTGTGCATGGTCAGGTTACCTCAGGGAACCATTCTACTCTTGTGCATGGTCAGGTTACCTCAGTGAACAAATCTTGCATCTTTTGGGGATATCATTCCAGGAAAGTAAAAATAGCAAACAGAAAGTAGAAAAAAAATGAGTTGACTTCAGGATTGCGTAACGTTTTATTCTTCGTGGCAAGACCCCCTTTTTTTAATTAAATCACAATTTCACTTTGGTACATCCATGATATGAACATGAATTTTTTTTCTAAGATCAGCTGTTTTGAATGTCAGCCTATGGAGCAGTCAATAACAAGACTGCAACCTTATGTTATTTTGATTTGAATCGATTATATTTGTTGTTATTTTTTGGGTTACCTGAGGTAATCCTGTTATGAAAGAATACTTCGTAGATACTTTGCTGGTATATGCATTTATGCTGTAATTACACAATGTCTGAATTTAAAATGTATGACTTCATAGATTTGTACTGTTTATGCGATTATATGTAAATGTTACACGAGTTCACTTGAGTTAAATGGGTTGTATTTGGTGTTATAATTGGACTTACCTGAGGTAACCCTGTCATGAATGAATACTTCGTAGATACTTTGCTAGTCTTTACATTAATTGTAATAAACCAACTTATTCATTTTGAATGTAGGACTTCATTGAAGTTATATTTTTTATGGGATATATATGTAAAGGTGATCTCAAATAACTTCAGGTAAGTGGGTTATATTTGCAATTATATTTGGGGTTACCTCAGGTACCCCTGTTATGAAAGAATGCTTATTAGATAGTTTGCTAGTGTAAACATTTATGTTGTAATCAAACAATTTCTTTAATTTACATGTAGGACTTCAAAGATGTAAATTGCTTACGCGATATTTAGAAAATGCAATCTGTCTTTACTCGATTTAAATGGATTATACTTGTAGCTATTTTATGGGTTGCCTGAGGTAACCCTGTCATGACAGAATACTTAATGGATACTTTGTTAGTATATGTATTTATGGTGTTCATTTTCAATGTAGGAATTCATTGAAGTTATATTGTTTATGTGATGTAAATGTAAAGGTGATCTGAATTAACTTGAGTTAAATTGGTTGTAATTGCTGTTATTACTTGGGTTACCTCAGGTAATCCTGTAATGAAAAACATATTAGTAGAAACTATGCTAGTGTATACATTTGAATTTAAAAATTTAGGACTTCATAGATTTGTATTTTTTATTTGATGTTATTGTTATGGTTACCCGAAGTTATCCTGTCATGTAAGAATACTTTGTAGATAGTTTTCCCGAATATACATTTAAGTTGTAATAAACGATTTACTTTTTTATAAATTTGAACTTCATAGATGTGTATTGTTTATATGATATTTAGGAAAGGCAACTTAAGTTAACTTTATTTGAATTGATTATATTTACTATTATTTTTGGGGTTACCTGAGGTAACCTTGTTATGAAAGAATACTTCGTAGATACTTTGCTGGTATATGCATTGATTTTGTAATTACACAATTTCTTAATTTAAAATGTAGGACTTCAGAGATTTGTATTGTTTATGCGATGTATAGATATATGTTACCTGAGTAAACTTGAGTTAAAAGGGTTGTATTTGTTGTTATTATTAGGTTACCTGAGGTAACCCTGTCTCTCAGGTAACCCTGTAATGAATGAATTCTTCGTAGATACTTTGCTAGTGTTTACATTAATTGTAATAAACAAACTTCTTTATTTCAAATGTAGGACTTCATCAATAAACGTCCCGGACGGCGCGTTATTAATGTAGGACTTCATAGATGTGTATTGTTTATGTGATATTTTGAAAGGCGACTTAAGTCAACTTGATATGAATGAATAATACTTGTTTCTATTTATCGGACAATTTCTTTATTTTTAATGTAGGACTTCATAGATGTGTATTGTTTATGTGATATTTTGAAAGGCGACTTAAGTTAACTTGATATGAATGAATAATACTTGTTTCTATTTCATGGGTTACCTGAGGTAACCCTGTCATGACAGAATATTTAGTAGATACTTTGCTAGTATATTCATTTATGGTGTAATAAACCAACTTCTTCTTTTTAAATGTAGGAATTCATTAAAGTTATATTGTTTGTGTGATGTATATGTAAAGGTGATTTGAATTAACTTGAGTTAAATAGGTTGTATTGTTGTTATTGTATTGGTTACCTCAGGTAACCCTGCTATGAAAGAATTCTTAGACATCTTATACGTTCAGGTATTTCACATCCAAAATTTTATGGAAATATTCTTTATAAAGCACAAAAATGTCAGTATTCTCCTCAGAAACTAACAAAACCTTTAAATAGACTTATTAAAAGGGGATATAGTTACGATACTGTTGTCAGGTCATTAAAGATTGCATATTTTGGCTTTAACATTGATTCACTGATAGGGTCTTTGCATCGGAACTAAACACATTTATTTCTGAAAAAAAACAGTTGTTGGCATGACACGGGTTATGTTCTTCTCATATATTTTATGATAGTATGATACTAAACCCCTAACGGGAGGGATTGTACCTGATATTCATATGATGAAGACATAATCTTTCAATCAGTTTAATTGAGGTCTGGAGCTGGCTTGTCAGTTAACTGCTAGTAGTCTGTTGTTATTTATGTATTATTGTCATTTTATTTATTTTCTTTTGTTACATCTTTTGACATCAGACTCGGACTTCTCTTGAACTGAATTTTAATGTGCGTATTGTTATTCTTTTACTTTTCTACATTGGCTAGAGGTATAGGGGGAGGGTTGAGATCTCATAAACATGTTTAACCCCGCCGCAATTTTGCGCCTGTCCCAAGTCAGGAGCCTCTGGCCTTTGTTAGTCTTGTATGATTTTAAATTTTAGTTTCTTGTATATAATTCGGAGTTTAGTATGGCGTCCATTATCACTGTACTATTATGCATATTTTAGGGGCCAGCTGAAGGACACCTACGGGTGCGGGAATCCTCGCTACATTGAAGACCCATTGGTTGCCTTCGGCTGTTGTTTGCTCTATGGTCGGGTGGTTGTCGCTTTGACATATTCACCATTTCCTTTCTCAATTTTAGTAGATACTTTGCTAGTGTATACATTTGTATTGTAATCAGACAATTTCTTTATTTTAAATGTAGGACTTCATAGATGTGTATTGTTTATGTGATATTTCTGAAAGGCTACTTAAGTTAACTTGATGTGAATGGATAATACTTGTTTCTATTTCATGGGTTACCTGAGGTAACCTGTCATGGCAGAATATTTAGTAGACACTTTGCTAGTATATCCATTTATGGTGTAATAAATCAACTTCTTCATTTTTTATGTAGGAATTCATTAAAGTTATATTGTTTATGTGATGTATATGTAAAGGTGATCTGAATAAACTTGAGTAAAATAGGTTGTTTTTGTTGTTTTTGTTTTGGTTACCTCAGGTAACCCTGGTATGAAAGAATTCTTAGTATATACTTTGTAAGTGTATACATTTATATTTTAATTACACAATTTCTTAATTTAAAGATGTAGGACTTCATAGATTTGTATGGTTTATGTGATGCAAATATATTTAAAGGTGATACCTGAGTCTACTTGAGTTATATGGGTTGTATTTGTTGTTATTGTTATGGTTACCTGAGGTAACCCTGTAATGAATGAATTCTTTGTAGATACTTTGCTATTGTTTACATTAATTATAATAAACAAACTTCTTTATTTCAAATGTAGGACTTCATGAAAGTTGTATTGTTTATGTGATGTAAATATATAAAGGTGACCTCAGTTAATTTGAGTTAGATGGGTTATCTTTGTTATTATTGTTATGGTTACCTCAGGTAACCCTGTAATGAATGAATCCTTCGTAGACTCTTTGCTAGTGTTTTTATTAATTGTAATAAACAAACTTCTTTATTTTAAATGTAGGACTTCATGAAAGCTGTACTGTGTATGTGATGCACATGTAAAGGTGACATCAGTTAACTTCAGTAATGTGGGTTATATTTGTAATTATGTCTGGGGTTACCTCAGGTACCCATGTTATGAAGAATTCTTTTTAAATAGTTTGCTAGTGTAAACATTTATGTTGTAATCGGACAATTTCTTTATTTTAAATGTAGGACTTCTTAGATAGGTATTGTTTATGTGATATATATATGAAAGGCGACTTAAGTTAACTTGATATGAATGGATAATACTTGTTTCTATTTTATGAGTTACCTGATGTAACCGTGCATGACAGAATATTTAGTAGATACTTTGCTAGTATATGCATTTAGGGTGTAATAAACCAACCTCTTAATTTTTAATGTAGGAATTCTTTGAAGTTATATTTTTTGTGTGATGTATATGTAAAAGTGATCTGAATTAACTTGAGTTAAATAGGTTGTATTTGCTGTTATTGTTTTGGTTACCTCAGGTAACCCTGCTATGAAAGAATTCTTAGTTGATACTTTGCTAGTGTATACATTCATATTGTTATTCCACAATTTTTTAATTTGAAAGGTAAGACTTCATAGATTTGTATTGTTTATGTGATGTATATATGTTTAAAGGTAACCTGAGTGAACTTGAGTTAGATGGGTTATCTTTGTTGTGATTGTTTTGGTTATCTGAGGTAACCATGTCACGTAAGATAGTTTTCCAGAGTATACATTTAATTTCTAATAAACCATTTACTTTTTCATTTTGGACTTCATAGATAAGTATTGTTTATATGATATTCAGGAAAGGCGACTTTAGTTAACTTAATTTGAATGGATTTTATTTGTTGTTATTTTTGAAATAACATGAGGTATCTCTGTTGAAAAATTACTTCGTAGATAATTTGTTGGTATATGCATTTATGCTGTAATGACACAATTTCTTAATCTAAAATGTAGGACTTCATAGATTTGTACTGTGTTTGCGAGGTATATATAAATGTAACCTGAGTTAACTTGAGTTGAATGGGTTGTATTCATTGTAATTATTGGGGTTACCTCATGTAACCCTGTCATTAATGAATACTTCGTAGATACTTTGGTAGTGTTTACATTTATTGTAATAAACAAACTTCTTTATTTTAAATGTAGGACTTTATGAAAGTTGTATTGTTTGTTTGATGTACATGTAAAGGTGATCTCAGTTTACTTCAGTTAAGTTAAGTGGGTTATATTAGTAATTATGTCTGGGGTTACCTCAGGTACCTATGTTAAAAAGAATGCTTATTAGATGGTTTGCTGGTGAAAACATTTATTGTTTTAATCAAACAATATCTTTATTTTACATGTAGGCCTCATAGATGTGTATTGTTTATGTGATATATCGGAAAAGCGACTTTAGTTAACTTGATATCAATGGATAATACTTGTTGCTATTTTATGGGTTACCTGAGGTAACCCTGTCATAACAAAATACTTAGTAGATACTTTGCTAGTATATGCATTTATGCTGTAATAAACCACTTTCTTTTTTTGTTATGTAGGAATTCATTTGAAATTATATTGTTTGTGTGATGTATATGTAAAGGTGATCTGAATTAACTTGAGTTAAATAGGATGTATTTGCTGTTATTGTTTGGGTTACCGCAGGTTACCCTGGTATGAAAGAATTTCTAGTTAGTACATACGTTGCTAGTGTATACATTTATATTTTAATTACACAATTTCTTAATTTAGAATGTAGGACTTCATAGATTTGTATTGTTTATGTGATGTATATATAAAGTTACCTTAGTTGACTTGAGTTTAATGGTTGTATTTGTTGTTATAATTGGGGTTACCTCAGGTAACCTGGTCATGAATGAATACTTCAGATCATTAATTGAACTTTTATAAAAAAAAAGAAAAAAAGAAGGTTATAATTTTACCAGCAATCACCACCCTACACGTACATACGAAATGAATGATCGGTGAATACAAATAATAAAATCATTTGGGAAGTTTGTTGACATCTTTGGTATTTGGTCACATTAAAATTTGGTATTAAGATCTATCTAAATAAGAACTATATTTTCGTGCGTATTAAATCGATGGCGCATTACTGCGATTACCTCAGGGCACCGATTACCTCAGGGCACCGATTACCTCAGGGCATACAGCAGCGGACCTAACTGCCACCTGCGTTTAAAACCGGAAGTCTTATCTATGACTAAAAGTCAGTCTGATAACGGAAACAATATCCGGACACCTATTTTGTCGTTTTTCTCCCACAATAACTCAATCTGAATAATTATAAGAATGGATGACAAATGCGACTATGCATGTTACCTAAAGAACACAGAGGCATGATGATTAATCTATTGTGGAAGGCGGAGAAGCGACACACAAAATGAGGTCTTCTCGTTTAATAGTATAGATAGTATAGATGCTCTTTTTACCTGAAAACAATGGCTCCTTAAAACTAGTAAGTAAAATGCTCTGATGCACGACGAGTGGTGTCAAATGAGTTGTCGTAAACTTTCAATATACTTCAATATATTTTTGAAGCAGTTCATGACTCCTTTCACTATCTAGATCGTTATAATACGTACATGTAATACAACATGTTGGAAAATTTAGTATAGGATTAAACGCCCTTTTAAAGGAATTTATTGATGTATAAACTCGACCAATTCACTCACAAACAAGGACTTTTATGATATGTTTGTGAGTGACTTGGTCCAGTTTCTACACCAATAAATTCCTTTAAAAGGGCGTTTAATCCAATTATAATTCTTTAAAATTGGAGATAGGGAATATATTTTTCCACACTCGTTACCTCTATCACACGTAAACTGTATTTTTGGCATTCAATAGGCCTGGCGCAGTACATATTTGTTGTTTTTTTTAACGCAAAAATATGTACTCAATGAAATTTGCTATCTGATAAAAAGTAAACTGCAAAACTCTTATTATCATTCAAACGAATGTGTTTGTGTATTATTTTATTTAATTAATCGTGCATTGAAAATTAATTTGGTAACGTCGGTGTTAATATTATCGCCGTCATTTTGTTTACATTGGTTACGAAAAGAAGTGCGGTCAACGTCGTCTATCGAAAAATAACCAACGTCAAGATCAACTACCGGAAGTTCTCTCGACCAATCATATTAACGTATTCCCTAATATGCAAATCAAATAAGAAGTATTCTAAATTATCTATAAGTTAATGTATTAGCCATGGTGTTGTCAGTTTATTTTGGACTTGAGTTTGAGTTTTAGTTACTTTCACTCCTCTTTTAACAATGTTTTATGATGACACAGTCACACACGATAAAAATTGTGTAAAATCGATTTTCATCAAATTGATATTGTAAATATTAGTAACGAGACGCGATGTGCTGGGCTTTTTTTTTGTATATACTGTATACGTATACATATTTTTTTTTATGTGATCACTTCTAATACTGTGTATGCATGTCATAAACCTCTCTGTTATATTTGTACTTGCATGTCGTTTACCTCTCTGTAATTTTTGTACTTGCATGCTTTAAATCTCTCTGTGGCCTTTGTACTTGCAGGTTTTATACCTTTCTGTAACCTTTGTACTTGCATATTTTAAACCTCTCCGTAACTTTTGTACTTAAAATTGATAATGGAAATGGTGAATGTGTCAAAGAGACAACATCCCGACCAATGAGCGAAAACCATCCTAGGCCACCAATGGGTCTTCAATACAGCGAGAAAAAAAAGTGTACACTTGCACGTTTTATACCTCTCTGTGACCTTTTGAATTGCATGTTTAACCTATCCATAGCCTTGCATCGTTTTTATGAGAATAAACTATCCAGTAAATATCTATTGACTATGAACGATTTATAGATAGGGATATTGTAAATACATCGGTTTATTGATGAACAAATGTATGTTGCCCTCTAAAGATGTTTTATCTCATTCATGCTGTGGTTGTCTCATTTTGTAAATACATGTATGTTCGGTTCAAACGGCTACGTCACACAAGTCAGTTGTGTTCGACTCCGATCTTAATTGACTTGGATAGTCATATTCTTGCTGAATGCCGGTGGTTTTCTCCGGCTTCTTCCATCAAAAAAACTTATCACCACCATATATATACATCGTATAGCCCATACTCCATGTACATGTATAAACATTTAGATCAGTTCATATCACACATTAGGTTGTTTGGGATGTTTGACAACCTAAGTCCAGTGGCAAATGTGTCATGTCTTAACTAAACAAAAGCTAGTAATGGTTACGATTTGATTTCATAAAGTGGGGAGGGGGGCAATTTTGTTAGTTGTAATCTGTGTCCTGACTAATTGTTTTTTTTCTCTCTATTCGGTCCTGCCTTTTTTCATTAGTTTATCCTGACTTTTGTTTGCATAAATTGTCATCTTGCCTTTTTTACATAAATTGTCATCCCGTTTTTTTTTTGCAACTGTCTCATTTTTTTCAAATACATGTATCATCCTAGTCCTCCCATAAACATCAAATTGAAGCTCTCTAAACAATACAACAACTCTAGCGGAACGGAAACGGAAACGGAAAGAAATATTGATATGGACGGAATATAAGGGGGGAAATGCAAAGAACTACGAAAATAGATAACGACTGAGGTATAAATGAAATCACACAAGAATTATGTTGACAATAGAGTATGAGTTAGATATCAAAGAACATAAAATTATATATATATAGCAAACAGTTTTGGAAATACATAACATTGATAGCTAAAAAAAAAGTAAGAGGCTAGAACGAGCACGTGCCTTTCATCGAGGTATATGTGCATCTTAAACAATAGGAACTGTAGAACATTATAGACTTGAATAGTTTATGATAAAAATTTCTCTGTCTTCTACTTGTAGTTTTTACCCAAAACACAAGAGAGGATGAAAGTCGTCCGTCATTTAAGGTCAATCATTACTTTAAAAGGCTACTTACAAATGTACTATAACGAAAATATTAACTTGTTTGTAGATCTTGTCTTGCTGATTATTTTTGTTTCAATAGTTTTCAAGATATTTGGCAACAACACCGAAGATTGTTAAAATCAGCGAAGACTACTAGATAATAACGAGTCGACTAACGATTTCGACGGACATTTTGACCTCCTTGTAAATCTTGTGTTGCTGGTAACTTTTGCAATTAATAGTTTTAAACTATTTTTCTATTTTTCTATTCTATAGGCAAACATAAAAGTGGTAAAATGTGTCATATAAGGGCGATAATTCCTTCTAGAAATCATTTGACCGTTTTTACATGAATGGACATTAGTTAGAGATCAACTTTCTAAACATGTTTTTCGCATCAGATTTTCGCTATTCATAGAGGTTTTCAATAAACAACACTTGCATTTCATTCATATGTTTTAATTTCAGCCATGTCGGTTAT
The DNA here is from genome assembly GCF_963676685.1 of Mytilus edulis. Lineage (NCBI taxonomy): Eukaryota > Metazoa > Mollusca > Bivalvia > Mytilida > Mytilidae > Mytilus > Mytilus edulis. The sequence continues at coordinate 58,800,485 of NC_092353.1, read as the reverse complement.
CTTGGCTGGTAAGCAGGGTTATCCAGCCCACTTTTTAAACTAGATACACTAATGATAATTGTTGCCAAGTTTAACTAAAACTGTCAAACGACTTCCTTTAAGACATGTGCTTGGTAACATTATACCCAGTAGTTTCAGAGAAGATTTTTGGAAAAGTTAACAAAGGCGAAAACGGACGACGGACATCACATGACGTGAAAAGCTCGCTTGGTAGGGCCAGGTCAGATTAAAAAAAAAGACTCTCAAAGTATACCAACACTTATGACTAAACTGAACCAGCAGAAATCGAACATGACAGAGCAGAAACACTGAATGAACAATTCAATTTATATAATTACTTTAACTAAGAAGACATCAACTAAATATGTACCACTAAATCCAAAATTAAAAGACATAATGAATTAAGATCAATTAAGTAGGACGAGAAAAAAACATAGAATATGGACTCAATATATCAAAAGTATGAAGGCTAAGAGAAATAAACCATATAATGTCTAAAAATATAGAATGAATTAGCAGCTAATTTTACAACAATCATCAATACCTGAGCTGAATACCTGATGAATGAACAACAGCGTTTGTACATTTGCACTACTCATTCTCCCTAAGAAGCTCTAACATATAGTATGCTCCAACATAATGCGTAACCGGCTGGATTGTTACAACATAATCAAAGCTTTTCGTAAATATCGCAGTTGCAACTATGTGCTGTCATCACCTTTAGTTTATATGTTGTGTTTTGTGTACTATTGTTTGTCTTTTTGTCTATTTGTTTTTTGGTCTTTTTTGTGTTTTTAGTCATGGCGTTGTCAGTTTATTTTCGACTTGTGAGTTTGAACGTCCGTATTTTTTAATATTTGAAATAATAGTAAAGCATCATACTGAATGAGTGAGACTATTTTCCATTGTAAAAATGAAAAAAAAATCACGGCTACTTGAGAGGGACTGATTTTTCAGAGAAGAATTAAGCGATATGATATTTAAAGCAGACTGAGTGTAGACATTTGATTTTGAAAGGCCTAGGACATGACTACGACTATATTGGTGAGGAAACTGTGCAAATCGTATATCCATGTAGTTTACTAATTTTCCGCCACTTGTTTCACATCAATTCGTTTTTATTAGTTTTAAATTCTAGGAGTTGCATATTTGCTTTTCCAACGTTAATACCAAACAGCGTACTTCAATATTGTAATCGGGTGAGAAAGGTTTGTAGAGTGAGTGATTTTGTCAATTTAATTATTTTCTACATAAAAATAAAGATCATATTCTAGTTTCCAGGTTTCCTTATCAGTTGTTGTCCGTAAATCATTGTCCCATTAGGTTTCTTTTTAGTTTTCTTTCCATTATACACGAAAAGTTACAACGAAAATCACTAATGCATAACAACGTAACAAGATATGTACCGTATCAAAATTCAAGACAATTAAAAATGAAACAAAAGAAAAATCGATGAAAATCATTTCCCCTAAAATGTATTACTTCATAGCCTATCTATAGAATCGAGGCCAATGTTCATCTTTATAAAATTGAGAAAGGAAATGGGGAGTGTGTCAAGGCGACAACAGCCCGACCATAGAGCAGACAACAGCCGAAGGCCACCAATGGGTCTTCAATGTAGCTAGAACTCCCGCACCCGTAGGTGTCCTTCAGCTGGCCCCTAAAAATATGTATACTAGTACAGTGATAATGGACGTCATACTAAACTCCGAATTATACACAAGAAACTAAAATTACAAATCATACAAGACGAACAAAGGTCAGAGGCTCCTGACTTATAGGCCATATGTAGATTTATTTTTGTGCTGTTGTGTTACTTTCCTATTGACATTTATTTAACTTTTTTAAATAAGAAAAGTCGAACCGATTACTGAATCACATAAAAGACGTATGCATGATCTAGCCTGGGATCTTGTATTCCAAAATCATAGTCTCATCATGATATGTCCTGCTAATTATTTCAATACTTAAATTATTACTTTATACTCCAAAATCTTTTATTTTTAATTTATTCCTCTGTTTTTCTTTCTTGTAAACATGATTGTGTTATACTTTATAAAACAAGCCTATGTAGATGAGATGACCAAAAAGAAAAGATGTCAATTCTTTCCGTTTCTGTTTCCGTTTTCCGTTTCCGTTCCGTATTCCGTTCCGTTTTCCGTTTCCGCCGTTTAGCAACACCCATGTAACCTCCCTTTCGATTTTTATAAATATCAAATTTTACGTTTACGAGTTATTGTGTTCTTTAAAAAAGGGGGGTTCAAGTTTTCGGACTATAACTCAGAAATACTTTCAGCAATTCTCATGAAACTTTAGTATATTGTTTATGTCTATTGACGTAAGCTCCCTTTTGATTTTCATAAATTTCTGATTTGATATTGAGAAGTTATTTAACTTTATTCTTTGAAAAAGCGTTGGGCGTATCATGTGCATGTATCAGTTGGATTGCTAAAGATAGTAGGACCTTTAAAAGGCAATCTCAGGATATTCATGAATCCTTTACATGTATAGCCGCACATGAATGTTCAAAAAGTATGCAAATTCATTTTTAGATTTTCGGAAATAAAGGTCTGTCTGTGAATATATTATAAAACGAAGAACAAATATTCATGTATAAGATGCACATAATTACCGGAAAACACCATTGAATAATTTTACTTTTTACTTGACTTTTCTTAAAAACGTATTCTGCGAATTTTCTTTTTAAAATTATATTTTATTGCCACTAAATTTCCGTTTTATGATATAAATTTACATGGGACTAACGAATTCATTTTTTGTAATACACGTCATCAAACGTATATGATTTATCATAAACATGAGCTTCGGCCCTAATAATATGTCTACACTGAGGTTGTGAGTTCGAAAACCGCTCGTGCTGGTGCACTCGACTCCAATTTTAAATGACTATTAGGATTGTCAGTTTTCCTATCAAAGGGAATGGGTTTTCTCTTTGCACTCCGGCTTCCACTACCAATATGAACTGGCGGCCACGAAATAGCCAAAAACGGTGCTAAAAAGTGGCTATAAAATACAAACAATCAAAAGATCAATCATCAAATTAACATGATTTTGCTATGGCGTTTTCAGATTATTCTTAAGGTTTATGTACCCTTCTGTAGCCATTTTTGTACGAACTTTTCTAACTTCAATTGTATCAAAATTACAGATATTATGAATAATAGAGATAGGCCATTTTGTACATATTCCAAGGGGAAACTTGATGCAAAGCATTATTTTTTACTGTTCCATTGCATTTAATAGAAAAAGAGGACTTTGTGGCAAATAAATCAAGATTTTTATAGAAAATCCACAGCCTTTATCCTTGTACTCTCTTATTTGGCAATTTGATGACTGATAGATATAGGATTATTGCATGCAGTGCTAGCATTGATTTCCTTAAAACAAGTTTATAAATGTAGTTATTGTTTAAGACAAGTATAAATAGCAGGTGGCAGTTAGGTCCGCTGCTGTATGCCCTGAGGTAATCGGTGCCCTGAGGTAATCATGGTAATGCGTCATTGATTAAATACGCACGAAAATATAGTTCTTATTTAGATAGATCTTAATACCAAATATTAATGTGACCAAATACCAAAGATGTCAACAAACTTCCCAAATGATTTTATTATTTGTATTCACCGATCGTTCATTTCGTATGTACGTGTAGGGTGGGGATGGCTTGTAAAATTATAAACTTCTTTTTTTTTTTTTTTATATAAAAGTTCAATTAATGATCTGAAGTATTCATTCATGACAGGGTTACCTGAGGTAACCCCAATTATAACAACAAATGCAACCATTAAACTCAAGTCAACTGGGGTAACTTTATATATAATCACAAAAACAATACAAATCTATGAAGTCCTACATTCTAAATTAAGAAATTGTGTAATTAAAATATAAATGTATACACTAGCAAAGTATGTACTAAAAATTCTTTCATAACAGGGTAACCTGCGGTAACGCAAACAATAACAGTAAATACAACCTATTTAACTCAAGTTAATTCAGATCACTTTTACATATACATCACATAAACAATATAATTTCAATGAATTCCTACATAACAAAAGAAGAAAGTGGTTTATTACAGCATAACTGCATATACTAGCAAAGTATCTACTAAGTATTTTGTTATGACAGGGTTACCTCAGGTAACCCATAAAATAGCAACAAGTATTATCCATTGATATCAAGTTAACTAAAGTCGCTTTTCCGATATATCACATAAACAATACACATCTATGAGGCCTACATGTAAAATAAAGAAATTGTTTGATTACAACATAAATGTTTTCACTAGCAAACTTTTTAATAAGCATTCTTTATAACATGGGTACCTGAGGTAACCCCAGACATAATTACAAATATAACCCACTTAACTTAACTGAAGTAAACTGAGATCACCTTTACATGTACATCAAATAAACAATACAACTTTCACGAAGTCCTTCATTTAAAATAAAGAAGTTTGTTTATTACAATAAATGTAAACACTACCAAAGTATCTACGAAGTATTCATTCATGACAGGGTTACATGAGGTAACCCCAATAATTACAATAAATACAACCCATTCAACTCAAGTTAACTCAGGTTACATTTATATATACCTCGCATACACAATACAAATTTATGAAGTCCTACATTTTAGATTAAGAAATTGTGTCATTACAGCATAAATGCATATACCAACAAATTATCTACGAAGTATTCTTTCATAACAGAGATACCTCATGTTATTTCAAAAATAACAACAAATATCCATTCAAATGAAGTTAACTAAAGTCGCCTTTCCTGAATATCATATAAACAAAATGAATACTTATCTATGAAGTCCAAAATGAAAAAGTAAATGGTTTATTAGAAGTTAAATGTATACTCTGGAAAACTATCTACGACGTATTCTTACGTGACAGGGTTACCTCAGATAATCAAAACAATCACAACAAAGATAACCCATCTAACTCAAGTTCACTCAGGTTACCTTTAAATATATATACATCACATAAACAATACAAATCTATGAAGTCCTACATTTCAAATTAAAAAATTGTGGAATAACAATATGAATGTAAACACTAGCAAAGTATCAACTAAGAATTCTTTCATAGCAGGGTTACCTGAGGTAACCAAAACAATAACAGCAAATACAACCTATCTAACTCAAGTTAATTCAGATCACCTTTACATATACATCACATAAAAGATATAACTTCAAAGAATTCCTACATTAAAAATTAAGAGGTTGGTTTATTACACCATAAATGCATATACTAGCAAAGTATCTACTAAATATTCTGTCATGCACTGTTACCTCAGATAACTCATTAAATCGAAACAAGTATTATCCATTCATAGCAAGTTAACTTAAGTCGCCATTCCAATATATCACATAAACAATACCCATCTATGAAGTCCTATATTTAAAATAAAGAAATTGTTTGATTACAACATAAATGTTTACATTAGCAAACTATCTAAAAAGCATTCTTCATAACATGGGTACCTGAGGTAACCCCAGACATAATTACAAATATAACCCACATAACTGAAGTTAACTGAGGTCACCTTTACATGTGCATCACATAAACAATACAACTTTCATGAAGTCCTACATTTAAAATAAAGAAGATTGTTTATTACAATTAATGTTTACACTACCAAAGTGTCTACGAAGGATTCATTCATAACAGAGTTACCTCAGGTAACCATAACAATAATAACAAAGATAACCCATCTAACTCAAGTTAACTGAGGTCACCTTTATATATATACATCACATAAACAATACAACTTTCATGAAGTCCTACATTTGAAATAAAGAAGTTTGTTTATTACAATTAATGTAAACATTAGCAAAGTATCTACAAAGAATTCATTCATTACAGGGTTACCTCAGGTAACCATAACAATAACAACAAATACAACCCATATAAGTCAAGTAAACTCAGGTATGTCCTTTAAATATATATGCATCACATAAACCATACAAATCTATGAAGTCCTACATTTTTAAATAAAGAAATTGTGTAATTAAAATATAAATGTATACACTTACAAGGTATATACTAAGAATTCTTTCATAGCAGGGTTACCTGAGGTAACCAATACAAATACAACAAAAACAACCTATTTAACTCAAGTTAATTCAGATCACCTTTACATATACATGTACATCACATAAACAATATACATTTTTTTTTAATGAATTCCTACATTAAAAATGGAGAAGTTGATTTATTACACCATACATGGATATACTAGCAAAGTATCTACTAAATATTCTGCCATGACAGGTTACCTCAGGTAACCCATGAAATAGAAACAAGTATTATCCATTCATATCAAGTAAACTTAAGTCGGCTTTCAGAAATATCGCATAAACAATACAGATCTATGAAGTCCTACATTTAAAATAAAGAAATTGTCCGATTACAATATAAATGTTTACACTAGCAAACTATCTCAAAAGCATTCTTCATAACATGGGTACCTGAGCTAACCCCAGCCATAATTACAAATATAACCCACTTAACTGAAGTAAACTGAGGTCACCTTTACATGTGCATCACATAAACAATACAACTTTCATGAAGTCCTACATTTAAAATAAAGAAGTTTGTTTATTACAATTAATGTAAACACTAGCAAAGTTTCTACGAAGGATTCATTCATTACAGGGTTACCTCATGTAACCATAACAATAACAACAAAGATAACCCATCTAACTCAAGTTCACTGAGGTCACCTTTTAATATATATACATCACATAAACAATACAAATCTATGAAGTCCTACATTTTAAATAAAAAAAATGTGGAGTTACAATACAAAGCTATACACTAGCAAAGTATCTACTACGAATTCTTTCATAGCAGGGTTACCTGAGGTAACCAATACAATAACAACAATACAAACTATTTAACTCAAGTTAATTCCAATCACCTTTACATATACATCACATAAAGAATATCATTTTAATGAATTCCTACATTTAAAAAGAAGAAGTTGGTCTATTACACCATAAATGGATATACTAGCAAAGTATCTACTAAATATTCTGTCATGACAGGGTTACCTCAGGTAACCCATGAAATAGAAATAAGTATTATCCATTTATATCAAGTAAACTTAAGTCGCCTTTCAGAAATATCACATAAACAATACACATCTATGAAGTCCTACATTTAAAATAAAGAAATTGTCCGATTACAACATAAATGTTTACACTAGCAAACTATCTCAAAAGCATTCTTCATAACATGGGTACCTGAGGTAACCCCAGACACAATTACAAATATAACCCACTTAACTGAATTAACTGAGGTCACCTTTACATGTGCATCACATAAACAATACAACTTTCATGAAGTCCTACATTTAAAATAAAGAATAGAATTGAGAAAGGAAATGGTGAATATGTCAAAGCGACAACCACCCGACCATAGAGCAAACAACAGCCGAAGGCAACCAATGGGTCTTCAATGTAGCGAGAATTCCCGCACCCGTAGGTGTCCTTCAGCTGGCCCCTAAAATATGCATAATAGTACAGTGATAATGGACGTCATACTAAACTCCGAATTATACACAAGAAACTAAAATTTAAAATCATACAAGACTAACAAAGGCCAGAGGCTCCTGACTTGGGACAGGCGCAAAATTGCGGCGGGGTTAAACATGTTTATGAGATCTCAACCCTCCCCCTATACCTCTAGCCAATGTAGAAAAGTAAAACAATAACAATACGCACATTAAAATTCAGTTCAAGAGAAGTCCGAGTCTGATGTCAAAAGATGTAACAAAAGAAAATAAATAAAATGACAATAATACATGAATAACAACAGACTACTAGCAGTTAACTGACATGCCAGCTCCAGACCTCAATTAAACTGATTGAAAGATTATGTCTTCATCATATGAATATCAGGTACAATCCCTCCCGTTAGGGGTTTAGTATCATACTATCATAAAATATATGAGAAGAACATAACCCGTGTCATGCCAACAACTGTTTTTTTTAGAAATAAATGTGTTTAGTTCCGATGCAAAGACCCTATCAGTGAATCAATGTTAAAGCCAAAATATGCAATCTTTAATGACCTGACAACAGTATCGTAACTATATCCCCTTTTAATAAGTCTATTTAAAGGTTTTGTTAGTTTCTGAGGAGAATACTGACATTTTTGTGCTTTATAAAGAATATTTCCATAAAATTTTGGATGTGAAATACCTGAACGTATAAGATGTCTGCATGTTGAGTTATATTTACGAATTATTTCCTTATACCGGTGATAAAATTTAGTAAATGTTTTGACCAGTTTGTGATATCGAAAACCCTGGTGTAATAATTTTTCAGTAATACATAAATTTCTCTCGCTAAAATCTAATACATTGTTACATACACGAGCGAATCGTACAAGTTGAGATATATAAACACCATAAGATGGTGACAAGGGAACGTCACCATCTAAAAATGGATAATTAACAATAGGAAATGAAAAATCATCTCTTTTATCATAAATTTTTGTATTAAGCTTCCCGTTTATGATATAGATATCAAGATCGAGGAAAGGGCAGTGGTCATTGTTATCATTAGCTTTATTTAAAGTTTGTTTATTACAATTAATGTAAACACTAGCAATTAATGTAAACACTAGCAAAGTTTCTACGAAGGATTCATTCATTACAGGGTTACCTCAGGTAACCATAACAATAACAATAAAGATAACCCATCTAACTCAAGTTCACTGAGGTCACCTTTTAATATATATACATCTTATAAACAATACAAATCTATGAAGTCCTACATTTCAAATTAAAGAATTGTGGAGTTACATTGCAAAGCTATACACTAGCAAAGTATCTACTAAGCATTCTTTCATAGCAGGGTTACCTGAGGTAACTAATACAATAACAACAATACAACCTATTTAACTCAAGTTAATTCAAATCACCTTTACATATACACCACATAAAGAATATAACTTTGATGAATTCCTACATTTAAAAAGAAGAAGTTGGTTTATTACTGCATAAATGGATATACTAGCAAAGTATCTACTAAATATTCTGTCATGACAGGGTTACCTCAAGTAACCCATGAAATAGAAATAAGTATTATTCTTTCATATCAAGTTAACTTTAGTCGCCTTTCAGAAATATCACATAAACAATACACATCTATGAAGTCCTGCATTTAAAATAAAGAAATTGTCCGATTACATAAATGTTTACACTAGCAAACTATCTCAAAAGCATTCTTCATAACATGGGTACCTGGGGTAACCCCAGACATAATTACAAATATAACCCATATAACTGAAGTTAACTGAGTTCACCTTTACATGTGCATCACATAAGCAATACCACTTTCATGAAGTCCTACATTTAAAATAAAGAAGTTTGTTTATTACAATTAATGTAAACACTACCAAAGTGTCTACGAAGGATTCATTCATAACAGGGTTATCTCAGGTAACCATAACAATAATAACAAAGATAACCCATCTAACTCAAGTTAACTGAGGTCACCTTTATATATATACATCACATAAACAATACAACTTTCATGAAGTCCTACATTTGAAATAAAGAAGTTTGTTTATTACAATTAATGTAAACATTAGCAAAGTATCTACAAAGAATTCATTCATTACAGGGTTACCTCAGGTAACCATAACAATAACAACAAATACAACCCATATAACTCAAGTAAACTCAGGTATGTCCTTTAAATATATATGCATCACATAAACCATACAAATCTATGAAGTCCTACATTTCAAATTAAAGAATTGTGGAGTTACAAAGCTATACACTAACAAAGTATCTACTAAGAATTCTTTCATAGCAGGGTTACCTGAGGTAACTAATACAATAACAACAATACAACCTATTTAACTCAAGTTAATTCAAATTACCTTTACATATACACAACATAAGGAATATAACTTTGATGAATTCCTACATTTAAAAAGAAGAAGTTGGTTTATTACTGCATAAATGGATATACTAGCAAAGTATCTACTAAATATTCTGTCATGACAGGGTTACCTCAAGTAACCCATGAAATAGAAATAAGTATTATTCTTTCATATCAAGTTAACTTTAGTCGCCTTTCAGAAATATCACATAAACAATACACATCTATGAAGTCCTGCATTTAAAATAAAGAAATTGTCCGATTACATAAATGTTTACACTAGCAAACTATCTCAAAAGCATTCTTCATAACATGGGTACCTGGGGTAACCCCAGACATAATTACAAATATAACCCATATAACTGAAGTTAACTGAGTTCACCTTTACATGTGCATCACATAAGCAATACCACTTTCATGAAGTCCTACATTTGAAATAAAGAAGTTTGTTTATTACAATTAATGTAAAGACTAGCAAAGTATCTAAGAAGAATTCATTCATTACAGGGTTACCTGAGAGACAGGGTTACCTCAGGTAACCTAATAATAACAACAAATACAACCCTTTTAACTCAAGTTTACTCAGGTAGCATATATCTATACATCGCATAAACAATACAAATCTATGAAGTTTTACATTTTAAATTAAGAAATTGTGTAATTACAACATCAATGCATATACCAGCAAAGTATCTACGAAGCATTCTTTCGTAACAGGGTTACCTCAGGTAACCCCAAAAATAACAGTAAATATAATCAATTCAAATAAAGTTAACTTAAGTTGCCTTTCCTAAATATCATATAAACAATACACATCTATGAAGTTCAAATTTATAAAAAAAAGTAAATCGTTTATTACAACTTAAATGTCTATTCTGGAAAACTATCTACAAAGTATTCTTACATGACAGGATAACCTCGGGTAACCATAACAATAACATCAAATAAAAAATACAAATCTATGAAGTCCTACATTTTTAAATTCAGAAATTGTGTGATTAAAATACAAATGTATACACAAGCATAGTATCTACTAATATTTTTTTCATAACAGGGTTACCTGAGGTAACCCAAGCAATAACAGCAATTACAACAAATTTACCTCAAGTTAATTCAAATCACCTTTACATTTACATCACATAAACAATATAACTTCAATGAATTCCTACATTGAAAATGAAGACGTTGTTTTTTTACACCATAAATACATATACTAACAAAGTATCTCCTAAGTATTCTGTCATGACAGGGTTACCTCAGGTAACCCATAAAATAGCTACAGGTATAATCCATTTAAATCGAGTTAAGACAGATCGCATTTTCTAAATATCGCGTAAGCAATTTACATCTGTGAAGTCCTACATGTAAAATAAAGAAATTGTTTGATTACAACATAAATGTTTACACTAGCAAACTATCTAATAAGCATTCTTTCATAACAAGGGTACCTGAGGTAACCCCAAAAATAATTGCAAATATAACCCACTTAACTGAAGTTATTTGAGATCAACTTAACATAAATACCCTATAAACAATATAACTTCAATGAAGTCCTACATTCAAAATAAATAAGTTTGTTTATTACAATTAATGTAAAGACTAGCAAAGTATCTACGAAGTATTCATTCATGACAGGGTTACCTCAGGTAACCCCTATTATAACACCAAATACAACCCATTTAACTCAAGTGAACTCGTGTAACATTTACATATAATCGCATAAACAATACAAATCTATGAAGTCCAACATTTTAAATTAAGAAATTGTGTAATTACAGCATAAATGCATATACCAGCAAAGTATCTACGAAGTATTCTTTCATAACAGGATTACCTCAGGTAACCCAAAAAATAACAACAAATATAATCGATTCAAATCAAATTAACATAAGGTTGCAGTCTTGTTATTGACTGCTCCATAGGCTCACATGCAAAACAGCTGATCTTAGAAAAAAATTCATGTTCATATCATGGATGTACCAAAGTGAAATTCTGATTTAATTGAAAAAAGGGGGTCTTGCCACGAAGAATAAAACGTTACGCAATCCTGAAGTCAACTCATTTTTTTCTACTTTCTGTTTGCTATTTTTACTAGACCTTACAACTTCAAGTAAACATGATATCCGTCCACTTTCCTGAAATGATATCCCCAAAAGATGCAAGATTTTTTAAAAAGTCTATATTTATGTTTCCATTCACCATAAACCTATAAACAAACAGAAAAAAATGAGTTCAGAAAAAAATTCAGTCTACTAAATTATCTGTAAATCTCATTCTTGTCTATCTTTATGAATAACCTGACCATGCACAGTTGTACAGTGGTTCCCTGAGGTAACCTGACCATGCACAAGAGTACAATGGTTCCCTGAGGTAACGTGACCATGCACAGTTGTACAGTGGTTCCCTGAGGTAACCTGACCATGCACATTAGTACAATAGTTCCCTGAGGAAACCTACCATGCACAGTAGTACAATTGTTCCTGAAGTAATCTGACCAGGCACAGTAGTGCAATTGTTCCCTGAGGTAACCTGACCATGCACAGAAGTATAATGGTTCCCTGAAGTAATCTGACCATGTACAGTAGTACAGAGGTTCCCTAGGGAAACCTGACTATGCACAGTAGTACAATGGTTCCCTGAGGTAACATGACAATGCACAGTATTACAATGGTTCCCTGAGGTAACCTGGCCATGCACAGTAGTACAGTGGTTCCCTAAGGTAACATGACCATGTACAGTAGTGCAATGGTTCCCTGAGGAAACCTGACAATGCACAGTAGTACAATGGTTCCCTCAGGTAACCTGACCATGCACAGTAGTGTAATGGTTCCCTGAGGTAACCTGGCAATGCACAGAAGTACAATGGTTCCCTGCAGAAACCTGACCATGTACAGTAGTACAATGATTCCCTTGGGAAACCTGACCATGCACAGTAGTACAATGGTCACCTGAGGTAACATGACAATGCACAGTAGTACCATGGTTCCCTGTGGTAACCTGACCATGCACAGTAGTACAATGGTTCCCTGGGGAAACCTGACAATGCAAAGAAGCACAATGGTTCCCTGAGGTAACCTGGCCATGCACAGAAGCACAATGGTTCCCTGAGGTAACCTGACCATGCACAGTAGTACAATGGTTCCCTGAGGTAACATGACCATGTACAGTATTTCAATGGTTCCCTGAAGTAACCTGATCATGCTGAGTAGTACAATGATTCCCTGAGGTTACCTACCATGCACAGTAGTACAATGGTTCCCTAAAGAAACCTGACCATGCACAGTAGTACAAAGATTCCTTGAGGTAAACTCACAATACACAACAGTACAATGGTTTCCTGAGGTACCATGACCATGCATAGTAGAACAACGTTTCCCTGAGGAGACTTGAACATGCGCAATAGTACAATGGTTCCCTGAGGTTACCTGACAATGCCCAGTTGTATAGTGGTTACCTGGTGTAACATGACCATGCACAGTAGTACAATGATTCCCTGAGGTTACCTACCATGCACAGTAGTACAATGGTTCACTTAAGAAACCTGATCATACACAGTACAATGGTTCCCTGCAGATTAGTATAATGGTTCCCTGGGGTTACCTGACCATGCCCAGTTTTACAGTGGTTCCCTGAGGTAACCTGACCATGCACTGTAGTACACTGGTTCCCTGAGGTAACCTGACCATACACAGTAGTACAATGGTTCCCTGAGGTAACCTGACCATCACAGTAGTTCAATGGTTCCCTAAGGTAACCTTAAAATACACAGCGGTACAATGATTCCCTGAGGGACTATGACCATGCACAGTAGAACAATGATTCCCTGAGGAGACTTGACCATGCACAAGAGTACAAAGGTTCCCTGCACAGTAGTACAATGTTTTCCTGAGGTTATCTGACCATGCCCAGTTGTACAGTGGTTCCCTGAGGTAACCTGACCATGCACAGTAGTACAATGGTTCCCTGAGATAAACTTACCATGCACAGTAGTGCAATGGTTCCCAGAGGTAACCTGGCAATGCACAGTATTAGAATGGTTCCCTGAAGTAACCTGACCATGTCAACAGTACAATGGTTCCCTGGGGAAACCTGACCATGCACAGCAGTACAAAGGTTCCCTGAGGTACCTTACCATGTACAGTAGTAGAATGGTTCCCTGAGGTAACCTGACCATGCACAGTAGTAGAGTGGTTCCCTGAGGAGACATGACAATGCACAGAAGTACAATAGTTCCCTGAAGTAACCTGACCATGCAGAGTAGTACAATGATTCCCTGAGGTTACGTACCATGCACAGTAGTAGAATGGATCCCTGAAGAAACCTGACCATACACAATACAATTGTTCCCTGCAGATTAGTATAATGGTTCCCTGGGGTTACCTGACCATGCACAATAGTACAAAGGTTCCCTGCACAGTAGTACAATACTTTCCTGAGGTTATCTGACCATGCCCAGTGGTTCCCTGAGGTAACATGACCATGCACAGTAGTACATTGATTCCTTGTAGTAACATGACCATGCACAGTAGTACAATGATTTCCTAAGGTAACATGGCCATACACAGAAGTACAATGGTTCCCTGAGGTAACCTGACCATGCACAGTAGTAAAATGGTTCCCTGAGGTAACCTGACTATGCACAGTAGTACAATGGTTCCCTGAGATAAACTTACCATGCACAGTAGTGCAATGGTTCCCAGAGGTAACCTGGCAATGCACAGTATTAGAATGGTTCCCTGAGGAGACATGACAATGCACAGAAGTACAATAGTTCCCTGAAGTAACCTGACCATGCAGAGTAGTACAATGATTCCCTGAGGTTACGTACCATGCACAGTAGTAGAATGGATCCCTGAAGAAACCTGACCATACACAATACAATTGTTCCCTGCAGATTAGTATAATGGTTCCCTGGGGTTACCTGACCATGCACAATAGTACAAAGGTTCCCTGCACAGTAGTACAATACTTTCCTGAGGTTATCTGACCATGCCCAGTGGTTCCCTGAGGTAACATGACCATGCACAGTAGTACATTGATTCCTTGTAGTAACATGACAATGCACAGTAGTACAATGATTTCCTAAGGTAACATGGCCATACACAGAAGTACAATGGTTCCCTGAGGTAACCTGACCATGCACAGTTGTAAAATGGTTCCCTGAGGTAACCTGACTATGCACAGTAGTACAATGGTTCCCTGAGATAAACTTACCATGCACAGTAGTGCAATGGTTCCCAGAGGTAACCTGGCAATGCACAGTATTAGAATGGTTCCCTGAAGTAACCTGACCATGTCAACAGTACAACGGTTCCCTGGGGAAACCTGACCATGCACAGCAGTACAAAGGTTCCCTGAGGTAACATGACAATGCACAGTAGAACAATGGTTCCCTGAGGTAACCTGACCATACACAGTAGTACAGTGGTTCCCTGAGGTAACCTGACCATGCACAGTAGTGCAATGGTTCCCTCGGTAACATGACCATGCACAGTAGTGCAATGGATCCCTGAGGTAACCAGACCATGCACAGTAGTACAATTGGTCCCTGCAGATTAGTATAATGGTTCCCTGAGTAACCTGACAATGCATAGTATTACCATGGTGTCCTGAGGTAACCTAACCATGCACAGTAGTACAATGGTTCCCTGAGGTTACATGACAATGCACAGTAGTACAATAGTTCCCTGAGGTTAAATAACCATGCAAAGTTGAACAATGGTTTCCTGAGGTACCTTACCATGTACAGTAGTAGAATGGTTCCCTGAGGTAACCTGACCATGCACAGTAGTAGAGTGGTTCCCTGAGGAGACATGACAATGCACAGAAGTACAATGGTTCCCTGAGGTAACCTGGCAATGCACAGTAGTACAATGGTTCCCTGAAGTAACATGACCATGTCAACAGTACAATGGTTCCCTGGGGAAACCTGACCATGCACAGCAGTACAAAGGTTCCCTGAGGTAACATGACAATGCACAGTAGTACAATGGTTCCCTGAGGTAACCTGACCATACACAGTAGTACAGTGGTTCCCTGAGGTAACCTGACCATGCACAGTAGTGCAATGGTTCCCTCGGTAACATGACCATGCACAGTAGTACAATGGATCCCTGAGGTAACCAGACCATGCACAGTAGAACAATGGTTCCTTGAAGTAACCCGATTATGCACAGTAGTACCATGGTTCCCTGAGGTAACCTCACCATGCACAGTAGTACAGTCGTTCCCTGAGGTAACCTGGTCATGTATAGTAATTTACATATGACCTGAGGTAACCTTGTCATGTACAGTAATTTACAGATGACCTGAGGTAACCTGGTCATGTACAGTAATTTACAGATGACCTGAGGTAAACTGTCCGTGAAAAAAAAGAACATAGATGTAATCTGGACTGACTAAGCTGACGAAGGGAGTTATGCACATTCAATTGTGGTAACCTGAGGTTTGTAGAAAATTAGCGTTTTGCAAAGTATATCTGTGGTAACATGCAGCTGGTACAATGACCATGAAGTTGTGACCTCGCCATATTCTAACATACAGAGGTATTCTGAGGTTACATATTTATATACAGTAGTTAAGAAATGACATTAGTTAACATGTGCACTTGGCCATGTATAGAAATGCAGAAGTGCCCTGAGGAAAACTAAAAAAATAGTGTTTTGTAAAGTTTATACAAAGTGTGGTAATACGAGTATGTGCAGTAATACAGAGTAACCTCACCATGTACAGCAATACAGAGGTAATATTAGGTAACCTCACAATGTTCAATCATACAGAGGTGACCTGAGGTAACCTCACCATGTGAGCAATCACAGATATGATCTGAGATACAGGAAATACACAGTAATTTAGAGATGACCTAAGGTTATCTGACCATGTACAAAAGTCCACTGGAGATGTGAGGTTTTTCCTTGAAAATATCCAACATCTCTCAAATAAAATTGATTAAGACAATTAACATTTTTAAAAAAGCAGTTATATACTATATAACCTGTGCTTGTAACTACGCTACTTTCAAAGTAATGTCAAATGAAAAAAAAATAGTTTACTGTTCGTACTGCAATGTTTCTCTTTTTTAATACTGGTGAATAAAATCCTTTCAGTGTGTACTGGCTGGTCATCATCGCGTATGATACGATTTTGATACTCATACACAGCTAATGAATATTATGCATGAATATAGATAAAATCAGCACGTGTAGCCATAGACTGAGAGTTGTAGATTTGTAGTGTAAATATATAGATGCCGTTTATAGAATACAACATTAGATCAGAAACATAGTTATTAAAATTGAGAAAGGAAATGGTGAATATGTCGATCAAAGCGACAACCATCCGACCATAGAGCAGACAACAGCCGAAGGCAACCAATGGGTCTCCAATGTAGCGAGAATTCCCGCAGCTGTAGGTGTCCTTCAGCTGGCCCCTAAAAATATGCATTATAGTTCAGTGATAATGGACGTCATACTAACCTCCGAATTATACACAAGAAACTAAAATTTAAAAGCATACAAGCCTATCATACTAAACTCCGAATTATACACAAGAAACTAAAATTTAAAATCATACAAGCCTAACAAAGGCCAGAGGATCCTGACTTGGGACATGCGCAAAATTGCTGCCACTATATGTAAGGCTAAAATTAAAATGAAAGAAAAAATGTTTTCGACCTGACCTGTCTCCAAAAAATATTGTCTTTCGCCGAAGGAAAAAAATCCATAGCCCCCCCCCCCCCCCCCACGAAAATCAAATGTTTGCTGCCTAAGGCATGTGTGGAAAACTTTTATTCTTTAATAGTTAGTTTAAATAATTGTATATACATTTATTTACATAAATCTCTATGAAACCAGTTTTTGACAATTATTATTATAAAAGTTTAAATCGCCATTCAAAAAGTGTTTTCTTTTTAATTATTTTAAGTCATTTACGTTTCACTAAATAAATATCTGTTCACGTTGCAATGATCACAAATAAACCAAATATTTGGATTTTTTTCGTGAATTATTTGTCGTAACCTATTGTAAAAAATTGTATGTGTTCCTGTTTTCTTCTATTTTTCGCACATATATACTGTTCAGTCGAAATAGAAAGTACAATGATGTATTTTTAGAGTATTCTATTTTTAGATCATGTTATTACTACGCATATGGGCACTATTGCCACGATTACCTGAGGGCACCGATTACCTCAGGGCATACAGCAGCGGACCTAACTGCCATCTGCAGATTACTGGCAGGTGTATATCCCCGGGCGAAAAAATTACTGATTTGTGAAAACGGTTAGGTGTAATTTGTCATATTGTAAACGTTTGAATAGCGCTCATCTCTTCTGTTTTATAATATTAAATGCGCCAATAAATGGAACTTGAGACATTCCCCATTTCCATTCTCAATTTTATTAATTGCGTCATATTTACCTCGATCTATTGCCCAAACTATTAACATATTTACACGTACATGTAACATAAGAATACTTACTTCAACTGTTAAATAACTTTATAATTACTAAAATTCGAAATTATATACTTCTCCTTCCGTATGCCATGTTTTTGTGTCAATTCTATCTTTCCATCAGGTCCATTGTGCACTTTTTTGCCAGTCTAAGTGCACTAAGGAGGCCCTTTCAGTTTGCGAATTCTGAACCTACATGTAAATACCAAAAAGGACCTCCTCAGTGCTCTAAGAAGAAACATTTGAAAACAAGTGTATAATATTTCAGTGTATGTAAAGTGCGGATTCTAAAATATCATTTTTACTGTATATGCCATAAATGTCTAATGTAGAATGATAAATAAACAGACGAACTTTTTTTAATTTTTGAAGAAAATGAGGAAAATTGGTTAATATGTATATGTTCAGAAATACATAATACTAATTAAACAAAGTAAGAGATGCGAGCGGAGTTTTATCGCGCCTAAAGCCATCCAGCTGTGAAATATATACCAAAATAGGTGAATATTTAGGACATTTCACGAACGGATCGTGCAGGTGCTTTATAACTGATCATAACTAACAGGTAAGATGTTGTTGCAGTAAAAAATATTCATTTTAATACAATTATTAAAGTTGTATAACGTAGAATATGCTTTGTCATTCAGTTTCTTCATATTTAACTAAATTCCACCATGATGATTTCGTAATGCTAGTCATGTTTACTGTCGAATAATGATACTATTCTTTCATTTTCACTGTGGAGCGAATCATTAGTATTGTATATGCGGTGCATTTTCACTGTATAATTTTTTTTTTTTTTTTTATCTATTACAGCTCATTTCTTTAAGCATGTAGAGCAAGACTTTAGTTGATTTGCTTGCTTTTTTTTTATTGGATAATCATTATGATAACACCCAATTTAATTCAAATATTAAAAATACAGGTTAAACTATGCCTATTCATATTGTTTAAAAATGTCAATCTTATTTACAAAGTTTGTATAAACAATTATACAAACAAAGCAAGCAAGCCAACCAAAGTTTTGCTTTACATGCATTAGGAAATAAGCTGTAAAGCCTTAATTTAGCCGACTTGCTCAAACAATAGATAAAGTAAGAGAAAGATTTGATAAAATTTAACTTACGGAGGAAAGTTTGGTTTTAAAACACTCTAATAAATTCAATAGAAATAACATTTATTTCAAATGTATTCCATTTAGTTTCTTATAAAGCGTATAGGGATCTTTATCCTTATTTTTTTATCCATTTCCATGACACTTCACCACTTATTACGTACATCTTGATATAGATTGCACCTTTGTTTTCCCGTTTAAAAGGTTTTACACTGGAGCCCTTTATAACTTGCTATTCGGTGTAAGCCAAGACTCCATGTTGAAGACAGTATTTTGACGTATAATGGTCTACTTTTATAAATTGTGAATCGGATGGAGAGTTGTTTCATTGTCACATACGACATCTATATATGGCTCAAAAACGAAACGAGACGGGATAAAAAGGGACACAAAAATCCACGCTACTTTTTTACTATATTTATAATGGGCTTAATATGAGTCAAAATAGAGTAAAACACTAAAATAGTTGGTCGCATTTGGGTATGAGCGTCACGCCGGATTGCCGATTTTTTGCAAGCGTGACAGGTGAAAGTCAAATGATTGTGAAGTGAAAAACGGGAAATGAAGTCTAGCGGGACACGGATAATCACAAAAAAATAGAACTGCATAGTATAAGCGGGATACGGGAATCTGACAAAACAATAAGCGGAATACGGGAATCTGCCAAAACAGTAAGCGGGATCCGGGATCAGAACCCCCCAATGAGACCCCAGAATAAGATATTTTTGCATCCTATTGTTACAGTCATGCCTTCAATAACAAACGTATTCGATGCATGCATTTTTTTTAATTTTTGATCCCTTTTTCAATTTTGTGGGGTCCACATTTATAGACAAATGTCCTTTAATATAGATATTTGGAATTCGTTGACATGCTGAATCTAACCGTGTATCTAGTTTGGAGATTGTTTGCCTAGTTGCTGAAATAGCCCACATAGAGTTCCAAAGGGTCTATAATCAACAAAAATGAATTGAAGCATGCATTTCATGTACAATAACCCATATGTGTATGGTTTTACCTCTGCGGTAGTATCCATTCGCGGATCTAGAATTTTTCATTAGTAGGGGCCCACTGACTGCCTAAGAGGGCCCGCTGCTGTCACGCTCCAGTGATTCCCTATATAAGTTAAAATCAAGGAGAAACGTAATCTGAAGAATACAATATGACATTTTGAGAATCGCTTTTGTTACAAGTTTGAAAAGCTATATATTTGATGAAGAATGAATGAGGAGTTTGTATTTCAATTTGAAAATACATGTATCATAAATCCTAAAGTCATCAACTAAGTTTTTTTTCATTTGTTGCAAGTGCATTTATCACATAATTCTACAATAAAAATTCCTCGCATCTTTGAAAATTCTACATTAATAATGACTGCACTAACAGTGATAATTCATCGCATCTATAGTTAAAATGGATCGCTTTCAATAATCGATATGCTATATTATGATGTTTTTATAACACTTTTTTGAATTTTAATGCTATGTTTGTATATTATAAAGACATATCACAATGAAAATATGTTAAAACGTAACTTAAAATCCTTTAACTTGATATTTTCAAAACGTAAACAAATACAGTTTTCCCATGATCCTTTATTCTACAATAGACATACCCGCATATAACAGTAAAAATGAACTAGCTGGATTCGCACTTTATATACACTGATATTTGCACAATTAAATGATTGTTTTATTGGCGCAAATGAATGTTGCAGTTTTTATGATTAAGTGATACAAAAAAAAAAGAATTCGCGTAATTAACTTGTGGCGCAAATTAATTCTTTTTTAGCCAAACTGGATATCGGCCTTCAAAACATTGTGTATACACAAACAAAGCAATATTTATCTTTTACGCAGTCTAGCCGGAGAATAAAAGTTTTTGCAATTTGTGTAGGATTTTAATTTTAGAATGCAACGAACAAGTAAGAAGATCGTTATGCACGATGAAAGGGAAAAATTTGGTGCGTCGATAAAAATTTCATGGATGCACTTGATAATTGTAAAATTTCAAGTCTTTAAATAACATCCATTTGTAGAACTGATTATTTCGATCCTTCAAATATATGTAGAATAATAATAAAGAAATATATTATTAAGTCTCTTTCATATAAATACTGTAGATTTGTATTTGATCATCGATTGCAAACATAATGTTCAGTGAGAAATATTTCATGTATTCGTACAGAGAACAAATCAACTTCTTTCAGAATACAATTGATTGGTTATTGAAGTAAATGATTTGCGACAGAATAAGTGAAACTTGGCCAGCAGCTTACCTCTAAAATAAAGAAATATAAAAAAAGATAGAGTTAATTCTGTATTTTACTCATACTGCACTTAAGCACTTTTTACAGTCAATACCGAAAATATGAAATACATCGATTTAAATTATGTACACAATGAATAATTTCTGTGTAGTTTTCCGTGTCTACATTTACATTAGAGTACAATATAGTAAACTGTATAATTTGTGTATGTATTTGATCCTATGAGCTGTATATTAATTTTCTTACGGAATAAAGAATTATTATAGTTAAAAAGAAAAAAGAGAAACGGTAAATATACATAAAGTTTTGTAAATAGTTGCAAAGGACCACACGTAACTTACATGCCACGAGTTTTCATAGAACTTGGCAATTTTTGAAACGCATGTTTATATGCGATAAAGATCTAGTGCATTTGAGCAAATTAAAATCATGTTATATAATTATCTATCTATTTTATTTTCAACAAATTCACAAGTTTTGCATTTTTAAACCGCGTGTGCATATATATTTTAATGTTTTTATTTTAATTCCTTATATATGAACATGTCACGTGTATTATTCGGGCGCCCTATTATTCATTCGCTTGTTTAAATTGTGAAACATGTGACTTTACTAAGACTGTACGCATTTAAAGTTTGAAACAAAAAACTGCAATTGGCGCAAATTGATTCTGCCCAAACGATAGATACATCGAGGTCGTTTCGCTTAAGTGATTTACCTGTAAAAAGTCCGGGTCTCATCCATGTTTAAAACGAATTAATGCATGTTTGAAATAGCTTAACAGGGGCGTGGCCTATTAGTTTGAAGCAACTAACCACTAACTTGATTTCAATTGATCGACTGCAGAGAAATCTATTTGACTGGCGTTAAAATGAATTGATATAAATTGAAATGAATTAAATATAATTTTTAATTTTTGTCAATCTTTATCAAATAACGATCAATCTCATTTAAATAGCGTTAACACGTTTTTGTCCGATCAAGTTAAATTCGGGTTACTAGTGTAGATATGATCTGAGATACAGGAAATACACAGTAATTTAGAGATGACCTAAGGTTATCTGACCATGTACAAAAGTCCACTGGAGATGTGAGGGTTTTCCTTGAAAATATCCAACATCTCTCAAATAAGATTGATAAAGACAATTAACATTTTAAAAAAGCAGTTATATACTATATAACCTGTGCTTGTAACTACGTTACTTTCAAAGTAATGTCAAATGAAAAAAAAAATAGATTACTGTTCGTACTACAATGTTTATCTTTTTTAATACTGGTGAATAAAATCCTTACAGTGTGTACTGGCTGGTCATCATCGCGTATGATACGATTTTGATACTCATACACAGTTAATGAATATTATGCATGAATATAGATAAGATCAGCACGTGTAGCCATAGACTGAGAGTTGTAGATTTGTAGTGTAAATATATAGATGCAGTTTATAGAATACAAAATTAGATCAGAAACATAGTTATTAAAATTGAGAAAGGAAATGGTGAATATGTCAAAGCGACAACCACCCGACCATAGAGCAGACAACAGCCGAAGGCAACCAAAGGGTCTCCAATGTAGCGAGAATTCCCGCAGCTGTAGGTGTCCTTAAGCTGGCCCCTAAAATATGCATAATAGTTCAGGGATAATGGACGTCATACTAAACTCCGAATTATAGACAAGAAACTAAAATTTAAAATCATACAGGCCCAACAAAGGCCAGAGGCTCCTGACGTGGGACATGCGCAAAATTGCGGCGGGGTTAAACATGTTTATGAGATCTCAACCCCCCCCCCCCCTATACATCTAGCCAGTGTAGAAAAGTAAAAGCATAACAATACGCACATTATAATTCAGTTCAAGAGAAGTCCGAGTCCGATGTCAAAAGATGTAACAAAAGAACATAAATAAAATGACAATAGTACATAAATAACAACAGACTACTAGCAGTTAACTTACATGCCAGCTCCTGACCTCAATTAAACTGATTGAAAGATTATGTGTTCATCATATGAATATCAGGCACAATCCCTCCCGTTAGGGGTTTAGTATCATACTATCATAAAATATATGAGAAGAACATAACCCGTGTCATGCCAACAACTGTTTTTTAGAAATAGATGTGTTTAGTTCCGATTCAAAGACTCTATCAGTGAATCAATATTAAAGCCAAAATATGCAATCTTTAATGACCTGACAACAGTATCGTAACTATATCCCTTTTTAATAAGTCTATTTAAAGGTTTTGTTAGTTTCTGAGGAGAATACTGACATTTTTGTTCTTTATTTAGAATACTTCCATAAAAAATTGGATGTGAAATACCCGAACGTATAAGATGTCTGCATGTTGAGTTATATCTACGAATTATTTCCTTATACTGTACTGATGATAAAATTTAGTAAATGTTTTGACCAGTTTGTGATATCGAAAACCCTGGTGTAATAATTTTTTAGTAATACATAAATTTATCTCGCTAAAATCCAATACGTTGTTACATACACGAGAGAATCGTACAAGTTGAGATATATAAACACCATAAGATGATGACAAGGGAACGTCACCATCTACAAATGGATAATTTACAATAGGAAATGAAAAAACATCTCTCTTATCAACAATTTTTGTATTAATCTTCCCGTTTATGATATAGATATCAAGATCGAGGAAAAGGCAGTGGTCATTGTTATCATTAGCTTTAATTAAAGTAAGTTCTACAGGATAAATTTCTTTAGTATACATACGGAAGTCGTTATTATTGAGAGCCAATATATCATCCAAATATCTAAAAGTATTGTTGAATTTTTGTACCAAATATTGTTTAGATGGGTCTTTGCTAATTTAAGTCATAAATTGTAACTCATAACAATACAAAACAGGTCCGCAATAATTGGTTCACAGTTAGTCCCCATTGGAATTCCAATAACTTGACGATGTACGGAATCTCTAAAAATAACAAAAATGATATCAAATAAAAATTCAAGCGCATAAATAGTATCAAAGCATGTCCAATTGACATAGTTCTTTTGTTTATTGCTACTAAAAAACGATCGCAAAGAGTTTGAACATATGTACTCGCATTCCGACTTTTTAAATGCCCAGTTAATTAGGGATGTGATTTTTTTCTCAATAAGAATATGAGGCAAAGTGGTATATAGGGTAGAAAAATCAAAACTTTGAACAGATTTAAAATCATCAATATATGCATGCAATTTATCAAGTACTTCCAACGAGTTTTTGACACTCCAAAAGTAATTAATTCCACTATTTTCAAAGGCCTTATTTGAACAATTTATTATCAGGTTTTTTATTGTACCAAGTGTACTAGTAAGTAAAACAGACAATTTAGTAGTTGAACAATGGACAGTGGCGGGTCCAGGGGTGTTCTGGGTATAGGAACCCTTTTTTTGGAGATCAATGCATTTGAATGGAAACATATAGTTGGAACCCCCTTCTTGTGTCCTGGATTGGGAACCCCCCTTTTTTTTTAAATGGATGGATCCGCCGCCGCCCCTCATGCAGTCGGACAAGATGGACCGATTTCCATTAACCTATCTATTAAATGTTATCGTTTTCTACTTATGTTACTTTAAAAGAAGTAACCAAAATCAATATATGCGTAATCTGTCCATATGTAAGTGTCATATATTACCAAACACAATGATAGTCAAAGTTTCAACAGGACATTCACGAAACTTAGGCAGCAATCATTTCATTTTCAGGGGGGGGGGGGGGGGGGGCTATGTTTTTTTTAAAGTTTGTTTCTAATTGTTCTGCCACTATATGTAATGCTAAAATTGAAATGAAAGAAAAAAATGTTTTCGACCTGTCTCCAAAATATTGTCTTTCGCCGAAGAAAAAAAATCCATAACCCCCCCCCCCCGAAAATCAAATGTTTGCTGCCTTATGCATGTGTGGATAACTTTTATTCTTTAATAGTTAGTTTAAATAATTATATATACATTTATTTACATAAGTCTCTATGAAACCAGTTTTTGACAACTGTTATTATAAAAGTTTAAATCGCCATTCAAAAAGTGTTTTCTTTTTAATTATTTTAAGTCATTTACGTTTCACTAAATAAAAATCTGTTCACGTTGCACTGATCACAAATAAACCAAATATTTGGATTTTTTTCGTGAATTATTTGTCGTAACTTATTGTAAAAAATTGTATGTGTTCCTGTTTTCTCCTATTTTTCGTACATAAATAGAAAGTACAATGATGTATTTTTAGTTTATTCTATTTTTAGATCATGTTATTACTACGCATATGGGCACTATTGCCACGATTACCTGAGGGCACCGATTACCTCAGGGCATACAGCAGCGGACCTAACTTCTTTCTTTTCTTCGTATTAGCTTCCTCTATTAGGAACACCCCTCTTTTGAGGGTAACATGGTTAAAAGTCTAACTATATACACACTCCAAAATTGCTTAAAATCTAAAATAGACTTTAAATAAAAAGTTTTTAAGATTGAGTGATGATTGTCAACAGCCATTACACACTTATATTTATCAGTTTTAGCCTTGAGTTGTGCATCTTATAACACATATCTCTTGTGAGCATTTCTAGTTCCTCTATTTTGAGCTTACTTTCTCTAAATATATATGAAAAGTTTGTGCAGTCAATTATAAGGACTGTAATTTGATGTCTATCAAAGAATGTCTCTTTCCACTTCCTTTCTCCAATAAATTTCGTTACATGGTTTTTAATAGGGTTGAAAGTTTCTTTTCTTGTTTCACTTAATGCTGAGCAGGTAGTAAGCATATGAGTAAGGTCTTCTGGTTCTTGATTGCACATTTGACAAGTTGGAGCAATTTCATATCTGCTGAATTTGTGTCGATCAGCTTGTAGGGTGTACGTTCGTGTCATCATCCTACTTTTGATTATACCTTTTCGAACATCAAGAATTGTAGGCTGCAATGTGGTGTAGGAGATATGCGGCTTTCCATTTTTAATTTGATTTATAGCTAAATATTTGAGTGATGTCTTTTGAATTGTATCAATTTGAAGAATATTTTTCCAGTGGTTTGACATTTTGAGATTTACTAATGTTTTCCAACTATATTTAGTAGGCAGACTGCATTGAAGTTCCCATATATTTGGTAGATTATATAACTGTAAGGTTTCCATCACACAAAAGAAGAAACTTTTTGGATTGTCAAAATTAATTGATGATTGTCTTTGAACAAGATCTTGAATAGTTTGGTTTTTGGCCGATAATAAAGAGTAGAGCATAGATAGTTGCCGCTTGTGAAGCTCTCCTTCAATTGGTATTGCACCTAAGAGTAGATATATTGCTGATGTAGCTGTTCTTTGCGGGAGAGATTGAATATGTCTCAAGGTATTTTTATGAAATTTTTCTAGTATTTCAATTTGCCCTTTGGTAAGTGGTAGTATTTCTAAACCATATA
Source organism: Mytilus edulis (assembly GCF_963676685.1). Taxonomy (NCBI): domain Eukaryota; kingdom Metazoa; phylum Mollusca; class Bivalvia; order Mytilida; family Mytilidae; genus Mytilus; species Mytilus edulis. The sequence goes on along the minus strand of NC_092353.1, from coordinate 58,773,312 downwards.
GAAGTCTCGGAAGAATGTATGTTTTATAGATGTTATATCCAGTAATTGGGTCAACCCCGTTTGTTCCATGAAGACCGGAGCTCATTAAGGAGTATTTTGTTCTTCTCGCTAGTTTAATGCGGTCATCAATGTTAATTTCATTTTCTCTTTTGTTTGTTCTTTGAAGACCTAAATGTGTTGTGGCATCTGTTGGTTCTATAGTTTTTCCTTTTAATACCCAACTATTGTCTTTTTCTTTCGTATTACACTGTACTATTTTAGTTTTTGTTGGATGGATGTTATATTGATGCTGATCAGCATATCTGCCTATAATATCAAGCATTAATTGCATTTCCGAAGAATCCGAGCTCAATAAGGCAATGTCATCTGCACAAGTAGGTGCACCAATATAAATATTTCCTAGTTGAAAGCCAATAGAGTTGTTTTTGAGTTCTTCAAGAAGATCTTGGACATACAATTTATAAAGATGTGTAGATAAGATGCCTCCTTGTCTTACCCCTTGTTTTATATTAAAACTATCACTGATATCCCCCATCCACTTTACTTTTGATTCTAAATCTGTGTACAGTCCCTTAATAAGTTGTAATAGATCTGGAGGAATATTTTGGTCTAGTAGTTTGTCCATTAGTATAATATGTTTGACTACGTCAAACGCTGATTGTACATCAACTGTTGTTATAAATAATGGTATATTGTTTTTAAGTTTTTCACATTTTGCTTCTGTTATAAGTAAGCTTGCCATAAGGGGACATAATCCTTCGGTGAAGCCAAATTGTAAATCTGGTCCCGGCTGTAATTGAAGTTTCTTAAGAATGCACAGTTCATGAACTTTTCCAATGATTGGAGTAACGGTAATTCCTCTGTAACTCTTGACATCTAAAGGGTTTTTGCCACTCTTTATAACAGGAGTGAGAATTCCTGTTTTAAAGGCTCTTGGAATAGAGATGGTCTCTTTTATTTTGTTGAATAAAGTTGTTAATACTGGTGTTAATATTGATTTGGCATTCTTGAGATGTTCGGCAGTGAGCCCATATTCATCTGGTGATTTCCCTACATTTAAAGTTTCTATTGATTTTTGAATTTCTGTTTCTGTGTATGGGTCAGATGTAACTGGATTTTCTTTATAAAATTTTTCGATCAGGTTTTGACGTGTTTGGCAGAGATCTAAATAGGAGTTGTCATATTCAGAATTTTTTGGCATACTTAAGTCTTCATAATAATTAGCAAATACTTTTCTTTGGTTTGAATGACAGTATTCCTTTTCACCATCTATTTCTATACAAGTTGTAGTACTAGTTCTGGAATTTCGATTTCTATTAATCAGTCTATAGAAAAGTTTTGTTGTTGGTTTTTCCATGATTTGTTGGTAGAGTTGTTTTCTAGCAACAGCTTGCTCTATTCTTTGGGAGTTTCTCAAAAGTTTCTTTGCTGTTTTTAATTCAGTATGTGACGGATGATTTTGTGGCCGACCTTGATTTTTCCATTGTGAATATAGCAGTTTACATGATTTCAAATGTTTTCGCACAGTTGGTGTTGCTTTCCATTTTGGCCCTTGTAATTTGATAGGTTTTGCTGGAACAGCTACCTTTGTTGCTTTCAGTAATTCATTTGTGATTGTTTGAAGTTGGTCTGAAGTTGAATCCTCAGGTTTTATTTTAAGGAGACCCTCTGATAGATTTGAGGTGTATATTTCAGTGTTTATTTCATCCCAAAGAAGTTTTTTTGTATGAGGTTCCTTCAGATGGTTTTCTATTAGCAGCACTTGGAATTTTTACAGTGGTGTTTGTTTCTACTGGCACATGCGCTGAGCTATTTGTTGCTGAACGGTCCCAAATTTTGTATTCTTTGAAGATTGATAAGTTTCTTGTTAAAATGTAATCTATTTGAGATGACGATTGCCCAGAATGATGAAAGAAAGTCATTTTAGAGTTATAATTTCCAGCTGTTTGCAGGCCTAATTCCTGTACAAAGTTTTTCAGTAATTTATCATGCTTATTTGATCTTGATTGTAATAAAGTTCCATTGAGATCCCCACAGAGAATTATTTCATAAAGGTCCTGATATTTTAGTATTATGTCAAAGATTATATCTAGACATTCTGAATACTCATATGCAGAGTCTTTGTCATTTGTTGGAAGATACGCATTGATTATGCAGATATTGTAGTTAGAGGATACGGTGATAGCCACAATTCTTTCATTTCCCTCTTTTAATTTCTTAACGTTTCCGCTCCATGCATCTGGCCATAAAATTGAGACCCCTGATTGCCCCTTTGGTAGTTTTGATCCATCTAGTGGATCGTTTGAGTCGTGACAGCGTGTGAAGTTGTCAAAATTTGGTAGTTTGTCGGAGAGGAAATGTTTTTGGAATTCCCATAAAAAATGTTCTTGAATACATATAATTTTGTTGTCCAATGCCAAAGATACAAGAAATGCCGTGTTAGATTTGACGCCTTCAATATTACATGTAACTATATCGATCGTCTCTTTCCCGATTCCATCATTTCTTCGAGTAGAGTTGTGTTGTCTGGTGGTTTGTATTTGAGGCCTTTTTGCCGAAAAGGATGACTTTGGATTTGTGAGATTTTAGCTATTTCATCCTGGATGTTCGGGACTTCCATTTGGGTGTGTGAAATGTGATCTATTTTTTCAGCCTCACTGTTTTTAGTCTGATGCTCTATATTAATCTCTACAGTACTAGATGAATGGTTTAGAATGGTAGTTTGTTGTTTTTCCTGTTGGTCGAGGTAGGTAGTACTGTTTGTGAGTTGTTCGGAAGTATTTGCTTTATTTATACTTGAACTACAGGCATTTTTGTTCATAGGCTGAATATTTTGGCTTACTTGAGGGGTTGGTCTCATTGTTGTTGGTTGAACAATTGATGATGATTGCCTTTGTTGGTTGTTTACATGATTTGGCCTAGTTTGTTGGTCATGTTGGTATATAGGCGGTTGATATGTTGGCGGGCGATATGTTGGTGGACCAAACGTTGGCACTTGATGATATGTTGGTACTTGTTGACCTATATGATGTCTTGAGACATTGACATTATGATTTGGTAATGTGCTAAAGTGTGGCATCCCTCCTTGATTTAAATAGTAGGGGTTGTTGTATATGGAATGTCCAAATTGTGGAATCCCTTGTTGGTACATGTGTCCTCCATTGAAATTGTTAGGATGATGTGTATTGTACCCCATTTGATTTGGATAGGCGTAATGTCCTTGAAATTGTGGGGGTTGTACATAAGGTATTTGAGTTGTCTGTTGGTTTACTATTCTCGATTGTAATGAGATATGTAGATTAAGAGCCGTGCTGAGACTTATGTGATTTTCTAGAGAGCGTAGACGTTGTTCCATTAGCTCTTGTTGAAGGTTGGAAGATTGTTGTCTATCATTGCACGAGTGGTGGTGGCAAGTATTACAGCTACTATATTGCTGATTTGGTATGTTGTTTTGGCAGTTGTTAGTTATCGAATTGCTTCCTTGATTTGTGTTTGGAGCTTCTACATGTATATTATTGTTTGTGCCAGTTGATGTAGTTTGTATAGTCTCAATTACTCTCTTTAATTGCACAATTTCGTTTTCTAGACTCAGTATTCTGGCCCTTTGAGAGTTGGAAATATTTCTTTCCTCTATTTTTGGTTGGTTTTTCCTTATGTTCTTCCTATTTTGTACATTAGTATTTGGTGTAATAGTATTAGCTGGTTTGAATGTGATACCAGTTGTAATGTTGTCTTGTAATATTGTAGGCACTATGTCTGGCTCAGAAGATACATTTTGTATCAGTATTTCTGTGTCAGGATTTTGTGGTACCCTAATATTTGACCGTCTCAGATTTTCTAATTCGCTATTCTGCTCTTTTGTCGGAAAATTTGGCATATTAATGTCTACATGCTTTGGTGTGGTTTCATGTGTATCTAGATCTTTATCATGCTCTTGAGTAGGACAAATTGATGTGTTTTTGTCTACATGTACATGCTTTGGTGTAGTTTCATGTATATCAATGTTATCAAACAATAACTGATCATTACACTGAGCACAATGAAATCCAATTTCTTTGTATATATTGTCAGCGGCTGATGGGAGTATATTGGCGCAATTGAAGTGAAACCATTGGTCACAAGAGTCACAAGCTATACCCTCAACAGTTACATCGGATTCACAGATAGGACATATGCATGAGTTGTCACTGTTCGTATTTGATGTTGTATTTGTATCTATTATACAATTTGTGTTGTTATCCTTGTATTCTAATAGTTGTCTAGATTTTGACATTGTTGTATCTGATTGTTGCTCTTGCAAGTCATTATCTTTAATGGCTAATTGATCTGTTGTACTTGTTCTTGAAACAGTGTTCTCTTTTATATTTTGGTTGTTCAACTGTGTTGAGATGTTTTGGTTTATCACATCCAATGTTTTCAGATTTACTTTGAGAATATTGCATAATATTTCTAATATGTCACTGACAAATATATCTACATGATTTCCATTTACGGTCATTGTGTTGGTGGAGTTATAGCAGTTTATTGTGAATTTTAACTGATTTCCAGGATGGCCGTTGTTTTTTCTATTGAAAACTTTGTAGCAATGATCTATGATTGAGTTTGAGTTGTCTATGCCAGTTTGTGTTTGAATAGTATAAGGGTCACTAAATTCCTTTGAATTTAAGATATCCATAATTGATGTTTTAGCTAGCTCATATGCTGCTGTACTATATATTATGACAAAGTTCTTGCCCGCCTTCATTTCATATTTGATATGCTCTCGGTGGCAGTTGTCATGCTTTTTGTCTAGAGCTTTTTGTTTGTTCAAGTGATATGGTCTATTATGAGTTACAGAGTTTGTAGGCACTAAGCTGCTTGTAGATAGAGCTTTGGATAGTTGTCGAGTCATTGAGCGTGACATGGTGAAACCTGGTGTGGTCGATATATCTATTGAACAGGGACGTAGTGGTAAATCCCACAGTCGCCCTGTCAATATATATATGTAATGAGAAAGTCAGGAAATTCACTGAATGTTCTTTTTCAGGGTCGTAGTGGAAATCCCACAGTCGCCCTGTGAACGATTGAAATGTCTACCAGCAGTCAGCTTTTATTTGAGTGCTAAATTTTCGTAACCAGACCCTAGACAGGTTTCTTTTAGGATGTACACCGTCTTTATGAAGTGTCCAATTATATTGGTCTCGAATCCTTTTATGTTGATTTTTGGAGCTTTTCAGGTTCGAGCGTTTTAAATCAGCATTTATGTTTGGAGCTCTACTATTTAAAGTTGTATTTAATTCTCGGATTTTATCATTTACTCTAAGAACTTGTTCTAATAGTTTTTCGTCTTGAGCTAGAAATTGATTTGGGTCAGTATGATTTCTACTTTTATTCCATTCGTATATTGAATAAACTGGTATTTCAATAAAGGTTATTTTGCTCTCTGGATATCTTTGAAAAAGTTCAACAATTTTGTTTAAATTGCTCAGTAATGAGTTGATTGCTTCATCAGATTCAGTCTTAAGAGAAATCACCCCTTTATTATATTGGGTTAAATCACATGTCCCTAGCCAAACGTATGCAGAGATGTTATGTAAATGTTGAATTTTCTGGTCAAGATTTTGCGTGAGCCAGCTTAGACCTTGTGCGGACGTTCTTGATTTAGCGCACCACCACTTAATTTGGGTCTCAAAGTTAGATGTTGTTGCTCTTTGTAAATATAAACCTTTACTATCTGAAATGACCACGGGTGTCAGTTTTCTTTTCCCCGTAGGGAATTCAAATGGCTTGCTCAAATATTTCAATAGTTTATGCTCAGTCATTAATTAGTCTTTGGTCTTATAATTGAAGTAATTAAGTGTTAATCTCAAGAGATAACTTAAATGTTTTCTGGAAATTCCAAGATGGCTGCTGAAAATGGCTGCCGACAATGATCACTCACACATGTTCCATGATAAAATTATCGGGATAAAAAATATTTACAGTCATAAAAGGTAAAATGTTCATGCGTTGGTAATTATATACACTGGTACTTAAAAGGAAGTGTGTAAATGTTAAAAATGTTCGTGCTAAAACAATAAAAAGGATAAAATGCGCTCCCACAAATTTCACATCCACTCTTCTTGCTGCCTCGTTCTCCCCATCTGCGTTTTAAACATGCACAAGAACAACCAATCGTATGATAGATTACAAAAATGAAAAATAAATAAGCCAATCAGTGCGTTCTCCATATCATGGTTTTTAGATCGCAAGAATCACAACTATTATACCTATTATATTGAAATAAATAAAACATGTGGAAACTGAATGTGTCCAAAGTATACGGATGCCACATCGGCACTATCATTTACTATGTTTAGTGGACCGTGAAATGGGATAAATCTCTAATTTGGCATTAAAATTAGAAGGATCATATCATAGGGAACATATTTACTAAGTTTCGAGTTGGTTGGACTTCAACTTCATCAAAAACTACCTCGACACAAACTTTAACCTGAAGCGGGACAGACGAACGGACGGATGGACGAACGAACGAACGAACGAACGGACGGATGGACGAACGAACGAACGAACGAACAGACTAGAATACATAATTCCCATAAATGGGCATAAAAATGTATTGTTGGAAGTGAAAACTTTAACCTGAAGCCGGAAAGAAGGACGGACGAACGAACGAAAGGACGAACAGACTAGAAAACATAAGTCCCATAAATGGGGCATAAAATTTTATTGTTGAAAGTGAAAGTAGTGATTTGACCAAAATGAAAGTAGGGTAGAGATTAGAGGGCGGCAGGACTTATTCGGGACGTCGGGATCGGGTGTTTTTAAGCTCGGGATTTCGGGATTGATCTTTTCGGGATGCGGGAATACTTTTTATTTAATTTTGGGATGTCGGGATATGAATTTCGTTAAGCACCTCGGGATTTCATGTTTTTAAGCCCGGGATTTCGGGATCAGGGCCCCTCAGACCACCCCTCAAATGAGCCTTAGTCATTTATACGAGATTGAAATCCTACCATTGACATGTTAATAGGACTCTCAAAAGGAAATTAAAGCACTGATGGATTGTCCTGGAAGCACATTTTATTAGAACAATAATGGTCTATAAGCAGTTTCATTTATTTCATGTTTGAAACGGTGCAAATTTTTAATTCAATTTGACTTTTACCAAAAAATGCACTGTAGCAAAGGGAAAGAATAATTGTGATATAAGGCCAGAAACACGAAAAATAATTGAATTTAACACAAAGGAAACACATAACGGACTTTGGAAAAAAGGGACAGGGCTTTTGATACCTTATATGAAATTCTCCAGTCATTATATCTTTTACAAAAATTCATCCTACAACAGTTTACAAGCTGTATATGCCCGCGATTGCTAGTCAGTTTTAAATGTTAAGTATTCAAAGCTAAAAACACAAGTAATGATAAGTTTACTAGTATATGCTTGTTTTAATTAAGAAAAAACAGCCCACTTAGGACAACATTCTAGCACTTTTGACTATAGTCATTCCCTTAGTACGTTCTGTATACATGTACCACTATATATTAAATAGTCAGTGGGGCCTCGGTGGCCAATTAGTAAAATCAATAGTCACGAATTGGTTAAAAATGTAGGCTGTGAAAGATGAAACCTTTTTATTTTGATTTATATAAAAAAAGAAGATGTGAGTATGATTGCCAATAAGACAACTCTTCACAAGAGAACAAAATGACAGAAACTAACAACAATAAGAGATGGTTGGTTCAACCCCATTTGCAGCTAAATAAACCATGATTTTCCAGACTAAAATTTCAATGTAAAATATATTTCCCCTTTCACAAGGTTTTATTCGAAAATGTCATAAGTTAAGAAAAGCATGTCGTTGTGAATATGTCCTCCTACACATGTATCCATAAAACAAAAGCAAATGCAAAACGTATTTTTGAGAAAACCTTTTCTAAAGATATTTACAATACGTTACACTACTACACTACCAATAATTTACCCACACTTTTTTGGTACATTTCTACCCTCGTGCATATCAGTACTGTTAGGAAAGACTGAAAACTTATAATGTTATACTTTCAATGAAATCAGTACTGATTTTGTCAGTACTGTTTCTGTACTGATTTTGACAGTACTGTTTTAGTACTGATTTTGACAGTACTGTTTCAGTACTGATTTTGACAGTACTGTTTTAGTACTGATTTTGACAGTACTGTTTCAGTACTGATTTTGTCAGTACTATTTCGGTATTGTTATTTTCAGTACTGTTTCAGTAGATTTGGTGTTGTTAATCTTTTTAACTTGAATGTGTATTGTTTCAAAAAATACTTGGAACTGAAAACTTTTAAACTAGGTAAGTATAGTATGCTATATAATAATAGTGGCATATTTTGTATCTTTTGTAGATATCTCTGATTAAGTGTTTATCATTAGAGAAGTTTTTACAATGTGCATCTCAGTACATTTGGTATCCAAATATACACATGTAGGTTTGATAATTCTGTGACAATATTATTATTATCCTTTTTTAGCTGGTTACGTTTTTCTCTTTGACTATATCACCCTGCTGCGCAGATTTCTTTTTAGCTTTTAACATGACCAAGGAAAATTATCAAGCTTACTCTCGTCTATCGAAAAACTATTGAAGCGAAGGAGAAAACAGAAATGAAGCAAGATAAGCAGTTTATCGGATTTTACCCATTAGGAGCACCTGAATTCACTCCCGGTTTTTAATGGAGTTCGTGTTGTTTTTTATGTACTTTTCAAAGTGTTGTTGTAAATGCCCTTTTGTTTTGTGATTCTTTGCTTACTTCTTGATTTTGATTGTGACTGTCTTTCAGTGTTTATGAAAATAATACGCTCTAGGAGCACCTGAATTCATTCCCGGTTTTTAATGGAGTTCGTGTTGTTTTTATATATGTATTTTTCAATGTGTTGTTGTAAATGCCCTTTCGTTTTGTGATTATTTGCTTACTTCTTGATTTTGATTGTGACTGTCTTTCAGTGTTTATAAAAATAATACACACTCGACATCAGGGAGATTCACACTGTGGTTCGAGGCTGATATTTTACAGTATCAATGTGTATAATAGCGCATAATTTATATATATATCAAACAAGATTAGAATCTTCAATACTGTTCATTTTTTGGTATTTTGCTATTGCTTAAAATATGTTATAATTAAGGCAGTCAGATGTTACTATGTTAGGCAATGCATTATAATCAACACAAAACAATGTCTCGATTACCTTATTTTTAATCATAACTGGAATTTCTTTTATTTATCATAACCATTTTTTAATATATAATAAAACATTCAATGTCATACCAACATGTGAAGTTTGTGGGAAAAATCTCTGTCATTTTCATGCCCCTTGGTTATTTTATGACCCTTTAAAGCTCATAAATAAAACAATCAAAGAAACAATTAATTTTGCATGTATCATGTTTCATTGCTCTCCCCCTATGCCATCTTTTCTTTGGAATGCTTTGTTAAATGTCAGTTTCCTGGCGCTTTTCCTCAATTCAGTCCCGGATATGATGTGTCTTTTTACATGTACAGTGGTAATTCAAGAGGACACTTTAGTTCTAATATGAGCTCATTATAAGCATCCACCTTTTATGTTTTGGTACTTGTACGAAACTCAGGATTCAATGGTTCATGATTAAATGTTGGGTTTTTTTCTGATGAGTGCCATATTGTCTAGATACATCATTTTGTTTATAGGTCTTCAATTTTCACATCGAACATTCCCATGTCTGCTCCTGTCTCCATTGCTGTTAATCATTCTGAGGAAAGAAAATGTAATGAATTTATAAAGGCTACTATAAATTTTCTTATGTTAAAACTTTCCTCATTTCTGTGTTATGTAAAAATAAAAAGAATGCACAATTATGGAAGGGAATGGTCTGACATCAAAATTTACTTATCACTTTATATACTACCAGAAGTCCAGTAATGGACTGGACTTCTGATACTACATATATATATTATAATCAATCAAAGTTGAAATTTGTTTCTAAATAAAAAAAAAAAGGAAATATGATAATTTAATTCATCATCATCAAAGTATTGGTGTTTGCCAGTGGCAAGTGTTTCATACACGTGTAGCTTTAACCATCGGTCTATTTATGTGCTCTTTATAATAAGATCCGTGAAACAACGACAAAAAACATTTAAAGACAAATCCTTCTATTCAGATCTACCAATAATATAGATCTTCTTTATATTTTATTTTTACTTTAGGCTAGGTAAAAGCTTTAAAATAAGCAAATAAAAAAATGGGGTCACCGACCTCGTTTTCGATTTAAAACGCCATCTTTTTCACGGAATTTGGAAATTGGGACTTCTAGTCAATATAGCAGTGTAATATTTTTTTTAAAGTCCGTATCCAATATAAACTTGTCTGTTTTGTTAACCTAGTTGTTAATACAAACTATTTTAATAATATCACCATTTTCTGAGTGGAAAATAATAACAATAAGTTGCAATAATAGTTTTCCCGCCTTTTTTTATATTGTGAAATACCTATAAAAATTAAGTTTAAAAAAAAATTGACCAATAATTTCTCCTTGAGTCTTCAATAGAATATACGTTGTTTATATCTAAACAAAATAAGGAAATAAAAAGATGGGGTCACCGTAATGAAGAAAGAGATATTTCTAAAAAGGGGTTAACAATTTGAATTGGCGGGAACACATTGCGCCAATTAAAAAAACAACGTCAAAAGACGTTCGGCCGGTTTAGGCTATATTCTTACAAATAAGGGACAACCCATGCAGTTCTCGTTATTTGCTGTTTTGTTGTTTGTTTGTTTTAAACAACCATAAATTCACATTAATCTACACATGATAGTACTTAGTTTTCAGTCAGTATCACAGACACGTAATATAAATGCGGTGGTTGGAAAACAATGCGTTGTACAAATGTACACACCAATGCTTCTATGAACATTTCATTTCCGGTTATTCATTGTGCTTATGTGTTGACCAGAAATTCTTTTTAAAAATAGTGAAGACATTTTTATATAATATCATTGTTCAATCAAAGTATAACTGAAAGACAAAACAGAATTTTGCTTCCGATATCATGAATTTTAATTTCGTTTAAGAATGTTGTTCCTTTTTATTTTGATGATAATTACTTAAAATCATTAAAAATCTAAGACTCCGTTTCCACTAACAATAAAGATCGATCATTTCTGAGATCGCCGATCTTAAGTATTGCAAAAATGAGAAAGATCGATCTTCAATCGGACGTAAACATTCCGTCTCCAGATGTAGTTTTAAAAGACCGATTTTTCTTCAAGTGAAAACGCTTAAGATACATCGTGATCGACTTTTCAATCAATCAATCGATATAACATTCCAAGTATTTTATGTAGATATGAAAATAAATCTGCGCATGGTCAGTATAAATATTCTTAAAAAAACTGATTTCAGTGTTTATTCTCAAATGATTTGACAGAACGTGCCATGGAGATAATAAAAACCAAATAAATATATTCGCCGTTTTTGCGTCATTCTTCTGAAAATATATTAATAAAAAAGAAAATGTGGTATGATTGCAAATAACACATTTCTCCACAAATGACCAATTGACACAGGAAATTATCAACTATGGGTCACTGTACGGCCTACAACAATGAGCAAATCCCATACCGCATATACAGCTATAAAAGGCCCCGAAAGAACAAATATACTAACACAATTCAAACTAGAAAATGACATAAACAAATAATGAAAAACAAATATACATGTAACTCTTTTACAAACAACAACTACTTAATTACAGACTCCTGAGTTGAGACAGGACCCGTTTCAGCGCTTGTTTGATACCGTTACTTATTCGTTCCTTAATTGCTTATACATTGAAATATATTGCACCTATTACGAAACAAATCTTTTCAATTGTTTTATTGTCTCTGGTGTTAGCTATGGGTTCTTAAATGTGAAACATACCTATTAGCGCGTATGTACCAGTTTTAGCGCTAGACTGATGACCTGTTACTTATTCGTGTACAATATGTTTGTTATAGGTCGCACCTTTTTAAACAAATCTTTTTCAATTTTTTTCTTGCCTTTGATGCTATATCTTGGTTCTAAGAGGTAAAATAACCCTATATTAAGGCGTAAATACTCGTGTCAGTGCTCGACTGATGCCTTGTTACTTATTCGTTCCAGATTCGCTTACTATACGTGGGTTATTCGGTGCACCTTTTAAAAAAATATCGTTTCAATTGTATTCATTCATTTTTTTTTCTGTAAATTACTCATCTTCAAACGAAAAGACTGGTATTAGCAATTCTTTATTTTTAATTACTTATGACATGTTAATCAAAAATAAAATTAATAAATGCATGAGAATTATCTAATGAACCAAATATTTCCTTATTCAATTTTCTACGATTTTTTGTTAACGAAATGGTTAGACCGAGTATTTTAGATATGCAATGTTATACTAAATGTAAGTGTACAAGTTCTTAAAAGATCGAAAACGCGAGATGCTCTTCAGAGATCGATTTTATTTCAATTCCGTGCAAGTGTTAACGGGGTCTAATTAACATTATTTCTGTTTTGATCACTCATCCTTTATAGGCATTTATGAATATCGAAATATTCCGTAATGTTGCTAGAAACTCAGTGTAAGTATACTCATATAGCTATCATACCGTGAGTATGAATAGAACCTAGTCCGACCTCTTTTCTAAAATCTCCAGTTAATTGATTTTTTCCATATACATTCCTCTGCAATTCATCATTCCGACAACTTTTAAACACAGGCACGATTATGTTTTTTTATACAAAAATGCGCACCTTATACATTCATGTAAATTTATATCAAATTTGGTAAATCGGAACAAACTCGGAATGGTCATATAAAAAAACCCTACAATGTTAGAAGCTTATATGTTAACTTCTCTAGATGTACTTTGTTTTACATGTATGAGTCGTTAGGTTACTGTTTTGTTGGTGTTTATCAGAAATCTAATTATTATATTCATGTAAAAATGTAAATGCCGTACACATTCAAAATACGTCAGTGAAATTTGCCTTATCCATATAGGTACGTAATGTATTGCTAAAGATACATTGAATTTTGAGGACATGACCAGAATGATTGATGATTTTCGTACGAAAGTCTATACATGTAGAAAATTAAGGAAAAAAGTATTATATTATAATTTGATTGGCTCATCTTGTTGTCGAGTATCCAGATTCTGTTTCGTTTCTTTACAGTCATTTTTGTGTATTTTGTGTTGTTGAATTGCTGTATAGTTGACGCTCTTTTCATTCTCATATTTTATTCAATTCTGGAACATGTCTATTATATCAAAACAATTTTCATTTTCTCTTCTCGGCAAATTAACCTTTCAAAACGATTGTCACTCTCTCCATCGGCTCAAAGAGGAATAACTCTAATAAACGTTACCAGTTCGCGGAAACCGCGACGTCATAAACCGCTGACGGCATAGTACTGTTGCGCTTGTATATGCGCATAAACAATAGAGGGATTTGTCTTTAAATATATACTAACTACTTTATACAAAAGTACATTAATGTTTAATAGATTGAAGTGGAAATTCAATTTAATTGAAAATTTATCGTACATAGTCATATATGTAGCACCAGAGATGTTATACACACAGTAGCACACAGAAACGTGTCCGATTCCTCCAAAACGCGTCAATGTGACGTCAATGATTTGATAAACATGTCAAATTGCACTGGCGAAACCACTTCTGCGGGAAGCCGGTCGAGCAGTACCCTCATAGACATACATTTTGTAAAAAGACATTTAGGCATCACCGGATAATATTAAGACAACTTATTAAATGCAATGTTAATGGGTTTTTTTTCTAAATACGCATGACATATTTGCCACTGGACATTAACTAATCAATAGTTAATTATGTGTTGTAAACTTAGCCTGCAGTTATACTTGTTATGAATTAACTATGCTGAACAAACTAATGCTAATACAGTAAACATGGTCAAGCACCGGGAAAAAAATACAATATAAAATGTACATGATGTATTAGTTTTCTAAATTGTGAAGTACCTCTGTCTGAACTTTATTATAATAATAATCATATTGATAAAGAAAATCATAAATTAAAGCGCTTCAAATAAAAATAATTTTTTATTGTGCATTTTTTTTTAAACCAGACCTATAGTCTGTGTCTGCAAGCAGAAGAAAGCGTGCACAGTGTAGCATACCTTGGACATTTGTCTGTACGGATTACTAAACCTTTCCTCCAGATTTTTTTTTTGGAACCTGCCTTGACTTTTTTTTCTCATCATTTATAATCCTGTCAAAATAGGAAACACATTTTTAAAAGGGGGTTCCAAATCTGGAGATAGGGTTTCCAAATAGATTTCCCTTTTCAATTTTATGCATTTATCGTTAAAAAGGGGTCCAACCTTCGGACCCCTCCCCCTTCTTACGCCGAGGGGTGTACCGCACCTCCCTTTATCCAATCATATGTTTAGAAAGTCAGGCTGATCATTTCTCAAATATCAATTTGACAAATAGTAATACTATAATCTATTTAATAAGGTTTGGTAAAGAAGTAATAATATGTATATCCAAAACATGCCCGCGATTTTATACCTATTTTGACATTTACAGAAAGTTCTGTAACCAGAGGCGGATCCACCCATTGTTTTAAAAGAGGGTTCCAAACATATAAAATAATGCATTGAACCTCCAAAATAATTTGGTGTTCCAACCCCCGTGTAACGCGTATAATTCTCCTTCTTTAACTAACGTATAAGATAACAAATAGGTTCAATGCATTATTTTATATAAAATGAATGGTAGAATCAGCCATTGTTTTTACCGGAAGTGTTTCCGTGGAGTTCAATTTCATAAAATTTGCATAAAGCGCGGGAAACCTTATCACGTCAATGAAAGGAACATTTCAGGAAACTGCGCAGTTGGAAGGCAAACGCCTGAATCTGACAGATAGAGGTCAATTTGTCGACAAAAAAAGAACCCGTATGTAAAATGTTTACGCCCACAAACAGCGCCACCTATAATTTTTTCTACGGCATCTTTGAGAACGATGTCCCATTCTGTAGTAAATTAAAACATTAAATTAACTAAAACATAGAAAAGTAATTGTAAAACACAAATTAAAAGATATATTTGCAGATGACTGTTTATGCATGATACGCTGGCAATGTGCGCAATGTCCTTTAATCCAAGACTGAAAATTAGTTTGTTTCCTACGTCAAGATGGCGGATCTCAATGTTTACATTTCTTCACCTATTTATAATCTGACACAAATTCGTATCCAATCATTTCTTAGCAATTTTATTATTGATCTTTAAATATCATCCAATTACATTTGCCGTTAGAAAGTGGCTACACGTTACCAGCCGTCGTTACAAAGTAGCCATGTGTTTTGTGGGGATACCTTGGGAATGTTGTGTATTCAAAAGTTACGGTAAAAATCAATGTTATCTTCCTTATATTTCCATGCATACACAATTTATAACAGCAAATCCATTCTTAACAGACCCCATAAGGTAAACGGACATATTTAACTGTCTGATTGAGCAACAATTCGTGTAAATAAGCCTGATGGGTCGTTTTGAATTCAAGCACAGCAGACAAACACGTGGTAGATTGTTTATGTTTGACAGTTTGTTTACCTGAATTACACGTTGATGTTACTATATACTTACCAATAACCTTTATCGTGTTATACTTTCAAGAGTAATATAATAAATCTTACTCAAGTCAAGAAATACGTCTAGGTAGGCGCAGGGACTTCCTTTTCTTTGTCCTTAACTAATGAGAGTGTAATGATACATTACAGGATTTTTTTGCATTTGATATATTTCATGTACATGTACATTTTATGTACACAAAGAACAATAAAGTAAAAGAACGTACATGGGTTTAATTCCCACCCTAGGTATACGTTTTGACTCTCATAACAGGTTGGAACAAATAGAGCAGATAGCAATTGACAATAATGTAATGCTAAAATGCTGATTGATGGGGTCAAATCATCAACATCATTTTTTCTAGTATACATCAACTCCCCTAAGGATAAGTCATATTTTACTAAGAGTCCAGTGGCTAAGTCCTGTCTTTTTTGCCTCTGATATTTACTTATTTATATTTTAATTTCTAATATTCTCTTGTGCATGTAGTAAGGCAAAAGCTATTGTTACTCTTATTTTCCTCATTTGCCTTAAAACATTGTTGATGTATGTAAAGTGACTTGTAATTTAATTGTCACTGCTAAAAGAGACTTGGACTCTGATGATAAGTGTCCAGACTGTTATCTCATTGGCAACTATATCATAAATGTCAGTTTCCCCTTTATAAGTTAAATTTTTTAAGAAAAGAATTTAATAATAATATAATAACAAGTTGTAAAAAATTTGAAAAGTTCAGCACAAGGGCCATGCAAATCTTATTGGCTTTTCATTCAAGAAAACCTAGAGGCATTGAAAAGTGTTGCAATTTAAAATAAATGGTTTGAACTCAGAAAACTATCAATATATAGAGTACAGATATTGTTTTAATTGGGCCTTTGGGAATATTTGCCAGTTAATTGAAGATATAATTGTTATATGCCTTTTCAAATACATGTGTGGCTCTGCACTGGCTGTGGTTAAAAATCTAAGAATGAAGTTGGTTATCTTCATATTTATCTGATTAATATCAACATAATTGTTCCATTATATATACATACCGGTATATATAAATCATTGTAATACATGTACATTACTTTGCTCTTCATATGCCCTATAACAGTGTTTAATTGGAATAAAGTATCTTGTCTTAACCACATTTCTTTATTTTAGTATTGACAGGTTAACTTTTAAAAGCATTTAAAGTCAGTGAGTTGATGACAAGCTCAGTCAATGATTGTAAATCCAGATAATATGAGTTTTTTTTATAAAAATAAATAATGTGATTAAACTGGTTATCTCAATTAAAAGAACTGATATTCTGCTTTGATACTATGAGATTATTACTGATATATCAGAATAATAAATTTCCCATTGTTGTCCTTTTTCAATAAAATTCTAAACATACTGTTTTTAAGTCAGTTTTGTTTTTGTCTGAGACTACTATAACATGGGAGGTGACCACAATCTCTATGTTATACATTGAAGTATAGTCTCAGGTTTTTGTAGTCCAATTGACTGCATTTTAGAGCAGGTAAATGTGAATTTGGATTAAATTTAAAGTCATTCAGTATATCTAATGACATCATACCACTATTTTATTTCATCAAAGCATTTTCAAATTTTATTTACTGGTCAGCTTAGGTTATCATCCAATCAATAATTTAATTGAAAGGACTTACAGTTGGTTAGTTGGTTGCAGGACTTTTGAATTCAAATATAAGAAAGAAGAAAAAATATAAAGCAAAACTTCAAATATTACATATAATAGGATTTATGATAACTGCAGGATAGCAGATTGCAATGCTGCTTTTGTTCAGTTATCTTTGTGTTGATTATTATGTTTTAAATCCCTTTCTGGGTCTTTGAATTTGATTTGAATGTTCAGATTTTTTTCTCTTGTCAGATTAAGACAAGCAACAGAACTTGTACAACTTATGTAGTTTCTTATCTCAGGGTGAATCCAGAAAATTTAAAACATAAGTGGTGGTATTCTCAACCATAATAACAAGAATAAAAAGGTGGTTCCAACTATATGCATGATCCCATTCAAATACATTAATCTTCCATAAAGATGAGGTTCCAATCACCAGACTCCCTGAGATCTGCAACTGTATCTTAAAGCAGCTATAATAAAACAAAAATTGTACATGTACTTCTGGCCACTGCAGATTGATTTTATTTTCAATCTATGGTATTAAATGCTCACAATTTTGAAGACTATTTCCCTCAGTTTTCCATATTTTTGTTTAAATGTAATCTTCTGCTTCTGCATCTATTGTAACACAGGTTCTTCTGACAAATGACTGATACACCCATCTTGTATCCTTCTATCTACCAAAAGGGTGTTTGAGAATATATATATACAATAAGTTCAAGTATTTTGTCAAGAAAAAGTCAGTCTGTTATAAAATGTAGGTAATTGTCTTCTATGGAAGTGTTAAAAAACCTGTAAGAACTTGAAAAAAAATGTCATATTCAACCTTTCCATGGCTATTTTAATGTTACAACAGTAGAGGAACATAGAATATTGAAAGGTATTCAAGAACTCGTCGAAATAGATCTGCAATCATTAATTTTACTCAAATTTACTGTTGTGAACTTGCAATATCATACGATGCGCGTACCGAGTTATCTCCCTTTGATCTCCGCTTCGCCACGAATAAACTGACACAATTGCGTATCCGGGGTTTTTGTGATCTGATATTGAAATAGAAGGAGCAAAAAATGGTTTTACTTCATATTTTATACCCCTCAACACGTTACCAAACCTATTTAAGGATTTATTACGGATTTTCCGTGGACCTACGCAAATTTTCAGAAAAAAAGTTTCACTTCACTCGTGAATTTATAACATTTTAACAATACTTTTTTATTATAATTATATAAAATAAGAAAGCTTATTCAATCTAGAATTGAACACTTTGGTTTTTATTAATGTACGAGTTCAAATAAGACGATACGAGTCCAAAAACCACGAGGCATGCACGTTTTCAAAAAAATCGTAAACTCTGACCTTTTATCACGTGACCAATGTCTTGAACTTAGAAGCCATTAAATCGTTTGCCGTTCAACTGGCGTACAGTGACGAATGTCATATGTAAACAAATGATCCTCATAGAAACGAAGATGGCGGAATTACAATGGAAAATATTCTGGAAAAAGTGAAGGTCAGGATTATTACAGTGTGATCACTTAAAAGGTAGGTCAGTAGTGGTTTTTCTTTTTGCGATTTATGAATGGAATGTGAAAAACTATATCTCGAGTGAACGCGATTGATACTTTAGATTATTTTTACCGAAAACCGCTACGAATTTCAGCTGACGGCGACTATAATATGTTTTGAATTAGCTATGCTACACTTTTCTCAGTTTTAAAATATTCAATGTACTACTATACCTTGATCTACCTTCAATCCCATTGTGGTATTCAATCCAGAAGAAGTTTGAACTGTTGAACTGTTGAAATGTCAGTGCGAGTGCAAAAATAACGTTTGTAAACAATGAATGACGTCATGTGTAAATCCAATCACATAAACGTTTTACAATAGGCAATTGTATGTTCCATATTGACGCGCTTTTGTGATTACGATAATAACATCAACGGCAAAATTTGAGACAACAGCAGATCAGCCGGGAAGGATAGAATACAGAAATACAGCAGAGAAAATATCGGTTTACCAGCCACTTGCAGAAAGTCTTAAAGTTACAAAAAGAGACGATTGTTACGACAAGTCAGAGATGGCGGATCCTTTTTGAATCATCTACGGATTGCTATTGTTTGTTCATGTATGTTTTGCAAATGTATGTCTTCTTCCATCACAAGTTTTATTCCGTGAGCATCCTGTCAGATCATATATTTTGCCCAGTGGCGGATCCAGGGGGGGGGGGGGGGGTTCCGGGGGTGCGCACCCCCCCCTTTATTTTTGCCGATCAATGAATTTGTATCGGGACATATGTTTTGCACCCCTTTGCACCCCCCCTTTGCCCTGGGTTAGCACCCCCCTTTCGAAAATTCCTGCATCCGCCCCTGTTGCCGGAATCAACATTCTGTATACTGTGTCAACAGAATACAGAATGTTGATTCTGTATTCTGTTGACACAACATTCTGTATTCTGTTGACATTTATACAAAAACAATGTCTTTCCCTTCAAGAATTTAGTTCAAATGTAGTTCATAAGGGAAAACAAAACATTCGATTTACATATATATATATATATAGAATCATATTCAAAACAGTGTGGTCCTGGTCATTGATTGACGACCTAAATTATCCCATTGACTGGGACAGATTAGGTGAACGTTTGTCTGTAACGACCATTGCTCACTTCTTACTTATTATAGAATTTAAACTGTGGGGTCACCAAAGGTTCTTAACGCCTTTAATAATAAAATAATTCGAAAAATTATTCAGGAATAACCTTAATGTTTGATTTATATTATTGATATAAATCAACACATCGTATTATTCCGGATTCGTTTTTCGAATTGCTTTATTTAGGTGTTGAGAACCTTTGGTGACCCCACAGATTCAGTGTCTTTAACAAGTACATAGTGAGCAGTGATTGTAACCGACAAACGTTCACCTAATCTGTCACAGTCAATGGGCTAATTTAGGTCGTCAATCAATGGCCAGGACCACACTGTTTTGAATATGATTCTATATATATTTGTCTATAAAAAAAGATGCCGTATTATTGCCAACGACACAACAACAACAGCAACAACATATATTTTATTTGCCAATCATGGCACTAAAAATGAGCGGAATAATCACAACTCTCCACAACAGATCAGATGACCAGAAATTAACAAATATAGGTCACCATACGGCCATCAATAATGAGCAAAGCCATATCGCATAGTCAGCTAAAAAAGGCACCAAAATGACAAATGTCAACGAATTCAAACAAGAAAACTAACGTTCTTATTTATGTACAAAAATGAACGAACAATGAATATGTAACACACCAACAAACAACAACCACTGAATTACAGGCTCCTGACTTCAAACAGGAACATATATACAGAATGTGGTGAGGTTAAACATGCTAGGGTCTTCCCTCCTAAACCTGGAACAGAGTTGTTACAGTACTACATAACAACAAACTATAAAATTCAGTTGAAAAAGGCTTATTTAACTTTAAATAACAGATGAATGCAAATAGAAATACATCTAAGTAACAAAAACATAATGGACTGGACGTTACCGTTACCCAACAAAAAAAGTCACTAAATACAGATCTGAGAGTACTTGCAGTTACTGACAGCTAGTTCAAAGCCACTAACAACTAATAACAAAAATCATGCATCTAACTTCAAAGACTTAGTTCATAGTTTTTTATACTTCTGTTGATTATATTTAATCTTAGTTTTTTCCTTCTGTTAAAAAGAGATTAAATAACAGACGCAATGTTCAACATATTTGTTTTAAGATGGCAAATTTGTGTTACATTCGTTTAATTTATAATAATACACACAAACTAAAGAGACAGAAAGACAAAAGTTTGCCTCCAACGACAAGCAAGAATAAACCAAGAAACAGAAAACAGACAATTTTCCAATGTCCTATTTGGCTGGCTTTCATATTATTCCCATTGTTGTTATAAAATAGACAGGCAAAATTTATAATAAAAAGTGAAAAATGGTATAGAATATTACAGAATACAGAAATGAAGAAACCACTTCAAGACCAGACCATTTTATAAGTTGCACATTTTTTTAATTTTTTTTGCCTTTTAAATCTTTCTGTTCGGACACCATATTGGTCCGACACCCCAATAGCCTGACGCCCTATTAGTCCGACGACCCATTTGACTGACACACGAATACTAGTAATCCGACACATAATTATTGAGCAATACTTTGTATGAATAATATTTATATTTCAAGAGGATAATCCCAATAGTTTAAAATGATCCTACTGAGATTCCTCAAAATAATAACATATTAGAGTACATGTATAAAACATTTGCTTAATGTCCAGTGGCAAATATTACATGCATGTTCAAAACAATTGTTAAATAAGTACAATAGGTAAGTCCTGTAAAAGATGTCATCTGGGGTGAAAGGTCAATGAAACTTGGACTGCCACTGGACAACGAAAGCATATTGAAGGTGGACAGGAATTTGCCCTGCTGCATATTCAGACAAAAGGCCACCGACGGCCTCTCAAAGAGTTGTTGCAATAGTTATTAACCTGCAGAGATCATGGCACTCTCTTTCTATACATGCTATATGAGACATCCGATTAAAGGTGACCAATCTTACATTTGTTGAAAATTAAACATCCCGCACAATTTTACTACCAATGTTTTTACTGTTTTCACTGTATCACATAAACATTATCCGTTGTGATGACAGACTTGAACTTCTGGTGACATTTTCTTAGTGAGAATGTGTTCACATATATAGGGAACAAATCTTGTCCTTATGTCCCACGTAAGTGTCATCAATTACTCCTGAACCACTTTACAGAATTTGTAAATCATCGATACAATCTTTATCTCATGATGTATTTTTTCAAAGGACAATTTACAAAGTGTTACGTCCATGATTAATACCATAACAATGCATGTTGGGAAAAACAACTTTCTATAAATGCATGCAAAGTACTTGATGCAGTATGATCTATTGTTATAGGTATCTAAAAATGGATCCCACCAGAACACAAAGACTAAGTCTATGAGGAAAATAAAGTTTTAGATCAACGACTAAAAATTGTCATGAACAGATAAAATATGAGATAGAGATAGAACTGGTATGAAAGGTTACAGTAGAACATTGAAATAATTTGAAAGGTAGGTAGGTATATATATATATATATATATATATATATATATAGTTTACAACACGTCTGAACATCAACCCAACAATGTTAGATCTGTAAATTTGCGAAAGCAAATTTTTGGTTCTTCCCTCGCCGGGATTCAAACCCATGCTACTATACATTATGTACACAGCCATGTATCACCATCATTGATGGCGATCCGATGGATACATCTGTTGTAGGGTTGTCACTGACTCAGACGTACTTATATATATATATAGTTTTATACTCAATTATGATTTTTTAAAAGTAAGAATTTGCAGTTATTCCTATAATTTTATTTCAATATCATGAAATGTTGTAGTGTGTTCATATGACAACAAACCAACAACGAGCAAGTTCAAAAGAATAAAGAGTAGAAATACAATTCTTCAACAATTGAAAGATATCATTAAAGTTAACAAAGAAGTCTACGGGAAGTACATATTCGTACACACAACTTCTCATTTAACTGTTTCACAGATTGCATTGATATTGTGCTCGAATAATCAGATTATATTAATACATATGTGTTTTGGTGCCGATCCAAAGATGTCAGAGTGTTACAGCAGGACATAGTTGAACTTAGGAACCTAAAGGAAATATAAACAAAGATCTCATTCTCTGTAACCGAATAACAGATTTAAAAGATAGTAATATATTATAATGAGAATTTCCACTGGTACTAATAATGAAAAAATTCACAAAAAGAATACTTTTATTAATTTTTAAACTATTGCATAGTGTATAAAATAATAAAAAGTTGTAGGATTGTCACTGAGACAACTATCCACCAAATTTGAGACGATGTGAATGTGAACAATAATATACAACTGTGCAGACTTCAACAATGAGAAAACCCATACCGTATTGTCGGCTACAAAAGACCATGACATAAACAATATATGAAACAATTTAATTTAGAAAAATTAACGACCTAATTTATAACAAAACAAATTAAAAGTGTTAAAAGTGCAGCCCGTATTGAAAACATGGAAATTTGCCATGAACCCAGACTTGGGACGCTAAAATTCTTCTCCAAATCGTATAAGATCAGGCCCTGAAGTCGAAAATTGAAATCCAGCATTTTGATTGGTTGATTTGTTGATTTTGGAGTTTGAGTAAATAACTGACTCGAAACATTGTTCCATTTTTTTCTTTCATTTTTCTCCCTGTATAATATAAACCTTGTATAATTAACGTTATACCACCTTTAGCAATGCATGTACACTGATTCACATTATGTCATGGTTGACCTATGTTTAATCTTATTATTGGACTTGAACAAAATGATAAATGTTATAATCCACTTTTTCCTTTCCAGAATCAAGTTGGCAAAGATATATATCACATGCATAGGAAGAGCAGTGGAAAATAACATTGGAGCAGAATTATGAAACAGTTATTTTAAAAAAACATTAAATTGAGAGAGAGAAAAACACATTTTTTTACTTTTTAATGCTGTTCATTCTTAAGATTACTGTTTATTGTATTTGCAATGGAAGTTATTGCAGTTGATAAGAAGATAGAACTAAAAATTTGAGTTCTTCAGCTTGTTTTATTCAGTCAATAAAAATCAATTTTGAAAAGCAAACCAAATATGTTCAAAAATCAAAAAGGTTAATTATGTACCAAATGACCTCCGTCAGACATTAATCAGTCTGTTGGAAATCTTTCTTTAAATTTTTATGCTTATTTTACAAAATGTACCTCTTTTTGTTTGTCTGTAAGATTCAAATCCATCAGAGATTTCTGAGGAACTACAAACCAGGAGTTTCTGAAAGTCATCAGTCCTCATGTGAACATGCTATACTGAGTAATGTAGTTCTCACCCTTTCAACTCCCCGTTAACGGGATGCCTAAATATTGTAACACCAAAGTTCATATATTCTTTTCGTAAAATACGCTCTGCAGTTTTATAGGAAAGAGTACAAGAGTTATGCATACATGTATTTAAGTTACTGTTCACAATACACTCATTACAAGTGAATGAAATTGCAGCATGATTAATGTATACAAAAAAAAAGAAATCTGTCAATAAATGTATTTAACCATTAAAAATCTTACAATGAGCATATGATTGGAAATTTATTTATGAGAAGTTAGACTAAAAAAGTGGATGTTAAAAAGGAGCTCAGTGCATTATTGGTCTAGTTCTGTACAAAATATGTTAATTACATTGTATTTATATCTGAGTATCATGTCCTCTTCCTGCACTTAACTTGCCACTGGATCACATAACATCAATCCATCCACCCATCTTCTCAAAAGTAATATACCGAGTTCCAATGTTCAATATGTTCTGATTTGACTCAAGCAAGATATAAATACATGTAATATGGTATTGTCAAATAGAAGTATTAATATGTATTAAAAACATAAACCTTAAAGACCAAACAAGATGCAATTCTGACAATAAATATGACATAAAGCCAGAATATTTAAAAAAAAAAAAAAAGCTAAAGTAACTGTCGAAGAGCTGGATCTAAAGCAAAACCACTTCAGGACAACAAAAATCAGAGAAATAAAAAAAAAACATAATGAAAACATTAACATGTCACGATATAGAAAATGAATGGAAATAGGGTAAGTGTCAAAGAGAACAATTAACCCACCCCAAATATACAAAACAACTAGGCATCACTATACAGATACAGTCTGATTTAAAAAGTGTTATAATGAAACAGTACTGAAGAAATTAGTAACGAAACACTACTTATGAAATCAGTACTGAATCATTACTGACGAAATCAGTACTGAAACGGTACTGTCAACATCAGTACTGTCAAAAACAGTACTGACAAAATCAGTACTGAAACAGTACTGTCAAAATCAGTACTAAAACAGTACTGTCAAAATCAGTACTGAAACAGTACTGTCAAAATCAGTACTGAAACAGTACTGTCAAAATCAGTACTAAAACAGTACTGTCAAAATCAGTACAGAAACAGTACTGACAAAATCAGTACTGATTACATTGAAAGTATAACATTATAAGTTTTCAGTCTTTCCTAGCAGTACTGATATGCACGAGGGTAGAAATGTACCAAAAAAGTGTGGGTAAATTATTGGTAGTGTATGGATATAATCTATAGAAACACGAAACGCTTAGTTGATCACAGACTTTAAACAACCATAACAGCTTGAACACGTGTATATATCTTGTTTTTTAGATTGTGGTTTAAATGACAGACTTGAAAATTTTCACATGGGATCAATATTCAGATATAGAATTAGACTTGATGGGGAATATTTTCTGACTATTAATAATTACGCGTCATGTTAACTTGAGGAAATAAAAGTGAAAGTTCAAACTATAATACCTCAGGATATTTTTTTTAAACATACATAAGTACATGTACTAATGATTCAACTTCAGTTACATTTAAGAGTACTATTTCCTTTAACAACTACTAGACTAGTATATTTAATACAGTTGCATAATATTATAGATATAAGTCATAATATATCAAACTTTGATCACATGATCAGTTTCATTTATTAACAATGCATATTCAATAAATGGTCATTTCTTCCATCAGGACCTCTGCGATAAGATTTCCCTTTTAAATAAGTTTATCTAATATAACTCTTTTTTTTTATCTTTATTCTTTTTTGTCTCTCATGCAATGATACAGGAAGTGCAATCAAGCGGCTTATACTACTTTTATTAAGGAGACTAGCGGGTACAAACATTTCAGCAAAACGCTAAACATTTGTTTTTTCATTTAATTTTATTTATTACACTATTAGTTATTACTTTGTGATATGGTATAAAAACATCCCTAAAAATGCGATTCGATCTGGCCCCAGATGACTTTTCAAATGTTAATATCATTGAAAAAGCTCCAAATTATCTCCCTTTGGTGCAAAAATGCCATTTTTTGGCATCAAAATTGAAATATCTTTTTTAACTCATCGGTGACCTATATTTTTTATTATTGTTTTCAAATAAGCTAAACAATTGTATAATTTAAGCAATTTCTGTAATTTACTTCCTATTTTTTATTTCAATATAACCTCTATTTCTCCTATTAGTTCAACAGAAAAAAGGGACATTAACAAATTTGTATGCTTCTTTCGGAGGCAGATTGTGAGCTTAAATGAACGGTGACCCCATTATTTTATTTCATTTTTCTATAAAGTATATGAGAAAGTTAATTTATAAAAAATTATAGCGGAATCTTATTATACAATTTTTTTTTATTCAGACCCGCGAGCCCCCTTAAGACATGTATTAATCTTTGAAGTTCGGAAGCTAGTATAGACGTGGATACTTCATACCTGATGTTTGGTTTGTTAAGTGAAATACTCACTTATTATAAGTTATAAATAAACTATATTTGGTAAATATGTTTTTTGTAATATTAACGTCTTTATGTCCATCATTTAATATTTGTCTGATCTCGACCTCATTTGATAGATTAGAGATTACAATGTACGTGGACAAATCGATATCTCTAATACTATATTAGCATTTGGTCAAATGCATGTTAAGATTTTGTGATTTAATATGTTTGTTTGAAAACAATACCCTGGTTGGTTGCTATAGTTGGAGTAGAAACAGTATGTCAGGGATAAAACCAGACTTGGAAAAACTATACACTAATTAGTGGGTATAGTTGGAGAAGAACCATACACAGGATATCCGGGAGACCATAAGACGCGGAAAACAATATACTAGTTATTGGCTATAGTTGGAGTACAACCATGCAGGATATCATTGAGAACATTAGACTTGGAAAACAATATAATGGTTATTGGCTGTAGTTGGAGTACAACCATGCAGGATATCATTGAGAACATTAGACTTGGAAAACAATATAATGGTTATTGGCTGTAGTTGGAGTACAACCATGCAGGATATCATTGAGAACATTAGACTTGGAAAACAATATAATGGTTCATTGGCTGTAGTTGGAGTACAACCATGCAGGATATCATTGAGAACATTAGACTTCAAATTGGAAAACAATATACTGGTTATTGGCTGTAGTTGGAGTACAACCATGCAGGATATCATTGAGAACATTAGACTTGAAAAACAATATATTGGTTATTGGCTGTAGTTGGAGTACAACCATGCAGGATATCATTGAGAACATTAGACTTGGAAAACAATATACTGGTTCATTGGCTGTAGTTGGAGTACAACCATGCAGGATATCATTGAGAACATTAGACTTCAAATTGGAAAACAATATACTGGTTAATGGCTGTAGTTGGAGTACAACCATGCAGGATATCATTGAGAACATTAGACTTGAAAAACAATATATTGGTTATTGGCTGTAGTTGGAGTACAACCATGCAGGATATCATTGAGAACATTAGACTTGGAAAACAATATACTGGTTATTGGCAATAGTTGGATTACAACCATGCAGGATATCATGGAGAGCCTCAGATTTGGAAATCAATACACGGGTTATGGTTATAGTTGGAGTAGAACCATGCAGGATGTCAACGAGTGTACCTGTCTTCAACAATACCCTGGTTAGTGGATACAGTTGGAGTAGATCCAGGATGTCAGGGAGAGAGAGTACCGGTTATCGAAAAAAAATAAGAAAAATATACGAGTAAATATTTAAACTTCAACCAAAACTGTTTACACTTCTGAGAAACGGCGATTGGAGCATATTGTATTGTTGTACTAAGAGATAAAATTGCCGGTCTGAATGTTTCATTGGTTTATCGATCTTGAAATTTTATTCATAGACATGTTTTTTTTTATAATAAAACCAGAAAAAAATAAATGCAGTCTACGTACTATTTTCCGCGGCCTTTTATAGCTAAATGTAACTATACGGTATATGTCTTTCATTCTCGTTCTTTTGTCTCTTGGTCTATTTTGGTGCTTGATATAGGTGTTTCATTGTCTGAATGCTGGTTTGCTTAGAAAAATATCAAATTTCACTATGAACCTTTGTCTGTACTTCTGTTGGATTATTATCACATTAAAGGTAAACTTCAACTCCCCTGTTAGTCATATTGGAAAATAGGTCTTTTTATGCTCCAGGGATAGCGGTGAACTTCCGCTAATTATCAGCTTCAAAGTTGCATCGATGTTAAATGTGGGTATCAGAAATAAGTGCTTCAATTAATCAATAGCTAACACTTACAATAAACGATAACCGTTGATAACGCACTATTCTGCATGCGCAAATATCTATTCTATTTCAATGAATTTATAGGGTTTTGAAGTATCAATTGAAGGCTCATATAAATGACACGTACTTGTCAAACAGTAGAATACTTTACTTGCTGTTCATCTCAATGTCTGGGTGAGTCTTTCAAATGAAAATAACGCTTGCAAATTTGGTAAGCGTCTTTCTGGATTTACCTTCATCAAAAAATGCTCAAACAGCAAATTAAAGCAAACTCGTACAGCCTCACAGTAAATTTAAGACCAGTATTATCAGAATGTTTTCTAAATTTTAATACCGTTACATGTAGCTAACTGGCTACATCTGTGCATCGTAGAAAACAATTGTATATGAGGAAATACGCACAAATTATAACCTATATATATCAAAAACTGCTATTACAATAAATGAACAACATGTTGTTAAATACAGAAACAGACAACCGTTTGCCTATCGGTATCATTCATGAATATGGAAAGTATTTAAGGAAGACTTAAGTCTATATAATTATGTACCTGTCCAAAGTCGGGAGCCTGGTCGGTAATTAAGTGTTTGTTGTTTCAACACGTTCTCATCTAAAATTAGAAATTCTCATATGACACTTAACTTATTTTTGTGTGAGAAGGCTACAACATTTGTGATTATTGTTATATTTCGCGTTAAAAACTCACTGTATAGCATTAATGATATTAGTTTGTCATCTTTTGGCAAGATTTGTGATCTTTCTTTGTAAATGCGAACCAAAATTTCATTATTTTATCATAAACCTTTTTCATAGGATGCTAGAATGAACAAGGAAAGAGTTCAAGTAAATAAACCCTAAAAAGATACTCATTCTGCATTTTTGTTATACTTTTATGTCATTTTTGAAATATATACATAACATAGCATTTACCCATCTTTATTTTAGATGTTTCAATGAAAAGAATGCTAAATTAAGTCTTTTTTCTCTTACTTGTATTTGTCAGGTCTGTATGCCTGCATACCACCCTGGTGTATGCTTAAACCTCACTGTATGCATATACAAGTATTTTTCAGGTCTGCATACTAGCATACCGACCTGGTTAATGTTTATTTCTCACTCTATGCATATACTAGCATTTTTCAGGTCTGTATGCTAGCATACCGACCTGGTTAATGCTAAACTCTCACTCTATGCACATCCTAGTATTTGTCAGGTCTGTATGCTAGCATACCGACCTGGTGTATGTTAAACTCTCACTCTATGCATATATACTAGTATTTGTCAGGTCTGTATGCTAGCATACCGACCTGGTGTATGTTAAACTCGCACTTTCTGCGTATATAAGTATGTGTCAGGTCTGTATTCCTGCATACAAATCTGGTGTATTTAGAACCTTATATCTATTTTTTTTGGTATAGTTAAGGTCTGTATGCCTGTATACGAACCTGGGATATGTAAACCGATTTTTTTATAAGTTTGGCTTTTTTTTCTGCTAGGTACAATGTACTTGTTTGCCTGCATGGATTCTAAAATTTTATTCTGGATTGTATTGGCAAGACTGTATGCCTGAATGCTAAGTATTTTCTGAGTAGTACGATATCTTATTACTTATGTTTGCATACCTCCCTTAGAAAATAAGGAGATGTGTATGATTGTGAAATGAAAAGGTCGAATTCCATGGATGTAAGGGATTACTTATGTATAGCCTTCAACTTCATTTGAATTTGAAAGAAAGCTTTGACATTTTCAGTTCACGTTATTCTTGCATACAACACTGGTGTACGGTGAAAACTTATTTTATTTTCCTTGCATGGAAACATACAAGCCTTAGTTGCTTGTATACCAATCTATGTTTTATTGAATTGCAGTTTTACATACATTCTAGTATTGTCAAACCAAGCTGGTGTTCAGTAAGCTTGTGTTATTGTGTATGGTTTGCCCCCAGTCTTAAATGTCTGCATATTTGGTGGCACTTATTAGATATTAAGCAAGCTGAATGGTTTGCATTCTAACCAGCCTTATATTCATGTATTCATATTTTGAATTGCAAAACTATCATTTTTCATCATTCTCAAAGTTATAGACTGCAAGAGGGGCGAAAGATACCAGAGGAACAGTCGAACTCATAAATCGAAAATAAACTGACAACACCATGACATGAAATATACAAATTAAAGTACACAAAAAACAGCATAGAAAAACAAACAAAGTCTGAGCAAAACGAATCCTAACCAAAAACTAGGGATTATCTTAGGTGCTCTAGAAGGGTAAGCAGATACTGCTCCACATGTCTAACAGTGGCACCGTCGGGTTGCTCATGTTTTTACAAACCCGATAACTAGCTTTATACAGTAAGTCAAATTCATGAAAAGGGAAGGGGATTGTAGTTATGACGTGAGAAACATATCCGATATCATCTGTGAAACGGTTATTCCATAACGGTCAACCAACTATATACTATGGTAAAAATTGTGTATACACTGGAGTTGTAAAAACAAATCCTTCAACCAGGAAAGCCAAAGAATTGATGCCTTTTCTAGTGAAGCCATGCATACATTATTATAGCAGGAACAGCAAAAAGACTGGTGTTGTTCATTGGTGTCATAGTTTTCTAGGAAGGCATTGGTCTAACCTATCCAGTCACTAAGAAGTGTTACAATTAAATTCATAAGCAACACATAAATAGTTACATGAAAGGTATAGCCAATGTTTGAAAAATGCTGAAACGAGAAATGGAAACTACATATTATATACATATATATATATGCGAGTAAATATTTTACACTCACAAATTTACCATTGATGTGGCGTGGTCAACTACATCAAAGATTTGATGGTCAATTATACTTAATTTGTTGAATGATCTTGCATCTTGATTATTAAATGTGACAGTTTGTACGGTACATGAGTTGCACAGTAGAAATGTAATAACATTTGGACAAGGAGAGCGGTTCATAGCACGATTTTGTAAGAAACTTTTTGTATTGATCACTTATATAAGTGTAGTAGCTTGAAGTAACAATTAAGTAGATTGTAATGAAGTAACATGTTGTTTTATAGAGTTGGAACTAAGTAACGTTTTGTATTGGAATTTATAACTGTGAACCTGGGTTGTGAACCTTTTAAATATATCATATATACATGTACTTTTATATAATTAAACATGTGAACATTAAACAGACTTCGTTACTAGTATATAGACTGAAATGAGCCTATATATATACATAATTATATGGTGAAATATTTAATAGCTATTTCCTTATGTAAACGGACAAGAAGGATTAGATCCCAGATACATATATCCAAAGTAATGACTGTCAAAAATACACAGAACAAAGACCCATTTAGCGTTACATTTATATCACAATTACTGATTTTAAAAATATGTCATTTCCTTAGTAACATTCATATTTCCAATTTGAACACTCTTGAAATGTGCTGTTCTAATCCTTTTGCAATAAATTTATGTATAATTTGTTTGAATTACATCTTTTCTAAAAAAAACTAAAAAGCTAAACAAAAGACGGTCAAAGCTACGTTTTCTTTTTCATTGTATACATGCTAGTAGTCAGCTATTAAAATTGTAACTATTACGTAATAATATGTAGATTTATAAAAAGTTTGCCAATGAAATCTTCTTGTTTTATTGGTCATTAACAATACAGGGATGAATCTTAGTGCTATTGTTGTAACATTAAGGGGGCCTTATCACAACTATTAGTGAAATAAAGTATCTGAAGTATCTTAAAAAAAGATGTTCATAAATTACCGGTTAGGCAGCAACCATTTGATTTTCTGGGGGGGGGGGGGGGGGGGGGGGGGGGGGGGCTATGGTTTTTTTTTCTGTGCAAATTTTTTTTTTCGCCTTTGTAATCAATTGCTATTATTTTAATTAAGTGTACTGGTAAAGTAACTTGTGTAAGTCAAGGCTATCCGTCTATATCCCTCCGCCTTACGTCAGAAGGTCCCTGACGTCATATAAATTTTTGTCAACAACTTCGAACCTTGTACAAATTATGATCGCCTCATTTTTCCGTAATTTTAATTTGCAAACAAAACAGATAACTGTCAGGTCAATAAAGCGATCATAGTCATGGAACTTGAGAATTGGTTTTCATTTATAGATTTACAACAGTGAACGCTTTACCGGTTTGCCTTGCAAATTAACGCTTTTCTGTTTACCAACGGGAGAAAATAAAGAGGTCAGTGGTAGGCTTTTAGTTTTAAAAAAAAAAACTCGAAATCGGCAATAAAGTAAAACCACAACTATAGTCCACTATACTGACGCAAAGGATTTTTTTGAACACCCAGGTTCGTATGCTATCATACAGACTTGTGAAATACAACATCTGATTCAATATTTGCTGTTCTGCATACACCAGGTGCGTATGCTAGCATACATACCTGAGAAATGCAATGTATTAATTAAATGTAGACATTAGCATACACCAGGCCTGAGAAATGCAAGTTAATTTATTACAATTCAGTTCAGCATACACCAGGTGTTAAATATGCCAGATTCACGATTTCCAAGTGCTTGATAAAACATAAATGTGTTTTTTCCTTTATTTTTCTCGTTTTTTGCATAAGTTTGTCTTATGAGCAATAATTCGACCTATTTGAGTACGAATTATGACAAATTACCGTTAGTGAGAATTTCTAATTCTAGATGAGAACGTGTTTTTGCTGCTGTGTTACATATTTGTTTTTCTTTCATCATTGTGTATTATGTATATACACTGATCAGACTGTTAGTTTCTCGTTTGAATTGTTTTACATTTTTTTTTATTTTGGAGCCTTTAAATAGCTGACTAACTTCATATTTTTTTCTTCAAACTTTTTGGTACCTTAAATTGCACAGTATTGCATAATAGCACAGTATTGCGCAATAGTAAGAAATATTTCATTTGAAAGCAAATACAAATCTTTTAACCAATTTCAATGGGATTAATTTAAAGTTTTTAATTTTTGGGGTTTCTTGCTTTGAATCACTTTTTTGAATAATGAGCCCCATTTTAAATTGGCCTACATTGAGTTCAAAAGGGTAAAAAAATTTAACTTTGTTTGATTTCATTATAGACAGAATTATTGCAGCTTTATTATATGCTGAATCGTAATATGCATCTGTATATCTTTATTATGAGAATTGATTTCAAATAAGTTCATAATAAGGTTTGAAGGGTCCCTCCCCCCAAAAAAAACCTGTGTTTGATGATTTCCATTAAAATTAATTGTTCGTGTTTTTCTATTGGCTTTGCTCATTGTTGAATACAATACGGTGACCTTTTATTAGTTGTTAATTTCTGTGTCATTTGGTCTTTTGTGGATAGTTGTCTCATTGGCAATCATACCACATGTCTTCTTCAATACACCTTATCGCTATTTGTCCGCATTTACTGGATATCACACAGGTTCCCGTAAAATTTTGAAGTCATAAAACAAAATATCTGACGCTACAATGGAAAAGTGATTATTGAGGGGGAATAGGAGGGGTCCTGATCCCGAAATCCCGAAATCCCGGGCTTAAAACACAAAATGCCGAGGTCCCATAATTCGCAAAAAAGAATTCCCAGATCCCGAAAGGGTCAATCCCGAAATCCCGAGCTTAAAAACACCCGATCCCGCAGTCCCGATAAAGGTCCTATCCCCCTCATTGTTGTATGCGTCAAAAGTTCAAGCGTCCAGCCAGCCTGGATTAGCGATAAGGTGTATATCTACAATGAACAACACGACGGTAGAGACTTTTTTTTTACATGACATTGACTGTTTTATTTATCCAAATTTGTTAGAGTACAGTCACATTCCGCCTTTTTTTTGTGTTATTGTTTATTTAAATATAACACAATAAGTACTAATTCATTTTATTAACAATACGTTTCAACTCGGTATGTTTAAACTGTATGTGTAGTACATAAATGTAAGAGTCCAAATGTGGCAATTTTTCATTCTTATTTTAGATGTTTATACCTACGATTGACATGGCTAAACTATATATCTGATTGAACACATTAAAGGACAAATTTTAATGTAATTATCAATCAAATGTACGTACTGAGCAAAATAAGTTCTACACAAATGTATTCCAATTAAGATTGAGCCCACCCGGAAATCCATATCCATAAACATCAGAATAACATGCACAATAAATGATTACTCCAAACTTGTAACTTTCTGGAATACTATGTAACGTATGGTAACCTCCTTCTCCTGGTATTATTAGTGTGGAATAAATTTTATAACCAAGTTGAATGTTTCTTACAGTACTATTTACCGGTAACCTAGAATTGTCATACAAAATATTATCCATAACATATGACTCCGCGGTAATTACAATAAAACGTGTTTTTTTCCTTGTATACGGATCTAAGCAATTGTCGTACATGCCGGTACTAGGAATAACAAACTTATAAACACGGTCATAATGCTTAAAAGCAGGCACTAACGACATAAATCCATTTCTACTTCGAGAAAATGCCCCATTTACAATAATTGATACCTGTATAGATCGATCTGATTTCACATAAAACGGACCCTCAGTTGTCATCTTAACGTCAAGGAAATCTCCGTTAGATAAAGACCGTGTTGTTGTTGTTGTATTATCAGCAATTAGAACGCGAGTGTTTGAATCATTAGCTACTATTCGTAAAATACCCTTAGGATCTTTGAAATTAAGGAAAGGAACGATGAATTCATTACCCCATTTGTCGATGGGAATTAAAAGTTCTCTTAATGGATCGCAATGTATGTCATTAGTGTAAAACGCACACTGATTGCCTGAAATAACGGATATCCGTTTGGAACTTTTAATATATGTTCCAGTCAAATCACTTTGATGTGATAAAATAAAAGTCATTCCTTTATTGAGTTCTACTTTAAGAATGTCGGTATTTGAGTAATTATGTCCGTTGTATGATAAACTGCCGGTCATCTTAAGCAGAATATTCAACTTTGTATTGTCTTCAGTCCCAACAATGCCAATCAAACTCCCTCTCATTGGAGTGTATGTCGTAGCCATATACTCTGTAGATAAGCTATGAGCAGGAATAACATAAAATCCTTCCTTATTACCTGACTCCTCATTGTATCCAAATACAGACACAGGTACGGAGGCTTTTAAATAGATTCCTTTATTCTCTACTTTAGTTATATTTGATGTTTTCAATGACTGCGGCAATTCTATAACCGTTTGTCCATGATTTATTGTCTTATTTAAAGTTTGTTTTAACGCTGGACTCTCGATGACAACCCACCCTTCTTGTTCTGCTGCAACAAGGATGTAGATATGTCGATAACTTTCAGATCTATTTCCTTCATTTGTTTCGTATTTCATATGTAGAAACATCAGCCAGTAGTCATTATTCAAATCTAAAAATAAAAGGAATATATGTATGAAAACAGATATTATCATTAAACAACTATACACGAAATTGCTTTTCAATAGGATACAAGAAGAATTCATGCATTTGATATAATTGTGGTTTTTTTTCTGTACAAATTTTATATGACCTTCGATGCTTTGTTTTATATAAAAGCATTTGTTAAGACCTTCTTGTGTTTTGAACACTTTGCATCGATATATTCAGCATAATAAATAAGATTCTCATACAATTTTAGAGTGCGTTATATTTGGTTGGTTTAATTTATAAATTTTTATGTTCAGTTAATGCTTTATTATATTTTTTATTGCTTTTTGTTTGTGCTTTTTATTATTAATCTGGTTATATTTGTTTCAAAAAGGAGAGGACTAATTTACCAAAACTTCAGACTATGATCTGCTTTGTAAAGTCTTTTAATATTCACTTACTATAATAATAATTACAGTTAACAAATATAATTTCCTGAATTTGATAATTTAACAATGTTGTGGTTGATTTCAGAATAATTATGAAGATACACGCAGTTATTAACAAGTTTTGACTAAGTATTTGTTCAAAAAGGTTTAAGATGAATCTTATTCTAGTATACATAATATGTGTTGTCTTTCAAAGACATTGTGTTCTAATGATTCAATTATTGTTAATGTTGTTCTTCGATTTGTTATGGCATCATGCCTACAGCAGCAGGATGTGGCACGGAATAAGAGGAACAGAAATATACAGATATTTGAAAAATATTTCAACATACATGTACATGTTTGATACAGACTCGTAAATTTAGACTTCTGAAAAATGGTAAGGATTTATTCCTAGTTATGTTTTTATGTCTGCCTGTTATACTTTTGTTGATATTTTAGTATTAAGATTAGAGAAGTAACATACACAGAATGTATATTAATAGGAAATGTGTTTGGGTTTAAAAAACACATACAACAATGTGTGATGCTACAGTGTTGCCAGACAATACAAAAACAACAGAGTGTACAAAAGAGGGACGAAAGATACCAAAGGACAGTCAAACTCATAAATCTAAAATAAACTGACAACGCCATGGCTAAAAATGAAAAAGACAAACAGACCAATAATAGTACACATGACACAACATAGAAAACTAAAGAATAAACAACACGAACCACACCAAAAACTAGGAGAAAACATTGAACAGAATACTAAAGATGAAGCAACTCGAATCGGTCTAATCGATTGATACCACATGAATAACACGACGAGTGGAATTCTTATGCTGCTCATGTTTTATAGTTTGTGTTGAATCACAAAATTAAAGAAAACAAATAAAACAAAGATGGCTATAATATCTTATGGGTTTTAATGTCAGGAAGACATTGTCAAACAAAAGAATAGTACTAAAAAAATCCCAAACTTAATTTGCGACTTTGATCTTAATGCAAGTTATCCTCAAAGTCGTTGTGCCTAGAACATATAATGCGAATAAAGAGTAAACAAGGTAGTTACCCGGCGTCGTCTTCGTTCCATCTGTTGCTGCTGTTGCTGCTATTGTCGTTGTTGTTACGGTCGTTGTTTTGTCTGCATCAGAATCTTTTGTTGTAGTGACATTATCTACAAAATTCAGAACTGTAAATGTATGACGGTAAAGTCTGTGTACGTAGATACGACATGGCATAATAGCTATATTCGATAACTGTCATAGGATACCGCATATACTGCATATCATATTTTTTTTCAAATATAGAAAGAACTCGGCTGTGTTCATAATTA
Organism: Mytilus edulis; assembly: GCF_963676685.1. NCBI lineage: Eukaryota > Metazoa > Mollusca > Bivalvia > Mytilida > Mytilidae > Mytilus > Mytilus edulis. The sequence goes on along the minus strand of NC_092353.1, from coordinate 58,735,656 downwards.
TTTAATTTAGTGTCTTTCATTCCCGAATTTGAAATCGCGTCACCAACTGTATATATATACTTTGACTGGTATTCAGCACAATACAATACGATTTACAATTTGCCTGGTTGACCCTTGTTGAGTAAGCATCCATGTTTTTGGGACATTACGGCGACAGTATATGCACTGTTTTTAGCTCCTTAAACTATTACGCCAACCAGGCTGTAAAGATATCTATAGCTTTATACAGTTTAGAATTGTATTTCCTCGGCAGCAGCTGCTTTTCACAATAGATGATTTATTGTACGTGTACCATGAGAAGGCATGCCTTTCAAATAAGCTATATCTTCTGTCTTAAAGTATGAAAACAATTACCATACAGACACACCAAAAGTAGAAAGAAAAATATTGACAAGAAAAAGAGAAAATCAGTGCTGTAAATGTACAGTTGAGATTAATTTCACATATGCATTTTTATCGACGTATTTACCTTAAGTGATCAAAATCGTTTGAAGAGACTCTTATTTTGGTGTATTTGTTGCAGGGTATCTCCAGTTTGTTACTCCGTAAACTACGATAGCAACGGAAACTTTTTAAATACTTGAGGTTTCGTTTAAACCCGTTGCATGCTATTGTGAAAATATCAATCAGGGAACTCTAGCTTATGTTTTCCTTTGTTTATCACCATTTGAAACTCAAAAGATAAAATCATAATGCAAGATACCTAATTAATGTGATATTTTAAAAGTCAAGTAGACATTACGTACGGTTGCATAGGTCTTTAGAACAGCAATCAGTGATATGTTGTAATGAGTGAAAGTCACGCCTCCCGAAACCATGTGATACTGATGGATTACACACCTTTAAAATGCAAACAAAAAAATAACGTAACTTATTCTTTCTAAAAGAAAAGTGAATTAGTCGACCTCTTTAAATTCGTATTCATGTGAACTTCAATTTAACCCCTAGCTAGAGATTGGCAACGCATGCATTGTACGTGTACCGGTTATTTAAAGAAAAAGAATGTCAACAATAAAGGTGAAAGTACGGTAAATCATTTGATTACTAATCCGATGCACATAAAATCATTCTTATACGGTTAAAAACAATGAGAAACATCTATTTTTAATCTAAAAAATAAAATCAAACAGACCTATAAAAATCCAATAGCACGTGTTGGTTAAATCTATTCATATCTTTATTTATGTTTGCATCGCTTGTACGGTCAAATCGATAGTTAATTAGATGGCGTCTGGACTAAAATACACACGAAACGAGCCTATATATTATCTACCCCATGCTCTGTAAAATGTTTATTTTAGACTCTTGATAAATGTTTTACATTGTTATAAATCAAATATGAGAATTTGGGTCAAATCGGTGACCATGAATTTGACAGCTAGTGCCCCTTTAATCCTGGTATCTATGATGAATTATTTCTATAACTTAATTTGATTTGTTAGCTGATACTTCTATTAAAATCATTAGTAAAACCAAATTGACTTGTTGGAGTGCTTTGTACGTCTTAAACGGTTTCATCTACATAGCATGTATCATTGACGCTCGAATTAAAACATTTTACAATGCACGTAAGAATTTCCATCAAGTAAAGAAACAATATGAAAAACAAAAACTATCCATTCTGAATCGACAAATATCTTTAGGAGGAAAGCACTATTTTCAAATCGTTATAATAAGGCTACAAATATATAGTTTCAAATTTAATTCCTGAAGTAATAGTTTTGTTATTGCTTTTACTATTTCAATTACCAATTGATCGTTCTAACATAATTACTGGGATACACGCTCGTGTTCTTATGCACAAAATATGCATATCTTTTTGTATGTCGTCGCGCAACTTGATTGGATAACGTATTGTCTAGTTATAAGCTTAAGATATTTTGCAATTGTTTTCAGAGCGCAAGCTTTAAAGTTTGTTATTCCAAATTCGTTTTTTTTTATTATGTTTTCCATATTATAGTGTTTAGGCTTTTGCACATTGTGAAAAGACCACACGGCAACATAGAATTGGTTATCTTCGTTACATATGAACACTACATAAGTTCTCTCGTTGGCCATTATAACACAACTCCTAATTCACGTGCCGATTCCTTAAACTATTTGACAATGTTCTGATTTAATATAGCTCATTTTGATTATTGACAAATAGGAGCATGTTAAAGTATCTGTTCTTGTTTCAGTTTGCTTCCCTTTGAATATATTTTGTTTTTTTTAATAACATGTTTACTTCGGTTAAACATATTTGATTCGAGTCAGACTTGGGGTTAATTACATTGGAATGTAATTAATTAAATTACACATCACATTGCAAAAATGACCAATTACATCAATTACACATTACACTATTTTTGAAATGTAATAAATTAAATTACAATTACTTTACCAAAGTAATTACTTGAATTACACATTACATTTTGTCATGGTATTTTTTATCAATATTATGCATGTATAAATAATGCATGTGTAAAATATTCATGTAAGCATAGTTAAGCGTTGCATTTGATAATCATTAGCTATTTTAATGTTTTGTCATTTAGTCTGAATCTCTCTGGTCTGAACACTTTGACATCAATTCTAAATAGCTTTTCGACAGGAGTTAATGTGGAGGATATTGCTTGATCAGAACATGGAAGTTCTATGATCAGAAGATCATCATATTGAAAGGAGGGGGAATTGGTTCCTATTAACTTGCCAATACATCAAGGGGTATTTTGACATCTCAGAAATGAAGTAATTTAAATTAAACTTAATATAAATAAAGATATTATTCATAAATCATAAATAATTTTTTTTACATTATAAATATCAAAAAGTGTGCCTGTCACAATATTGAAAATAATATTTAGTACAAATAATGTATATATAATGTCTAAATATTAGCAATATTTTGCTAATTAGATAAAAATACATGTAACAGTGGCATTGCCCCTGGACATTTTAATCTGATTAATTGCTGTTTGTTTTTACAGCTGTTAATTTTTATTTCTATAATCCTTTTGTGTATACTAATTTGACAAAATGATTGTGTGCAGTGATTTTGAATTCTCAATGAACTGTCTAAGAAAGATTTTTCACAGTGACACTTTTTATTTGGTTTTTGTTTAACAAGGTGATTAATTACTTATCAATCTATTTATTTAAAAGATCTTTCTTAAAAACTTAACACTAATAAATTTGTAATATATGATTCTCACATTTTTAAAATTTATAATTAAAAAATAATTATTAAAAAAAACTATCTGTAGGTCAAATAAATATTAATATACATTGTAACTTCAGTATAAATTATAGACTTCATATATCAAAAAAATATTTGAAAAACAAGTATTATTTTACAATTTACATTATTAAACACAAATCCTTATCTTCAACACCATAAAAGTATATGTAATTGAAATGTAATTCAAAAGTAATTGAGCATTACATGCTTTTTTCAATGTAATTAATTAAATTACCATTAAATGTAATTGAAAAAATGCTCAATTACACATTACATTCAATTACATGGAAAATTATAATGCATTACACTTAATTACCATTACATTTTCAATTACACCATCCCTGATTCGAGTCATAAAGACGATTTAATTACTTACAGAGGCACGTCTACATCCAGTGGAAAAGAAAGTGTCTCCAAACTCTGTTACTGTATCTATGTAACATACCTATAAGAATATAAATAATGATAACAAATTATATAAATGGAGTTCAAAAACTCGACAAGAAGTAAAAGCTATTAAAAAGTGTTAATCAGTGTGACATTAAATGTTTCTTGTTGCTCTACTTAAATTTACCGAAAAACCTCGGTAGCCTCATTGGAAGCTACACTCTCGTTCCACTGACTGGCTGACTAGCAGTTGTAGCTAAATCTAATTTTTGAACCAAGTTCAGCTTATATTATATCTTCTCATTTCAGTATATGCAAGATAAACATGATAAGTATCGTTTCAACTGAAACTATTACTTATCTTATTATCATATCAAATAAGATAATTGTGGTGCTTAATATCAAAGGAGAGATTTACTTACTTACAGCAAGATGTATTTCAATGAAACTTGCAATTACCATGCTTTTCGATAACATATGATTAAATTGACCCTCTCACTTATAATTTGGTGTACATAAGACACAATAAACATGGGTAATATATCTTTACCAAAACTCACCTCGTTAGTGTCACAGACAACTATGGAATGACATATGGACGGATCTGGCGTTGATGTACACGACACACATACTGGTCCTCGGTTTGTAGGATAATCTAACAAATGATATGTATGAAGGGATTAAATAATGGCTCAAGAATAAGAATGATTTTTAAACTGTTTTATAGTATCAATTGCTAAGTTAAACATGTTATTTAAAACCCAAAATATCTACAATAGAGCGTAAGATTGTATATAACCATACAATTGTAGTATGTTCAATTTGAAACTGTTTACGATAGACACCCTGTTAGAATGTATATGTATAAACAAGCCAATATTATGTGATAACCCCCCAAATATATGAAATATACATAGTTCCACGTGTTACTTTTAACCAATAATATCTATATAAATATATTGGAGGTAAGTTACATATATGTATGTTGATTTAATTATATCAACCGTGGACCTATAGAATATCAATAAAAAATGTATTCTTGAAATATTTAACTATCACTATTTAGCAATATTCCGTCAAATGTTAACCTGTCGATTGGTAATTTTCTTACATATTTTTTTAAAGCCGAAACTCTTATACGGTAAAAACTGCTTAAGCTAACGAGTGTTTAATTGGTACATAATTTAGGTTTTAATTTGATGCACATTAAGATTGACATACCGAGTCGAATATTTGATGTCATTGTTTACATACATTAATATATAGTCGGCACTGAATAAAATAACACTCCAATTGACTCTAACATCTTTAATTCAACAAGAATAATACCTGGTCATCCCTTAACACGCATCAGTTTAAGCAACATCAAACACCAGAAGTAAGCAAATTACCAGCAAAATCTTTGACGATTTACTATCAATACATGGAATTACTTTTTATTTAACAGAAATGTTCTGCACATCAAACTCTCTTGTAAACTTTTAACACTGAAGTGATATTTAAATAGAAGAGAAAGGATAACCCAGACATTTTTATAAAAAAATCAGAAAAAAATCATTTCCCGTAAAATAACTTATGCAAATTTACCAATAATTATGTATAAATCAATTATTGGTTTTCATCAGTACCTGGTGCCCCGCATCCAACTGAATTACATATATCTTCTTGGCAACAATGTGTACAGTCAATCGGTAGGTCATCAACACTGTGAAAGTCTGACTCAAAATCGGAACTGTTCCTTGACGTTGATCTCTTTGCTGTTCCACAAATCTGATCAAGCATAGACACATGTACATGCATATTTCAGGAAATGTAAGAACTATTATAAATTTATAATTTATTAGAACGGGTCATAGAAGATAAAAAAAAGAATCGTATATAATGTTTGGTCTATAGCGTCTATAAGGAGTCAAGGTAAAGTCAATTATTATTTTTTTAACAGTTTTGTCAGATTTTCGGGTCGAACATTTACTTTTTACTTCCAAGAAGGTGCATATTTCAGGCATTTTTCATTTAATCATTATATACTTTTCATGTCAATTTGAATAATAGAAACGAATACATGAACAATGTTCGGAATATTTTTTTTTCAAATCAATTATGTAACTTTTTTTGCTTTTTGTTTTTATTTGTCATTAGTTGTCGTTATATCATAGTTATATTGATATTCTTTATTATTATTCCCTTTATCATTGCAACAATAGCATAGATATTTTGGACCCAACAACGCTAAATAATATGATACAAACCTGCTTAACACCACACCCTGTCCTATAGCTGTAATGGCTGTTATCATATTTAAATCTCTCAATGATGCACACCTATAACGTGAACAAACCAGACATTATAACATCAAAATCTGAATTCTTGCGCAATTTAAATTTACATGTATCTATGATATGACAATAAAACCTTCCAGATAGAATAAACAAATATCTAACAGTGTGATAAGACAGCGGTCTTCATTCTAAATAAAAAGTGTATCATGTTAACTATGTTATTGCAACATGCTAGAAATGATTTATTAAGCATCTCACATTAAGATAAATTACGTGACACTAATCCCACAGATAGGTTTGCGGATTTGTTTATATTTTAAAAAGAAGATGACTAGCTTCCTTGTATTTGCTTCTTCTCACACACTACCTTAAGGTTAGATTGTTTACCCCTAACATATTCTGAAACCGAAATAATTGAATAGTGTTTTAACCAAGATTAAAACCGCTTATTACACATGTTGCAATGTACTCTTTATCTATGTTTATCAAGTGATCTAAGTGCTGTAAGTGACTTTTAACTGGTTTTGCCAATGCTGTGTTTAAATCTGATTTGAGTTCAAACATTTATAGGTTTGACATGATAATCATATTATGTTGTTTAATTTATGAGATTTTTGAAAACAAACAAACCTCGTTAGCAGCACATCGCTCAATAGTTTTACAATGACGTGGCTGAATTACATCGTCACAAGATAGACAGGTCAGTGCTGTAATCCCTATTAGTAAATACAAACAGTTAATAATTTGGTACACAAAGGAACACTTTTTCAAACGTAGGCATTTAATGTAAGATAGTTTAAAAAGCAACAAGCACATATTCACCTATCTTCAAATCTCTTCAGGTTGATGGATGCTCAAACTCGGCAAAAAAAATGATTAAAGAAATCATTTGTTTTTTGAAAAAAGTCAACAAAAGGAATATTGATAAGCTCATTTGCATCTATAGGCAAGTAAGAAAATTTAACGAGGAGAAGACACTCATTTCTTATAAGTGAGGTGAGTTTAAAAACTCGAGAAGTAAGAGTGAGTAGGCCTATCGCAATTTTACAATTGGACGAGTTTTTACTGGATCCATATCAAATATTAACAATACAAACACCAATGTCAATACTGAAAATGGCCAAGAAATCAAAAATAATAGTTACTGTGTTAGGAAGTAAACTGATTATTTATTTATTATCAGAAACACAGTGCATCGTATTTTGGTGTCCCTTTAAACATCAAAATGTTCTTACAATTCATAATTCCTCGCATAATAATTGGCTAACATATGAATAAAGCAGTTTGAACTTTTCCATCATGCCAAAATTATGTTAAAAACTCCCACATGTTCTTCTTAATATAACCACATTAGGCAGAATCCAAATGAAAGTTTTGATATGCACTTATTGGTGCAATCTCGTTAAAATTGGGTAATACTAGCAAACTAAGCTACACTTTTTAATGTGGAATTTGAAAACATTAATATTTGAAAAGTAAAACATTATGAAGACTACTTCAAATTTTCGGTAGTCATATTGTACATTGTCGTTGGAATATTAAAACTATATACCAACTGTAAGTTAAGTAAATGTGTCCGGTCAAATTCCTAAAATAGAAAATACATGAAGCGATTACGTTTCTATTTGCCTCAACGTATATTGTTCAAAACCCTCAATATTATCTTTCAATACAAGTACAATAATTAAATATAGAACAAGACAACACTTACTACATGTATGTTGCAGAATGTAGAAACTATATAAAAATGTTTGTCTGAAATAGAATATGGGAACATAAATCATAATATGCATTAAAACATATATGCACAGTCAAACATAACAACAACTTTAACATGAGAAAGAGAAGATATGGCTAACTAGGCAATTTAACGCGTAAAGAAGACAGTGGCGTCGTTGTTTGCTACAAATAATCATTCATAATTGAAGCATACGAAAAAGGGCTTTCTAGAAATCTAAATATTGACACAGCCACGTTTACGCCATTTGTCTGTGTCGTAATTTGAGAGATATCATGCGACTATTATACAAATAATATATAATATCAAGAAAGAACATTTTGCCTTAATACCATAAATACAGAACAGAAGCGTTACCCAAAATCGTGTGTCCATACACTTAGTTTCACTACTTAAATATCTTTCACGGTTGTTTTGCATCAGCCGATCATTTATTACGTAAGAAAGTCAAATAGTGCGTAATTCAGCAATATGCTTGAAGCAAAGTAATTAAATGAAAAAGCAATATGAAATGTTATGATTTCTATTGTATGGTAATAATGCAATCAATACAAATATTATAAAAACGTTTTTTTCATAGGGAACGATCATTTAACTTTTAAAAAAGGTTGGGTGGGTTTTTTTTCTGAAAAATATATTCTGATCCCCAAATTGAAAAAAAAACAGATGACAAACGTTATTCTGAATTCAGATTTTCTCCATTCCTTAAAGTGTTAAATTTTGGAAAAAAAAATAAAATAATAATTTGACTGAAAAACAAAACAAAACAAAAATGTTCCCTAAACAAATTCTGACCGAGACAAAACACCACCAACTCCTCCCCCTTGAAGTTTGATGGTTGCTCCGTTATTAGTTTATTGATAATTTGTTTATACTGTGTATGTTATGATTAATTTATATGATCTTCAGAAAACACATGGGAAATTTGGTGGAATAGTGGTGTACTTAATCGAACTAATGTATAACTAGCTTGTTAGCACTCATGTTGAGAGGTTAGAATCCACAGTTGGCCGGTGCGCTCGACTCAAGTATTGAAATATCAGTTTTCCTACTGAATGTCTGTGGTTTTATTCAAGGTCTCCTGGTGATGTCAATAAAATTACATTTTTTCTTTTCTTTTCTTTTATTTGTTATTATCTATATTTTGACCAAAGATCGTAAATGTTAAAGTACCTATAATCATATATATAGACTATGCTGGGTGATGGCAGACAGAACAATGATTAGTATGCTTTCATATCTTGACGTGTATCATGCAATTTACAAATAGAATACAATATTTAAACAAACGAGATGATAAAAATTTTAATATTTTTATATTCTTTCTGTTTCATTTTTATAACAAATCCGGCATATATAAACATATGATGACACACATATGCTAGCCTGTCTCTTATAGAGGGTAGTTGCTTACATTTTACGAGTAATTTTTTTTTTTAGTTAAATGATTTCTTAGAAAGTTTTACTGCTGTCATTATCTTGTGTACAAGTCACCGGCAAACAAGAATATTCGTATGAATATTTTCTTTTTTATATTGTAAAAATAATGCTGCCAACAGTTAAACGAAATGCATCAAAAATAATCTAGATATCTTCATTACTTACAATTGCATTTTTTCTCCAATACATGTAAATGGACTTATTTAGAACATCCGTTTGATCTCAAAATGTCTTTGAATATCAACACGTTATGTTGTCATAAGGGTTATCTGACACCGTACATTACAGGAAACATAATAAGTGTTCGGTATTGGTTGTTTTTCAACCAATCATAATCGAATTAAGATGATATAAATAAGAAGGAACTATTTATAGCACATGTTCATTGATAAAAGAAATTAAAATCAAGATACACATTAGTACTAAGTGCTCTCTTATTATTATGGCTTCGTTGAAAATATTCTAGTGTTACAGTACTGCAAGCGAGGCGATTGGGTATGATTGCAAGTGAGACAACTATCCACTCAGTACAAATAAAGTTTCTGGCTTTTGTTAGTCTTGTATAATTTTCAATTCTGGTTTCTTGTGTATAATTCGAAGTTTAGTATGCTGTCCATTATCACTGAACTAGTGACATATTTGTTTTGGGGCCAACTGAAAGACTCCTCTGGGTGCTGGAGTTTCTCGCTGCATTGTAGACCCATTGGTGGCCTTCGGCTGTTGTCTGCTCTATTGTTGGGTTGTTGTCTCTTTGACACATTCCCCATTTTCATTCTCAATTTTATTGATGTAAGCATTTATTACCTATGCATTTATGAAGACGTTTGCCAAAAAGATATGCATGTTAAACCTAGTTATTCTATTTATACACGTACAAATGTACATGACCTGTACTTGATAATGTATTTATATAACTAATGTTCCACATTCATGATATTTCACTAAATCTACTTGTCGAAATTATTTAAATGAAACCGAACGCAACAGGAGTGATCTATTTGGGTTATAACCTTAATGGTGTGATTGCTTATCTTAAATTCTTCACAAACACCGCTGAACAAATTTGAACAATCAATTTGAATTAATACTTTTTTTTTATCAATTGCCGGTAAAACTCATTTTTGTTTTTGAAATCTATCATGTCTATGGAACACATTTTTTCTGCAGCATTTAGTGTCCCTTTTTGTTCTGCGGACTTCAACTTTCTAATCTTTTTAGTGAATCAGATATGATGTTTACAGTTTAAAGCATACATTTGAAAATAATAATTTTTTTTGGACTTGTATAACAAGAGCCATGATCATGATTATTTACCCAATTCAAAATGCAATAACCACACATTACTTACTGATTATTTTTTCAGATAAAAATAATTTAATCTTGTCGCATGTTTGCACCTGTTGCAAGTCAAAACCTCTTGCTTTTGTTATTGCTGTATGTTGTTTTTAATTAATTTTCGTTTATTTATATATTTTGGAGCTCAGTGTGACGTCCGTTCTCGATGAACTAGTATATACTTTTACGAATTAGTCTTGTATGTAAAATCAAAACATTCAACGAAAACAGGATTCAGCAGGTTGTTATTAAATCTAAATAATAACAATTTAAAAAAACTACGAAAATTTTGACTAGCTATATGCGTCTTAAAAAACTGCTTCGAGGTTTAAATGTCGGTTATTTACATACAAATTTTTATATAAGTATACATGTTGTATCAAAAGAAGAAATAAAGTATACATAATAAATCCATTCTATTTATAGAACCTATGTAGCTGGAAATTTACATCGAGAAACTGTTTATCATTTTCACGATGACAAGATTTTAAGTATAAGAGCGTTGTCTCGTACGGTCTTATCGAAGTTGTATTAATTGTATAGAATATGATCGAATTCAATAACGCCTTTACAAATTATCAAACTAAGACTGAATTTTCATGTAACTTTCCTTCTTATTATTGTTTTCTCTTTTAATAATGATTATGTTCTGCATATTCATGAGTAAGAGTAATTGTTTTCATTTTTTCATACCAGACATGAGTATTAATGTGCAATATATCTCACCACCCCTCAACTCTTTTCCACTGTTTTTCTACCAAAATAGATAACTTTGTTATGTGCACTTGTGTATATAACAACGTATTTGATTTCAATTGCAATTTTTCTGTATAATTGCTGAAAAATTATTACGCCAGGGTTTTTGATATGACAAACTTGTTAAAACATTTACCAAATGGTGTTTACAAGGACATCATTCGTAAATATAAATCAACGAGCAAACATATTAAACGTTCAGCCTCTTCACATCCAACCCTTTATGGTAGTATTCTATACAAAGCACGAACCTCGAATTGCTGTTTGTTTGCTTATTCTACATAAGCTACAGGTATATGGATAGGGTTAAGATATCACGTAACATGTTTAACCCTGCCGCATGTTTGCACCTGTTCCAGGTCATAATCTCTTGCTTTTGTTATTGTTGTATGTTGTTTTTAATTAATTTTCGTTTATTTATATATTTTGGAGCTCAGTGTGACGTCCGTTCTCGATTAACTAGTATATACTTTTGTTAAGGGGTCATCTAAAACCCGACTGCAGATGTTGGATTTTTCACTGGACCAATTGGTGGACGTTTTCTGCCTTTTGTTCGGGTTATTATAACATTGACAAATTCCCCGTTACATTCTAAATTTAATTTTTTTTTACCGTTGAGATCACCCCCAGATTTTGGTGGGGTTCGTGTTTCTTATTCATTTTATTTCTATGTTGTTTTTTATGTACTATTATTTGTCTGTTTGTCTGTTTTGTTTAGCCATGGCGTTGTCAGTTTTCTTTTCGATTTATGAATTTGAATGCCCCTCTTGTATCTTTTGCACCTCTTTTAAATGTTTGCAAAAAAAAACAACAGTTCACACATACCAATGGTAATAGACATGAAATAAGAATTTTCCCCATATATCTATTGGATTTAGACCATGGATTATTAAACTGTGCCATTCTCCTTCTCTGCTAAGAATTGCTCAATGAATGAGTTCAAATCATGCAAACAATTTAAACATAGCAGTACTAAGATAATTTTGATAACCATAATTCTAGAGGACAAATACCTAAAAAATAGAGATGATACAACACAGTGACTATACACATATTTTTCTGTGAACTTACTAGATGAATACGTCAAAGGGAGTGTACAGAAAATCTCGGAGGGTGTAGAAGTCTCATTTAATATTAGTTTAATGTATATATTTATCTTCAATTTCATCAAAGGCAGAAATATATAACACTATAAGATTCACAAGAAATAATGTAACAATCGATCAACATGGCTTTATTTGTAAACGTAGAAAAGAATAAATTAAATCAAATCAAAGATATTATTGTTTAAAATAAATAGTGTTTACTGAAGGCTAGTTTTATATTTTTTTGATATTGATAAAAGCTTATAATGTCGGTTATCTTTATATACATAAATACATCCTGTGTAGACAGTGCAATGACATAAATTAGACTTTAAATATACATACAGTTTATTTATGAATCATTCTATTTTTAAATCCGATGTAAACCTTGATTGAAAATAGGAAATTTTCAGCGAAACGTATTTCTGTGTTGATGACCGTAAGAAAGTACAAGGACATTGTTCGTATATCTGTATTACATTACATTGAACCACAAACACTTGAACATGTCAAAGCCAAACATTTGAAATTCGAAGATGTATAAGTATCAAAACCGTTGAAGAGCTATCTGTCAAAAATACCTAAAACAAATAGCCAAATTCATCTAAAGCCAATTTGCCTGAGGGATTTAAAACCTTAGTTTCAAAATAAAGAATATGTATTATTACATGTTTTGTTTTTTAATTCATTTTTTACTTTTCATCAACATGTAGTTAGATTTAGTCTCTCAATTGTTGAAAAGTCTATCTTAGTTACCGTTATTGTCTCATTTATCTACATTTAAAAAAAAATTACTTGTGTATTATTATTTAATTTTTAGATTTCTGCAAGTAGAACAAGACGCTGTGGTGTAAATTGTTGGAATTAAGAATTAAATAGACGTCCAAATACGCACACTTCTTTAACTTGTCGAATAAAGCAACAGCATCAAATCGCTAGACTGACACAATATGTATGAATATTATAATTACTATCAAACAATATTTCATTTTATATACACAAGTCATTTTTTTTTATCTTTATTTGTCTCTTTGGTGTTGAGTTATTTTGCTCATTCTGTTTTATACACTGTTGTTTGTCTGTCTGATTTTTTTCTTTTGGCAATGACGTTTTGCCACTTAGGTGGTTTAGTTATTTCCTTGTTATCTTCTCCACGTTGTTCGTTGTTCTATTTGAGTAACATTCAGAACACAAACTTTTAAGTGTATGTTTTATGTGGGTTTTAATACAATTTGTTTCATCACTCTAGATCTGCAGCCACGAACATGATGTTTCAAAGTGAACATTATCGACGTAAAATCAATTTATAAATATCACGGATTTCCGTCGTGTTTAAATACCTGCTGATACCAAATTGAAACCTTTTGTACATGAATATAAGCAATTTAATTAGATTGCTCGTATATTTCTTAAATTCCCAATGATTCTACCGCATGACTAATATAGTACAATATATACATATATATTAAAAGTAAGCAACACACCTTATGTAAATGTTAAGTGGTCCGTTCTTTTGCGTTGGAAATTTCCAAATTATGACATTGTACTTTGTTAAATAAACTTCTGACACACATGGTAAAACATGAGACTTGCAATCAATAACAGCTATAAAAAACGTTATTATAGGTTTGTCCTATGCAGTTATACACCTTATTTTTTCTTCCCTAAAATAAATTGTGTAAATGTCCTTTATCATTTCAGTGCTTGACTTTCAACAATTGAGAGACTAAAATCCTGCTACATTTTGGTAAAAGGTTTTAAAAAAAAGTCAGTTAAAAACTGTGCTCCCACACAAATGCCCCAAAAAGCAAGTAAAATTTACAGAAAAAAACATTTACCATAATTGTCACCACCCTAGCTATACACGCCAAAACGCACACAAAAAGATTTAAAAAGTATGCATGCACATATTAAAGGATAAACATTGATAAATAATACACAACATTTTCAATTAAAGTATGCATACTACCTCAACACGAACTTGTGAAAGTTTACGTATTTGATATACTTAAAATTAGAAAATCACGTGTGCGAAATACAAATGTCAAATTGGTATACACGAAATCGATATTGAAAGTTTCAAAGTATGACAGATAGGTCTCAAGTAAAAACGTCCTTCCTTATTTTCAGAAAAAATACATGTAATATTATATGCATGACAATTGCATCGTACTTACTTATTGTTATGCTATTATGAATACAACATTTAAAAGACATCACTAAACATAAGTTGTATAATATGATAAGAAGCTTAAAGATATCGAAAATTCCATGATCTAAAAATAGAACTGGATTTTTATAACTATAAATAAGTTACTTAATTTGAATAGAGAAGATTAAAGGTATCTGTCAAACTGTGACACAATCAGATAGATAGCAGTCATATGAATTATTGCGGCTATTTTGTAAACTGGAGTGTTGTTATACTTACCATTAGACACAAAAAAACTAATGGATTTATCCGAAGCTAAGCAAGTTTGACTTTGCAAAATTATCGAGGAAAACAATACATCAGACATAAATCAATCGATATACATGTAGTCATGCACAAAACAACGTGGCATAGTTTGTATAGACCGAGTTGTCGTTCAGTATTATCAGAACGCTGTTGTTTTGAAAACATACATCGTGTGATCTTAAAATTTGGAAATAATGTCCATAGTTCAACAAAATATGTGAATTATATTCAAAATGAAAATATCTGTCACGACAAAGAACTAACTTTTGTTTGGAAATCGATAGATAAAAATATAAACAAAGAGGAGTATGCTTTATTCTTTCAACAAATTGCACACGATCTGCATATGTTTATAGTAAAATTTTCAGAATTTAACAAATTTGATTATGAGAGGACAAACCGTCAGTCAATTATAAATGGTTTTGGAACTACCGTATGTTTTAATTATCGAATGCCGTATTGGACAAATTCCAACCTAACAAAGAAGCAACATAAAGATGCCATCGATGTTGTGAAAATATTTTGCCATAACAGCCAGCACGTTATATATATCCTCACCTGTTACCGTAAAAGTGATTGTCAAATTGTATTTCAAATACATTCAGCATTTCGTGATCGTTTAATTAGAATTTTAAATGAGATATTTAGATCTCTTGGATATAATTTTGATGGTAAAGCCAGATATGTCACTGATTCATTCATTTACAGACTGTTTAGTTTTAAAAGCACATATACGTTTGTGCTTCCGCTTCTTCTTCTGGAAAATACAAATGTGGGTTTATTCCCATTATTACTGCCTCCAGGTAAGACCAATGTAAACCGTGATTTAGTGATTAAAGATACTTGCAATATTAGACAAACATCTAAACCTTCCAGTTCACATAGCCCTTTAATTTTTACGTTCTCTTTGATTTGTGTTTTGGCGTATGAAAGCTTAAGACGAAATGATAATATTAATAGGACAAAAGAAATATCGGAGAAATTATTTTCACTCTTATACAAAAAATCATCAATTTCGAAGATACAGAAGGATCGACGTATCCTCGAGTCTTTACGCGAACTTAAAACTATAAAAGTGTGCCAAGATATAACTGCCTATCCAGTTAGTCGATTGTCACTGACTCATATTCTAGATAAAGAAAGTTTGGGATCTTTGTCTGAAGGCAGAATGAATAATGAACTAATGCGACTTTCAACATTATCCAATTTTCCAGTACATGGAATAAGTCTTATAAGATTGGCGGAAAACGGATTTTTTTTCGAAGGAAATGGAGATGAGCTGGTTTGTTATTCATGTGGACTTCGCTTGAAAGGTTGGAGGGCTGATAGCAACCCAGCAGATATTCATCAAAAGTATTCTCCAAACTGCCAACATATTCTAGAAAAGAAATCAGATCCAGTGGAACTATCAGAAAGCAGAAATTCAATTGCAACTTATGGTTTGTGTATTTTTTCATGATAAAAACTCACCTTTAAGGGGGTGTTCAACACATACATAAAATAGATTAGCTCGTCTAATATTTATAATGTTTTGACAAAATATTTACGTTGACCTGTTTACAAAAATATACAAAATTCTAGAAATTTGAACCGCGCAATTTACAGGACTAATTTGGTTGGCTGCATTGCAGTTTGACAAAAAAATAATTTTGATCGTTGAAAAGCTTGAATTCTCCTTACTATTCGCTCAGCTGATTTTTAAGTGTTATCTCCCTTAGGTGTTCTGTGCACCCTTGCATTTAGGAATACTTTGTTTTAGTTGCTTCATGATCATTCAGGACAGATGTATACATATATCGATATACTGAACTTGTCGAAGCATGATATATCGATCTGCATTATAATCTTTTAGATTTTATTACTCATAACTGTATTTAATTATTTAATTAGGCGTGGATCAACATTTTATCTTTAACTAGGTACTTTGTTTTAAGTAATTGGTTAAAACACCTGTTTTTCACTTTCAAATTTTTATAATTTGCATGGAATTTTTTTTTTTAATTATTAGTAAAAAAACGGTGAAGAAAATGTATCTACTTGAAGGCAAAAACCAGAACCATTAGACATACTTCATTTCTATAATACATGAAGAAAACAAAACACACAATTTCGTAGAAAACCAACGAACGATTGTAACTTGTACAACTTTCCGTCAGTCTGGTTTCTTCCGACTTGGCCTTATTACATGTATCTATGGACTATTGAGAAGTTATGTTTATATGATACCTTCAGAAAGACGCATTTCTGTTTAATTGTTACGCTAAATAAGCTAATACTGCTTTTTTTTTACTATTTAAAGTGAATAGATTGGCATGCTAGGAAATATGTGCATTAGTTTTCTCGTTTGAATTGGTTTACATTGTCTTATCGGGGCCTTTTATAGCTGACTATCCGGTATGGGCTTTGCTCATTGTTGAGGGCCGTACGGTGACCTATAGTTGTTAATGTCTGTGTCATTTTGGTCTTTTCTGGATAGTTGTCTCATTGGCAATTATACCACATCTTCTTTTTTATATATACGTTAGAGTAAGCTTTTTTTTTTTAGCTGGGACAATTGTATATATATATAATAAACATATTTTATCAACATTTGTGTTTATAAAAGAGGCAACTGCATTATCAATATTTAAGGTTTTTGCTACCGTTTTTATTATTGTAGTATCATTGAAAATTGTCTAAATATTTGACTTTAGATAACCAAGAAACTTATTTATCATGATTATTGATGCAAAATGTCAGTTTTATAATCTAATGACATGATATCAAATCCTCAAATATATTTGAAATTCCTTTTCCGACAAAAAACAGAAAAGTTCTGATTCATCAAGGGACAAACCTGAGACACATTCTACTTTATAGCTTAAATATTCAGTATAAATATAAAGCATGAAGATTTTCTTATCTGGAGATTTTCATCTGGAGATTTTTTCATCTGGAGATTTTTTTATCTGGTAACAACTTTAGATAGTTTTGTTGGTATTAAAAGTATCTGAGGCTCTTTGAACGACAGTTTTATTTTTGTACTCGTGTCACCAACAATGCAATACTTCTTTTGTTATATTTTTTGGCACAGTCAGGCACTTAAAATGTTTACAAGTTTTAAAGGACAATACTTCAATTGCAAAAAAAAAGAATAAGATCACAATTGTTATTTTGAATAAAAGGTTTTTGATCAGGTATATTGCAAGGCTGAATGCTAAACCATATTCAACTTATCCAAATATGTATGTACTTGTCCTAATAAAGGGACATTGACAATGGCTGACAACTTTTTTCATTGATTTTTCGAAAAATGTCAATTGTAAATCGTGGATAGTATTTGGTGACAGGAAACATATGGAATGGCCAAATTTTGGGACCTGAAATTTGAAAATAAAACAGTACAATAATCAAAAAAGAATTTTTCAGATGTCCATAAAATACAAGTCTCTCAAAAATTACTGTTTTTGAATTTCATCTTATATATTTGCATTAAGTAGTTTAAGGATGCAAAACTGTTGCTTTCACGCAAGGCAAAACTGCAAAAGAAATCTTATGACTTTTTTTTTTTACAAATGTTTTATCCTTACTTTTAATTTAAAGACTTGAGGATTGTTAAACAGCTGTGTAAACTTTTTATCTCCTATTATTATACTTAAATTGAAATCTGACAATGAACATTTCCTTCAGGCAGAACAGAAGGCAGTCATGCAGATGTATCTAATGCGGATATTACATGTGAGAAAATCACGTGTACCGATCTAAGACATGAAGATAGCTTCAATAGTTTGTTAATCGCTACGTCCAAAAATGCACGATTTCCGTCGAGTATGGAGGGTAGAGTATCGAACAATTGCGCATCAACCAATTTTAGTCAACAGTCAAAAAGATCAATTTCAAATATGACAAATCATGTGTCATCTTCAAACTCAGTGATGGGAGGCCAATCCGGAGATCATCAATTTCCAAGCTCAAATGGCTCAGTAAATTATTTTGCTGATGGATATCGACTTTCTGATAGTGGTCATGGAAGGCAACATACCTTGTCATGCAATCCATGTTCTGATTTTATTTCAAGCAATATGCCTCGATTATCCATAGGTTCTATGAATGGTAGGACACAAACTAGAACATCTTTTTTAGATCGGCAGTTATCAGTGGACGGTGAGCAAAATTTAACTCACAATCCCCTTATAACTAAAGAACAGATACTACTTTCTACAGAAAACAGTCATTACCAAGATACAGAACTATATTTACCATCTCCACCTATACTACAGACATTAACAGACAGGTTTGAACAGAATATATCATACACATGTTCTGACGAAAAACTAAGTGCAGATTCCATCGCACACCGTGCGACAAGACCATCACCATTGAAATATCCTAATTATGAGTCATTACAGAGCAGAAAAGATTCATATTTTGATTGGCCAGAGAAAAGAAGTTCCTTACATCCTTATGACCTCTCTGAGTGTGGTTTATTTTTCACTCGTAAGTTTATAAGTTTTCATTTGTTTGGAATGTTTATATTTTAAATTCGTAAATACTTCAACGGCGAATATTTGAAGATTATTGCTCTTTTTTTTTACTGATGAGTGTTAATGGGTTGTTACCGAAATCTTTTGCCGAGGATATGAAGAACAGGGACCTTAAAATAGCCCAATTTATCTAATGTAATCTCTTTAAGGAATTCTAATCTCAGTTTCTTTATTATTTCTGTAAAAAATAAAGTAACAAATACACAGAAACCCAAGGGGTATTCAAAACCAGGAGACCTTTTAAAAAATTAAATTAGATTAAAAGCTGACATACATCAAACTAATGGAAAACAACCGTTCAAACTTTTAAGGAAGTGGAACCTTAGTGTCTTACTAGTTTCTTGAGTTGATGATACACCCGGTTACTAACAGTTTACCAGTAATGATACCGAGCCAAATACTAGTTCATTAAAACAAACACTTCATTTATTTCGTGCATTAAAAATGTTTTCTGAATCAATATCTTAAGGAACGATCAAACACTAGAATTTGCTAGTCTAGTTGTATAAGAAATCTCAACATGAATGGCTATATGACCTAGCTTATTTGATCGAAGGTTAAATTGACATGATCGAGTTAAAATCAATTCATCGAACTTCAGTTTTACTTTAGGGACCTGGACCCTTTTTTCATATTACGGTTTTTAATTATCAGCACAAAATGTAAGACACAATCGTATTGGATTATGTCGTCAGTTATCGTAGGACTGATAACTAAGTTGATGATTTTTTTTAAATAAATAAACAAACTGCATCGGTAATCTAATCACTTTATTTATTTTCAATTGAAATTATTCATATTTTGATATGAGTGTCACTGATGAGTCTTATGTAGACGAAACGCGCGTCTGGCGTACTAAATTATAATCCTGGTACCTTTGATAACTATTTACACCACTGGGTCGATGCCACTGCTGGTGGACGTTTCGTCCCCGAGGGTATCACCAGCCCAGTAGTCAGCACTTCGGTGTTGACATGAATATCAACTATGTGTTCATTTTTATAAATTTACTGGTTGCAAAACTTTAAATTCTTTGTAAAACTAAGGATTTTCTTATCCCAGGAATAGATAACCTTAGCTGTATTTGGCACAACTTTTTGGAATTTTGGATCCTCAATGCTCCTCAACTTCGTACTTGTTTGGCTTTATAAATATTTTGATATGAGCGTCACTGATGAGTCTTATGTAGACGAAACGCGCGTCTGGCGTACTAAATTATAATCCTGGTACCTTTGATAACTATTTACACCACTGGGTCGATGCCACTGCTGGTGGACGTTTCGTCCCCGAGGGTATCACCAGCCCAGTAGTCAGCACTTCGGTGTTGACATGAATATCAACTATGTGTTCATTTTTATAAATTTACTGGTTGCAAAACTTTAAATTCTTTGTAAAACTAAGGATTTTCTTATCCCAGGAATAGATAACCTTAGCTGTATTTGGCACAACTTTTTGGAATTTTGGATCCTCAATGCTCCTCAACTTCGTACTTGTTTGGCTTTATAAATATTTTGATATGAGCGTCACTGATGAGTCTTATGTAGACGAAACGCGCGTCTGGCGTACTAAATTAGAATCCTGGTACCTTTGATAACTATTTACACCACTGGGTCGATGCCACTGCTGGTGGACGTTTCGTCCCCGAGGGTATCACCAGCCCAGTAGTCAGCACTTCGGTGTTGACATAAATATCAACTATGTGTTCATTTTTATAAATTTACTGGTTGCAAAACTTTAAATTCTTTGTAAAACAAAGGATTTTCTTATCCCAGGAATAGATAACCTTAGCTGTATTTGGCACAACTTTTTGGAATTTTGGATCCTCAATGCTCCTCAACTTCGTACTTGTTTGGCTTGATAAATATTTTGATATGAGCGTCACTGATGAGTCTTATGTAGACGAAACGTGCGTCTGGCGTACTAAATTATAATCCTGGTACCTTTGATAACTATTTGGGGCTATTTTTTATTGTCTGTAGAAACTTCAATGGCGCATGTTCTAATCTGTTCTATGTTTACTAGACTGAGTATGACGGTTATTTAATCAATGTTGGATCTGGAAGGAGCCTTTTGTGTGCACTTAATTTTACATGGTGTTTGTATTATATTCTTTCGGAACTATGTTTTCTGAGAGGTGTTTTGTCGTCTGTTGTTTGTCGTTATATTAATTAATGTATTAGCAAATGTTTTATTTCCTTCTTTTGCCACATGGTTATTCCCCTGGTGTTGTTATATTAACAATTATCATTTTGATCCTTTGCCATTTTGCAATAATTGTACATGTTCTTCTTTGCAGATTTTGAAGACTGTGTTAGATGTTTTCAGTGTGGTATTGGTAAGTTTTAGAGATTAAAACCAAATTAACACCTCTCCCCTTCCCTCCCCCCCATATAAAAGGAATATTTATGTTTACTGAACACACAGATCTTTCCTCATACTGTGGTTTCAATGGACACATGTTGCTGGTGACAGAATATTCTACAAAAAAAACTAAACTCATGAAAAGTATCTAAAATTTCAAATGAATAACAATGTTTAGCTGACGGACGATTAGATACCGAGATATGTAACACTAATTTACAATCACGACACGTGCATTACATTTTTTTTAAATGTTTATAGATGCGAATAAACTATCGAGAAATACTCATCAACTTTTTTTTGTGAACTTCTAAATTATAAGAGTTTGTTTTAGCTTGCGTCGCCTTTATACATGTTATAATTTATAAGAAACTTTATTTTAATGATTCACTGTTAGTAACTTCCCTAAGAATACATATTGGTATTTATTCATTTCATAATTTGCGTTTTCTTAGGGGTTTATATATAGATCACTATCATGGCGAAAAGCACAGACGGAGATAACAGATAATGTTTTAAAAGAGCAAATATTATCATGTTATTACCGAGGAGCTTTATAGTTTCGGTTAAAAAAATATAGAACATCGTTTAATAAAATCTAACTATAGAACAATAAACAACAGTATGCACATTGATTTGCATGGAGACATTTTAATTTAGCTCCATCGATATAAAAACAAGCAACCGGTTCAAATTTAAGAATGGCAAGAATTATCTTTAGGAATGTTTTAAAAAAAAATCAAAAAATGTGGAAGGCATCGAAGTTGACACCCCTTTTTTTCTAATGTAAAGTGAATCAACGGTTGAATTTGATGGATAAATATTCTAGAAATATCTTAAGGGCTTATAATACAGTTATAGTGTAGGTAATTGCGTTGCTAACGTAAACTGTTATTTTCGCGACTTCAAACTATGACTAGTACCTATCGGGAAAAGATGCAGAGTTTGACTGATTTTATGATTCAAACTTATTTAACTTGAAAACGAGTTTATGGACCCCTCCTTTTTAAAATGCCATTTGGTTTGATTACGTGAGAAGATTATGTTTGCCTATTTTCAAGAAAACGTAAATAATGTATTGTTTTTAATTTTGATAAATAGACACAGTGTTTTCCATTCGGCATTTAAGCCGGGTGTGCCGACCATCTTCTTTTCGAAGCCGACCACCTTTCCATTTTATGAGGTGGTCGGCTTTTTTTTCAAATTCCGGATTTTTTTCGGTTCCGCACCGTAAAACTTTAAATACTTATCGCGCCTTGCAGTTTGTTTTCATTGACAAAAATGGCGGATCGTGAAATTTCAATGTTTTCTTTTATTAATCGGGGGAATGGAAAGGTAGATGACGATGGTGATGAGGAAAATCCTAAGCAAAATAAGTCAACTAAAACGGATAACTGAATTGACATTGAAAAAAAATATCAAAACAACAGAAAAGGCACACAGGCGATCGCGAAGATAAACAGGTTGGGAACAATCCCAAAATGAAGGATATCCCTTAAAAGACAGCAAAAAAAAAAAAAGATATATTTTTCTACATTCATAAATATTTGATATATATAAGTTATTTGAAAAAAAACAAAATGTACAAATTTAAATGACATTTATATAAGCCAGAATTTACAAACAATTAAACACAGTTTAGCTTGAGTTTATCTTTAAATATAAAAAAAAGTTATGTATGATTGCCGGAAGGAGAAATACGTCCACAAATCCGAATTTCGAACAAATATATCAATTTTCGACCTTATTTTTCTAAAAAAAAAAGCACATGAAGATATATTTTTTTATATCATATTTGATTTAATTAGACAAAAAATAGCCTATATGCAAATTGCCAATACAATTTCAATATAGGATCAAAACTGTATTGTGTGCCATTGAGTACAAGAAAGCTAAAGCATATTAAAAACAACCAACTCTTGAGAAATGTTCATTGTTGTTTTTGATTTGCGTTTGATTATACAATGTTTAAATACAAATTGAAGGTTTGAGAAACTGGGAAGAAGATGACAATCCATGGGTAGAACATGCACGGTGGTCCCGCAAATGTCAGTATTTAATCAGAAGGAAAGGACAAGAATTCATTGACAGCATAGTACAATTGTTGGGATTAGAAACAGTAAGTTGTCCTTGCTCTTTAGATTAATTTTTGTCTGTTTAAACTCGTAAACTTTTACAAAATGTAAATGGTACGAAATACTTTTACAATATAGGAATAACGTATCAAAATGACCAGCTGAACGAAATTAAAATTGCTTTTCTATAAGTTGAAACAAACTGAACAAAATACCTATTTTTTTATCATCTTTGAAAGCAAATGGTTACGATTAAGTCCTCTACTCTCAAACCTTTGTAGATTTAGGCTATATTTTTTTAATATAATGCTGCGCCCTATGCTGGTATACAAAAGTCGATCCCATTTTAAACACATCATTCGCGAACAATTGCAGCACTTGAACTCTTTTGAATGTGGAGATGTAAAATTGTGTCAACTTTGTACACAAGCAGACCCCGAAACTAAACGTTTACTTTTTGAATTGTTACTTGGATGGAGAGTTGTCTCATTGGCACTCACACCACATCTTCCTATATCTACATTCCAAGATTTACGTGCGTCTGACGTACTAAATTATTGGCCTGGTACCTTCGATAAATATTTACTCGAGAAACCTACCCAGATAGGTGTAATAAGTTGATTTTGTATTTTTTGAAATTGTTACTACATGCCGGAGTAAATACTTAAATCACTAGCAACACGTGACAAGTATTCATTTACATATTCTATATTTACACATCATCGCATTAAAAACGATTTTTTATTGGATGCAGCCAGTTACAACTGCAACTAATAGAAATAACTACCTCGTGGATCCGAAATTCTAACTCAGTCCGCCAAACTTTTCTTACTTAAGTTGAATAACAAAAGGTTACCCATTACCAAAAACCGTAATGCAATATTTCATTGGAACTTAACAGTTATAAGCTGTAAGGAAAATTTGTTGAAATTAATGGTTATCAATATAAATATATTGTTCATAACTTACAATACACTTTTTATAAAAAAAAAAAACCTTTACCCTTTACCAATACATATTCTTGTATTCACCTTGCAAAACAACACTTGATATACAAATAAGAAGATATTGTATAACTGCCAAATAAAACAACAAAGTTAAAATGATGTAGAATAATCTCATCATAGAAACCCAGGACTAAATTTTAAATATACGCCTGACGCGCGTTTCGTCTACAAAAGACTCATCAGTGACGCTCGAATCCAACAAAGTTGAAAAAAGCCAAATAAAGTACGAAGTTGAAGAGCATTGAGATCCAAAATTTCTAAAAGTGTTGCCAAATACAGCTTAGGTAATCTATGTGTGAGGAAGAAAAGCCTTAGTATTTCAAAAAATCATAAATTTTGTAAACAGTTAACTTATAAATATAATAATTTCAATGATAATTCATGTCAGCATAATACATTGGTGACTACTGGGCTTGTGATATCCTCGGGGAAATAAATCTCCACCAGCAGTGACTTCGACCCAATGGTTGTAAATAAACTAATCATAGATACCAGGACTAAATTTTAAATATACGGCAGACGCACGTTTCGTCTACAAAAGACTCATCAGTGACGCTCGAATCCAAAAGAGTGGAAAAAAGTTGTAGTTGACCAGGTAGAGAGTGGTTTTTAAAGTAATGACCACTAAAAAAATGACCAGTTTTTCCCGATATTTACCACTGGCATTGTCAATACTAGTATTGACCGTTTTTTTGCCAACCTTGAATGTGCATGTACATGTATATATAATACTGTAAATTCAAAAAAATGTTGCATGGATTTATTATTACAATTTTATAATTTAAGACTAAAATGTGATTTTAACTTTTGCGATATTCAGAAATATCCTGTTTGATTCATATGAAAAAAATCAGAATGTGAGTTATAATTATTGCAATTATAACTCTTTCAAATTTTATGCAATAAAAAAACATCACCATTATGGGCATAATTTCTGAATTTAATACAGTAAATTATTAGTTTGCACTTTGCCTTATAAATAAATAAGATGTCCTAGAAACAGGTCAGGTGTAAAAGAAAAATGTATAAGGAACAAATGAAAATTGATTGTTAGAGTTGTACCTGTTCCTAGTGGAATAGCTCATCCTGCAAACAGCCTGTCATGAAAGGGTGAAGATCCTTGGTCAGCTTTGGCTTTGCTGGAAGACAGTTGGACAGGATGACATCTTACTTGACAATAATGTCAATGAATTCCATAAAAGTCCCTGTACTTCAGGCATATTTTAACATGTCTAAGGCGAGACGACATAACAACCATAGGAAAATAAATCACTCCTTGTCTTATATAAAATAAGGAGTCTTGTTGGAAATTCTACACCATAGTTTTCAGTATTTATCAGACATCTGAGATAAATGGTAGTCTATATCTGTACAAATATATTTGGTTACCACTGCTGGTTTCAATACAACGATAGAGAGAGTGTCTTATTTATTTATAATGCGTCGGACAGTTTAAACACTCTCAATCTCAAGTTTGGTGCAAGCATATGCAATGTCTTCAAGGTGGTTCCACTTGCTCACTTTAATTTACTAAGAATGATTTTGAATATTTTTGTTTTGCTAGTTGAAATGTAAGAACATCTTTTCAGTTGTTTTTCCAATCATTTTTTATTCCCTAAATTATTGTCTGGTAAATAATTGTCAGATTCTTGACAGTAAATATTCTTTTTGGAAATGCTATTTTGGTCTCTAGTGCATTCAGATATCTTAAACAGTTTGTTATATGTAGATGTATAATGCTTGGATATCCAACATGCTTCTCCTAGATTATTAAAGTCACAAACTTCACTGTAAACATTTGTCTGATAAACCATCACCGGGAGCTGACATGTTACCCAAGGGAGATAAGTCAATGGAAGAGCATAACAGATGGAATCCCAGGTTTCAGACAATTTATTGATTTTTGCACTTGCATTACAAAAACGTCTTTGTTCATTTTTAAGACAAATTGATTTTACTTTTTTAAATGATTTTATGAGCCATATTAGGACCAATTGTGTTAAGGAATTTAATTAAAATCAAAATTAAAATGTGCCAATTCGGGACTAAAATCACCATTCTTCCAAGGCATAAATTAACATGTAAAAGTCATTTGCCAAGCTTAATATTTTGTTTTAATATAAAAAAATACACCATAATTAAAACCAATGTAAGTTGCAAACATCTCCGGAATGGGTCTTGCAAGTTACAAGCAAGTAAAAACCATGAAAATTCATGTATGAAAAATCCAGCCTTTGCGTCCGTGCTCCTGACAATGTGCCAAATGGTTTAAATTTTCATTTGTATTGACCAGAACATAGTAAAATGAATGGGTTCCAGCTGACATTACTCTAAAAACCCAACTATCCCATTTAATATGCTTCTGTGTAGTTCTTAAAAGGCATTAAAAGTTGGATTTTTCCTTGGTTTTCTAATGAATTTACATAATTATGCAAATGAGGCTGTTAATAAAAATAGATAAGATTCTGGCGAAAATTAAGTGGCCAATGTTTTTATTTTATGTCAAGGATTGAGATGATATATAAAAAATTGTCAAGTTGGGATTGTCGATTTGGACGATTTCCTGAATATTGCATGGCATTGGTTTTCTGGCAGATTGGCTCTTAATATATACATGTACGATAATTTCTATACTCATTCTGTCATCTGTAATTATAATATACTATATGTTATTGATGCTCCTGTAGAACAGTTACTGCGTCTGAGTTTGATTAATAAAGTTTGAAGTTTGAAGATAAAACATGTCAGAAGACATATTTGAATGTAATTATCAATCAAAAGTACGTACACAATGCAACATTGTTTCATTCCTAATTAAGATTGAGCCCACCCGGAAATCCATATCCATAAACGTAAGAATAACATGCACCATAAACGATTACTCCAAACTTTTGAATTTCTGAATAACTATGTAGAGTATGGTAACCTTCTTTTTCCCGAAATACTAGTGTGGAATACATTTTATTACCGATTTGGATGCTTCTTAAAGTGCTATTAACTGGTAACTTAGAATT
The DNA here is from genome assembly GCF_963676685.1 of Mytilus edulis. Classification (NCBI taxonomy): domain Eukaryota; kingdom Metazoa; phylum Mollusca; class Bivalvia; order Mytilida; family Mytilidae; genus Mytilus; species Mytilus edulis. Next base: position 58,707,978 of record NC_092353.1, on the reverse strand, counting down.
GTCATACGTTATATTATCTATAACATTTGATTCAGCAGTAATGACAATGAAACGTGTTTTTTTCGTTGTCCATGGATCGACGCAATCATAGAAACTTTCATGAATGTCGTTCATATACGTATGAGGTATTACAAACATGTAGTTATGATCATAATGCCTAAAAGAAGGCACTAACGACATAAATCCATTCCTACTTAGAGAAAATGCCTCGTTTACAATAATTGATACCTGTATTGGTCGATTTGATTTCACATAAAACGGACCATCGGTTGTCATTTTAATGTCAATGAAATCTGCGTGAGACAAATACCTTAACGTGGTTGTTGTGTTATCAGCTATCAGCACGCGAGTGTTTGAATCATTAGCTACTATTCGGAAAATACCTTTAGGATCTTTGAAATTAAAGAAAGGAACGATGAATTCATTACCCCATTTGTCAATGGGAATTAAAAGTTCTCTTAATGGATCGCAATGGATGTCATTAGTATAAAACGCACACTGATTGCCTGAAATAACAGATATTCGTTTTGAACTTTTAATATATGTTCCTGTCAAATCACGTTAATGTGATAAAATGAAAGTCATTCCTCTATTGAGTTCTACTTTAAGAATATCGGTGTTAGAATAGTTATGTCCGTTGTAAAATAAGCTTCCAGTCATCTTCAGCAGAATATTCAACTTTGTATTGTCTTCAGTCCCAACAATGCCGACCAAACTCCCTCTCATGGGAGTGTATGTCGTAGCCATATACTCTGTAGATAAGCTATGAGCAGGAATAACATAAAATCCTTCCTTATTACCTGCTTCCTCATTGTATCCAAATACAGACACAGGTACGGAGGCTTTTACATAGATTCCTTTATTCTCTACTTTAGTTATATTTGATGATTTCAATGACTGCGGCAATTCTATAACCGTTTGTCCATGATTTATTGTCTTATTTAAAGTTTGTTTTAACGCTGGACTCTCGATGACAATCCACCCTTCTTGTTCTGCTGCAACGAGGATGTATATATGTCGATAACTTTCAGATCTATTTCCTTCATTTGTTTCGTATTTCATATGTAGAAACATCAGCCAGTAGTCATTATTCAAATCTAAAAATAAAAGGAATATATGTATGAAAACAGATATTATCATTAAACAACTATACACGAAATTGCTTTTCAATAGGATACAAGAAGAATTCATGCATTTGATATAATTGTTGGTTTTTTTCTGTACAAATTTTATATGACCTTCGATGCTTTGTTTTATATAAAAGCATTTGTTAAGACCTTCTAGTGTTTTGAACACTTTGCATCGATATATTCAGCATAATAAATAAGATTCTCATACAATTTTAGAGTGCGTTATATTTGGTTGGTTTTATTTATAAATTTTTATGTTCAGTTAATGCTTTATTATATTTTTTATTGCTTTTTGTTTGTGCTTTTTATTATTAATCTGGTTATATTTGTTTCAAAAAGGAGAGGACTAATTTACCAAAACTTCAGACTATGATCTGCTTTGTAAAGTCTTTTAATATTCACTTACTATAATAATAATTACAGTTAACAAATATAATTTCCTGAATTTGATAATTTAACAATGTTGTGGTTGATTTCAGAATAACTATGAAGATACACGCAGTTATTAACAAGTTTTGACTAAGTATTTGTTCAAAAAGGTTTAAGATGAATCTTATTCTAGTATACATAATATGTGTTGTCTTTCAAAGACATTGTGTTCTAATGATTCAATTATTGTTAATGTTGTTCTTCGATTTGTTATGGCATCATGCCTACAGCAGCAGGATGTGGCACGGAATAAGAGGAACAGAAATATACAGATATTTGAAAAATATTTCAACATACATGTACATGTTTGATACAGACTCGTAAATTTAGACTTCTGAAAAATGGTAAGGATTTATTCCTAGTTATGTTTTTATGTCTGCCTGTTATACTTTTGTTGATATTTTAGTATTAAGATTAGAGAAGTAACATGCACAGAATGTATATTAATAGGAAATGTGTTTGGGTTTAAAAAACACATACAACAATGTGTGATGCTACAGTGTTGCCAGACAATACAAAAACAACAGAGTGTACAAAAGAGGGACGAAAGATACCAAAGGACAGTCAAACTCATAAATCTAAAATAAACTGACAACGCCATGGCTAAAAATGAAAAAGACAAACAGACCAATAATAGTACACATGACACAACATAGAAAACTAAAGAATAAACAACACGAACCACACCAAAAACTAGGAGAAAACATTGAACAGAATACTAAAGATGAAGCAACTCGAATCGGTCTAATCGATTGATACCACATGAATAACACGACGAGTGGAATTCTTATGCTGCTCATGTTTTATAGTTTGTGTTGAATCACAAAATTAAAGAAAACAAATAAAACAAAGATGGCTATAATATCTTATGGGTTTTAATGTCAGGAAGACATTGTCAAACAAAAGAATAGTACTAAAAAAATCCCAAACTTAATTTGCGACTTTGATCTTAATGCAAGTTATCCTCAAAGTCGTTGTGCCTAGAACATATAATGCGAATAAAAAGTAAACAAGGTAGTTACCCGGCGTCGTCTTCGTTCCATCTGTTGCTGCTGTTGCTGCTATTGTCGTTGTTGTTACGGTCGTTGTTTTGTCTGCATCAGAATCTTTTGTTGTAGTGACATTATCTACAAAATTCAAAACTGTAAATGTATGACGGTAAAGTCAGTGTACGTAGATACGACATGGCATAATAGCTATATTCGATAACTGTCATAGGATACCGCATATACTGCATATCATATTTTTTTTCAAATAAAGAAAGAACTCGGCTGTGTTCATAATTATTTAATTTAGTGTCTTTCATTCCCGAATTTGAAATCGCGTCACCAACTGTATATATATACTTTGACTGGTATTCAGCACAATACAATACGATTTACAATTTGCCTGATTGACCCTTGTTGAGTAAGCATCCATGTTTTTGGGACATTACGGCGACAGTATATGCACTGTTTTTAGCCCCTTAAACTATTACGCCAACCAGGCTGTAAAGATATCTATAGCTTTATTCAGTTTAGAATTGTATTTCCTCGGCAGCAGCTGCTTTTCACAATAGATGATTTATTGTACGTGTACCATGAGAAGGCATGCCTTTCAAATAAGCTATATCTTCTGTCTTAAAGTATGAAAACAATTACCATACAGACACACCAAAAGTAGAAAGAAAAATATTGACAAGAAAAAGAGAAAATCAGTGCTGTAAATGTACAGTTGAGATTAATTTCACATATGCATTTTTATCGACGTATTTACCTTAAGTGATCAAAATCGTTTGAAGAGACTCTTATTTTGGTGTATTTGTTGCAGGGTATCTCCAGTTTGTTACTCCGTAAACTACGATAGCAACGGAAACTTTTTAAATACTTGAGGTTTCGTTTAAACCCGTTGCATGCTATTGTGAAAATATCAATCAGGGAACTCTAGCTTATGTTTTCCTTTGTTTATCACCATTTGAAACTCAAAAGATAAAATCATAATGCAAGATACCTAATTAATGTGATATTTTAAAAGTCAAGTAGACATTACGTACGGTTGCATAGGTCTTTAGAACAGCAATCAGTGATATGTTGTAATGAGTGAAAGTCACGCCTCCCGAAACCATGTGATACTGATGGATTACACACCTTTAAAATGCAAACAAAAAAATAACGTAACTTATTCTTTCTAAAAGAAAAGTGAATTAGTCGACCTCTTTAAATTCGTATTCATGTGAACTTCAATTTAACCCCTAGCTAGAGATTGGCAACGCATTCATTGTACGTGTACCGGTTATTTAAAGAAAAAGAATGTCAACAATAAAGGTGGAAGTACGGTAAATCATTTGATTACTAATTCGATGCACATAAAATCATTCTTATACGGTTAAAAACAATGAGAAACATCTATTTTTAATCTATAAAATAAAATCAAACAGACCTATAAAAATCCAATAGCACGTGTTGGTTAAATCTATTCATATCTTTATTTATGTTTGCATCGCTTGTACGGTCAAATCGATAGTTAATTAGATGGCGTCTGGACTAAAATACACACGAAACGAACCTATATATGATCTACCCCATGCTCTGTAAAATGTTTATTTTAGACTCTTGATAAATGTTTTACATTGTTATAAATCAAATATGATAATTTGGGTCAAATCGGTGAACATGAATTTGACAGCTAGTGCCCCTTTAATCCTGGTATCTATGATGAATTATTTCTATAACTTAATTTGATTTGTTAGCTGATACTTCTATTAAAATCATTAGTAAAACCAAATTGACTTGTTGGAGTGCTTTGTACGTCTTAAACGGTTTCATCTACATAGCATGTATCATTGACGCTCGAATTAAAACATTTTACAATGCACGTAAGAATTTCCATCAAGTAAAGAAACAATATGAAAAACAAAAACTATCCATTCTGAATCGACAAATATCTTTAGGAGGAAAGCACTATTTTTAAATCGTTATAATAAGGCTACAAATATATAGTTTCAAATTTAATTCCTGAAGTAATAGTTTTGTTATTGCTTTTACTATTTCAATTACCAATTGATCGTTCTAACATAATTACTGGGATACACGCTCGTGTTCTTATGCACAAAATATGCATATCTTTTTGTATGTCGTCGCGCAACTTGATTGGATAACGTATTGTCTAGTTATAAGCTTAAGATATTTTGCAATTGTTTTCAGAGCGCAAGCTTTAAAGTTTGTTATTCCAAATTCGTTTGTTTTTTTATTATGTTTTCCATATTATAGTGTTTAGGCTTTTGCACATTGTGAAAAGACCACACGGCAACATAGAATTGGTTATCTTCGTTACATATGAACACTACATAAGTTCTCTCGTTGGCAATTATAACACAACTCCTAATTCACGTGCCGATTCCTTAAACTATTTGACAATGTTCTGATTTAATATAGCTCATTTTGATTATTGACAAATAGGAGCATGTTAAAGTATCTGTTCTTGTTTCAGTTTGCTTCTCTTGAATATATATATTTTTTTTTTAATAATATGTTTACTTCGGTTAAACATATTTGATTCGAGTCAGACTTGGGGTCAATTACATTGGAATGTAATTAATTAAATTACACATCACATTGCAAAACTGACCAATTACATCAATTACACATTACACTGTTTTTGAAATGTAATAAACTAAATTACAATTACTTTACCAAAGTAATTACTTAAATTACACATTACATTTTGTCATGGTATTTTTTATCAATATTATGCATGTATAAATAATGCATGTGTAAAATATTCATGTAAGCATAGTTAAGCGTTGCATTTGATAATCATTAGCTATTTTAATGTTTTGTCATTTAGTCTGAATCTCTCTGGTCTGAACACTTTGACATCAATTCTAAATAGCTTTTCGACAGGAGTTAATGTGGAGGATATTGCTTGATCAGAACATGGAAGTTCTATGATCAGAAGATCATCATATTGAAAGGAGGGGGAATTGGTTCCTATTAACTTGCCAATACATCAAGAGGTATTTTGACATCTCAGAAATGAAGTAATTTAAATTAAACTTAATATAAATAAAGATATTATTCATAAATCATAAATATTTTTTTTTACATTATAAATATCAAAAAGTGTGCCTGTCACAATATTGAAAATAATTTTTAGTACAAATAATGTATATATAATGTCTAAATATTAGCAATATTTTGCTAATTAGATAAAAATACATGTAACAGTGGCATTGCCCCTGGACATTTTAATCTGATTAATTGCTGTTTGTTTTTACAGCTGTTAATTTTTATTTCTATAATCCTTTTGTGTATACTAATTTGACAAAATGATTGTGTGCAGTGATTTTAAATTCTCAATGAACTGTCTAAGAAAGATTTTTCACAGTGACACTTTTTATTTGGTTTTTGTTTAACAAGGTGATTAATTACTTATCAATCTATTTAGTTAAAAGATCTTTCTTAAAAACTTAACACTAATAAATTTGTAATATATGATTCTCACATTTTTAAAATTTATAATTAAAAAATAATTATAAAAAAAAACTATCTGTAGGTCAAATAAATATTAATATACATTGTAACTTCAGTATAAATTATTTTACAATTTACATTATTAAACACAAATCCTTATCTTCAACACCATAAAAGTATATGTAATTGAAATGTAATTCAAAAGTAATTGAGCATTACATGCTTTTTTCAATGTAATTAATTAAATTACCATTAAATGTAATTGAAAAAAATGCTCAATTACACATTACATTCAATTACATGGAAAATTGTAATGCATTACACTTAATTACCATTACATTTTCAATTACACCATCCCTGATTCGAGTCATAAAGACGATTTAATTACTTACAGAGGCACGTCTACATCCAGTGGAAAAGAAAGTGTCTCCAAACTCTGTTACTGTATCTATGTAACATACCTATAAGAATATAAATATGGATAACAAATTATATAAATGGAGTTCAAAAACTCGACAAGAAGTAAAAGCTATTAAAAAGTGTTAATCAGTGTGACATTAAATGTTTCTTGTTGCTCTACTTAAATTTACCGAAAAACCTCGGTAGCCTCATTGGAAGCTACACTCTCGTTCCACTGACTGGCTGACTAGCAGTTGTAGCTAAATCTAATTTTTGAACCAAGTTAAGCTTATATTATATCTTCTCATTTCAGTATATGCAAGATAAACATGATAAGTATCGTTTCAACTGAAACTATTACTTATCTTATTATCATATCAAATAAGATAATTGTGGCGCTTAATATCAAAGGAGAGATTTACTTACTTACAGCAAGATGTATATCAATGAAACTTGCAATTACCATGCTTTTCGATAACATATGATTAAATTGACCCTCTCACTTATAATTTGGTGTACATAAGACACAATAAACATGGGTAATATATCTTTACCAAAACTCACCTCGTTAGTGTCACAGACAACTATGGAATGACATATGGACGGATCTGGCGTTGATGTACACGACACACATACTGGTCCTCGGTTTGTAGGATAATCTAACAAATGATATGTATACAGGGATTACATAATGGCTCAAGAATAAGAATGATTTTTAAACTGTTTTATAGTATCAATTGCTAAGTTAAACATGTTATTTAAAACCCAAAATATCTACAATAGAGCGTAAGATTGTATATAACCATACAATTGTAGTATGTTCAATTTAAAACTGTTTACGATAGACACCCTGCTAGAATGTATATGTATAAACAAGCCAATATTATGTGATAACCCCCCAAAAAATCATTATTAGCTAAAACCATACTGAGTCTTCTTAGATAATATATTATATTCTCCGCAGGAAATATAAAAGATTTGGAAATGCTACAAAATGTACCGTAAACATAAATATAACACTCAGATTTATGTCGTGTAATGTTATTCTTTTTTCTTATGTTTGGTGTATGTTTGTATTCAACTTTGTTGAACATTTCCCTTATAAATGATAGGAAAGCAAAAGCAGATGATATATGTAGTATTTAAACATTTCAAGGAGCAATTTTAAAAGTCTTTGAGAAAAAAAACCAGTTGATACCCCATGCTTGTTACATTCATCATTGGATTAAGTGGAAAAATTTACTCTGATTTTCTTATTCATTATTTTAACTAATAATCATATATTCATAAATTTTGTTGATATGCGAATATATTATAATTACTAACATGGTGTGTTAGTGATCTAATACGATATATATGGGATCAGAGATTCCATTTGGGGGAAGAGCGAAGCCGTGTAACGAATTTTTCTTACCGACTATCTTCATATGTGGTATTTTGACTAGCGGCCTATCAAAGCGATCAATAATTCAATACTTAGTATTAAGTTCCTACATCCCTTTGTCGATACAATAAACAAATGCCAACAATAACAACTTTTTAGTTTTAAATTAGTTTTATGAATTTATTTCAATCGTTCATTACATGTACCAATTTCTTCGTCTTTTGAGTCCTTTCAGATTTCGTTTTTTGTTTTGAAAGGGAAGTAACTTCGTTATGCCAACAATAATAACTTGTTAGCTTGAATAATGTTTTATGAACTTATTTCAACCTTTTATCATCATTTTCTCTGTTGAATCTTTGCAGATTTTTATTCAACACTGTGTTGGATTTATTTAGGGTTGTGGTATCTTTTGTATTTTGAAAGAAAAGTAGCACCTTCTAAACCCATATGGGAACTAACTATATATGGTAACTAACCCAATATTTTTTAGAACAACCTATATGAAATATACATATAGTCCCACGTGCTACTTTTAACCAATAATATCTCTATAAATATATTGGAGGTAAGTTACATATATGTATGTTGATTTAATTATATCAACCGTGGACCTATAGGATATCAATAAAAAATGTGTTCTTGAAATATTTAACTATCACTATTTAGCAATATTCCGTCAAATGTTAACCTGTCGATTAGTAATTTTTTTACATATTTTTTTAAAGCCGAAACTCTAATACGGTAAAAACTGCTTGAGCTAACGAGTGTTTAATTTGTACATAATTTAGGTTTTAATTTGATGCACATTAAGATTGACATACCGAGTCGAATATTAGATGTCATTGTTTACATACATTAATATAATAGTCGGCACTGAATAAAATAACACATCAATTGACTCGAACATCTTTAATTCAACAAGAATAATACCTGGTCATCCTTTAACACGCATCAGTTTAAGCAACATCAAACACCAGAAGTTATCACATTACCAGCAAAATCTTTGACGATTTACTATCAATACATGTAATTACTTTTTATTTAACAAAAATGTTCTGCACATCAAACTCTCCTGTAAACTTTTAACACTGAAGTGATATTTAAATAATTAAATAAAAGAGAAAGGATAACCCAGACATTTTTATAAAAAAAATCAGAAAAATCATTTCCCGTAAAATAACTTATGCAAATTTACCAATAATTATATATAAATCAATCATTGGTTTTCATCAGTACCTGGTGCCCCGCATCCAACTGAATTACATATATCTTCTTGGCAACAATGTGTACAGTCAATCGGTAGGTCATCAACACTGTGAAAGTCTGACTCAAAATCGGAACTGTTTCTTGACGTTGATCTCTTTGCTGTTCCACAAATCTGATCAAGCATAGACACATGTACATGTATATTTCAGGAAATGTAAGAACTATTATCAATTTATAATTTATTAGAACGGGTCATAGAAGATAAAAAAAAAAGAATCGTATATAATGTTTGGTCTATAGCGTAAGGAGTCAAGGTAAAGTCAATTATTATTTTTTTAACAGTTTTGTCAGATTTTCGGGTCGAACATTTACTTTTTACTTCCAAGAAGATGCATATTTCAGGCATTTTTCATTTAATCATTATATACTTTTCGTTTCAATTTAAATAATAGAAACGAATACATGAACAATGATCGGAATATCTTTTTTTTCAAATCAATTATGTAATTTTTTTGTTTTTTGTTTTTATGTCATTAGTTGTCGTTATTTAATAGTTATATTTATATTCTTTATTATTATTCTCATTATCATTGCAACATTATCATATATATTTTGGGCCCAACAACGCTAAAAAATATGATACAAACCTGCTTTACACCACACCCTGTCCTGTAGCTGTAATGGCTGTTATCATACTTAAATCTCTCAATGATGCAAACCTATAACGTGAACAAAGCAGACATTATAACATCAAAATCTGAATTTTTGCGCAATTCAAATTTACATGTATCTATGATATGAAAATAAAACCTTCCAGATAGAATAAACAAATATTTAACAGTGTGGTATAATAAGACAGCGGTCTTCATCCTAAATAAAAAAGTGTATCATTGTAGCTATTTAATTGCCACATGCTAGAAATGATTTATTAAGCATCTTCAATTAAGATAAATTACGTGACACTAATCCCACAGATAGGTTTGCGGGTTTGTTTATATTGTTAAAAGAAGATGACCAGCTTCCTTGTTTTTGCTTCTTCTCAGACACTACATTCAGGTTAGATTGTTCACCCCTAACATATTCTGAAACCGAAATAATTGAATAGCGTTTTAACCAAGATTAAAACAGCTTATTACACATGTTGCAATGTACTCTTTATCTACGTTTATCAAGTGCTCTAAGTGCTCTACGTGACTTTTAACTGGTTTTGCCAATGCTGTGTTTAAATCTGATTTGAGTTCAAACTTTTATAGGTTTGACATAATAATCATATGATACTCGGTTTATGTTGTTTAATTAATGAGAATAAAGAAAACAAACAAACCTCGTTAGCAGCACATCGCTCAATAGTTTTACAATGACGTGGCTGAATTACATCGTCACAAGATAGACAGGTCAGTGCTGCAACCCCTATTAGTAAATACAAACAGTTAATAATTTGGTAAACAAAGGAACACTTTTTTAAACGTAGGCATTTAATGTAAGATAGTTTAAAAAGCAACAGTCACATATTCACCTATCTTCAAACCTATTCAGGTTTATGGATGATCAAACTCGGCAAAAAATATGATAAAAGAAATAATTTGTTTTTTGAAAAACTTCAACAAAAGGAATATTGCATCAATGGGCAAGTAAGGGAATTTAACGAGGAGAAGACACTCATTTCTTATAAGTGAGGTGAGTTTAAAAACTTGAGAAGGAAGAGTGAGTAGGCCTATCGCAATTTAACAATTGGGCGTGTTTTAACGGGATCCATATCAAAAGTTAATAATACAAACACCAATGTCAATACTGAAAATGGCCAAGAAATCAAAAATAATAGTTACTGTGGTAGGAAGTAAACTGATTATTTATTTATTATTAGAAACACAGTGCATCGTATTTTGTTGTCCCTTTAAACATCAAAATGTTCTTACAATTCATAATTCCTCGCATAATAATTGGCTAACATTTGAATATAGCAGTTTGAACTTTTCCATCATGCCAAAATTATGTTAAAAACTCCTCCATGTTCTTCTTAATATAACCACATTTAGGCAGAATCCAAATGAAAGTTTTGATATGCACTTATTGATGCAATCTCGTTAAAATTGGGTAAATTATTTACATGTTATACTAGCAAACTAAGCTACACTTTTTAATGTGGAATTTGAAAACCTTAATATCAAATTCCTAAAATAGAAAATACACGAAGCGATTGCGTTTCTATTTGCCTCAACATATATTGTTCAAAACCCTCAATACTATCTTTCAATACAAGTACAAGAATTAAATATAGAACAAGACAACACTTACTACATGTATGTTGCAGAATGTAGAAACTATATAAAAAAGTTTGTCTGAAAGAGAATATGGGAACATAAATCATAATATGTATTAAAACATGTATGCATAGTCAAACATAACAACAATTTCAACATGAGAAAGAGAAGATATGGCTAACTAGGCAAATTTAACGCGTAAAGAAGACAGTGACGTCATTGTATGCTACAATTAATCATTCATAATTGAAGCATACGAAAAAGGGCATTCTTGAAATCTAAATATTGACACAGCCACGTTTACGCCATTTGTCTGTGTCGTAATTTGAGAGATATCATGCGATTATTATACAAATAATATATAATATCAAGAAAGAACATTTTGCCTTAATACCATAAATACAGAACAGAAGCGTTACCCAAAATCGTGTGTCCATACACTTAGTTTCACTACTTAAATATCTTTCACGGTTGTTCTGCATCAGCCGATCATTTATTACGTAGGAAAGTCAAATAGTGCGTAATTCAGCAATATGCTTGAAGCAAAGTAATTTAATGAAAAAGCAATATGAAATGTTAAAATTTCTATTGTATGGTACTAATGCAATCAATACAAATATTATAAAAACGTTTTTTTCATAGGGAACGATCATTTAAAAAAAGGGTGGGTGGGGTGTTTTTTTTTTCTGAAAAATATATTCTGATCCCCAAATTGAAAAAAAAAAAAAAACAGATGACAAACGAAGTTATTCTGAATTCAGATTTTCTCCATTCCTTAAAGTGTTAAATTTTGGAAAAAAAAAAAAAAAAAAAAAAAGAATTTGACTGAAAAACAAAACAAAACAAAAATGTTCCCTAAACAAATTCTGACCGAGACAAAACACCACCAACTCCTCCCCCTTGAAGTTTGATGGTTGCTCCGTTATTAGTTTATTGATAATTTGTTTATACTGTGTATGTTATGATTAATTTATATGCTCTTCAGAAAACACATGGGAAATTTGGTGGACTATTGGTGTACTTAATCGAACTAATGTATAACTAGCTTGTTAGCACTCATGTTGAGAGGTTAGAATCCACAGTTGGCCGGTGCGCTCGACTCAAGTATTGAAATATCAGTTTTCCTACTGAATGTCTGTGGTTTTATTCAAGGTCCCCTGGTGATGTCAATAAAATTACATTTTTTCTTTATTTGTTATTATCTGTATTTTGACCAAAGACCGTAAATGTTAAAGTACCTATAATCATATATATAGACTATGCTGGGTGATGGCAGACTGAACAATGATTAGTATGCATTCATATCTTGACGTGTATCATGCAATTTACAAATAGAATACAATATTTAAACAAACGAGATGATAAAAATTTTAATATTTTTATATTCTTTCTGTTTTATTTTTATAACAAATCCGGCATATATAAACATATGTGATGACACACATATGCTAGCCTGTCTCTTATAGAGGGTAGTTGCTTACATTTTACGAGTAATTTTTTTTTTTTTTAGTTAAATGATTTCTTAGAAAGTTTTACTGCTGTCATTATCTTGTGTACAAGTCACCGGCAAACAAGAATATCCGTATGAATATTTTCTTTTTTATATTGTAAAAATAATGCTGCCAATCAGTTAAACGAAATGCATCAACAATAATCTAGATATCTTCATTACTTACAATTGCATTTTTTCTCCAATACATGTAAATGGACTTATTTAGAACATCCGTTTGATCTCAAAATGTCTTTGAATATCAACACGTTATGTTGTCATAAGGGTTATCTGACACCGTACATTACAGGAAACATAATAAGTGTTCGGTATTGGTTGTTTTTCAACCAATCATAATCGAATTAAGATTATATAAATAAGAAGGAACTATTTATAGCACATGTTCATTGATAAAAGAAATTAAATTCAAGATACACATTAGTACTAAGTGCTCTCTTATTATTATGGCTTCGTTGAAAATATTCTAGTGTTACAGTACTGCAAGCAAGGCGATTGGGTATGATTGCAAGTGAGACAACTATCCACTCAGTTTAAATGAAGTTTCTGGCTTTTGTTAGTCTTGTTTGATTTTCAATTCTGGTTTCTTGTGTATAATTCGAAGTTTAGTATGCAGTCCTTTATCACTGAACTAGTGACATATTTGTTCAAAGGCCAGCTGAAACACTCCTCTGGGTGCTGGAGTTTCTCACTGCATTGTAGACCCATTGGTGGCCTTCGGCTGTTGTCTGCTCTATTGTTGGGTTGTTGTCTCTTTGACACATTCCCCATTTTCATTCTCAATTTAATTGATGTAAGCATTTATTACCTATGCATTTATGAAGACGTTTGCCAAAAAAATATGCATGTTAAACCTAGTTATTCTATTTATACACGTACAAATGTACATGACCTGTACTTGATAATGTATTTATATAACTAATGTTCCACATTCATGATATTTCACTAAATCTACTTGTCGAAATTATTTAAATGAAACCGAACGCAACAGGAGTGATCTATTGGGGTTATAACCTTAATGGTGTGATTGCTTATCTTAAATTATTCACAAACACCGCTGAACAAATTTGAACAATCAATTTGAATTAATACTTTTTTTTATCAATTGCCGGTAAAACTCAATTTTGTTTTTGAAATCTATCATGTCTATGGAACACATTTTTTCTGCAGCATTTAGTGTCCCTTTTTGTTCTGCGGACTTCAACTTTCTAATCTTTTTAGTGAATCAGATATGATGTTTACAGTTTAAAGCATACATTTGAAAATAATAATTTTTTTTGGACAAAAACCGGTTTGTATAACAAGAGCCATGATCATGATTATTTACCCAATTCAAAATGCAATAACCACACATTACTTACTGATTATTTTTTCAGATAAAAATAATTTAATCTTGTCTCATGTTTGCACCTGTTGCAAGTCAAAACCTCTTGCTTTTGTTATTGCTGTATGTTGTTTTTAATTAATTTTCGTTTATCTATATATTTTGGAGCTCAGTGTGACGTCCGTTCTCGATGAACTAGTATATACTTTTACGAATTAGTCTTGTATGTAAAATCAAAACATTCAACGAAAACAGGATTCAGCAGGTTGTTATTAAATCTAAATAATAACAATTTAAAAAAACTACGAAAATTTTGACTAGCTATATGCGTCTTAAAAAACTGCTTCGAGGTTTAAATGTCGGTATTTACATACAAATTTTTATATAAGTATACATGTTGTATCAAAAGAAGAAATAAAGTATACATAATAAATCCATTCTATTTATAGAACCTATGTAGCTGGAAATTTACATCGAGAAATCTGTTTATCATTTTCACGATGACAAGATTTTAAGTATAAGAGCGTTGTCTCGTACGGTCTTATCAAAGTTGTATTAATTGTATAGAATATGATCGAATTCAATAACGCCTTTACAAATTATCAAACTAAGACTGAATTTTCAAGTAACTTTCCTTCTTATTATTGTTTTCTCTTTTAATAATGATTATGTTCTGCATATTCATAAGTAAGAGTAATTGTTTTCATTTTTTCATACCAGACATGAGTATTAATGTGCAATATATCTCACCACCCCTCAACTCTTTTCCACTGCTTTTCTACCAAAATCTATAAATTTGTTATGTGCACTTGTGTATATAACAACGTATTTGATTTCAATTGCAATTTTTCTGTATAATTGCTGAAAAATTATTACGCCAGGGTTTTTGATATGACAAACTTGATAAAACATTTACCAAATGGTGTTTACAAGGACATCATTCGTAAATATAAATCAACGAGCAAACATATTAAACGTTCAGCTGCTTCTCATCCAACCCTTTATGGTAGTATTCTATACAAAGCACGAACCTCGAATTGCTGTTTGTTTGCTTATTCTACGTAAGCTACAGGTATATGGATAGGGTTAAGATATCACGTAACATGTTTAACCTTGCCGCATGTTTGCACTTGTTCCAGGTCAGCATCTCTTGCTTTTGTTATTGTTGTATGTTGTTTTTAATTAATTTTCGTTTATTTATATATTTTAGAGCTCAGTGTGACGTCCGTTCTCGATTAACTAGTATATACTTTTGTTAAGGGGTCATCTAAAACCCGACTGCAGATATTGGATTTTTCGCTGTATAAAGGACCAATTGGTGGACGTTTTCTGCCTTTTGTTCGGGTTATTATAACATTGACAAATTCCCCGTTACATTCTAAATTTAATTTTGTTTACCGTTGAGATCACCCCCAGATTTTGGTGGGGTTCGTGTTTCTTATTCATTTTATTTCTATGTTGTTTTTTATGTACTATTGTTTGTCTGTTTGTCTGTTTTGTTTAGCCATGGCGTTGTCAGTTTCTTTTCGATTTATGAATTTGAATGCCCCTCTTGTATCTTTTGCACCTCTTTTAAATGTTACTACTTTTGCAAAAAGAACAACAGTTCACACATACCAATGGTAATAGACATGAAATAAGAATTGTCCCCATATATCTATTGGATTTAGACCATGGATTATTAAACTGTGCCATTCTCCCTCTCTGCTAAGAACTGCTCAATGAATGAGTTCAAATCATGCAAACAATTTAAACATAGCAGTACTAAGATAATTTTGATAACAATTATTCTAGAGCACAAATACCTAAAAAATAGAGATGATACAACACAGTGACTGTACACATATTTTTCTGTGAACTTACTAGATGAAAACGTCAAAGGGAGTGTACAGAAAATCTCGGACGGTGTAGAAGTCTCATATAATATTAGTTTAATGTATATATTTATCTTCAATTGCATCAAAGGCAGAAATATATAACACTATAAGATTCACAAGAAATAATGTAACAATCGATCAACATGGCTTTATTTGTAAACGTAGAAAAGAATAAATTAAATCAAATCAAAGATATTATTGTTTAAAATAAATAGTGTTTACTGAAGGCTAGTTTTATATTTTTTTTATATTGATAAAAGCTTATAATGTCGGTTATCTTTATATACATAAATAAGTACTGTGCAGACAGTGCAATGACATAAATTAGACTTTAAATATACATACAGTTTATTTATGAATCATTCTATTTTTAAATCCGATGTAAACCTTGATTGAACAGGAAATTTTCAGCGAAACGTATTTCTGTGTTGATGACCGTAAGAAAGTACAAGGACATTGTTCGTATATCTGTATTACATTACATTGAACCACAAACAATTGAACATTTCAAAGCCAAACATTTGAAATTCGAAGATGTATAAGTATTGAAACCGTTGAAGAGCTATATGTCAAAAATACCTAAAATAAAAGCCAAATTCATCTAAAGCCAATTTGTCTGAGGGATTTAAAACCTTAGTTTCTAAATAAAGAATATGTATACTTACATGTTTTGTTTTTTAATTCATTTTTTACTTCAACATGTAGTTAGATTTAGTCTCTCAATTGTTGAAAAGTCGTTCTTAGTACCGTTATTGTCTCATTTATCTACATTTAAAAAAAATGACTTGTGTATTATAATTTAATTTTTAGAATTTCTGCAAGTAGAACAAGACGCTGTGGTGTAAATTGTTGGAATTAAAAGGTAAATAGACGTCCCAAATACGCACACTTCTTAAACTTGTCGAATAAAGCAACAGCATCAAATCGGTAGACTGACACAATATGCATGAATATTATAATTACTATCAAATATGGAACGCCAACACTGTCTTGTTATGACCATTTTCTTTATATGATGTGCATTTACCTTTATATGATGTGCAATTGTCATTATATGATGTGCAAATATCCTTACATGATGTGCAAACATCCTTATATGATGTACAAACATCATTATTTGATGTGCAAACATCATTATATGATGTGCAAGCATCATTATATGATGTACAAACATCATTATATGATGTGCATGTATACTTATATGATGTGCATATATACTTATATGATGTGCATATATACTTATATGATGTGCTTATATACTTATATGATGTGCATATGTACTTATATGATGTGCGAATGTACTTATATGATGTGCAAACATTCTTATATGATGTGCAAACGTACTTATATTATGTACAACGATCCTTATATGATGTTCAACTATACTTATGTCATGTGCAAATATACTTATATGATGTGTACATATCATTATATGATGTGCAGTTACCCTTATATTATGTGCAAATATCTTTATATGATGTGGTTGTGTCATTATATTATGTGCTTGTAATCTTATATTATGTGGTTTGGTTTACTTCATTATATGATGTCGAAATGTCATTATATGATGTGCTTTCATCGTCCTTATGGTCAATGAACATGATTACGATTAGAATGATTACTGTCTACGTCATAACTGATTCCGATCTGATTCTGTAAACTATAAACCCGGCTCAAATATGTGTCCATCGCTAGCGAGAGTGCAATTAATAGGAAAAATGAGACAATGCAATTTAACAAAATCAACGTTTTAAACAGTTAAGAGGGAGATAATTTAAAGATCAATTAATACAGGAGCTAATTGGAGAAATTTGCGGCTGTGGCGAAAATATGATAAAACAAATTTTGAGGCTCTTTATAGGTTGCTATTTGGGTTTAGCAAAAGCTACGTGTTGCAGGTCGTACTTTGACCTATGAGTGTTTACTCTTACAAATTATGACTTGGATGGAGAGTTTTCTCATTGGCTCTCATACCGCATCTTCTTATTTCTATTCATTGCAAAATTCATCATTGAACTCACAGTCAGTTTTAAAAATATTTCACAACAATAGCTATAGAATTATCTACTCATGCATAATATGGCGAGATGGTTTGTTTTATAAACTGTTATTGAATAATATAAATGGTAAGATGTAGAATGTAATAATTACATTAGATGTATGTTTCATTATGATACTTTATTCTGATTGGCTAACTGCACATCACGTGTTATTCCGTAAGCAATTGTATTGCTCAATATAACTTTTCATTCATGATAACACGTGGCCCCACAATAAAGTGCACAGGTGAATTAAATAAAACAATAATAAAATTTGTATTTTCATGATAATTGCTAAAAAAATGTAATTATAAGTATTGAATGCTTCTTTTTGTAACTTCATAGGGTTGTAAAAGCGTTGACCGTGTGCACATTTTTAGTATGAAGCGCAAAATGTACTTCGGTCAACGCTTTTACACCCCAATGAAGTTACAAAAAGAAGCATTCAATTCTTAAGTGTTACTCCTCCAAAACCATACAAAGTCGGATAGATTTGTGATATGACGTATACATGTAGTGTTTTGTATTTCCTTTATTTGTCTTTGAAACAATCTTTTTTTCCTCAGAAAAAGCCAAAATATCCAAATTCGGAGACTGCATGCTTAATCCACGTACTGCCCGCGAAATGCAAAACGGTCAGGTTTGGTAATGTTCACAAATTTGTATATACAGATGGTTTATTTTCAACTTTTTTCAATGGAGATTTTTTTTTTAACGTATTGAGAAAGGTGTGTAATTGTTCTCTTGTGTTTTTTTTAGGGGAGGGGGGGGGGGGAGTCGTGAAAAGTTTATGTCTTTGGAATGATTGTTTTTTTCCCTATTTCACGGTAATAACTTGGAAAATAAATTAGAGGAATTCCCATCTTTCCTACGCCGTCCCCACCACCAATGATGAAAATGACAATAATTATAATTTACTTATTTTTAAATCTGTTCTTATAATATAAAAAAAGAAGACGTGGTATGATTTCCAATGAGACAACTCTCCACAAGAGACCAAAATGACACAGAGATTATTACTTATAGGTAACCGTAAGGCCTTCAACAATGCCCATACCGCATAGTCAGTACAAAAGGCCCCGAAATGACAATGTAAAACAATTCAAACGAGAAAACTATTTTGCTCAGAAAAGGTTTCCCTATAAATAAGTATCAAGATAAAAGGCAATAAAACAACAAAACTCATAAGAGCCAAAATTGCCCAAAATGGGACCTAAAGATTTACCATAAAATATATTCAGACACATTGCAGTATTTTTTTTAATCTGTTGTAGTTTTAAAGATAAACCTAAAATATTAAAAGTCACCGCCGTAAATCTTCACTTAGAAAAAATAAAACACAACTCTCTATATGTCAGAGACCACCAGGCCTCAGTAAACAAAAAATAAATATAGTATTTTTATTTTCATTCAGACACAAATCTAATTAAATTACAGCTATTGTGTGTCCAAGCTATGCTTACGCGGATCTGAAAACGCTCCATTTTATTTTCTGTTTAAAGACCATTGGGATTCTCGGTTTTGTCGGATTTATATACACCTTCAAAAATGTGAAGGCTGAATGTCATTGGCTTATGTAATATTTACTAGAACAGAAAGTATCAAAGGACTGAAGTACTGAACATCGGATGACCACAAGTTCTCGTTGATTGTAACACGCACTTGTCTATATTTCTATTCATTGCAAAAGACACCAATGAACTCAGAGTCAATTTTTAAAATATTTAATAACGATAGCTACAAATTTATCCTCTCTTGCATTTATAATTGTACCGGTATGGATGATTGGTTGATTAATTAATTTGTTGATTGATTGCTTTTTAACGCCACTTTCAACACTATCATGCTATATCGTGGCGGTGAGTTTATATTGATGGAAGAAGCCGAAGTCCCCGGAAAGAACCACCGACTTTCGGTAGGAAAAACTAATAATTCTATTAAATTAAGATACCTGCCACGTGTGGGATTCGAACTCACAACCTACATGTAAGTGTTGACAGACTAGATACTTGGACTACTCGCCAACCGAGCCCCCCTTCCCCAACCTCACCCCCACCAACCCCACCCGACAAAAAAAGAAATTAAAGGAGATATGGGATGACCTTCAACTCGGTGTATGACACTTGCTTGCATCTTTTTATTATGTTTTCATGCATTTATTTCACACTTACATGATTATGAATGTAAGCTTGACGTCCAGCGGAAAATTGAAATATATGTAAAAGACTACTAGTATGTGTTATGATTGCCAATGAGACAACTCTCCACAAAACACCAAATGACACAGAAATTAACAACTATAAGTTACCGTACGACCTTCAACAATGAGCAAAGCCCATACCGCATAATCAGCTATAAAAGGCCCCTTGATGACAAATGTAAAACAATTCAAACGAGAAAACTAACGACATAATTTATGTACAAAAAATGAACGAAAAACAAAAACTGGTATTTAACACATCAACAGACGACAACCCACTGAATTACAGGCTCCAGACTTGGGACAGGTGCATATTCGTACGGGAACATATTAATGTGAAATGAGTATCAACCCTGTTTTGTAATAGACCAACACCCTGAGTCGGATTTTTAACATGCTATTCACAGAAATCCATTTCACCTTACCCGGACAGATTATTCTGATAAATATGAGAAAATGAGAGAAAAAATAAAACAATAGTGTTTGTCCTGGAACAAGGAAGCACACGTCCTCCTGTCCACACTTCATGTTTACATCACGATGACCGTGAGGGCATTCCGATGTATTGTCGCAACAGAGATTTGACTTTCGACTTTGACTGGTACATGTTACCGATCGTATAAAAACGCAGACATAACCGAGTGCAAAATAGCATTCATTGTCGCTTCAAGTAATACTAATAAAAATTATTTTTTTTAGAACATATTAAATTAATTATATGAAAATGTTGCGTCGTTAGAAATTTATTTTTAAGTTATAAGTAAGTTATATCTAGGCACACATACAGGACAATTGTGTTAACGCATTCGGAAGAACATCTCAAGAACGTTTATACGGGAAAAATGAATGCCTACATAAATCCAAACTATTAGAAAATCCGAATTATTATAGAAGTGTTTTCACCATGCACTTGCACTGCACTATTATTAGAATAGTAGAATAGAATGCTATAGCATTTGGATAAAAATTATGTATACATGTAACTGTTATATATAGAATAATAGGTAGTTTCGTTTTTGATACTGACTATATCATGTTGAATATCTAGACGAGCCCGTACATCATCCATGCACGAACTTGTCTCAGAACAAATATGTCTCTGTAAGTTAACCTCACTTTCAGGTATTGTGATGTGTTTTTCTTTAAGACAAGTGCGTGTTACCATCAACGAAAATTTGTGGTCATCCGATGTTCAGTACTTCAGTCCTTTGATACTTTCTGTTCTAGTAAATATTACATAAGCCAATGATATTCAGCCTTCACATATTTGAAGGTGTATATAAATCCGACAAAACCGAGAATCCCAATGGTCTTTAAACAGAAAATAAAATGGAGCGTTTTCAGATCCGCGTAAGCATAGCTTGGACACACAATAGCTGTAATTTAATTAGATTTGTGTCTGAA
This sequence comes from Mytilus edulis, assembly GCF_963676685.1. Taxonomy (NCBI): domain Eukaryota; kingdom Metazoa; phylum Mollusca; class Bivalvia; order Mytilida; family Mytilidae; genus Mytilus; species Mytilus edulis. The sequence goes on along the minus strand of NC_092353.1, from coordinate 58,686,367 downwards.
TGAAAATAAAAATACTATATTTATTTTTTGTTTACTGAGGCCTGGTGGTCTCTGACATATAGAGAGTTGTGTTTTATTTTTTCTAAGTGAAGATTTACGGCGTTGACTTTTAATATTTTAGGTTTATCTTTAAAACTACAATAGATTAAAAAAAATACTGCAATGTGTCTGAATATATTTTATGGTAAATTTTAAGGTCCCATTTTGGGCAATTTTGGCTCTTATGAGTTTTGTTGTTTTATTGCCTTTTATCTTGATACTTATTTATAGGGAAACCTTTTCTGAGCAAAATAGTTTTCTCGTTTGAATTGTTTTACATTGTCATTTCGGGGCCTTTTGTACTGATTATGCAGTATGGGCATTGTTGAAGGCCTTACGGTTACCTATAAGTAATAATCTCTGTGTCATTTTGGTCTCTTGTGGAGAGTTGTCTCATTGGAAATCATACCACGTCTTCTTTTCTTATATTATAAGAACAGATTTAAAAGTAAGTAAATTATAATTATTGTCATTTTCATCATTGGTGGTGGGGACGGCGTAGGAAAGATGGGAATTCCTCTAATTTATTTTCCAAGTTATTACCGTCAAATAGGGAAAAAAACAATCATTCTAAAGACATAAACTTTTCACGACCCCCCCCCCCCCCCCCTTTTCCTCTAAAAAAAACCACAAGAGAACAATTACACACACCTTTCTCAATACGTTAAAAAAATCTCCATTGAAATAAGTTGAAAATAAACAATCTGTATATACAAATATGTGAACATTACCAAACCTGACCATTTTGCATTTCGCGGGCAGTACGTGGATTAAGCATGCAGTCTCCGAATTTGGATATTTTGGCTTTTTCTGAGGAAAAAAAAGATTGTTTCAAAGACAAATAAAGAAAGTACAAAACACTACATGTATACGTCATATCACAAATCTATCCGACTTTGTATGGTTTTGGAGGAGTAACACTTAAGAATTGAATGCTTCTTTTTGTAACTTCATTGGGGTGTAAAAGCGTTGACCGAAGTACATTTTGCTAAAAATGTGCACACGGTCAACGCTTTTACAACCCTATGAAGTTACAAAAAGAAGCATTCAATACTATTAATTACATTTTTTTAGCAATTATCATGAAAATACAAATTTTATTATTGTTTTATTTAATTCACCTGTGCCCTTTATTGTGGGACCACGTGTTATCATGAATGAAAAGTTATATTGAGCAATACAATTGCTTACGGAATATCACGTGATGTGCAGTTAGCCAATCAGAATAAAGTATCATAATACATCTAATGTAATTATTACATTCTACATCTTACCATTTATATTATTCAATAACAGTTTATAAAACAAACCATCTCGCCATATTATGCATGAGTAGATAATTCTATAGCTATTGTTGTGAAATATTTTTAAAACTGACTGTGAGTTCAATGATGAATTTTGCAATGAATAGAAATAAGAAGATGCGGTATGAGAGCCAATGAGAAAACTCTCCATCCAAGTCATAATTTGTAAGAGTAAACACTCATAGGTCAAATAGATATAGGAAGATGTGGTGTGAGTGCCAATGAGACAACTCTCCATACAAATAACAATTTAAAAAGTAAACCATTATAGGTACGACCTGCAACACGTAGCTTTTGCTAAACCCAAATAGCAACCTATAAAGAGCCTCAAAATTTGTTTTATCATATTTTCGCCACAGCCGCAAATTTCTCCAATTAGCTCCTGTATTAATTGATCTTTAAATTATCTCCCTATGAACTGTTTAAAACGTTGATTTTGTTAAATTGCATTGTCTCATTTTTCCTATTAATTGCACTCTCGCTAGCGATGGACACATATTTGAGCCGGGTTTATAGTTTACAGAAGCTGATCGGAATCAGTTATGACGTAGACAGTAATCATTCTAATCGTAATCATGTTCATTGACCATAAGGACGATGAAAGCACATCATATAATGACGTTTCGACATCATATAATGAAGTAAACCAAACCACATAATATAAGATTACAAGCACATAATATAATGACACAACCACATCATATAAAGATATTTGCACATAATATAATGGTAACTGCACATCATATAATGATATGTACACATCATATAATGATATGTACACATCATATAAGTATATTTGCACGTGACATAAGTATAGTTGCACATCATATAAGGATCGTTGTACATAATATAAGACACGTTTGCACATCGTATAAGAATGTTTGCACATCATATAAGTACATTCGTACATCATATAAGTACATATGCACATCATATAAGTATATTTGCACATCATATAAGTATATAAGCACATCATATAAGTATATATGCACATCATATAAGTATACATGCACATCATATAATGATGTTTGTACATCATATAATGATGCTTGCACATCATATAATGATGTTTGCACATCAAATAATGATGTTTGAACATCATATAAGGATGTTTGCACATCATGTAAGGATATTTGCACATCATATAATGACAATTGCACATCATATAAAGGTAAATGCACATCATATAAAGAAAATGGTCATAACAAGACAGTGTTGGCGTTCCATAATCAAACAATATTTGATTTTATATACACAAGTCATTTTTTTTTATCTTTATTTGTCTGTTTGGTGTTGAGTTATTTTGCTCAATCTGTTTCATACACTGTTGTTTGTCTGTCTGATTTTTTCTTTTGGCAATGACGTTTTGCCACTTAGGTGGTTTAGTTATTTCCTTGTTATCTTCTCCACGTTGTTCGTTGTTCTATTTGAGTAATATTCAGAACACAAACTTTTAAGTGTATGTTTTATGTGGGTTTTAATATAATTTGTTTCATCACTCTTAATCTGTAGCCACGAACATGATGTTTCAATGTAAACATTATCGACGTAAAATCAATTTATAAATATCACGGATTTCCGTCGTGTTTAAATACCTGCTGATACCAAATTGAAACCTTTTGTACATGAATATAAGCAATATAATTAAATTGCTCGTATATTTCTAAAATTCCCAATGATTCTACCGCATGATTAATATAGTACAATATATACATATATATTAAAAGTAAGCAACACACCTTATGTAAATGTTAAGTGGTCCGTTCTTTTGCGTTGGAAATTTCCAAATTATGACATTGTACTTTGTTAAATAAACTTCTGACACACATGGTAAAACATGAGACTTGCAATCAATAACAGCTATAAAAAACGTTATTATAGGTTTGTCCTATGCAGTTATACACCTTATTTTTTTCTTCCCTAAAATAAATTGTGTAAATGTCCTTTAACATTTCAGTGCTTGACTTTCAACAATTGAGAGACTAAAATCCTGCTACATTTTGGTAAAAGGTTTTTAAAGAAAGTCAGTTAAAAACTGTGCTCCCAAACGAATGCCCCAAAAAGCAAGTAAAATTTACAGAAAAAACCATTTACCATAATTGTCACCACACTAGCTATACACATCAAAACGCACACAAAAAGATTTAAAAAGTATGCATGCACATATTTAAAGGATAAACATTGATAAATAATACACAACATTTTCAAGTAAAGTATGCATACTACCTCAACACGAACTTGTGAAAGTTTACGTATTTGATATACTTAAAATTAGAATATCACGTTAGCGAAATACAAATGTCAAATTGGTTTACACGAAATCGATATTGAAAGTTTCAAAGTATGACAGATAGGTGTCAAGTAAAAACGTCCTTCCTTATTTTCAGAAAAAATACATGTAATATTATATGCATGACAATTGCATCGTACTTACTTATTGTTATGTTATTATGAATACAACATTTAAAAGACATCACTAAACATAAGTTGTATAATATGATAAGAAGTTTAAAGATATCGAAAATTCCATTATCTATTTAAAATAGAACTGGATTTTTATATTTATAAATAAGTTACTTAATTTGAATAGAGAAGATTAAAGGTATCTGTCAAACTGTGACACAATCTGATAGATAGCAGTCATATGAATTATTGCGGCTATTTTGTAAACTGGAGTGTTGTTATACTTACCATTAGACACACACAAACTAATTGATTTATCCGAAGCTAAGCAAGTTTGACTTTGCAAAATTATCGAGGAAAACAATACATCAGACATAAATCAATCGATATACATGTAGTCATGCACAAAACAACGTGGCATGATTTGTATAGACCGAGTTGTCGTTCAGTATTATCAGAACGCTGTTGTTTTGAAAACATACATCGTGTGATCTTAAAATTTGGAAATAATGTCCATAGTTCAACAAAATATGTGAATTATATTCAAAATGAAAATATCTGTCACGACAAAGAACTAACTTTTGTTTGGAAATCAATAGATAAAAATATAAACAAAGAGGAGTATGCTTTATTCTTTCAACAAATTTCACACGATCTGCATATGTTTATAGTAAAATTTTCAGAATTTAACAAATTTAATTATGAGAGGACAAACCGTCAGACAATTATAAATGGTTTTGGAACTACCGTATGTTTTAATTATCGAATGTCGTATTGGACAAATTCCAACCCTACAAAGAAGCAACATAAAGATGCCATCGAGGTTGTGAAAATATTTTGCTATAACAGCCAGCACGTTATATATATCCTCACCTGTTACCGTAAAAGTGATTGTCAAATTGTATGTCAAATACATTCATTATTTCGCGATCGTTTAATTAGAATTTTAAATGAGATATTCAGATCTTTTGGATATAATTTTGATGATAAAGCCAGATATGTCACTGATTCATTCATTTACAGACTGTTTAGTTTGAAAGGCACATATACGTTTGTGCTTCCGCTTCTTCTTCTTGGAAATACAAATGTGGGTTTATTCCCATTATTACTGCCTCCAGGTAAGACCAATGTAAACCGTGATTTAGTGATTAAAGATACTTGCAATATTAGACAAACAACTAAACCTTCCAGTTCACATAGCCCTTTAATTTTTACGTTCTCTTTGATTTGTGTTTTGGCGTATGAAAGCTTAAGACGAAATGATAATATTAATAGGACAAAAGAAATATCGGAGAAATTATTTTCACTCTTATACAAAAAATCATCAATTTCGAAGATACAGAAGGATCGACGTATCCTCGAGTCTTTACGCGAACTTAAAACTTTAAAAGTGTGCCAAGATATAACTGCCTATCCAGTTAGTCGATTGTCACTGACTCATATTCTAGATAAAGAAAGTTTGGGATCTTTGTCTGAAGGCAGAATGAATAATGAACTAATGCGCCTTTCAACATTATCCAATTTTCCAGTACATGAAATAAGTCTTATAAGATTGGCGGAAAACGGATTTTTTTTCGAAGGAAATGGAGATGAGCTAGTTTGTTATTCATGTGGACTTCGCTTGAAAGGTTGGAGGGCTGATAGCAACCCAGCAGATATTCATCTAAAGTATTCTCCAAACTGCCAACATATTCTAGAAAAGAAATCAGATCCAGTGGAACTATCAGAAAGCAGAAATTCAATTGCAACTGATGGTTTGTGTATTTTTTCATGATAAAAATTCACCTTCAAGGGGGTGTTCAACACATACATAAAATAGATAAGCTCGTCTAATATTTATAATGTTTTGACAAAATATTTACTTTGACCTGTTTACAAAAATATAAAAAATTTGAACAGCGCAATTTACAGGACTAATTTGGTTGGCTACATTGCAGTTTGACAAAAAAATAATTTTGATCGTTGAAAAGCTTGAATTCTCCTTACTAATCGCTCAGCTGATTTTTAAGTGTTATCTCCATTAGGTGTTATGTGCACCCTTACAAGTAGGAATACTTTGTTTTAGCTGCTTCATGATCATTCAGGACAGATGTATACATATATCGATATACTGAACTTGTCTATGCATGATATATCGATCTGCATTATAATCTTTTAGATTTTATTACTCATATCTGTATATAATTATTCAATTAGGCGTGGATCAACATTTTATATTTAACTAGATAATTTGTTTTTAAGTAATTGGTTAAAACACCTGTTTTTCACTTTCAATTTTTTATAAATTGCATGGTTTTTTTTTTAATTATTAGTAAAAAAATGGTGAAGAAAATTTATCTACTTGAAGGCAAAAACCAGAACCATTAGACATACTTCATTTCTATAATAAATGAAGAAAACAAACACACAATTTCGTAGAAAACTAACGAACGATTGTAACTTGTACAACTTTCCGTCAGTCCGGGTTCTTCCGACTTGGCCTTATTAAATGTATCTATGGACTATAGAGAAGTTATGTTTATATGATACCTTCAGAAAGACGCATTTCTGTTTAATTGTATAGCTAAATAAGCTAATACTGCTTTTTTTTTTTAACTATTTAAGGTGAATAGATTGGGATGCTAGGAAATATGTGCATTAGTTTTCTCGTTTGAATTGTTTTACATTGTCTTATCGGGCCTTTTATAGCTGACTATGCGGTATGGGCTCTGCTCATTGTTGAGGGCCGTACGGTGACCTATAGTTGTTAATGTCTGTGTCATTTTGGTCTTTTTTGGATAGTTGTCCTATTGGCAATTATACCTCATCTTCTTTTTTATATGTACATTAGAGAAAGCTTTTTTTTTTAGCTGGGACAATTTTATATTTATAACAAACATATTTTATCAACATTTGTTTTAATAAAAGAGGCAACTGCATTATCAATATTTAAGGTTTTTGCTACCGTTTTTATTATTGTAGTATCATTGAAAATTGTCTAAATATTTGACTTTAGATAACCAAGAAACTTATTTATCATGATTATTGATGCAAACTGTCAGTTTTATAATCTAATGACATGATATCAAATCCTCAAATATATTTGAAATTCCTTTTCCGACAAAAAATAGAAAAGTTCTGTTTCATCAAGGGACAAAACTGAGACACATTCTACTTTATAACTTAAATATTCAGTATAAATATAAAGCATGTAATTGAAGATTTTCTTATCTGGAGATTTTTTCATCTGGAGATTTTTTATTTGGTAACAACTTTAGATAGTTTTGTTGGTATTAAAAGTATCTGAGGCTCTTTGAACGACAGTTTTATTTTTGTAATCGTGTCACCAATAATGCAATACTTCTTTTGTTATATTTTTTTGCACAGTCAGGCACTTAAAATGTTTACAAGTTTTAAAGGACAATACTTCAATTGCAAGAAAAAAGAATAAGATCACAATTGTCATTTTTAATAAAAGGTTTTTGATCAGGTATATTGCAAGGCTGAATGCTCAACCATATTCAACTTATCCAAATATTTATGTACTTGTCCTAATAAAGGGACATTGACAATGGCTGACAACTATTTTCATTGATTTTTCGAAAAATGTCAATTGTAAATCGTGGATAGTATTTGGTGACAGGAAACATATGGTATGGCCACATTTTGGGACCTGAAATTTGAAAATAAAACAGTAAAATAATCAAAAAAGAATTTTTCAGATGTCCATAAAATACAAGTCTCTCAAAAATTTCTCTTTTTGAATTTCATCTTATATATTTGCATTAAGCAGTTTAAGGATGCAAAACTGTTGCTTTCAAGCAAGGCAAAACTGCAAAAGAAATCTTATGACTTTTTTTTACAAATGTTTTATCCTTACTTTAAATTTAAAGACTTGAGGATTGTTAAACAGCTGTGTTAACTTTTTATCTCCTATTATTATACTTAAATTGAAATCTGACAATGAACATTTTCTTCAGGCAGAACAGAAGGCAGTCATGCAGATGTATCTAATGCGGATATTACATGTGAGAAAATCACGTGTACCGATGTAAGACATGAAGATAGCTTCAATAGTTTGTTAATCGCTACGTCCAAAAATGCACGATTTCCGTCGAGTATGGAGGGTAGAGTATCGAACAATTGCGCTTCAACCAATTTTAGTCAACAGTCAAAAAGATCAATTTCAAATATGACAAATCATGTGTCATCTTCGAAGTCAGAAATGGGAGGCCAATTCGGAGATCATCAATATCCAAGCTCAAATGACTCAGTAAATTATTTTGCTGATCGATTTCGACTTTCTGATAGTGGTCATGGAAGGCAAGATACCTTGTTATGCAATCCATGTTCTGACTCTATTTCAAGCAATATGCCTCAATTATTCAAAGGTTCAATAAATGGTAGGACACCAACTAGAACATCTTTTTTAGAGCGGCAGTTATCAGTGGACGGTGAGCAAAATTTCAGTCACAATCCCCTAATGTCTGAAGAACAGATACTACTTTCTAGAGATAACAGTCATTACCAAGATACAGAACTATATTTACCATCTCCACCGATATTACAGAGATTACCAGACACGTTTGAACAGAATATACCATACACATGTTCTGACGAAAAACTAAGTACAGATTCCATCGCACACCGTGCGGCAAGACCATCACCATTGAAATACCCTAATTATGAGTCATTACAGAGCAGAAAAGATACGTATTTTGATTGGCCAGCGAATAAAAGTTCCTTACATCCCTTTGACCTCTCTGAGTGTGGTTTATTTTTCACTCGTAAGTTTATAAGTTTTCATTTGTTTGGAATGTTCAAATTTAAATTCGTAGAAACTTCAAAGGCGAATATTTGAAGATTATTGCTCTTTTCTTTTACTGATGAGTGTTATTGCGTTGTTACCGACATCTTTTGCCGAGGATATGAAGAACAGGGACCTAAGAATAGCCCAATTCATCTAAAGTAATCTCTTCAAGGAATTCTAATCTCAGTTTCTTTATTATTTCTGTAAAAAGTAAAATAACAAATACACAGAACACCAAGGGGTATTCAAAACCAAGAGACCTTTTAAAAAATTAAATTAAAATAAAAGCTGACATACATCAAACGAATGGGAAACAACTGTTCAAACTTGTCTTAGGGAAGTGGAACCTTAGTGTCTTTTTAATAATTTCTTGAGTTGATGATACACCCGGTTACTAACAGTTTACCAGTATTGATATCGAACCAGGTACTAGTACATTAAAACCACACTTTATTTATTTCGTGCATTACAAATGTTTTCTGAATCAATATTTTAAGGAACGATCAAACACTAGAATTGGCTGGTCTAGTTGTATAAGAAATCTCAACATGAATGGCTATATGACAAAAAAGGGACAAAACCGAGCTTATTTCATCGAAGGTCATGAGCGAGTTGAAACCAATTCATCGAACTTCAATTTTGCTTTAGGGACCTAGACCCTTTTTTCATATTACGTTTTTTAATTATCAGCTCAAAATGTACGAAACAATTGTATTGGATCATGTGGTCAGTTCTGGTAGGACTGATAACTAAATTGATGATTTTTTTTTCAATAATTAAACAAACTGCATCGGCAATTCAATTACTTTAATTTAGTTTCAATCGAAAATATCGTGGGGGCTATTTAATTGTGTATAGAAACTTCAATGGCGCATGCTCTAATCTTTTCTATATTTACTAGTATGACGGTTATTAAAATTAATGTTGGATCTGGAAGGAGCCTTTTGGGGCACTCAATTTTACATGGTGTTTGTATTAGATTCTTTTGGAACTATGTATTCTGAGAAGTGTTTTGTCGTCTGTTGTTTGTCGTTATATTAATGAATATATTGGCAATTGTTTTCTTTTCTACATTTGCCTAATTGTTATTCCCATGTCGGTATTATATTAATTATTATCATTTTGATCATTGACCACTTTGCAACAATTTTACTTGTTCTCCTTTGCAGATTTTGAAGACTGTGTTAGATGTTTTCAGTGTGGTATTGGTAAGTTTTAGAAAACAAAACAAATAAACACTCCTCCCGTACCCCCCCCCCAAAAAAAAAAACCCAACAGAAACAAAAGAAATATTTTTGATTTACTGAACACACAGAGTCATACGGAATATAGTATAATTTTATATTGATTTTTTCAATGGACACATGATGCTGGTAACAGATTATTCTACAAAAATTGATCAACAAACATTAACACAGATTAAATTCATGAAAAATATCTCGAATTCAAGTGAATAACAACGTTTAGCTGAAAGACAATTTAATACCGAGTTGTGTAAAACTAATTCACTTGTACGACACGTGCATAACAATTTTGTTTTATTGTTTACAGCTGCGAATAAACTATTGATAGAAATACTCATCAACTATTTCCGAACTTCTAAATTATCAGAAAATTTTGATCTTGAGTCTCCATTATACGTGTCTTTATTAATAAGAAACTTTAGTTTAATGATTCACTGTCAGTTACTTCCCTAAGAGTACATATTGGTATTTATCCATTTTATATTTTGCGTTTTCTTAGGGGTGTTTATATAGATCATGAGCATGGCGAACAGCACAGACGAAGATAACAGATAATGTTTAAGATAAAATGTTATCATAGTATTACTGAGGAGCTTTAAAGCTTCTGTTAAAAAATATATTGTTAAATAGATTTTAACCATAGAATAATATACAACAGTGCGCACATTGATTTACAAGGAGACAATTTAATTTAGCTCTATCCATATAAAAACAAACAATTGATTCAATTTTAAGAATGGCAAGTATTAATTTTTTGAATACTTTTTGAAAAATCTACATTATTTTATGGAATGCATCGTAATTGACCCTGAAGTAAAGTGAGTCACTGGTTGAATATGAAGGATATATATTCTAGAAATATCTTAAGTACTAGAAAGCTAAAGCATATTTAAGACAACCAACTCTTGTAAAATGTTCATTGTTGTATTTGATTTGTGTTTGATTATACAATGTTAAAATACTAACTGAAGGTTTGAGAAACTGGGAAGAAGATGACAATCCATGGGTTGAACATGCACGGTGGTCCCGCAAATGTCAGTATTTAATCAGAAGGAAAGGACAAGAATTCATTGACAACGTAGTACAATTGTTGGGATTAGAAACAGTAAGTTTTCCTTGCCCTTTAGGTTAATTTTTGTCTGTTTAAACTCGTAAAATTTGACAAAAATGTAATGATGCGAAATACTTGAGAGGAACAACGTAGCTAGATGAGCAGTTGAAATCATCTAAAAATAATCTTTCTATTTGCTGAAACAAATGACCAAAAATACCTTATTTATTATCATCTTCGCTAGCCAATGGTTACGATTAAGTTACATCCTCGCCAACCCTTGTAGGTGTAGGAAACACTTTTAATTATACTGCTGCGCCTTATGCCGGTATACAAAAGTCACGCCCATTCTGAACACATCATTCTTAAACAATTGCAGCACTTGAACTCTTTTCAATGTGGAGATGTAAAAGTCTTGAGTCAAGTGTGTACAAAAGCAGGGACCGAAACTAGACTTTTTTCAAGATTTACTCGCGTCCGACGTACTAAGTTTTTGGCCTGGTACCTTTGATAACTATTTACTCGATAAACCTACCCAGATAGTTGTAATTAGTTGATTTGAATTTTGGAAATTGTAACTACATGCCCGGGTAAATACTTATTTCACAAGCAACCACGTGGCAATTATTTATTTACATTTTCTGTATTAACACGTGATCGCCATTAAAGCGACTTTTTATAGGATGCAGCAAGTTACAACTACGACCGATGAAAATCATTGCCTCGTGGATTCAAAATTCTACTTTAGTCCGCAAAGGGTTGACGAAGGAGGACTAAATCGCAACCCGTGTCTAGGAAAGTTTACTTCTCTTAAGTTGAATAACAAAAGGTTACCAATTACCAAAAACCTGATGCAATATTTCATTGGAACCAAACAGTTATAAGCGGATAAGATAATTTAGCGACATGTAAGAAGTTTATGGTTATAAAACCAAATATATTGTTCATAACCTTCAATACCCTTTTTATTGAAAAAATCCTTTACCCTTTTCCAATATATTTTCTGGTATTCACCTTGCTAAACAACACTTGACATACAAATGAGGAGGTATTGTATAATTGACAAAGAAACAACTATCCACTAAAGCTAAAATACTGTAGAGGTAAGCAATTTTAGACAAAAGTTCGGCCTTCAACGATTAAACGACAACCACTGAAGAACAATAGGCTCGTGACTCTGGACAGACACGCAAAGAATGTGCGACAGAATTAATCATATTTGAAGGCCTACTTAGTAATATTTTCATTCAATTTAGTTCTTTCCCAGAGTAGATCAGCCCATCTTCGCTAGCCAAGGGTTACGATCCACTCCCGCTCTCTTCACCCTTGGCAGATTGAGCTAACATTTGTGATATCAATGTTGCGCCATCTATCGGAAGATTAAAGTCACGCCCATTCCGAATACATTATTCTTGACCAATGGTAGCACTTGAACTCTTCAATTTGGAGGTAAAACACTGTAGCGTCTAGATTCTACACACTTGGTAAAGCCGGAAACGAAAATATACGTCAACATTCATGCATTTGTGCATGAAACATACACATGAACTTCTATTAGTTGATTAAAACATTCCAGTTGTCACTAAATATAGTCGTATGTTAAGTGATGTAAAAACTAGTTGCGCAATAAACACGTGGCAAATGTTTACAAACATTTTCTACATCTACACGTGATCATTTTATAGGCGCTTCTTGATTGGATGCAGCGAGTTTCTACTGCAACCAATAAAAATCCTTACCTTGTGTCTCCGAAATTTTATCTCAATCCGCCAAGGGTGAAGAGAGCGGGAGTGGATCGTAACCCTTGGCAAGCGAAGATGAGATCAGCCATGTAATATACTTTAATAGCATTATAAGTTGTGTATGTCAATTACAACATATGCACTTGTTTTATTTAAGGATGAAGCAATTGCACAAAGTTTAGCACCTCAACTTAACCTAGCAGGTAATTTAACATGTGTTTGAATGTGTCTTACCGCCGCTCTTAATGACTGTATTGGAGGATATAACCAGTAGCTCGTGTTAAGGTGTGCATTATGTACTCCAATGTACCCCAATCGATTTCATCAATTCCCACGAAAATGACAAAGGTTTCGTCGAAAAAGATAAAAACGGATCCTTACAGTGGTATAAGAGGATTATCAGATTTATCAAATACAAATTGTTGAATTATCGATTTTTTTATAAACTTAAGCCGTCTACTGAGATCACCGACAAACACGCGTTGGTAACATTTCTGAAACAATGGATGTTTGCAAAATCATTAGAAATATATACATGTATTGTTTCATTGGTCATTTATACTGTATATTGACAAGAAATTCGAATAAATTAATTGATACCATAAACAAACCAAACATTGCAACTTAATTATTGGATTGAAATAATGTAATGACAAATAAAAACAACAACCACCATCAAAAAATGATTATCATAATTATTATGATAATACTTTCATGGATTGTCCATACGTTTCACAAACATTATCCTTATTCGATTTTAAATGGTAGTGGTAGCAACAAAACAGTTATTTCATGTGCATGCATCAATTATAGAATTTACAACTCCTAGAAGAAATCCACTCGAGCACAAAGCTGCCATATATGTTTTGTCTGAAAGAATATTCGATAACAGAGAAATTGTTCAGGAATGCATGACTTCACTACTAGAAACACATGGTAAGTTTCCTGATATTCAAACATTTGCTTTTTAGTTTTACAAGATAATTTATTTCAATTTAAAATATGTTTTATAGACAACAGTTTGTTGATGATTATGATCAATTTAAATGTCTGATGATTTTTGGCATTATTGATCAGACTTTAGAATGATGTGTTTATAGTTAGAAGTAAACATTCTCAAGTTCAATAAATTCATTTGCTTATGTTTAGAATTTAAAAAAAAAGTAGTGGGATAAACACATGGGAATAACTTTTATCTTGTTTAATTAAACTATGTTTTTCAAGTATTTCGTGACGGCATATCCTTTTTTTGAGTCATCCTGTGATCATAAGAAGCACTGAAAAAACATATATTTATCGTCATAATGCATTTGTTTGGTAACTTGTTAAGGGATTTCCGTCTTAAAATTTCCTTAGAATGCAGTATTGTTTTTTTCTTTTTGAAAATTAATTAGCCAGCATTGGTTTCAATATAATTCCACGAACGATCATCAAAATTATAAATGTATTACACTCAAAATACATATGCGTATTTTCTTTAGCGTGACGAATAATTAGTAACCGCTTTAAGTACATGATTTACTGAATTATTTTTTAGATTGGCATTCTATTACGACAGACATTTTGGTTACTTCCATTCTTGAAAAAAATGAAACTATCCCTTCTGGAAGTAGTAGCGGTCCAGATATTGCTTCAGACAAAGTTAACAATTCATGGAATGGTGTCTACGAAAACGACGAAAATGGTTTACTAGATAAACCAGAGATAACATTACCAACTAAAGATTTTAAACCAATAGACAAAGATATTGAGAGAAAGAGTAAAGGTATGTATATAATTTATCAATGTTTTACCTGACATTTAATTCATGGTTTGATATTGTTTATCAATAGTTATTTACCATTATATTAAGACAAAAAGATGTGACTTGATTGCCAATGAAACATATATCTGTTAGAGACCAACATAACGTAGGAAATATAGAATGTAGCAACTAAAATGTAAAAAAAAAAATTACTATAGAGACGTAAATATTTGCTACCTTTAATAATTAGTAATAAATACTTACGTATCATACAATATGCAAAAGTATGCTTCATTTGATTCGAGTGTCACTGAAAAGTCTCGTGTAACAAAAACGCGCGTCTGGCGTAAAACATTTCGGTTCTGGTCTCTATAATAAGTCTATTTTATGGACAATGGCACATATTATTCAAATTGTAATATACATGTATACTGTTTAACATCAAATTTCGACAAAGAGATTAAACGTAATTATCGGTAATTCGTATATTTTCCCTTTGATCTTACTGCCTAATATTTTCGAGTATCAACGTACTGGCTGTATCACTGAAAATATTAGGCAATACATTTTGTGACGTCATAATTACCAATAAACTGAATAATAGGAAGTTTCGTTTTTGATACTGACTATATCATGTGGAATATCTTAACTCGCCTAACGGGTTAAGATATTCCACATGATATAGTCAGTATCAAAAACGAAACTACCTATTATTCTATATATATTTCATAGTCCATTAGTAGGAGATTTCCAGTAAATTAGACACAATAATGTAGGTATGTTAGTTGTGGGAAAATGTACTTGAAACTCAGAAAATCTCATATACATGTACAAAATGTCTGACACAAAATAAAAACCTTTGATCATTTCAAATCTCTTATATTAAAGCTGATGATGATCCTGAAACACTTCAAAAGGAGAATGAAGAACTGGAAGATTTATACACGTGCAAAATGTGTTTGGACGAGAAGGTTGGGGTAACCTTTCTACCGTGCGGACATTTAGTTACCTGTAAATCGTGTTCTCCAAAACTACGGAAATGCCCTCTCTGCCGAAAATTCATCCGTAGTACAATCACAACTAAGATATAGTGCAAATGACACTATCGTGTAGTACATTTTGAAGAAAGCTGTCAGCAATATCATAATACTGGTATTACTTTGATACGTCATTAATGTATTATTAATAGTTGATTTCAGGTTTGATTATACTATAAACATGATAAATGAAAAAGAAAAACTAATATTTTTATGTCTCTGTTATTATGTACATATTATTGTTGTTTCTTTACGTTTGCATTTTAACATTGTATATTTATTTGCTTTTATGGTAATATTGTTCTCATATTCAATTGATAACATACATGGATATGAATACTGCATGAGTGATGTTAGTATTTTATTAAAAAAAAATTAAAATGTTTACTATTAAACTAAGAAAAAATGTAATGTGTTACAATCGTGAAGCCATTAGTTGCTTAAGAGTAAGGTTTAACGTTAAAGTTAAAAAAAAACAAAAAAAAAACAACTAGATACACTATTGGAACATCGATTTTGTTTTCATGGCAGTTTAAGCAATACTATAAATGATATCAGAAAGCTATCATAATATACATAAGACGTTTGTATAAATAGTTTATGGCAATACGTTTGTATATGTTAAATTTTCGATATGATAAAAAAAATCTACTGAATAAGGTCATGCAATAGAGGCGCCCTTTCTAAGTCAAGAACTATCAAACCAAATCATTTGAAATCCAATGATCTATAAGACTAAAACACATAATAATTCCTAATTGATCAGCAAATCATCATCAAGATAGTTTTGATATAAATAATACTTGGAACAAAGCACTGATTGTTATATCCTTTTTCTATTGTAAAATATTTAAGATTTTGTAATTGTTGTTTGCATAACTGTTTCGTGCTTTCACCATTTATGAAAATAACATGATCTTGTTGTCATATAACAGATTTTCAAGGCTTTCTGCTAAAAACAATAAATTCAAACTATTTTCGACAATACAGAGCTTTGCATACATCATGGACACCCGTTTATTATTATAAATATGTTTTGCCGTTAAGTTGTTCAATGGCTATTTGTGTCGTTTACCTACCCTCATTTACGTTGACACATTCTTAATCTATTCATAGAAAAGTTGTAAAAGTTCATATACCAAGTCAGAATTATGACAGTTGTTATCCATCTATTTAATGTATTTGAGCCTTTTATTTTGCCATATGATTAAGAACGTTCCTTTTTAAATTTTCCTCGGAGTTAAACATCCAATGGCTGCGATTGGTCTAATTTTTAGCTGTGCATATCGATAACCGAACACAGTAGTAGAAAACCTGAGGTTTACACATAGATGTGTTTATTTCTCAACGATACTTCTAAAAAGAACAATGACTTTATTTTACAAATATCAAAAAGCATTATATTGAGCATGTTAAGTGAAGAAAAATATTGTTCACAGATAATTAAACTACCAACACAACTAACAGACGAATAGGAAAGTAGAACAAACATATCTTTTAATGTGTCCGATAATTGCATATTGTTCAGGTAAAACTCTCACGAATTGTTAACACCATAAGTCCTAGCTGTGTAATTTTCTGCTACCCAAAGCAGAGCTTATGTTTAAATAAGCAAGAATTTCACCACAACATTTGCTCGCAATATACTCAAAAGTTAACAAAATATAACACCACCTTACATATACATTTATGTTTTGCACTTAACCATGCCAAACCAAATGCTTCAGTATAACAGGTCTAGCAAAAGGGAAATATTTAAACTTAACTAAACTATGGTTTCTCTAATCATAGTTGTTTCGTGACTTCAGCTGGGTTTTTTTATTTACGCTTGAGTGCATTTCAAATGTGAAAACCACTTTAATCACGACCAAATTGTTTGCAAAATGATGAATTCTTTATAAAATGCTTCAATATCAATGTTTTAGATACAAATAGATGAAAGCATAGGCAACTGGAATTTACAAGTGTACAAATATTCCAAAATAAACGATTGCAAAACTGCATTATATAATAGTGTAGAAAAAGAAATTCTGCGCATGTTACTATTCTGTCTGAATGAATGTAATTGCTCCGAAAGATATAAACTCATAGCATGCATGTATATCCCAAATGATAATATTATAATTTAAGTAGCAATATAGCTACAAAAAACGGTTCTAATCTTTATACACCAGATGCGTATTTAATTAATACATATCTCTTCAATGATACTCATGGCCAAACAATATTCAAACAATACAAAAAAAAAAAACCCACTAAGAGCGTATAAAATAGGCATTGATAGGAGGAACAGCAAAAAAAAAAAAAAAAAAAAAAAAAAAAAAAAAAAAACACATATAAGGCGAGCTTTGCATTCGGAAGATGTAATAGGAATTCAAAACATTAAAAAAATCGTTCCTTTATTCGTTAAAGAACAATAGACAAACCTCATAAATATAAACAAAAGCGGTAAAACATTACATGTTAAGACTGGAAAGAAATTGAGTTCTTAATTCGTTGTTTTTTACTTTGCATAAGTGTTCATTAGTTGCAGGTAAGCGTAGATCGGTACTTTCTGTCTTTCAATGTCAGTTGTTTTGGTGTTTGAGATCGATATGGTGATGCCAACTATTCTTTTTTTACAGATTGTTCGTATGTTACTCATTTCACCACTATCCAAGTTTAGGAAGGGTTGAGCACTCAAGCATATTTATTTCTGCCACTATAAACGGTTATCTATTTTAGCAACTATAAACGGTTATCTATTTCAGTGGTAAAAAATATAATACATTTCGATCAACTCCAAGTTTTTATGCCCCCACCTACAATAGTAGATGGGCATTATGTTTTCTGGTCTTATGTCCGTCCGTTCGTTTGTCCGTTCGTTTGTCCGTTCGTCCCGCTTCAGGTTAAATTTATTGGTCAGAGTAGTTTTCCCCATGATATGATGATGAAGACAAATTATGATTCATATATAGAATAATTAGATATAAGAAGATGTGGTATGAGTGCCAATGAGACAACTCTACATCCAAGTCACAATTTGTAAAATGAAACCATTATAGGTCAAAGTACGGTCTTTAACACAGAGCCTTAGCTCACACCAAACAGCAAGCTATAAAAGGCCCCAAAAATGACTTGTGTAAAAGCATTCCAGCTGGAAACCAACTGTCTAATCTATATAAAAAACCAGAAACACTTATGAACCACATAAACAAACGACAGCTACTGATCATCCTAGTCCTGACTGAGGACAGGTGTAAACAATTGCAGCATGATTAATCTATATAAACAAGCATATGTTGTCTTGGAATCAAAGTTATCTATGCAGCATTGTTCTCAATGCATGCAAATTAAAGATTTTGACAAAATATTTTTGTTCTACTGAATCACTTTGTAAAGGCAATCATGAATTTTAGACATCAAGTTGGAGATGTGAAAATCGGATGAACCTGTAATCCTTTGAAGATCATAAATAAGTTCTAGGGAACAAACAGTTTACAGGAAGATAAGAATGACAAATGGAGCTCCATGTTGTAAATACCTTTTGTTATAAGCCATAAAAACTACAAACCATTTTTTAGACTGCCCGACGGAGGGTGAGTGAGAGTACTGGTCCAAGAGTAGGATTCAATGGAACATTATCCCATTCTATGTCCCTGGTAAATATCAATACCTTATCAATCAGAAATAAATTTATTAAAATAGCATGATTGTAAATATTTATAGCCAATTCAAACACAATAATTATGTTACATATATGTATTGAAATAGCTTATGACCGTTTGTATGCCCCACCTACGATAGTAGAGGGGCATTATGTTTTCTGGTCTGTGCCACCGTTCGTCCGTTTGTTTGTCCGTTTGTTTGTCCGTTCGTCCCGCTTCAGGTTAAATTTTTTGGTCAAGGTAGTTTTCCCCATGATATGATCTGTCTAATTTTAATGCCAAATTAAAGTTTTGACCCCAATTTCACGGTCCGTTGAACATAGAAAATGATAGTGCGATGTTCAGGTTAAAGTGTTTGGTCAAGGTAGTTTTTGATGAAGTTGAATACCAATCAACTTGAAACTTAGTACACATGTTTCCTTATGCTATAATCTTTCTAATTTTAATGACAAATTAAAGTTTTGACCCAAATTTTACGGTCCACTAAACAATGAAAATGATAGTGCGAGTGGGGCATTCGTGTACTATGGACACATATTTGTTAACCAGTTAATTTATAAATATTATTAATAAACCAATGAAACCCTCAGGGAGAAAACTCCGACCAGCAGCGCATATTTGTTTTACACTGCATTTTTGTTGATTATATCATTGTATATCTTAAAAGTCAAACCAAAATATATAAAGTGATAATACTCCTATTTTCAAACCTGGAAGCTATCATATCTCACCATCGTGTATGCCATTGGCCTAGCAATAATTTGTTATGCTTTATCTCCGTAATTTGATTGCATCTTTCGTCTTTATCAATAGTTTGGTCAACTTTAATACATTAGAAATATATTATATATGTAGTGTATACGTTAACAAGACTTCGAACGAACTACACACATCTAGAGATCAACAAAGGAGAAGAAATATAGTAGTTAAATCAGTGTACGTATTTATTATGTTTTGATTATATAGATATAAGAATATGTCGTATAAGTGCCAATGAGACAACTTTCCTTTCAAGACACATTTTATAAAAATAAACCATTTTAGGTCATAGTACGGTCTTTAACACAGCGCTTTGGCTCACATCGAACAGCAAGCTATAAAGGCCCCCATAGATGACTAGTGTAAAACCATTTGCATATATTTCTGGTATAATCATTGCATTCATAACTTGCAAGTTATAAAGAAAAGCAATATTGAAAGTCAATTCCTTTAATCTTTTTTGGCAAACAGAGCATCAAATTTCTCATCGAGATCAACGGTGAAAAAGTTTTTCCAGTCTCCAACCTCACCTGTTGAATAGTATGAGTATATATGTATATATTCACTGTTAAACATATAACAAATAACACATGAAAAGGTATAACAGTTAATTATCAACAACATGAGCAATAAAAGCATTTGTTAAGATCAGTAATGAAAAAATAAAAAAATGATACTAGCATTTGAGTTCGAGATATAATTTGTGACAAACACACACTGCAGTCAGGTTTCGTGCGAACACATTTAGACTATTTACCGGATTTGTTATCACATAGGCAACACGACGGGTGCCACATGTGGAACAGGATCTGCTTACCCTTCGGGAGCACCGGAGATCGACCCTAGTTTTTGGTGGGGTTCGTGTTGTTTATTCTTTAGTTTTCTATGTTGTGTCATGTGTACTATTGTTTGTCTGTTTGTCTTTTTCATTTTTAGCCATGGCGTTGTCAGTTTATTTTAGATTTCTGAGTTTGACTGTCCCTTTTGTATCTTTCGTCCTACTTTTTCAATACTAATGAAAGAGTCTGGAACTGAAATGAACGAAGGAAAGAAAAGCATTTTCTGCATTTTCTAGAAATACATTTTTTATTTGCAAACAACCAGTTTTCCAATAATTTTAAATAAGCACATGTTCACATATAGGTGTTGCTGTTGATATAGAAAGTGTCATCTTGATTATTCATTATCTTCTGAAAAATAACCAAAGAAGTGGTTTGAGCCGGACTAGATATGCTGTACAAATGGACTGTCAGGTCAGATTGAGCTGGGTAGGTAAATTTGAAACATACTGTCAGGGGAATGTCTTTCTCCCTATCCTTTCAATAGCTATATTAGGTTTCGTAAGTGAACTGTTCCAATGCAGAATTACCACTTTATCCAAAATGTCCTTTTTTAAAGTTGAAGGTCGAATCATCAAGAACATACATTTGATTTTTTGTTGAATTTACATCTTTCCCACGATTAGTATTTATTCAATATAAACAACCGTTGCCGCACTTTTCTATTCAAATTCGTTCAAAACATGTAAAACATGTTTGTTTCTAGACGTTAAACAAACAACTATTATTAAAAATAATGTGAAGTTGGATATATTGCAGTATTTGATAGATGATATACACTTATATAAATGAAAATAAGGTGTAATATTCATTTATACCTTTCCTGTACGTCAAGTTTGTAATTTTCTTTTCGCCTTCTTTATTATTGATTGGAGATGTTTCAACTTTTGAAGTCACTGCTTGTTTCATGTTTTTGAAACTACATTTTACAGCTATATTTTTAAACAGGTCACTATTTTCTTCAACTTTTAGAAATTTAGCAAGTTTTGTTATCTCCGTCACTGGATCCTGTAGAAAAGAACAAATTTGTTTTATATATTACAACAAGCTGATAATGTTAATGTATTGAACAGTTTTAAGCAAATTTAAAAATTTAAGTACAAAACTTTTTTGAATTTTGGGTCCGCAATGATCTTTAACTATATACTTGTTTAATTTTCTGATCTGGGCGTCCCTTATTAGTCTAATGTAGATGATACGTGCGTCAGGGGAATCACGTTAAAAGCCTGGTACTTATGATAACTATTTATTCCTCATTCTTTAAAAACTAGAAAGCTTAGTGCTATATCAGTAAATGTAAGTGTTGGTGTTTATTAGCCTTGATATGTAATGAAAAAATATCTGACTTATCGTTAAGCTTGAATGGCTAAATCAATCGAATCATCAATAACAGTAAAGGCTTATAATTTGTTGCATTGTTTTTGTTTTTCTCGTTTCACAATAAATTACATGAATTTTTGGAGAAAGTAAAGACACAATTATTCTCGAAGTATTTTTTTTTAAAATTCAGACTTAATATATATTGATATTATTTATTCTTGAATATGCATCTTTCGTGTTACACTTAAGGAATAAAGATAAACATATCATATCAAAAACTCATACCACTGTCTTGAATAGTAAAACCAGTTCAATAACGAGGTTTCCACTTCTGAAATTTGTTAAAAATTAAGTAAACAGCGTTATACAATTAAACAACACGTTTTCAATATTTTGAGATGAAATAAAAGAAATCACCAGAAGTCTCAAATTAAATTATGTGAAGAGAAAGCTTTGACCATGAAATTAAAGGATATTTAGTTGCATTTGTAAACGTTTGGACCTAAGGGGTTTAAACGATTTCATTTCATCTTTTCGGTCTCTTTTCCTTTATACTTATTCAAACATATGTAATACCATATATTTTGTGTAGTTGGCATTCCGTCTGAGGCTTTTTCAGTGCTATGCTTTTAAATCGAAAACTGGATTCTTGATGATTTCAAGACAAAGCTGTTGACTTGATGTTTTTTTTTTAACATATTTTACTTTTGTTCTTTAAAATTGAGAATGGAAATGGGGAATGTGTCAAAGAGACAACAACCCGACCAAATAAAAAAACAACAGCAGAGGGTCACCAACAGGTCTTCAATGCAGCGTTGTTTATTTTATAACAGCAGTAATTGATATTAACATTCCAAAACAAAATTAAAACTGTTTAGCAATGTGTATAATAACTTGAAAACTTGACCAAATCAGAAAAACTGAAAAATTAAAATAGAACCTTATTTACATTGTATCATGTTTATCAGAGGCAACAGTTTATTCTCCAACTTACCGAATTCCATATACTTTGAGATAAATTTATTCCATTTGATCGTAGAATCTATGAATTTATGACCTTGTAGGAATGAAAGCATTGACACTAAAACATCTTTCGGATTCCTTTGAAGAGACAGAATTTTGCACTTTTTGTAAAATGTCTGCTTGGGTAATCCCTGAGGTGTAAAATGAGTATTATAAATACGAGGTTTTGGCGAATTTCTTAGCATCTCTGCCGGAAAGAACTCCAACATGACTGGAGCGTTCTCTTTTCCTTGATAATCTGCCATTCCACTTCTAAGCATGGAAGTTATTTCCCATAACCAGAGTGTCCCTATTTAAGTTTAACGTTAATGTTACCCATATAAAAATGTCGATCACCGATGTTCAAAATACGTATGCGATGTTATTTACTGGACATTATCCAGTTAATAGGATAAGCCTAGCACTTTATTCATTTAGTATTTTGTAACTGTAAGCAATTGAACTGTTTTCCAATGAAAAACTAGTATTGTTTCATTTGTTTTGCATGCATACTTTTACTTTTGATTTACTTTTGAGTTGCTTTTTGATACAATATGAAATACAGCTCATTAAGATATCCATCTTTAGAAAAAACAGTAGTTGTGCTATAGAAATAATCTTCTATAAGGCAAATCAATTATTTTAATTTGGAATATTTTGTTAATTAAAAAAAAAAAAGCAGTTATTACACATGTTACATTAAAATGAGAAACCGATGTTACTAACGAGCTGTATTGTAATCAAATGTATAAATGACTTTGTATTGCACGCTCGCCTATAGGGCGGGAAGTTGCTTTTTAATACCACCACTGTTAAATCACATATATACGTTAAGCAGCATTTTATAAAAGTGCGCATCTTTTAAAAGAATTAGCAAAAATTTATTACTTACAGTCAGTGTAAGTCAGCAATTAGACTGTTACCTTTACTAGTAGGTAAAATTGGACTGAACATTTTGGTCTGATATGCGAGATTGATCGAAAATATGATATCAAACCCCAAAAACGGGAACATAAGATACATATAATGTTGAATTCACATGTTTAACATCGATTTTTAAAAATCAACCCATTGTAGTACTAAAAATCGTTTATCTTTTAATATCAAGCAATCCGATTTTCACACATTAATACACAGTTTTAGATTAAAAGTTTTATGGATATCATCTTCGAATATGCAAATATAGAGTGCTTACCCTTTCTTTAAAATGTTATTTTGAGCGTTTATTACTCTTCATCTATGACGTGTTAATTCTTGCTTCGCTGGTTGACTAAACATTTTATTAATTATTTAGTTTACCGAAAAACAGTCGTAAAACATCTTTAACATCTATCTTAGTATATAAACTGCACCCAAGTCCACATCCATCTTTGAGAATTGATACCCCCCCCCCCCCCAAAAAAAAAAAAAAAAAAAAATTCCAACAAAAACAAAGAAAAATTAACCCACAGCATTAAAAATTTGAGACATATGTATATATTGTGTTTGTTAGCGCTCTTATCATTTACCATCGCCGCGATATAGCCTTTTTGTGATATCTTTTTACCTTTACCTTTTGTGTAAAGCAACCAACAATCAATCAATCAATCTTATCATTTACCTGATTTTGCAAATGCACATATTATGACATCATCATCATCCATGTCCATGTTTCTGATACTCGGTATGTGTTTTCAGTAATCCAGAATCTTCCTGGCCATTGAACGTGACGAAATGATGTAATGCGTCTCCGTTTTTCGAACATTGTATCGGTGTACCACCCAAATCAATAGTTACAATGTCATTGTCGCTAGTAATTGGATCTGTAACATATTTTTAATGCATGACCAGGATTTAGTACTGTGGATTCATTATTATTCGTTGGATACCAATTTTCGTGGATTTCGTGGGTATAGGTGGACGACTAAATGTTCAACGGATGACAAATTTCCTAAATTCTTGTATGAAGATATCAGCAAAACATCGAAATTAATGTCCACAAACATGCAAGTTTTCCTTTCTCAATGAAAATTTATAACCACGAAAATAAATAAATTCACAGTATTTCAAGTTGAAATCATAGATGTTCGGTAGTTGTAAATATTTGTTGTCTATAAGTACATGTTTGTGGTAGTTGTTTATGTTACAGTTGAGCACTTTAACACATTCAAAAGTCCTTTAATTAGGCAGTACTTTAGAAAAAATGTGAAACAATATTGTAATTAAAATGGATTCAACATGTAAAACATAAATCTACAGAAAAGGAGTTGCTTTCCGACATATATAATGTGTTAGTGCTTACAAGTTACAGCATATAACTGCGACTCTGCAAGATCATTTTCGAGGTCATTCTGTTAAATTGAACTTGAGAAAAGTTTGGAAAAAATGTTTTATTGATCTAACATATTTCTAGAAATTGAATCTTTGTGAAAATGATTGTTTGTGTTGGACAAAACTGCGAATGCAGAAATTTATTTGGCATTAACTTTTACAAATATATCTAATAAATATGATCTGTACATTTAGTTGGCAGGAATGAGGGTAGGAGTTTCGTCATAAGATCGAGGCAAATATTTTTACAGCACTTGGCTTGGTTTTTAAACAACGAGGCCAGCCTGACTCCTCCTGTAGAATTTGGTTATACTTCCGATATGGAGTTGGCCAGATTTCTATACTTTTCATCGTCAGCCAACTGTACTTAAAAAAACCATTAAATATGACATAGTTTTATCAAGTTGTACGAGTCCAAAACTATATTTGCTGATTCATATTAATATGTCATTATCAGACAAACCTATTTGATATTTAAGATGAAATATATTTCATGTGAATTAATTGATTTAGATAAAGAATCAAAACGTTCTAAAGGAAAGAAAAAAATCATTATCAAAACTTATGAAAACAAAATCGACGAAAAAACAATCTAGTCAAGGTAGCACTATTCATGCATGCTATTGACCACACAAAGGACTAAACATCACGAATCTGACTAAAAATTAGGTTAATCTCACATGATCGAGAAAAGTAAGCTAGATAAGTTTCACTTCTACTATTCGTGTTTATTATGAATATTATAAAGGGTATAATTTTCATTTTGGAAATCGCAAAACCAAGGAAAAGTGTACCTTTTATTAATTTTAAACGGTTTCCGACATATGTTGCTTACCAAAATTATGTTTTAATTCAGGTTTCCATTCAGAGGAGGTATCATTATCTAATATTCTGTCTCCCATCATAATAGTCTTACATAAAAAAGAAAACATACATTGATATACGTGTTAAGGGTTGAAATCTAGTACAATAGTCCTTTCATAGTCTATTTCGATATGACCTTATGAACCACTCGACACATATGAATAATAATGTAACACGTTTAAGACTGCTTGAAACGATTAATAGGGCTAAACATACCTGACTGTTTCTTTGAGAGATAGTTCATATGGATACAGTTTAACTTTATTTGTAAACAGTGAAGTGTAGTATATATACTTTATCGATGACAGTTGTTATCCATTCGTTCCATTCGTTTGATGTGTTTTATCATTTTATCATGACA
The DNA here is from genome assembly GCF_963676685.1 of Mytilus edulis. Taxonomy (NCBI): domain Eukaryota; kingdom Metazoa; phylum Mollusca; class Bivalvia; order Mytilida; family Mytilidae; genus Mytilus; species Mytilus edulis. The sequence continues at coordinate 58,659,912 of NC_092353.1, read as the reverse complement.
TTTGATTAGGGACTTGCAATTTTGAATTTTCCTCGGAGTTCAGTATGTTTGTGACTTTACTTTGTACATTGTACCTCTTAATTTATGAAGTTACTTAAATTCAAATATTAATAACAACAACAACATAATCTGTGCTTTCCACTTTCTAAACTGAAGAAAACACGAGTGAACATTTCTTTACTATGCATGTGTGCTTGTTGTTTCTGATAGAAGATACATACGTAGTGATATGAGAAATCTTTAGAAAACATGTGTCAGGAGATTCAATTGTTATTCGTGAAGGTCAAGGGGAAATGTAGACTTCATTTATCTATCAGCTCACAATTAGCTTGTAAATTTTTACAATTACCATAACAAAACAAATTTAAACAATACTGATAAAACATAGACTTATACTGTTAAAATAGGTATAACAAAAAATATAAATACCATGCACAAGATACGTATATTTGATCGAAACAACGATTGAGGATGATTTATTTAAATTTAATAAAATTCATGTATTTGGAAAAGAAACACAAAGGCAAACGACATCACATGTTTATACACGAAAAAACGCACTTGTTTATATTCGCAATAAGCACAATTCGTTGATTAAACGTTTTAGATTTATTTTATCATGATTCGTAGAATAATATTTTATGTTTAATAGTCCTGAAACATTGAAAGGGTATGTGATACTGGCTCATAATGAAATATGTGCAAAGAAGAATGTTTTATACAAGCTTTACAGTATGTACATTTGTTCCTAATTTTTCTAGCTACTTTGCAGGTATTTAGTTTAAAACATTTTGCTTGCAGAATACCTTCTTCTTTAATTATGGGTAAATTAGTATTCATGAAAAGCTAGAATGATGATTTTAATTTACTAAAATATTGACAAGCTTGCTTGACAACTTAACTACGATACACAATGAATAATCACCAATAACAGGTTCAACGTAAACATGATATACAAAAACCAATCACCAACTACAAAAACACATTTGAACGGGTGCCACATGTGGAGCAGGATCTTCTAACCCTTCCAGATCACCTGAGATCACCCCCAGTTTTTGATGCGGTTCGTGTTGCTTAGTATCTGGTTTCTACATTGTGTCTTCTGTTCTATTATTTATTTGTTTGTCTTTCTCCTTTTTCGCCATGGCGTTGTCAGTTTGTTTTCAAACTATGAGTTTGAATGTCTTTTGTATCTTTCGCCCCCCCTTTAAAGTTATACTATGAATAAAGCAAGGTTTTTATATAAGCTCATGTATATAGAAAAAATGAATTTTATTACTTTTTGCATCTGACCTTCTTTACAAGAATATCAAGGGAGCCTGTTATGCCAAGCTGATATTCGAACTCATAAAGTCAAGTCAATTCAAAATAGAAAAGGACACTTTATTATATTTATCCGCTATTTGTCTTAACAGTATGATTTGGTTGAAAATATGAAGTAAGATGAAATAGTTACTTAAACTACTTTGACGCGTACACAATGTTGGAATAGTTGTTCAGTTGTATGACTGGAATCGCGTGCATTTCATCGACGAATTGATGGATTGACTGGACACATGACGTTTGCTGCACTGACACATTGGCTTATATTTTTATTTAACTTCAAGTCCTATCCATAAAATTATTAAAATTTAGAACGGAAATGAGCAACGTGCGAAGAAGACAGCAACGCGACCAAAAGCTAAAAAAAAACAATAACAAAAAAGCCACCAATTGTCCTCAAGACAGCAAGAAAATCAGCCGCCCCCTCAACAAAATATCTACTAGTTCAGTAAAATTGGTATCACATCAAAATATTAAACTCCAAAACATACAAATAAACTACATTTGAAAAAAAACAAGACCCTCAAAGGCCAGAGGCTCCTGACATGCGACAATCGCAAAAAAGCGATGGGGTTGAATACTATATTTCGCGGATACTTTTTATTGCGTTAAATCCTTTCATGCCCATTTCACGGCGATTTAATTTTGCAATTTTCAAATTCACTTGATGTATAGGAAAACGCTTTAAAAAAAAGTTTTACAAGATGGCGACAATTTATTATTCGCGTTATTTTTCTACTGGCAAACAGTAGCGAAAATAAATATCTTGCGAAAATAAATTGGTTTACAGTAAATAAATTATCTCTCAACCTTCTGCTGTTCCTCTAGACAATGTAGAATAAACAAACACACAGCAAAACGCACTGTAAAAATCAATTTAGTAGAAGTCTTAGTCTGATTTCAGAAAAGGTAACTAAAGAAACAAGGCAAAAAGACAATGAAACAACGATAAATTAACAAGAGACTACTAGCAGCAACTGATATGATGGCTGCAGACTTCGGCTGAACTGATTTGAAGATGATGTTTGCACGTATGAAAATCAAACACAGTTTATCCCGTTAGATGTATTGTATCATAGATAAAAAAAATAATGAGAAATACACTACCCGTGTCATGCCAACAACTAGTTTCAGAACAAGACAAAAGACCATATGAGTTAATCGATATCAATACCAAAATATGCCATCTTTTATGATCTGACAACACTAACTAAATCTCTACAGAATAAGTCTGTTTAAGTTTTGATAAAATCTTTATTGACATATTGGATCTTAATCAATTTTTTTTTATGATCTTGAGGGCGATCAATATTGGGAAACATTTGAGAATAACAATATGCAATTTGGACGATTTCACGCTATGGACTGCAATTTGGAATTTGATGTAATTTATTAACTGGTAAAGAACAGAGCTTGGTTTACTGAAAATGTACATGTCTGCCGTTGACTTTTTGAAATACTTATTATGTCAGAAATAATTGTATTGTTCTTGGTACGGCATTTTCTATGAATGCGATTTATTTTAAGCCAACAAGAGCGGTGTTTACGAACAGTTTTAGAAACTATAATCAAAATGTTACGTAAACATAATCGGTTCTTGATATACATGAGTTTTCGCTCCCCATGATATTCTCATTTAGAAAGAGAGGACAGACTGCTGACTTTTCAATCCAATTTGATCTAATTATTTTCAGTCATCGTACAAACTTTGAATGAGATTCCCTAAGCTGCTTATTTACAATTTCTAAAGGTTGAATTGTTAAATATTTAGTAGGATGAGTGTGTTGATAAATGATACTTTTATAGTAATAATTTGAACGATAAAGATGTACATGCGTGCGTTAAGATAAAATAAAGTATAGTTTTATCTACGCACTGCGTCCAATTGCAACTTGTGTTAAACCGTTCTTAGTATGATAGTGCCAAGCAGGCATTGTTTTTTCTTACACTGGCTTCCGATCAAAGCCAGAATTACATTCAAAATCTTAACATATATGTACAACTGTCATGTAGGTAATGCATCGTCATATTTGATCAATTTGTTAAATCCTCAAGTGTCGAAACGTTCATTAAGGTCGTCATAGTCATCTATTGGTTGTTATGCAGTCCCATATAACAAAAAGAAAACTTTTTTCAGATAGAAGCTTTAGTACTATTGGGCCAAAATTGTGGAATGAACTAGGAACAAATGTAAGAAACTCTGAATCTTTGGATACTTTTAAATGTCGGTTGAAAACATTGTATTTCGAAAATTATTTTGAACTTTTCTGACTTTTTTCTTGTGTATCACAGTATATATTTTCAATTTTTGGTATAGTACATACATATTGTATTTTTGTATAGTATTTTTGTACTTTATATGTCATTTATGTACAACGCCATTGAATACATATTGTATATGTAGAAATAGGCGTTTAATTAAGTTTTCATGTTTCATGTTTGTTTCATGTAAGTTAATAAATAACACTGTTAGTTTTTCAGTTTATTACCAGTTTCAAAATTAAGGAAACTATGCAATTATTAGACGTAGACCTTACCGTAATGTTAGTGGAAAGACGGAGACACGTAACTTATTTTACGGTATAACATTTATCAATAGAAGGGTTTCCACGATTTTTATTATTAAAAATGTTAGCGATTGTAATTTTTTTTATATCAGCGATTTTGAGACATGTATAAATGTATATACCCTTTGAATGAGTTTGAATAATTCTTTTTTCATTTCATAATTTCATTTCTTTGTTATCCGGATTAGGCAGTATGATGAAAACGAAAATAAACAAATTACCTATCATTGAATTATGTCTTGATTTTCGAATAGCGTTCTTCATGTCAAATGAATGACCAAAATCTGACAACAATACGAGAGGTTACATAATGGCACAGATAATACAAATTGGTATGCACCAGAAGCGCATTGAAATGTCTCTTCAATGATTCTTATAGCCAACACATTTAAACATCCAAAACTTATTAATACAAATAAAGAGGGAATACAAAAGCCGAGAAAGAAAATCAGAGCTTTAAATGACATAGGGATACCATCGAAAGGAAACTTTCACCAGCAGTGTATATAGCACTACTATATTTTTGTAAAATTATGTCATCGAAATCATAGCAAATTATAAAAGGTGACTACATTATATTTTTATATCATTAAGATACATTGTATCTCATGTTTCCATCGTCCTTCGCGTGTGCCATTGCCTAAACATGAATTGAATTTGTGCTTTATCTTTTTTTATTACTTCATTTTTCATCCGTATTATTGACTAAGGCTTTTTACAGCTGACTATACTGTATGGGCTTTGCTCATTGTTGAAGGCCGTATGGTTACCTATAGTTAATAGTTTCTGTGTCATTCGGTCTCGTTGGTAATCATACCACATCTTCTCTTTTACACAACACATCACATTACATTTAAAGGTTACAGAAAGAGAGTGTACATACGAATCGAATGAGATCCTTATATAATATAATTTGGTTATAAGTTATTATGAGAGAATTCATATGTTACATGTTACAAAGAAAAGCGATATTTAAAGTCAATTCCTTTCATCTTTTTGGCAAACCGAGCATTGAATTTCTCATTGACAGCAACGGTAAAGTAGTTTTTCCAGTCTCCAACTTCACCTGTTAAAGAGAAAAAAAAGATTAATAACATGAACGATTGTAAAAATTAGTAGTAAAAAAATGAAAAACCGGAAGTTATGTTTAAAATATGAAGTGTGCCAAGCAAATAATGCATTATGTTTTCTGCGAACACGTTCAATACTGGTTAACTGTCCAACACTTATTCAAAAATAAATAAGGAGAAAGAAGCACATATATACCGAATATTCTGATAATAACTTTTTGTTAATTAAAGAGAATGTGGTTTTATGCGCAAACCACCAGTCAACTTATCATATGAATAATAAAAAAAATTACATAGGTGTTGATTTTGATATAGAAATTATCATCATTTCTGTCCTGACCTAAAACCAAAAAGGTTGAAAGCCTCGGAATAGCTTTGCTTTATGTATCAATACACTGTAAGTGCGATCGAGCTAGAAAATTAACTCCGAAACCTGCTATTGTTTCCTTGCAATAATCGTCAAATATTCCATATGTGATATACATTCTATAATCTTGTTTCAGAAAAAAATTAATTATCGTCTTGAACTAGAATTTTTAATAAATCATGTTATTTCATTTTAATTCAGTTGCATATATGTCATTATCTAAACTATTATATATTGTGCATTAACAACTACTTACCTATCCACTGATATTAAAATATATTAAATACTCGAGGACGGGATAAGGTACCAGTACTTTATGTATCTCAAACAAATATAATAAAAATAATTTAGATAAAAAGAAAAAAAGAGTTAGATATAGTTTTATACCTTTTCTGTATGTGAAGTTTGTAATTTTCTTAGCAAGTTCTTTATTATTGATTGCAAATGTTTCCTGCTTTGAACTCGCTGCCTGTTTCATGTTTTGGAAACTACATTTGACTGCTATATCTTTTGCCAACTCACTGTTTGCTTCAACTTCTAGAAATTTAGCAAGTTTCGATATTTCCGTAACTGGATCCTGTAGACAAGAACATATTGGTTTACTCAATGACCCTCAGCTGAGATTTTAATCACATTAAAAAAAATAAAAAAATAAAAAAATAAAAACAATTTTTTTTTAGCAAAACTATGTGTAATATCTTTAAATGTATGTGTATTGCTTACTGTATATTCGTTTAAGGTATCTAATACATCACTTGTGTTTTCTGTTAGCGTTGATGATAATTCAAATGATATCTGAATTGTTTAAAGCTGAAATTACAGAAAGGGCCAATTATTGATTGTTATATTGTTTTGGTTTCATTTCAATGGAAAAAAAATAAATAAACGCATTTTTAATGTAACCGTTAGAAATTCACACTTAATATAAGATTATAGGATGTCTAGAATAAACAGTTTACAACGTATTGGCTCGATAATTGTATGAGGATTTTGTGTTAATTTAGATTGAGTGTGTATCTGGATGCTTTCTAATTAACTACCAAGGTGACCTCGTATGACTGTCAATGACACGACTTGATCATAACCATAGACATAAATAGATAGCACCATCATGCAATTTGGTTTTTTCAAGTCTGTTTGATTTCATACTGTAGGTTAAAAATATATGTTAACCATCGTTTTTACCGCTTTGAGATTGAGTGTTTGTGGATCAAACCAGACAATCAAATAATTAACCCTTGCTTTATTTTCAATTTTGTCATTCGTTTCTTTTTTTAAAACTGAACAGGCATAATTCATGCGTAAGCCATCTCTAGCTTAAAGTTTTAATAATAAGTCACATGCATACGGATTAAATCAGGTCAAATAAATCACTTGCAAATAAACAATTCATCAGCGATGATTATTAGATTCTTTGTACAAAATTGAACCGAACTGGCTTCAAAAAGCCAATTAGTATATAATTTTTTCACTTTCATTAATGATGTAACAAAAAAATATGCACGTATTATTTTTTTTATATATCTCGTAGATAATGCCCTATTTAATAGATTTAAGATATTGTATATAGTCAATGCCAAGTATGTTCATGTTAAGTGTTGAATTTTAGAATTGAAAAGAATAAATATAAGCTAAAAATTATATACGTCTTTCATGTCTTCATATGATAAGCAGTAAATGTTGTCATGTCCTTCCTTTAAGAACTCATACCACTGTCTTGTATAGTAAAACCAGTTCAATAACGAAGATTCCACTTCTGCAATTTGTAAAATCACACGGAAAAATAGGTATAACTCGAATAATAATGATATGTGTTTGATTGTTACAATTGAAAAAAATGAAACAACCTAATGTCATCATTAAAATTATGTAAAGAAAACTTAACCTTTCGGCATGAAATTAGATAGTATTTAGTCGCATTTATAAATGTTGGTAAAAAAACAACAATATATGTTCAACTATATTAGATGAGAAAGATTTAATAAACCTTATGTCAACATTAAAATTACGGAACGGTAACCAAATCTTTGGGCTTACAGAAATTTCTTCTGCATCTTCGCCTTTCTTTTCCTTGTTTTTTTTCTCATTTATTATGGACCCAACGTGAGCTTAAACTTACAGATAATGAAAAACTCAATTATTGATGTCTACATAAGACACAATTAGAAATAAGAAGACGTGGTACAAGTGCCAATAAGACAACTCTCCATCCAAGTCACAATTTGTAAAAGTAAAACCATTATAGTTTAGGGTTAGTACGGTCTCCAATATGCAAACTTGGCCGGAATATTGATATTATTAAGACACATAATTTTTATTTGGTCAATGTGTATCATAAATGAACAGCAATTTATGTTAAAATACCAAAGTGTAAATATTGTCTTAGAAACTGTGATATGTGTAACAAAACTTGAAAACTTGACTTAACACAGATTATTTTGAAAAAAAAAACCAAACACTAACATATTCTATCAACTTACCTAATTCCATATATTTGGAGATGAATTCGTCCCATTTTATCGTTGAATCTATGAAGTTATAACCCTGGAGAAACGGAAGAAGTGACACTAAAACATCTTTCGGATTTCTTTGAAGGAACAGAATCTTGCACTTTTTGTCAAAAGCCTGCTTTGGTAAACACTGAGGCGCGAAATGAGTATTATAAATACGAGGTTTTGGTGACACCCTTAACGCTTCTGCAGGAATGAATTCAAACATGGCTGAAGTTTTCTCTTTTCCATGATAATCTGCCTTTCCGATTCCTAGCATGGAAGCCATTTCCCATAACCAATGTGTCCCTGTTAAAGTTGAATATATGTTATTACATGTAATATATTAAGTGATTTTTCCTTCCAAAAATCGTTCGATTTACTATTACATTTATTATATGTAGTATTATTTTTTTCATATTGTCAAGAATAGAGAAGTGCAGAGTCTTTTTTGAAATGCTATTTTGAGCTTGGATAGATAATTGTGTGCATTTTCAGCGTATAAGAGCTAGCTTTGTCGGTCATCGTTTGTAATACTTTTTTATGCTGTAAATATGCATTGGTATACTTATAATTAGTACCTGATTTTGCAAATGCACATATTATGACATCATCATCATCCATTTCCATATTTCTGATACTCGGTATGTGTTTTCTGTAATCTGGAAATAATTTAGCCGTTTTCAAATTCTGTAATGCATCTCCTATCTTCAAACATTGTATTGGTGTTCCACCCAAGTCAACGGTAACAATTTCATCCTCACTAGTAATCGGATCTGAAATAAATGTTGAATGGTTCTGTAATGTTTATAACCTGTTTCTAGTATTTTAAATTGTTATTATAGTAGTTCAGTATTTGTATATATGGTCTATTGTCTACTGTTTGTCGTTGTTATTTTAACGTTGCTCCTCAGGTACTAAACACATATGAAAAAATACAATCTAGCAGAAAAGTGCAACACAAATTTTAAAAGGATTTTTAGCCATGGCGTTGTCAGTTTATTTTCGATTTATGCATTTGACTGTTCCCCTCGTATCTTTCGCCTCTCTGTTGAACATATTAAAAAAGCAAGACAGCAAGTTGGTTACCGACATATATGTATGTGTTACATTTTGTGTAGTGCTGACACGTTCCAACGTAAAACTGTGAAGCCACGGACTAAATAAAGAATCATTCCACGTCTGTTAGATCTTTATTGAGTAAGATATGAGCAGATGCAACATATTTTTAGAAATTGAACACGTTGAAAGTACTGTCAAGCATTAAATATGTGTCGGACAAAACTGCAAACAGCCAACGCATTAAAGTGTATTTATATAAAGAGGCTGATCGAATATAAAGAAATTGCGTTCAGGTATTCCTGAGAGATTTGTCATGGAAATATTTGTTGCTTAAACATTTTGCAATATATCCGATATGAAGCTCTGTAAATGGAGCTGGCAAGGATGATGATAGGAATTTTGACATCTAGTAAAGATATTTTGACACCAGACTGGATATATAGCTTCGTGCAGGCAAGCCAAACTCCTTATTAGTTGTTTTTTGTTTTATTTAAGAAAGGGAGTTTGACAGATGACTATACTTATCTTTTTCTATAAACTCTACTTGAAAAATGTATTTTGAGAGACAGAGTCCTGCTATTGTCAAGATTAACACGTCTAGAACTATATTCGAAATATAATGCTAAAAGTTAACAGCAAATATATTGCGTATGATTTGAATGATTTAAGGAGGTAGACCTAGGTTAAGGGAAATAACTCTTAAAATCATCAGTACGTTTGTGTCAACCATTTTCAAAAACATATTCTAAGCTTCTAGGTTACATAGATTATTTTCAATCTGTTTCAGGTAAATGCTTAAAAAACATTAATGAACTTGACTTTTACAAACGCTTAACTAATTTAAAGAGTTATCTCCCTGAACCAAGATCTACCTCCTTAAAAAAGAGTAAGAAAGTTCAAAAGGACAAAGAAAAACGTCTCATGAAAAACCAAAAAAACAATTGATGATACAAAGAGCAATTCGAATTGACCAAACTTTCGGGTTTATCTCATGTGATCCAGAAGAGTGATCTGATCCTGTTCCACAACTAGCACTTGTCCTATTGATTATGAAAAGTGCTAGTTCGACAATAATTTTCCTTTTAGATTTTTTACAACCGAAGAAAAAAGGGGTCTGATATATTTTTAAAGGGATCATTTATACCAGTCTTGCTTACCAAAGTCATATTTTAATTCAGGTTTCCATTCAGATGAAGTATTACCATCTAAAGTTTTGTCTCCCATCGTCTTATACCTAAAAGAAAAGCAGACAAGGAAGAAAAATTATTTTGACATGAAGTCATCATTTTAGTAGCAGGATCTGCTTACCCTTCCGGAGCACCTGGGATTACCCCTAGTTTTTGGTGGGGTTCGTGTTGCTTATTCTTTAGTTTTCTATATTGTTTCATGTGTACTATTGTTTGTCTGTTTCTCTTTTTCATTTTTAGACATGGCGTTGTCAGTTTATTTTCGATTTATAAGTTTGACTGTCCCTCTGCTACTTTCGTCCCTGTTTAAGTAGATAATTATGACCTATAACATGTAAAATAATTTATTACACCTTTTATGAATATCTTATCATACATGGTCCGGTGATATTAGTTCAGTTCGGCTTTGGTTATACTTGTTTGTATATTTTAATTTATAGCATGTTTTTAAAAAGCTTTCCTTTTCAAATAGTTTAGCCTCGAGCAACATCGAAGAGACATAAATTGTCGAAATGTGCATCTGGTTAAAAAAAAATGGTACCGTTTATATTATCAGTAAATTATCTACACAAGTAGTGCAATGCACACATGACCTGTATGTATCTAGTTCATATTTTAGTTTTGATGAACTATCAGAATTGATTAAGTATTTAAATAAAACAATATTTATTAAATAAAGTTTCATATTTTGCAACGTATAATGAACTATCTAATACGATAAATATAGGAAGATGTGGTATGAGTGCCAAGGAGATAACTCTCCATCCAAATAACATTTTATAAAAGTAAACATTATATATCAAGGTGCGGACTTCAACACGGAGCATTGGCTCACATCGAACAGGGAGCTATACAGGGCTCCAAAAATTAGTATTGTAAACCATTCAAACGGAAAACCAGCGATCTAATCTATATAAAAACGTGAAACACGAAACACGTATGAACTACATAAACAAACGACAACTACTGTACACCAGATTCCTGACATAGGACAGGTGCAAACATTTGCAGCGGGATTAAACGTTTTAAAAGGTACCAAACCTTCTCCCTTTTCTGAAACAATAGGATAACATCACAACAGTATATTTGATGGACCAATTATTGAAATTGTCTATTAGATTAAACATCAACTTGTTATTCAAGAAATTGAAGGTATTAGGCAAATTAAAATAAATTGAAAGATTTTCATCCCAGCCCGCCCCTTTCAAAAAATTTCACCACGATTTTTATATGTTGAAAAATGTACGATTTCCGGATTTATTTCATTTATATTAACGCTAACAATCGAAACTAAACTGGAATCTGATTGTATTACGCTACATTTACTCTCAAACATGAACAAAGTGTCGTAGTTAGCCGAGAACCAGCTTAATTCAAAACTTCCTGTTTCAAATTACGGTTTTCGTATTTCTTAGAGTAATCTTACTAAATGATTATTAAGTCAACATATTCTGCTGCTCTATGATGACAACATCATATATTTAGAATAAAGATCGGTTACGAGAAGGGCATGACATATTCGAGTTACGAGTGTTATGCTGTGTCCAAGAACACAAACCGCGGTATGTCACAAATGTTTGTGATGAGAACCACCTTGGATTTTTTTATTTATACAATTACTTTGTGTCAGGAATGTTGGACTGTGAATGATTTCCAAAGCATAAGAATCGTGGAACACATTGGTACAAAATCATGGCTGTATTAAAAATAAATTGACACAAGCATGAACTGTTATTGAGTTCAAAAAGTCGACAAACATACGCATTTGCAATTATTAGTTGGCTGATGGTAATTTAATACAGGGTTCAATCGAACATATGTTCATATAACAAACGAGATATGGTATGAATAACATAATTAAGAAAACTCCTCAACGATGATCAAATGACATAAAATGAACAACAGTATGTCACCGAATGGCTTTCAATATTGAGAAAAACCAATACTGCATAGTCAGTTCTAGAAGGTCCCAGAGTAAAAAATGTAAGAGTAATCTAACTTAATGATTTTTTAACATAACAAAGATCGAAAAAGTATATGTGAAACAGCAACCAATTCGCTGTTTCAGGATTTAATGCATTCTGGGTACACAGTAATATTTTCAATAGTGTACACAAAAACCTTTTAATTAGTCAAAAAACATTCTAAACAATGAAAATTCAACCAATGACGTAACGTTATTTTTATTTTCGGGTACGAACAATGACATAACCCATGGTTTTTCAGATTCTTACACGGTCAATTACAATAACATTGAACATGCTCCTGACATATCATAATGTATTTTTCTGCGTTCAACTTGTCTGATGTAATCATTAAACAAAAACTAACTTTAAACTTGTGATTTAAACATCTATAAACGTTACGACCTTCTTCATGACCTTTTGTATGTATTTAGCTCAGCAAACACTACATTAATTCGTTATGAAAATAACTAAAATTTGTTTTATTAATGAATTCTTTTTTTTTTCATTTAGATACAATATCCTCTATTCTAATTTAATGATTATTTTCTCCATCTGTACGTATACGGCATGATGTGAAAAAACATAAACACTACCAATTTACTGTTACATGTACCGTAACATTACAACTTAACATAGACAAATAATGATTTGACATTTATTACTTACTTGATCTTACTTGTACCTGTATTTAAATAGAAATACACATGATACATGGATAACTAAATTCGTAGTTTAGTAAATTATATTCTTCTTTTTAATATCTTTTAATATATCAGCAATAGTTAAAGTTTACTTCATTTAAGATATGATGTTACATATTGTGGTATTTCTTTTAGAAATATAAATAAAAACGGTAGAACTTACCAAAAATGAAAATATACCATCAAATGTCACACACTAACACGTTTATGGTTAACATGTAGGACACAAGTATATAGTTCACAAACCTGTTATGACCTTATGGATATTAAGCTATACATATAGAAGTTCAAAGGTATAAAACTGCTTGAAGCTACCGATGGTTGACAGAAAAATAAAATCCTAACCGTTTATTTTAAAAAGTAAATCCTATAGAAACATAGTTTAATGGTATTTGTATACATATACTGTATTGATGGGTTGTAACAACCCAACAACAAAATAATCTTCATTTTCCTCTGTACTGTCTAAACTGAAGAATAATGGACATTACTCATATGTTAAATGTACTCTACTATGAATGTGTGCTTGTTGTTAACAGGAGATGCATACGAAGAACGTATAGAGGAGAGAAAGAAGAGGGAAAACAATAGTCATGAATTGCAATTGTTTTTTACTTAAGCCTACGCAGAAATGTAGATTTCATTTGTCTTTCAGCTTGCGTTTAGGTTGAAAATTCTACAATAACCACATGTATTTTAATACAAATTAAAAAAAATACTGATCAATAAAATTGAGAATGGAAATGTGTCAAACATATATATATAATCTCAACATAGATATAACCTGAAACCGAGGGAAACAGGTCAAAAACATGTATAAGAGGAAAACAACGGAATAAGTACAGTACAAACAAATGTAAGAACACTCAGCACTGAGAAACGCTGAAATAAATAATATAATAGTACACTTCAACATGTGTACCGCAGAATATCAATAAACATCTTCTTCAAACAATGACGAATTTTTTGACGTATTTATATATATTTATAATCTTGAAATTCATACAATTATATGAAACGTGACAATCATTTTACAACACTAGTCCAAAAAATAATATGATAATGACGGTCTTCAATGGAGAAACGATTAAAGAAGAGAGATGTATGCCTATTTTGTTTTACATGTCCGTGTTTGGGATATGGCTATCTTGCTCCAGGTTTGTATGTTGCACGAGTTAAATAAGTAGGCTAAATGTATGGAATATGTTTTACTGTATAGCTTAAAGTGTCCAATTATTAAATAAGATTGAATATAAAATGAATGACGATTTATTAAAAATCTTTATTAAAGTCACTTCCACTAGTTTTGTCCCTAATAAAGACAGATTCTTGAAAAGAACTTTTAATTGAATTTTACACCGACAGCGACTATATACATTACACGGCCATTTTTCTGAAGTTTTAGGTTTTCCTTTAGCACCAATGAAATTGACAATGTACACTGTGCTTTTTGTATTTGGTGTTGAAGGTATTCTGTTTTGTTTACATCCTCGTATGCCTCTGGATATAAGAATAGACCTTTTTATTGCTGTCATTCTTTCTAACATTGTTTTTAACTCCAATAAACATGAAAAAAAATAAAATAATAGGTCATGTAGGTGAAACGCTTGATACATTATGCAGCAATATGAGTACCACACGTATAAAAATGTATTTTGATAATTAGGAGAAAACTGTTTATCTGAACTATATGTTTTAATGTGTTTGCCATAGCCATGTGACGTGTCTTGGAGCTCAAACAACCCGATATTGATTGTGTTAGTGTGCTATAACATGTATAATAAACCTTTTTATTCTTGTCGTTTGGTTTTGCCTATGTGCTTTGTGTATATGCCTTTTTGTTTTTCTTTCCTGACATATTTTGTTCCTTTTTCATAGCAATTGAAATTATAACACATATTACATAATAAGGGTGTCAATATTATATCATTCTGTAATAAGACAGCAAAAAATATATATTCTATCTGTTTGTTTTGTTCAAACATTCTTGACAATAATGCACTAAGTTGTGACTGTTAAACATGTGAGAGATTTATCTAGATATGAAACCAGGTATAAATAGGAAAATGCCTATGCCAAGTCAGAAATTTGACAGTTATTATCCATTCGTTGGATGTGTTTAAGCTATTGATTTTGCCAGTTGATTATGGCTTTTTCATCTTGGATTTTCCTCGGAGTTTTTTTTCAAGATTATTTTATCTTTTACTAAGCATGCTAAGTCTGTATGTGCAAGCCACAGATTTTTCATTTGACAAAACAGCTTAAAAAGAAACCTCATTCTGTGTAGAAATCGAAAACCTGCTTCATAAACAAAGTGGTTACAACATTTTTTTTTAAAAGTTTTTAAGATATCGGCGTTGATTTGCAAGTTTATAGTTTTAAAAAATCCTAAATTGTTGCTTGTTTAAAAAAGTACTTCACATTCAAATTCCCGTTTATCAACGACGATGAATATTATCAAAAAACACGTTAACCTTCCGATAAGCTAGAAGACAGAAACGTAAAAAACTGAATATATTTGTTTTCTTTTCAACTGAGCAAATCCAGTATCAATCGAGTACTAGAAGCATGAAATACGAAACCAACTCTCAGAAAGATAAAAAAAAAGAAGATAAAGTTATCATTGAGACGAGGGTTTAAATTGCGCGTTTCTCCTACTGAATACTCATCAACGATAGTCTAATCGTCACATCTGATTGGATTTCTGTTTCATTAAACAATGTAATTACATGAGGGAAGAAACTTCCATTCTCTTTTACAGTAATTGCATAATCCTAAAATCCAATATTTCAATTTACCCGTTTCTTTTTAAGATAATTTTTAAATTATTCATTTCACTTTTGGACTGAATGACTAGTCATGATATTGTTTCTACTAGACTTTTAGCGCTTGGTGTTAAGTATTATTTAGATTTTCATATAGTTTATCCCTTAAATTACTTGTATAATTGATTTTTTTCAAGATGGAACTATAAACAATTGTCATACTAATGGGAAGTTAAGCTGCTTGCTGTAAAATAAGTTTTATCCCACTATTTATTCGAAAAGTACCTTTACTAAGTCATGAATATAATAAATGTATTAAGTTGTTCTGTTGGTTGATAAAGTCTATCATTTTGTGTTGTCAGGTCTTATGAATTTCACATTGTTTTTTGTAATTTACCTTGCTTCATGATCAGTTTTATTTTTACATGTTTCAGTAAATTGTTGAACTATGTGATAACAAGTTTAACTCACATGACTATTTGACAGTAACATTCCTGCTAAAGCGCTCGTCCATCTGACTTTGATTCGTGCTTAATAACCCAAACAAGTCTGGTGGATATATAAAATCAAAAGCCTCGTCTAGGCAAACGAGATATCTTCAGTTAAACGAAACCTTCTATTAACAACTAAATGTCTCTATCTAACAACCCTCATGTAACAGTTGGAGTAACAATGTCCCGCCCTTTAACTTGAACCTGGTCGACCTACTTTATAGAACCTTTCAACTGCATCAACTGTTGTTACGTTTTTGTCGTGAAGAGGTGTGAATTATTTTCACTAACCGTTAACAAAACCACAACCGCCCACTATCGAATATTAGAAAAAATATGATCCTTTTACAAAGACAAAGTTTTCGCATGGAGTTGACACAATTTGTTTCGACCATAACGGTTACTTTAAACCTTGAGTTTCCAACATCATTAACACAAGCTTGATAAGGATGTGAAGAAAGACTTTTTATGTTGTAAATACATTGTGTAACAATTTGAACTTTGATATATTTGTATCATCCTGAAATCTAGAAAATCTTTGTTCATCATCTGATTTTTTCTCATATGTTTTGACATTTCGAGGATACTGAATTATTTTAAGGGCCATAATACACATTTTCATATAATTATTTCATGAAAAAATATAGAAGTGTCTGTCTGATTTTGTATTTTTTTTTATCCTTTTAAATTACTTATATAATGGTGTTGCAAAGCAATACGTATCATGATATTGGTAAAGAGGTTGGAAGACAGTGCCATTGTGTGTTTAAACCATCTCCATTCCTAATTTTGTAAAGTGTTCCAGAATGTTTGTATGGTATCTGTATGTTTTGTTTGGTTTCATTGACTACCCTTGTTTATATCATGTTCATTGACTGATAACCTCATCTTATGCCATCCGAAATACCAAAAACTCTCCGCTTAAAAAGTGACAGAAAATTATATGATCGTACTTCCGTAATTCTTCTCATTGACAGTAGATATGAACATAAAATGAAAACTAATATCAAATATCAATCAAGCATAGTATTTTATTTTTAATGATTTTGGTTTGCATTGTTAAATCGACAATTTGCTAAAATACTTCAATAACAAATAATAATTTACAGTAAAATTATCATATTTTAATATTATATCTTAATTCAGAAAGTTACTGCTTCTAATAAGTTTCGGCTACTTTCGCGGTGGTAACATTTTTTGTCTTTTGACAGATGTCTTTAAATCTGGATTACATCCAGATACAGAGGCGATTCGACGGGATTGTCTTATTACAGCACAAGGTTGTATACCTTCTCCAATGGTTCCACATGTTCTTATTTCTTCAATAGCATCTAAAACGCTGTAACAACAAAGCATAGTGATCTTTTGATCTTCAACTGGTATTTGGAATGCACCTATAATCACAAAGGCTGCAGTCGGATCACTATCATTACGTGATGGATAGTTCATACATATTAAGGACCCACTGTCAGAAGGCAACGCAAATTTACCGCAACCTGACACGCGTATCTCAAGAAAGTATTTCTGGTCTGACTCATCTTTTGAGATGACAAAGTCATCTATCGTTCCTTTTGTGTAATTTGTCCGAGCTCCCCACTTATAAACTGGTCTTGAACGAATATCATCTAGGAATCCCGGAAATATTGTGTATTCTGATAAATGAGAACAGTCACTATCACCTTTAAGACCAAATCTACATTCGTGAATCTTGCTATTATGGACTTTTACCAATGACAAATCAAGCCACTGTTTTGAGGTTGACGATGGTCCTTCGCAGGTAAAAACACTTTCTCCAAGAATTGAATGATCTTTTGGACAAAATGCATATTTACCCTTTTCAATAACATGAGCACACGTAGTAAAAAATAAATCCTTCTTTCTGTTTTCAAGAAACATTCCCAAAGTACCATATTTGATTTCTTCATTTTTAGCTAATGGCACATTCGAAACATCAATGCGACTCCCTTGTTCAAAAGAATATTTTGTCATTTGACGATTACTAGGCCATACTTGCATTGTTACGTGGAGACTGTTTGTCTTGAAAAACTTCTTGAAATATTTCATTGCATCGGCTTCCATTGATATGTCCTTAAGGTAGATGCGAACAACACCTTTTACAAAACCAAAAGCTTGAATAGAGGAATTTCTGCAATACAAACATATAACACAATGTCAACCAGTTTTCGCTAGGGAACTACAACTCAGCCTCTAATAATAAGAAGTTGTCATTTTCTTTTAGTAAAAATTGCATAACCACCATTGCAGCTATAGTAAAAATTAATATACTAACAAGAAAATATTTATTAAACGTAACATATTATAGCGTTGATACATTTGGTAACTATAGATAAACTAACTTGTTTAACTAATAGCCTTTAAATGTTTTATCATGGTTTTCTTATTCTTTGTGATCTGTTTTGTTGTTTACACGCATTTGATAATGGGAATTACAAGGCATACATTTCTAGTTCGTGTGTGTGTTCGAAATCAACATAATGCTCCTAACACTACTGGTATATGCCCAGTGGTTTATATTGAGAATAATTTAAGTGGTATACCACTGATGATTCCATATTAAAAAGATATAGTAAGTCAATCTTCCGTTGCATCAATCCAAATGTACAGCATACATTTGTATTTGGCCACTTAAAATTATAGATTGTACAGAAAACTAAATTAAAGTGTTGTTAGAAAGAAAATTGAACGTATTTATATATGTATTAGACGATTACATAAGCAAATCTAGACAAGCAGATATAAGACTTTAGAACTTTTTTTCCCGCCGAGATAATTGCCGTTTTCCTTTATAATTTGAAACATGTAGCAGAAGACACAATGGAGTTTATTTGTCAATGAGTTAATGAAAAGTTGTAACGGTACTTTTTTGTTGTTGATACAGCTTGAAATGGCCATGGCGTTGTCAGTTTGTTTTAGATTTATGAGTTTGACTGTCCCTTTGGAATCTTTCGTCCCTCTTGTAAGATTTTGTTTTGTATAATCAACAAGAGTCAATGTTCATTGCTTGTATTAAGTGTTAGTGTACAAACAACAATATTTCAAGAACAATTCGGAGCAAGGCACCAACAAGTTGAACATCTCATGCTTATCGTGTAATGTTGCTACCTGAAAAATTAACCTGTGAAAAAGAATTAAAAATCTCATTTTTTATATCACACTTTTCTAACAATAACAAATAAAATGTTGTCATTGTTATCAAAATTGTCTTTGGGGGGAAAATGTTCTATGAATAAGGCCGTTAGTTTTCTCGTTTGAATTGTACATTATCTTATCGGGGCCTATTATATTTGACTATTGCTCATTATTGAAGGCCGTACGGTGACCTATAGTTGTTAATGTCTGTGTCATTTTGGTCTTTTGTGGATAGTTGTCTCATTGGCAATCATACCACGTCTTCTTTTTTATATGATTCATATTGATCTTTCTTAAGCATAATAATCCAAGTTAAAACAATCGATACTTGAATATGTGAATTAAAGGTAATGCGATTTATATAACTAAACTTTTTCTGAATGATTTTATTAGAAAACCAAATGGCCGAAGATTAAAAACCGAGCATGCTTACTTTTAAGAAACTACACTGATAGAAAAATTTGAAAACACAATCCAAAGGTTAATGCAAGCTTTTTTATATGTTGTCATTTATAGATTTTACTTACAGCTTGAATGAAAATTCTTAATGTCTAAGCTGAGCTTGCTTATTTCTACTTTTTGATATTCCATATTCATTTACCAATTAATTGTAACAACATAATTCTGTCTTTCTTTTTCAAGTTACTTATATTCTTAATATTTAGAAATAAAGAATTCACGAATAAGACAGAATAGTTTTTATACGACAGAATTTTACAAAAGCCCGTCTCTGCTTCTGTGTGTCCTTCAACACTACAGTTGCTAGGGAGTAGACTGCAGAGTTGGATTAGGCAAACAATTGAGACTGAAAAAACAATATATCTATAGTCTTCTATAAATATAAGACGATGTGACATGATTGCCACTGAGACAACTCTTACCAAAGACAAGATGCAGAACAAGTTAGCAACTAAAGATCAACGTAGAATCCACAACAATGACAAACACCATGTAAGTAAAAGGTACAAGTCAAATAGGAGTTTGATTCAAAGATCTCATATTATTAAAAAATAGTCAATTTTCCTTTAATATGAAAAAACAACATATGATGACAAATAAGCCAACCTAGTATGCAACTGTTATTTTCAATGGTCTTTGAGTATTGTTGTGTTTAGGACAACCAGAGAGATGAAAGAACTGACATACAGTCACGAAATCGCCCGTGGAACGAGCTAGTTTGACAATTGTATATGACGATCATTTTAATAGTTTAACCGTATAACTATAATGAAAATAAGCTATCAAAATTTCAATAATAGTACCTGAAAGATAGAATCTTCCAAACGTGAAGTGCAACATTGAATGTTATCTTGTTCATTTCTTCTATCAAAATATTTTGTAAAGCTGTTTTCTGATTAGTACATGGTGGACTTTGTACATGACGAGTCTTTCCGTTTTTGAGTTTTTTGCTAGCTCTGGTCTGCATAACATGGGGATGACTATATTCGTGTTGCTTATTGACTTTTTCTAAGATATCTTGTAAGGATTTCATTCCTGTTAGGATGTGGTTTTGCATGATCAGTCCGACACGAATGAACCATTCAACATCCGTCTCGAAGAAAGTACTTTTATAGGCGCTATTCTTTTCTAATTTGAAAACCTTTTCTATTTCAGTACTTATGGTCAACAAATCATTCGTTGTATAATTATACTTATGTTGCGAATTTTGTATCACATATACAACCGAATCATATGCTGGTTGGAGTTTTTTTAATGTCTCCATTAAATTTGCGTCCTGTTGAATAGAAAGAAATATACGAAAAGAAATATTACGAATAATCTTATATGTTTATTGATTCGTTTATTGTCCATTTTACACAGTAATGATATTTCTAAAAGACCATTAAGATATATATATATTTTAATGAACTTTAGACTCGGATTTCTCAAAACATTCGGGAACATTTGGTTTCCAGTGCTCTTGTCTTCTTTGTATTTGAATTGATTACTCAACTGTTTAGCTATGAGAATCGTTGATGAGGTTGTATGATGAAATTGGCTACTGGTATTTTACAGCAATTCAGTAAATGAAACTACTAGTTCCAATTCGAGTGATGACCAGCCTAATAATTCAATATCAATGTTACGACATTGAAATGAAATTGATGCGATCATTTTCTGTAATAAAACAGTTTATAAAAATGTTTTTCTACCCAATACTTAAATAAAGTTAGCAAGAATCACAACAACACATTTTCACAGAAAATCAAAGAATAAATAGGCAACACAAATCAACCATTTTGTTTTATACCTGATTTGATAATACACTTTACTTTAAAATAAAATTCAAGACACATGTCAAACCATACTACCTCACTGTTAAGGTAAGGATTTATTATTAATAAGTAAGTTGTGGGCATACTAATCATTGTTAATGTGCTTTACTAATGATCTATTGCTTTTGATTTTCGAGTCTAACTTATACTCTATCATACTGATTACTTGTCACAGAACATGAATATCAATATGAATATTTTTAAACGTGTCTAGTGAAATTGTTGGCCATGTTGAGGTTAATTGTTATGTGTAAAAGATAAAACATTTTGTGTGATAAAGCAGGTTTATTAAAAGAAGGATTGACAAACATAAGTAATGGCACATCTTAAAATTAACTTGAACAACCTCAAACTGTGTGAGTTTGTCACTTCTACAATAGTATCTTTGATGAGTTAATTCATACTTGTAGATATTTTAATCGCAATATACTTTACCTAGAGTCACAAATACTTTGTCATTGTGTTTTGTTTACCTGATGACTTATACGTATCTCTCCTCCTAATTTCGAAATCTGAATAAGAAAGACTACTGCATATGGTCTGTGAGAAAGCTTTTGAAATCCCAAATAGTCTTTGCCAATACGCAACAAATGACACCGTTTGTCTTTGATGAATTCAATGTCGTCAAAATGTCGGCCTTGGCTGGCTATAATTAAGTGCGGATCCGCAAATATTGACTCGACCACGTTTCCAACTGCATCCCATTCTTTAAAATGTTCTTCGCCTGGATCAATTAGCTCGCGGTAATCTTCAAACTGTTTGATAGATTGTTGTGATATGAATACAGATTGGAATGTTTCTGGTGTAAAAACAAACTCCTGAAAAAATATTTGAAATATATCTTGTATGATTATCGTTCGTCACTCAAACTCATTTTCTTCTCATGAAATTGGAATAGAATTTTTGAGACAGATGTTCCATAACGATCAACTTACTCGTAATGGCAATGAACGAAAGCCAAGCAGCTAAATGTGTTGTACATATATGTGCTTTCTTTTAATGCACAAACACACTATTGACATTGCTCTACTTATCAATACCTCGTCAAATAGACCCTCCTTTCAAATGATGAAACGACCAGACATACGAAATATTGAAACAGTAAATAAAAACGAGAGACAAACAAAAGTAAAAGAAATAACATTCAACCAAAGAGATGAAATTACTTCATCCTTTCAATTTTCTAAAAACAAACTGGAGTCTCTGAGTATACCCGGACAGAAAAGGAAATTACACGTTAATTTCTATAAATATGATTTGAGTGTAATTGTATCTATTATTATGTCCTAACATTCAAAACTATCTGTTTTTCCTTTTTTTAATTCGCAACTGGGTGTAAAAAAAGCATAACACTTAATTTCTAACTTGTATATAATCAGATTCATCATCAGCAGCAGCAGCTTTATATGTTGTTCCCTTGAAAATGCGTTCTTGATCCAAAACATTTACCGTCGCCATACTGTTACAGGTCTACCAACAAGAAACCTGCAAAAAGAAGAACAAATGTAAAAAAAGATACACATTTCAGGACCCGCACAGGTTTATCAATCGTGAGCTCATCATTCAAAAGTATATGGACATTAGGAGGAAAATAAGATTACGTAAATTTGGGAATTAAACCCAATCATACTCGAAAGGACTTGTATTATGTGTGATATTACACTTATCTGTTTAGATTTTAAACGTGTTAACATAACAGTAAAAAAGTTTTATTTCTATACTCATACAGTGTAGGTGGTAAACATAGAAACCAATATAGACTACGTACTATTCTCAATATCAGCTATATTCCAAATATCCTATTGTTTGTATCACATTTTACTAAATTTATTGTAAATTGTGTTTTTTTTTTTTTTTGCTTTGAAGACTTTCTCAGTTGATTCAAGCAAACTTGAAATGAAGATCGACACTTCATAACGGAAATCTGTGTGGTCAGGTCATTTGTAGAAATATTTACTCCTTTAGAAGTCTTTACAATTTAGACCTTCATCAGCTGACTAGTGTCATTATAAAACAAGAAATTAATACAAGGGACAGATCTAACAACTATCGTCGAAAACACCGAAACCCCAAATATGTTACCAATTGCCAGGTTATAAATGCGGTACAGCCATAATGCACATGTATAGTCAACCATTTGCAAGTGCTTAAATTTAGATAGAAATAGTTAACATTCAGCTAGGTTAATTCTTTTTCTATATAAAACTTCTCTATGGTGTGTTTACCGCGATAATCATAATTTCTAATAAATAATAATCCATAACTATGGCTGGAACACATTTAGAAAAAAACTAAGATTGTTTCGTACAGACGTATATTTTGTTTTGCTCTTAATTTTCACATAGCATATATTTCCTGCTTCGATTATTCATAGAGTTGATGATTGGAATTTGATCATAACGTGAGAAATGTAATGCATCGGGGAAAAAACCCCAAACATTAAGAAATGTTTCGTATTATATACTACTTATGTATTTTGAAGATTTCAATTGTTATATAAATGGTTACAATTGTTATCATTGTTTGGATAACAACGTTTCCGTGTTTTATCCTTCTAATCTTGGCAAACAAATGCAACTGTTTTCACTTTATCAAGGTCAACATCATTAGATAATTCGTGGGTTTTTATGTGTAGAACGAACAAAAAAGAATATTTCCTCATTACATAATTCTATCTATGTCAAAGGTTTAAATTGTTTTTGAAAATTTTATGATTAATATTTTTCTCATTGTTTGATTCTTCCGTAATTTGACATACTAAACTTCATCAGAACTAAACCATACGTTCGAGGTCAACATCACAAGGAAGTTTATCTTAATTTATTTGTAAAATTATCAAATGAAAATAAAAGGTATTCGTCAGATGATATTCATATGATGTTATGATTTAAAACCAATCGATTTTTAAAAATTAATGTCAATGACAATATTTTGCTTTGGTACATGTACTGATTCATTCGGACATTTTCGGTTAATCCTATATTACATGATAATTTGGAATATTCTACTTCATTCGTTTTTTTTTCAAAATAAATAGTCAGATATATGGACTTTTTATTTGTTTCAAAAAGTATAGAATTAGAAAGTTGTATCTGTTTAGCGACACGAAATAAACCTATTCCGTTTAACACCATACACCTTGTTGTGTTTGACTTTATCAATGGTCAGACTATTTTATTATTGCAGATTATAGACTACAGATCATTTAGTGGTTTAGTATTGGTCCAATTATTAATTAAAGAAATTCAAATTGTTTCCATTTAAACTAGTATGTGCTTTTAACAAGAAACATATGAAACTGTTGATAGTTATCCCTATAACATTGTGTTATCATAAAGCCTTAGCCATACATTTGTTTGATTTTTAAATAGGTGAACTATATCTATTACTCGTAAAAGAAACCCTTGTAGATTTCGAAAGAGAGCAAGTTGATCATTGTTAATGCTGCCACAATGCATCACTCGCACCCGCAAAGTCGGAAAGGGATTGATATTAGTTCCAATAACTTGTTCCCAATCCACTATAAATAAATATGCTAAACTAAATAGGTGTGCATGAGGCTTTTTTGTAATAGATAAAATTCTACGTTCATAATCGTACAGTATAATGTGTCATATAGTTGTAGTGGTCATTGATGATAACTGGACTGGAAATCCTCCGAAATGCACGCAGTAATTTTTCACGACTGAATTGCTTAATGCAGTAATATGTCGGTGTTAATGATATTGTTGTAGTAATTTAATATCCGAGTGACAAAATTGTATCACCCTGAAACCTTTAAATAATTGTTACATATTATGTAATCTAAGATACTTACTTTTAGTAATTTGATCAGTCGGAAAACGTTTTTTTTTCCGTAAAATGTCGAATGAAACATGTCCTTATGGATAGTGCGCATACATTTGTTATAACGTATAAATTTTTAATCGTACTTAAACATGATAAAAAGAACACCCGGAACTAATGAAATATATTTTTAAATATATAATTTTGATTTAACAAAATTAACGTTACAAATTTTACTTCATGTGTATTTCGGCTAAAATCTCTCTCTTGCGATGACAGAAGCCAATATATTTTAATATTAAAGTGTTTTATAACTACCGATCTGATATAAAAAAAAAAGATAGTTAAAAATAAGTTTAGCCTAAGTGGGCCCAAAACCAGACCTTTGCATGAGGGAAATCAAGATATCAAAAATTGTTCGTGAATGTTAGTGTCCGCCACATATAATAACTGTTTTTCAAGTCACGGACAGATCAAGATGTAGGTATCACCACATGAACATAGAGAAATGATATGCAGTGTACATATAATATATCAGCAAAAGCTTCTCGTATTTTTTCTTCAAGTGATATGTTACATACCCGATTAACATCTCTGACTATGCTAATCAGATGATGATCATTTGTCGTCACTTCTGATTACACGTGTTTAATTTTTTTTTTAAGTGTTCAGCCTTTCACATACTAAACATGTATGTGTCGTCTTTAAACCTAAAGCAAGTGAAAATGTGCCAATTGATACTTAGTTATTGGCTTTGAAATAGACTTTAGTAATCATAGTAAATGCGAATATTCTTTGACCTACACTTTGTGTCATTTATTTCATGTTAGTTTTTGTTGTTTGCAAAATAGTATAAAGGTCAAATCAATTACAAAATTATTTCAAATATGTGCAGTGCGGAATAATAAAAATGTAACAAGTAAACGAACCCACAATACCATTGTTCAACTACTTCGGTTGCGATACGATTAAGCTCCAATAGAAAAGACGGTCCACAATATTGTATTCAATATATATTTTTCTTATTTTTGCATTATCTTACCGATTTTTTTTTATATTCAACATGTATAATTTAATTAATTT
This sequence comes from Mytilus edulis, assembly GCF_963676685.1. Classification (NCBI taxonomy): domain Eukaryota; kingdom Metazoa; phylum Mollusca; class Bivalvia; order Mytilida; family Mytilidae; genus Mytilus; species Mytilus edulis. The sequence goes on along the minus strand of NC_092353.1, from coordinate 58,633,628 downwards.
TTAATTACCAGATATCAAGAAAATGTCCTGAAACTGTAATGAATTATGCTATTAACCTGACTGCTGACACCCGGATTATCTAACCTGATATATATATATATATATATATATATATATATATGTATGCTTTTATCTGAGTACATGAGCTAAATGAATATACTTCAGCTCTGACATGTTTACTTAAACGCAGTTCGTGTTGTTTTTTTAAGGGTGTCACAATAGACAATATGTGTTTATTTTAATAATAGTTTGATGCTGTTAATTTTAGAAGTTGAGAAATTGCATCCGATACTATTTACGAATGTGTAGATGTGAAAAACAATAACTGACTGATATATCCTTTGTTGTATAAATGTAAACTTAAGCTTACCCCTCGATCAATTATAATGAAAGAGGTAAAATGACGGGTTTCAAATTATAAATTTGATGTGTCATTGGTAGTGCACAATGAGATACGTGCCAAGTTCGGTTTAAATAATATATATCTATCAATATTGATTTTACTATTGGATCAATAATAAAACATCTTTTCAAAAAATAATCTTGGACTAAAAATATTTTAAATATCACACAAATAAAAGCATTTAAATGGTAAATGACATCGCATTTATTGAGCTTTGAAAATAAATGTCATGGAATAATCAATAAAATGATAAATTTCAATTCAAATATATCTTTTTGTATTAATATATTTGTGTTGCTATATTTTAATTTTACCTGATCAAACAAACAACTTGTATATATTATTTTATCAATGTTCACGTCCAAATTGTATATCTATTTAATAATTTGTCTAGTGATGATTTAACTTCATTGATGTTTTCATGAAGAAATGTATCACGAAGTCATGATAGATACTAACTTTTTCTTTTTAAAACTACAGAAGATATACCCAGGGAATACAGCTTATCATACTCTACCTTTAGACCGGTTACTAATAAAACATATTTAACATATTATATATCTATATTAATATAATGTTTAAAATTTTCGTAATAGATGGAACAATTGCAAATTTAAAATGTGAATGACTTAGCCAAAAGGCGATATTTGGCATTGCTATATAAAAAAAATGGAATCAGTAATAAATTTAAAATCAATTTTTTTGTTCTAAGATATATTTGAAATGTTAAAACACTTGAAATAATTATGAAAGAGAACATATTGTTCTGTAAATTGCTAAAGACATAAATCGGCCATTGCGTAAGAGTAAGTAAAGTTTGCTCAATATGTAGCAACCGTCAAAGAACAAACTAGTAAATAATCAATTCGGTAGGTCATATTAGAAAAAAAGGCTTTGATAATGATTACGAGTATAAGATTACACCCATTGTCATCTGCAAAACAATTATTCCATAACGGTCAACCAACTCGTGTTGGCGTCCGTAAAGTTAAGATTCCAACGTCATTACTTTGAACTAGCTTTAAACACAAAAGGGAGTATATGTCTATATTTTTGTGACGTTTCATTGGCATTACGACGTGAACACTTTTAAATAAGGTATTTGTTTTGCCTTTAATGTTGTGCTTAAATTATAAGCCTGTACTGTATACACTGTTAAAAATGTTTGTGTTTAAGATGCTTCATTTATTTCAATTCTCAAATAAACTTTTTTGTTTAAGTGTGAACTTAAAAACTAAATATTGACAAAAAGCAATTTTGATATTAGAAATACGTATCTTAACATAATGTCTGCAACATGCTTTCTGTCAATCAAGTTCAAATCCAAATATTGCAAATTCAACCAAGGAAGAAAAATATCATTTTAAAAGAAGAAAATTAAAAAAAAAAACTCAACGAACAAAACATTAGTTATTTCAATTAAAAGAACTTACTTGTGTTTTAATCGTTTCCTTTTTAATTCCAAAGTAATAATTCCATTTACAAGACCAGTAGATATGTTAACTAGTCTGGCCAACATGCAGATATTTTGTCATTTCGTAAAAAATGAATTTAATATGAAATTGTGTTAATGTTTGTCATTTAAATGGTAAAAAACTAAAACAAACAACAACTTTCATTTCACTTGACAGTTCGACAGTCCTATTGAAGCATTGTGTCAAGATGTTAATATTCTACATTAATTTTATAAGTAGCAAAAACAATCATAGTCTACGTGCAGACAAATCATATAATGAGTCAAGAAGACCGAATATCAGCCAAGGTTTTATTCCCTTCTATAGATTTTCTGCAGATATTTTGTCATTTCGTAAAAAATGAATTTAATATGAAATTGTGTTAATGTTTGTCATTTAAATGGTAACAAAATATCTCATCGTTTTTCTATTGATTCATATTCATTTACTTTTAGAGCGAAAAATTAAATGGACTGAATTTGATAGTCATAAGAATAACATTAACGGTACCAATTTTCCCGACCAAATGCGCATTTCGACAATACATGTTTCTTCAGTGATGCTCGTGGACAAAATATAAGAACTTAAAATTGTAAAAAAATCGTCCCTTTCTAAATCCAAAATAATTTATTTTTTCCATTTAATTTGTTTGACTGAATGATTAAATGACACTTATTCTAAAAAAAACTAAAACAAACAACAACTTTCATTTCACTTGACAGTTCGACAGTCCTATTGAAGCATTGTGTCAAGATGTTAATCTTTTACATTAATTTTATAAGTAGCAAAAACAATCATAGTCTACGTGCAGACAAATCATATAATGAGTCAAGAAGACCGAATATCAGCCAAGGTTTTATTCCCTTCTATAGATTTTCTCAGATTTATATGCTATTCGAGTTTTCTTGGTATATCAGAAGAAAACAATAGTTTTCAACTAATTTTATCCAAGAAAACATAAAATACATGACAGATCTACACGTTACAAATTGGATCGATTTTTTTACGTTTTATTCAATTGTTATGATAAGTTTAGATATTTACATGTTTGATAAATTTAACATACATTTGGGTAAATAAAGAATCCAATTGCTTCAGATTCTTCATTTATCATTTACATGATTAAAAAGTATAAATTATTCTTTTCAATTAATTACGTTATAAAAAACTACATTTGATCTGATTTTTGTAGTCAAATAAGTTTTATGTTATAAATATTAACAATGTTTGATCCTAATCATAAACCAATCCCACAATTCGGGCTTAATTTCTGTGATTATGGCTATAATTCATCACTTCCAAAAGTTATTGTATTGATTATATTTTGATATTCGATTCAAAAACTCCAATAGCGGAAGCTATAGAAAAGTAACTATTCAGGCTTATTATACCTTGATGACGTCATACACAATAATAATATAAAGTTAAGTTCGTACACTATAAAATGTATCTGTTAAAACTTTGAATTCAAACACATCTTGGCTTATTTTTATTCAATACAAAAGAAGTTCATGTACCTTAATAAAGGTCGTAATAAAAAAATAAAAATACTATCATCAAAGTGAGAGGTTTAGCCCTATAAAACCAGGTTTAATCCACCCCTTTTCTACATTTCAAAATGCCAGTACCAAGTCAGATATATGACAGTTCTTGTCCATTCTTTTTTTATGTCTTTTGTCATTTTATTTTGCCATGTGATTATGGACTTTCCGATTAGATTTTCCTCTAAATTAAGTATTTTCGTGATTTTACAATATTCGTTTTTTCGCCCCGAGGCTCGTAGACTGCTTTAGTAATATACATTATATGCTTTAATCATATGAGTTAATTTAATCTTCAAGCAAATGAGGAATCTTTCCGTTACATGTGATATAGTTAAACCTTTGTAAATTTCGCTCTCTTAATCACAAAAGTAAAATCACAAAATTACTGAACTCCGAGGAAAATTCAAAACGGTAAATCCTTTTTAAAATAGCAAGCTCAAAAGCTCAAACACACCAAACGAATGGATAACAACTGTCATATTACTAACATATATTGTAAATGTTCATTATCAACATTTGCTGTCCAAGTACTGCATGAACCAATTTTTGTTGTTGTTATTGTTGCAAGAACTATAGGTTAAGAGAACGATTCTATCCAAAAGTAAGTATTCCGGATAAGCAAAAATGTCAATATGACTGTGTTGTTGTTCGGTGTTGAAAAGCCGCATTAATGTAAATAGAAAAAATTCATTCATATTTTACTTGCCTATTTGAATATTATAATGTCCATAATCTAATAAAATATAAATGATGATTAAATAATAATTGTCATCAACTATCTTTTCGAAGATACTATTTCTCATATGTGCATTTGTATTTTTTAAGAACAAATTTAGCATTCCAATTTTTTTTATTAACTACCCATGAGCTAATTTACTTACAAATCTCTGGAAACCAGCCCGAAATGCCAAGGTATCTAGCTTAAAGTAGTAAACATATATTTTAACCTGTTTAACATCTGCCTACATATTTACTTAATAATATTATATTATAATTGTTTGACAAACATAAATTTATTGCACTTGAAAAATGAACTTATATCTAGTTATCAATCTCCTTATAACATATGACATTATATAAATAATAAAGATCATACACTGTAACATCCACTTAACCTTAATATTTTTAATGTTTCTTCTTATACCAACAACACAGTGTAGATACTATTCTGTACGCTATCCGGAAGTCGCGATTTTCGAAGCGAGAACTTTTTGGATCACATTTTAAATTTGATGGATATACTGAATTAAACGGTGAGATGTTCATCTGTACATTGCTTAATGATTAATTCAGCTGACATCGATATTCACAAATGGTTTATAATTAAATTTAGCACATTCGTTATTCGTATCTTTGCCTTCATCAAGAGATTTTCTAGTGCATCACTTAGCAAAATCAATCGGTGAACCTAAAAACAATCTTTTTGCACCCTTACTGTGCAAATTAACGTAAAAACCAGACTTAATTAACTAAATAAAGTATATTTTAAGTGGTGATAAAAGTTTCAGCCAGATCTTTGAAGCCAGAAATAAGAAAATTACACTTGTTTGAATTTCTCACTGTACGATCAGTCTCGCTTGTATATTTTGAAACTGTATGATCAGTCTTTATTTCACTGTATTCGAGTGGTGATTTCAAGATATTTACGATACATTAGAAGGTGGCATTTTTTCTAAGTAGCACAAATGTGTTTCAATAAATTCACGTCCTGAAAACTTATCAAACATGTTTTAGCTTGATAGGGTGTACTCGACTTACTACATTAAGTATAAGGATGTTTGAATGTTGCTAAAATAAGAGGAAGGTTTGTTGTTTATATAAGTTTCAGAAATGGCCCATGTTATATTTAAAATTGTACAAACACTCAGATTTAATTGTTATATAAAAATGCATGTATTTACAAACATTCGAGGCCGTACTGTAGCCTATAATTGATCACAGTTCCTTCACTTTGTTTTGGATGTAGATCTGTCTCTTTCACACTCAATTGTACACCACTTTGTAAAGCGGTGGTTTATAGTGATAATGAAGTCCGTCTTTCCGTTCGTCCGTTGGACCGGTACAACATGTTTCGCCGGTTTAGTAAGCGCATCTCCTCATAAACCACTTAATATACATAGGGGTTTCCAGACATTTTTAAATGGAGAGGGGGTCTAATCCAGGAGAATAGAGGATTCCAAATATATGTTCCCATACAAATGCATTGATAGTTAAAAAAGGGTTTCAAACCGCCGGATCCCATTTTTCTTGAATCCGTCACTGATATAACTGTTAATTATTTTTTCTCGGATTCCGTATGATGAATGATAATATGAAAAAGAAGATGCGGTATGATTGCCAATGAGACAACCGTCCACAAGAGACCAAAGAGCACATACATTTCTTAGGTCCGAGTACACAGTTATTTCGTAGTGCATTTCTTTTAGACAATAAATGAAAATTAAAAAAATCCCACATGCATTTTCTCAATAATATTTTTACAGTGTGTTGTACTACTTTTGGGACAAATTATATCAAAATTATAGAAAACTTCATCAGCTCTAACTCAAAATATGGACAATTTTATGTTAAGGGAGTCTTGAAATCTTTTGACAGCTTCCGAAGTGCTAATTTTTTACCTTTTTCAGCTGGACCTAATCACTACTTAACATTAATATTTATGTCCCAATTTTTTTTACAATGTCATTTCACCCCCCCCCTAACTTGCTATATGAGGCATAAAACATGGAGAAATAAATTTGGAAGGGGTATAACAAAAATTGGCAAGTAACACACCGTCCACACTAAGGTCTATATTCGTGGACAACGAAAATCAAAGGACGATAACTGTGTACTCGGACCAAATATAGGTCACCGTACGGCCTTCAACAATGAGCAAAGCCAATACCACAAGGTCAGCTATAAAAGGTCCCGAAATGACAATGTAAAACAATTCAAACGAGAAAATTAACGGCCTTATTTATATAAAAAAAGGAATGTATTTTGAATTTTATTAAAAATCTTTTATGGGGTTTCTTTATATAAGATACGGACTTGAACATTGCATTATATGGGGGCACCCATCAGGTATTTCCAACCGTGACCTCCAAAACCAATTGTTAAAGTTTTCTAAAATTGCTCCATTTTTTTTTATCAATTATGTATTTATGGACCTTCTATTTCGAATTTTTGGTAAACATATTTTTGATGTTTCTATATCTAAAATACGGACTTTGTCATAGCCTTATATTGGGCGTACCTATTTTGTATCCACAACTTCCTTCAGACACTTGTCATAACTTGATGAATCTTTTTCAGATTCCTTATCATTTAATTCAATTGTGCACCTCTTATTTTGATTTTTCGAAAATTCAGCAGTTTTCTATTTCCATGATAAGGACTTTTCCACTACCTTATTAGGTGGTACCCATTTACTATATGCAACTTTCAAAAACTTACCATATATTAATAAAACTTCCTCATATTCTTTATTGAATGATGCCCCTGTGCACCTATAATTTAGTTTTTTTTTTATGGTTTATTTTTTCCCCAAAATCTATGGACTATAGAAGTGGTGGGGTATAATTTCGTTAATTCTTTCCTCAATACCTAAAGTTTTTAAACAAAGCTTTCTCTATATATTTTTTGAAATTTTAAAAGAGACAAGCTTGATGTATGTTATCACCAATTGGTCAACGGCAGACGGTGTAAATAGTCTTTAAAAATGTAATAGTTAAACAGATAACTGCAACGACACACTAATACAAAGTCTACAAGCGAACCATGTATTGCTTTTTAGGCACTTGATTTCAAATAAGAATGACGGAACAAAAATATATTTATTTTGCCGTCTACAAAAATCATCAGAAATATATGTGTATTGTCTGATGAAAGAAATTACACGTTATAGTTCCATAGACAGTTCATAATATCACATAGACACGAATATATCTTTAAATTGCCGTTGGTTTTTTTCTGCAAAATCACGACTGGTCATACAGACAAAAAATCTGAAATCGCTTCTAGAATACAGTCAGTTTTAGACTGATCGTACAGTAATTTAGTTTGGGATCCTCAAGGAAAACATATTTTTTATTTGAAATACGGACATTCTACTTAAATACGGTAAGAATATTGAAACAGTATATATTTAACTGTAAACTGATGCAAATATTTGCAATAAAAGATTATTTGCTTTGTACTACGAGAGAAAAATTGTCCATCGGTTTTACTTTTTTCTATGAAGTTGGTGTGATGCAATCGTATATTTGATATTCTAATGCATGTTTTTGTTACAGTTACTCATATTTATGATGCTATACATACATTGAAGATGTGCAAAGCACTTTATAGATATAGGAGTAAACAAATGATGAGAAAAAGCCCCAAAACAAAACCGTTCTGTTAGCCAGTTGGAAATCCTCGCTTCGAAAATCGAGACTTCCGCATAGCGTACAGAATAGTATCTACACTGTGAACAATAGTATTATACTAAATCCGTCATTGCATTATCTTTTATATTATACAAATATTTTCGAGAAAAAGTAAATTGATTTTGCTTGCAACGAAACAGAATTTTTTTTATTTAATTTCTATATGGTGTACATGTTTGATTTGATTTTAGTATTTAGTAGACCGTTACGTACTTTTTTACATTTTGACGAATGGTACGCATGAACGTTAAGTCAATACTTTCTAAGATAACACTTTATTTTATCTGTAAAACTGCAATTCCAAATGATATATATTTACCAATTTACCAACACTTGTTTAAGACGCATTTGAGTTCTGAAGATGCAGAACAATTGTTTAATATACACTTACGTCCAACACGTTGGTTTTGTTAATATCTATCACCGATTTTGAGAATTAATCAAGAAGACATTAAAAACAGTGAATATAAAAAAATATGAATGAGAATAAATTCACAATATGTTTTGTTTATAAATATATGAATGTCTATTTAAACCCTAAAAGAGGAAATTGATAGCTCGATACTAGAATGCAAGTAGACAAAACACTGGTCAGGTGAGCACAAATCAATGCATCTGTTATTTAGCCTGGTGTTAAAAGTGAATTAATTATAAATCTTGATTAATAGGTTTTTACAAATATCAAATTTATATCGAGTAAACATATATTTTGGAGAATACAGTAAGTACTAGTATTGATGAACTAGTAAAATACTATATAAATACATGTATAAGAAGATGTTATATGAGTGTCAATGTGACAAATCTCCATTTTAGTCACAATTTGTGAGAATAAAGTATTCTTAGTCAAATTACGTCCTTCACGTCCTTCACGTCAACCACATCAACAAACGGCAACTACCGAACCTGAAACTCTATAATCTATAAAATAAGTGTCGTATTTTATTTTTCCAATTATTGTTTGGCAAGAAAAATGACTGCCACTGCCTCGATATTTTCTTTTGTTGAATTGCAAAAAGGTAATGCTAATTGGGAGTAGCAAGTGAGCAATGTTTATTCATTCTAAGTGATGTTCTTCATTTCTTTTGAAAAGCTTATGATTATCAAACTTTGTTTAATGATATTTTTTTCACTAGTGGTATTTAATGTTAATCTTGTTCGTATTTATGTACTGAGAATCTTACGTAGAACGAGCAGCCAGATTTGTTGTATGCCGTTCATGCATTCTGATGTTACATGATATATAAACAACACAAGCCCTATGTGTTTCCCCATGAATGCCGTTTTAACAAACCCCTTATGTGTGTCCCCATGCATGTCTTTTATAACGAACCTTATATGTGTAGTATTTTTTGTTCTAGTTATATGTTATGTTCCGAATCGTCTTTTCCGTAGTGCATATTTGAAATATTATATTTCAATAAAAATATATTTTGTATCAATGCGTGATTGTACTTAGTCGCAAATCTGTATAAGCAATATGTATGATTTCAAGACAAGACAAGACAAAATATTTTATTTCCTCAGACACAAACGTGTACAAGAGGTCAAAACATAATAAAGTATACATATAAATCGACAGCAGAGTAGTGTACGATAATAGCACGTGATTTTCATGACATTGAGACATATACATTATATACATTACCTATTGAGTTTAGAGGATTACATATATACAGAATTCTTTCTTATTGTTCAGTGATTGTGAGTACATAAATATATATAAATGTATAAAAATTGCATCTACAAAAAATAAGTAATCTTTCTAAGGAAAGTACATACTTTCCTATACACCTTTATGTTGCAAAATGAAAGTAAACCGATCAATTTTTGCCTTGAAGGATATTGTAGGTAATAATTAGGTACAAGATTTTGTCTAAGAAGTGATACACTAGGATGTGAACAAACACACAAATAGTGATATTCGTCGCCAATATTTTGATTACATAGATGACATATCCTATTTTCTTTTAAAATATTTTTCCATCTTCCCGTTTCAATTGGGAATTTAAGATTTGAGCATCTAAATTTAGCCATATACAATCTATCAGTATTTCCCAATCGAAGTAGATAGGGTTCTAATTCAAATATACTTTTGAATTTACCATAGAATTCTCCTCTAGAAGAATTATTAATTACAGAAAACCATTGTTGTATAAACTGATCAACAAGTTTTTGTTTGACAAGAGATTTCAATATTTCTCTATTCATAGGTATTTGATCATTCCATATAAAAGTAAGACCACATTCATCAAAAATGGATTTAATGTACGTAACCCATTTAAAATGTGTGGGTTTACTCTGGTGAAGTTGTATCATAAGTCTATATAATGTATTAGATAATTTATTCTCACTTGAGAGCATATCATTCCAAAACATAACCATACGTAGCTTAATAGTATTATCAATGGGATAACGACCCAGTTCCCCGTAAACCATAAAATTTGGCGTACTTTTCCTCACGCGCAGAATATTTTTACAAAACTGCAAGTGCATCCGTTCCAATCCCTGTTTATTTTCAAATCCCCATACTTCACTAGAGTAAATCATTATAGGTAGAATAAGACAATCAAAAAGCTTTAGCTGTATATCTACGGGTATTGCAATATTTCTTATCTTTCTATATAGTGCATACAGTGCTTTATTGGACTGTTCCAATAATTTCTTTCTAGCTGAACAAAAAGAGCCGTTATAATTAAATACAATACCCAGATAAGTATACGAGTCTAATACATCAATATTTTTACCATAGATATCAAAATCTGCTTTAACCTTGAATTTCTTTTTGCTGAAAATTACAATTTTAGTTTTACTTGTATTAACTGTGAGTTTCCACTCATTACAATATTGCTCAAAAACTTTCAATGCATGTTGCAGATCCTCCTCTGACTCAGATAAAATAACTGTGTCATCTGCATATAATATTATAAATATTTTTACATAACATAATAAGGTCTCTTTGCATTTATCAGATATATTTTCAAGGTCTTTAACATCATTATCTAGTAAAAATTTCTCCAAATCATTCAAAAAGAGAGAAAACAGAAAGGGGGATAAATTCTCCCCTTGTTTCACTCCTATATTACAACTAAAAAATGCAGAAATATCCTTTCCCATTCTAATACATGTCTGGATATTCTGATACATATTATGTATAACTCTCAATATTTTGCCTTGAATATTATATTGTAGCATCTTTTGCCAAAGTCCAGCTCTCCAAACTGTATCAAATGCACTTTTGAAATCAATGAACGAGCAAAATAATTTTTTACCAAATGAAAAATATAGAGAAATAAGTGAATGTAAAATAAAAATATTATCCATAGTAGAAAACCCTTTTCTGAACCCAGCCTGTGCTCCTGTAATTAAGCCTATTTCATCTGACAATTTATTCAATCTATTATTGAGCACAGCAGTGAATGTTTTACTAAGACATGAATTGAGAGTAATACCTCTGTAAGAATTCGGGTCAGATTTGGAACCCTTGTTCTTGAAAATTGGAACCATTATTCCTTTGGTCCAACATTCTGGTATAATACCAGTGTCTAACACAATGTTAAATAACATTACATACACATTAATCATATCATCTAATGTACATTTAATATGTTCATTTAATATATTATCATATCCAGCAGATTTATTATTCTTTAATTTTTTTACAGCACATTTTATTTCTTCTACTGTTATTGGAGAATTTAACAATTCTTCTATATCTGGTGGTAAATTATTAACATCAATATCTATATCAATTTCATCATGTACATTATTTTCATTCATGGATTTAAAATAATCATGTAATGTTTCTACAGATATTTCAGATTTCTCATCTTTATTTTTAACAAATTTATTCAAAATTTTCCAAAACTCTTTCCCTTGTTTTTTTGACGTATTTCTCAATTTTTGTTCAAAGTCAAATTGATAGTTTTTGTATGCTTGGTTTGTAACCATCTTGTATGATTTACTTGTCTCTAGTAGTTGTTTGCGTGTTACTTCATTTTTATGAATGTTATATCGTTTTCTGGCTTTATGAAATTTTTTTCTCGAAGTGAGACATTTATTTGTGTACCATGGTTTTGAGTTCGGTTTCTTTCGTGATTTGTAGTGCGGCTTTGAAAGAGTCGCCTTTGCAGTATTTTGGAAAAGCTCATTTATTTCTCCGGTGATGTTGTCTATGTCTTGTTGAGTGCATGTATCACGTGTGTGTATGTTTTCAAGGTCATTCATTATATTGGTCAGCTGATCTTGACTATTGTGAAATGTATTTACAAATTCGTTTCTGTTATTGTCGTTCCACTTGATTGAAGTTGAGTTTTGTGATGTATCATGTGTAATTTGATCATGTGGTAATACTGATTTAAAAACAATGTGTATTGCATTGTGAACATCAGAAAAAAGTGGTACAAAATCAAGTATCTCAAATTTATCTACTATAGAGAACAATTTGGATGATAAAAGCAAATAATCAATAACACTGATATCTTTACATGTAGTACGTCCAATACCTATATCAGAACCAAGTCTGGAGTTAGCTATATAAACATTGAGATTTTTACACATATCCAACAGTTTATGACCATAATTATTAATATTGCAATGACACTCTGACATTCGGAATAACGGTATATTTTGAAGCTTCAATTGTTCATAATCTAACATGTATGACAAAATTTCATCATCACTTTCTAACTCAAAAATACCAATCAATGACTCATCAGGAACAATAAAATCATCTCGTGTTCCCGTTTTTGCATTAAAATCTCCAATAAGAGAGACATATGAATCAAATTTATCAGCAAATGTCAATAATTCAATTTCAATTTCTTCAAATGCATCAGTATTTGCATATTTAGAATTTTCCGGTGGTATATAAACAGCACCAAATAAAACATCTTTTTCACAGTTTAGTAGACATTTTTGAAATTTAAACCACTGTACATATTGACTTTCACTTTCAATAAAACTGATGAACTGTTTCAAAATATTTTTGTATATAATTACAATTCCACCTGACTTTTTAGTTGCACCCTTTCTATTCTTTGTTCCATATGAAAAACCATCAGGAAGATCAATTATATCTAAATCATCTAATTTAGTTTCAACAAAAACTAATACATCATATGTTTGAAAGATATTTGAAAATTCAGTAAATTTTAGTTTAGACTGTAAACCACATACATTAAGATAATAAACATTCAGTCCAGATAAGTGTTTATTTTGATTCAATACAATATTGTTTCGTTTCCTTTGTCCTCTTGTACGCCTGTCCTAGTGTCCTGTGGTGTTCTGTGGTGGTATAGACTCTATAGGATTCTTCGGCATGGTCCTGTTGTTGTTCCCAGGTACAGACATCGGAATGTGTTGGTCAGATGGTGGCTGTTGAGGTCCATGATCAGTTGGTGGTTGTCGGGGTCCTTGTTGATGTTGTGGATTTATCTGAGGCACACATTGACGTGGATCGAAACGCCTTTTATTGATAAACAATTTATCCTCTACCAATACTGCTTCATGTCCCTTTTCACGAGCATCTTTCAGAATTGGTATAAGTTCACGCCTCCTTTCTATTATTTCTACTGGAAATTGTTCATGTACATAATATTGAGGTTTTTGTTTAAGTTCTTTTTTTGCTGCTTCCAAAACTCTATTTCTGTCTTTTCTCCTTTCAAATTTTGCAAGTATATTGCGTGGACCTCTGTCCTGTCTGGGCCTAAGCCTGTGCACAACATGAAAATTTATATCTTTACTTTCAAGTCCCAGTTCTCTTTTAATAAAGTCTTTTACTGTTTCTTCTGTGTTTTCTGTTGGATTATGATCATCATAAATGCCTTTAAATATAAGATTGTCTCTCATAGACCTTGTTTGCTGATCAATGATTTTTTCCTGCAGTTTATAATTTTCATCAGTTAATGTTATATTTTGTGTTTCTATTTCTTGTAGTTTTGAATGTAGACCACCAAGACCCTTGTCTAATGACACAATATTTGATGTTTGGGCTTTTAACTCAGTTTTGATGCCACAAATTTCACTGTCCAGGTTATTACAATGTTCTTCCATATCTACTAGCCTTGATAATATATCTTCCAAAATGTCAAGTTTTTGTAACTTTTCTCTGACTTCATGCATAAACATTAATAAATCAGGATGAGGTGGAGTTGATATAGGGTGCATAGGGATTGGCACTGATGGTGTCTGATGTCCCATCTGAGCTGGTGTTGTATGTGGAGCTTGTAAGTGATATGGGGTAAATGCATAGCCATTGTCTGCTCCATAAAGTATTTGTCTAGATGAAGAAATAACATTACTAGATAGCGGAGTATCATTTAAGTTCGGTGTATACTGTGTTGAATATTGATTAGTACATGCTTGCATTAGTGTTGGAGGTAAAGAGTACTGTTTTGAACCTGAGTCGTTCAGGTCAGCCATCTTGTTTGGTTTGTTTGGGGAAGGAGTATCTGTTGTTTTTCGTTTATTAGTATTCATACCCGAAAAAATTCTTCATAATGTAGTTGGATCATTAGTTTGATCAATGTTTCTCACAAAATAACCAATCATTGTGTTATAACACCACTTATAACTTCTTTATAATACTTTTAGTCTCTACACAATATTTCATGACTCCTACCCCTGCCGCCATTTTAACATGATGCACTTTACCCTATTCAGATTATTTAATCAATGACTTAAACTCAAATGAGTTGTAGGTGTTATAAATTTTCGTCAATGCTCTTTTAAGGTAAAAAAAAATAAAATCAAAAAATTCAACAAACATATATATATGTGTATATTCAATGTTACCAATATGGTGAAACACACACCAAGAACCACTCTGTAAATGTTAAAGATATCAAATGAAACATGAATGAATCAACTTATAGCCTTCTTATCATTTATAAAATACATTTCAATGTGTAATTATAGTTTAGTTAATTGTGTTATAAATAAATTGCATTGAGTCTAAAATTGTATAATGTACATTTAAAAGTAAATAATAGTATTTCATTTTATTAATTCGAAACTTAAGACTGTTCACTTTATTGCTAAAACATCAAACTTCTATTTAGTGTTTATTGTTAAGTGAATTGTTAACTATGATCATTTTCAATGGACGTCATAGCACAAGACAGTCTTTAATTTTAATTGTCCAATATATTGAACTGTCTCATTCATGTTCGTGTCCTTTTATAAGTATCGTTTCTTCAGACTAACATATTCATGATATTATAAAAAATCTCTCTTACCAGTGAATGGCATTGACAAATATATTGGATCAAATAAAATACCGGTACGTTTTTGTTAAAAAAAAATGATTTCTGTGTTAAATTATATTTTATCAAATCACGTTTTCAGATTGTGTGTTCTTAAATTTTTCAAAGGATATTAAAATTCATTGTTTATTTTTATTTAACGTTGTACCACTTAAAATAACCCACCATTCAAATGTTAAATTTTATTTTACAAGCAGGTAATAAAATAAAAACTAACCAAAGTGAAGTAATATTTTTTCTTTCTTTATGTGATAATATGATGCAACCATTTAAATGTGCTATTTTTTTCCCAAACATGTTGGTAATTTAATTCAGAGATCGTCGCATACTAGTGGCAAATTTCTCAGGCATATTAACAAGAAAACAAATTAAAAGACATTTACAAACAGTCATTTGAAGAACAAAATTCACAACACCATAATGTACAAGTGTTATTTTATGTCCACTGTAATTAATTTTTTGTCATATTAACGTTTTGGTTATCGTCTCTTAAAGTCATTAAGTCAAATGGCTATCCTGCTATACAAGATTAACATGGCATGTTCTCTAAGGTCACATTGTAAATACTTTTATATGATTTATATGTTTTATTTTTGTAAACAAAGAGTTGGAGAATATTTGGAGATTATTTGGGTCAGTTGGAGAATATTTGGAGATTATTTAGGTCAGTTGAAGAATATTTGGAGATCATAGGTATATATAAGAGCCCTCTGTTTTAGTGTTTAAAAAGGATTGAAGGCAAGACATTTAAGAACAATACAATGTGAAAAGTTATTTAAAAAGGATTTTTTAATTGTTATTCTGCCCCCACTATATTTTAAGATACATCTTAGCAGATTACTGATAGCTTTGGAATTATTATTATTTCTTTATATGTTTATCCGCACAGTATTGGACGCTGTTGCGTGGTTCCGCTCAGTATTGGACACTGATGCGTGGTTTTGTCCGCACAGTATTGGACGCTGTTTCGTGGTTCCGCTCAGTGTTGGACACTGTGATTTCATAATACCCGGCCTGACCAGAAAGTTTGATGTAACTCGACCGCCATGGCATTTTTGGTGTCAGAAGTAGGATACAACAAGAACAACTAGTGGATTATAATATTCAACATATGGACTACTAGATATAACTTTTGGATGTACGTTTATAAATATTTCTGAACTATGAGTGTTTCGTCATTACATTTTTTATTATTGGATGATTATTTAAATACGTAATTATGGGCCGTACAAGGAAAACCAGAAATAGAAGTCTTTAACCTGCTCCATTTGTGTCTGTAGTGCGAACACCAATTTCATCTACACCTCATGAGCGCAGAGAGTTGCCTGAAATAAAATCACAAGTAACACCGTCGAATTTTTTTGGAGACGTTGGGGGAGATTTTGAAAGCTGGATTAAAATAATTGATAGGATCAGCCGAGTCAATCGTTGGAGTGATGGCAGAAAGGGAGAAATGATGCCGGCATACCTGAGGGGCAGAGCTGCTGACTATTTCGAGGATTTGGATAGTGAAATTCAAAATGATTTTGATACAGCTGTGCAAAAGTTAAAGCAAAGATTTTGCCCAAAAGAACTTGAACGTATGTACTATAGTGAGTTATTTCAGAGGAAGCAAATTTCTGGTGAAAGTGTTGAAGATTACGGAAATGCAATCTTAAAACTGGCAAGACGGGCACATGGAGGCGTGTCACTTGACGAGCACGACAGGTTAGCTATGGAACACTTTTTGCAAGGACTTCATCCTAGTTTTAGACGATTTATCATGATGTGCGACCCCCAGAGCTTTGAGCAGGCGTTTCGAATTGCCAAACGGAAAGAGTGTAATGAACGGCTTACACGCATAGAAGAGGTGAGTACTGCTAGCGCTGTAAATGCAGTGTCCGCTGATGCAAGTGTTATTCAAAAACTTGAAGATGTAACTAAATAATTAGATATGCTGGAGAGATAAATGAATAGTGTAAGTGTTCAATCATATCCAGGGCAGGGTAGTACAACCCAGGTCGCACAAGGAAATCCTAGAGGAAGTGGTTTAAGGTCAGAAGATGGAAAGCCGATATGTCATTACTGTCGTAAGATAGGCCATATTGCGCGGTACTTCCCTCCTTCATAGACGGGAAGGCGGCCACTTGTGTAAATAAAAATCCCTCGTTTTTGAATAGGACTGATGTTCAACATTTCCAAGGTGATTTTGTAGATAATGTAGATTTTAATGATACAATTAAAATTAATTCTATTATTCCTGATAATGTGCAAGGAATTAAAATAAGAGGAAAAGTTTTCATGCGAGAGGCAACCTTGTTAATTGACACAGGAGCAGTTGTTTCTTTAGTCAACAAAAATATGGTGCCAAATATTGAACTTTTAAATGTTAAACCGAATTATAAACACATTGTTTCGGCAACTGGCCAGCCTCTTAATATTATTGGAATTCTTGAATGTGAAATTAGTGTTTAGTGTCTGTGCACAATATATATGTAGTCATGGATTTGCTTCCTGATGCTTTCATTGGAACTAATATTATGGAATTATTTCGAATAGTGATTGATATGAAAGATGAAAATGCTAACTGGAATAATATGTATGTAGAGTTCATAGCCAGGAAGTGGTTATCAAAATAGTGTCAAATCAAGTGTGTGTTCAGGGTGAATTTAATTCGAAATATAAACGAAGATGTAGATGGAATGATTGGAACTGTTGAACCAAATGTCAATCAACTTCAAAATAGAGTGTTTTACCGGCAAAAGTTTTGGCAAAAGTTTGGTTTGTGACAAAGATATTGTGTTTAAAGTGTTGAATATAACTTCAAAACCAGTTATTAAACTATTCAAGGATACAAACATTGGTACATTTGAGGAAATTGATGAGCTTTCTGATAAGGAACCACTACCAGAAGACCCTTATACAACATTTCTCTAATTCTATATAGTGATGTCTCGGACAATGAACTTTTAATAGATGAAGAGGAACATTTAGATAATTTGGACAAAAGGTTTTGTGATATCTCAAATGACTTCCAACTTGTTGAGGACAGTGCCAACAAATCTGAAGACAAAGAAGACAACACTGGTGATGACATTATTTCTATATCAGATACTTTGACATTTGGTGATATGAATAGTTCTTCTCAAGTTATTATAGATGAAACAATTATAACTATTATCATGGATTAACAAAGAGACTTTTCTTATTTCAATGGGGGTAAAAGACACAGTGTGTGGAAGCTGTACCCAATATTCAAACAGATTGAATTCAGAAGAAATAGACTTTTCCGCCTTGGCGTCGATGAACATTCAAAAAATTAAGACAAAAGATTTACAAGTGCAGACAATTTATAATGGTGTTTATGCTGGATTTTATTTGAACAATTAATTTGTTTTATTACTTAAGTTTTATTTTGTTACTATAGACATTATAGAAGTAGAGTTCGATGACTGAGGCCAGTCATCATTTAGAGGGGAAGGAATGTACAAGTGTTATTTTATGTCCACTGTAATTAAATTTGTCATATTAACGTTTTAGTTATCGTCTGTTAAAGTCATTAAGTCAAATGGCTATCCTTCTATACGAGATTAACATGGAATGTTCTCTAATGTCACATTGTAAATACTTTTATATGATTTATATGTTTTATTTTTGTAAACAAAGAGTTGGAGAATATTTGGAGATTATTTGGGTCAGTTGGAGAATATTTGAAGATTATTTAGGTCAGTTGGAGAATATTTGGAGATCATTGGTATATATAAGAGCCCTCTGTTTTAGTGTTTAAAAAGGATTGAAGGCAAGACATTTAAGAACAATACAATGTGAAAAGTTATTTAAAAAGGATTTTTTGTTATTCTGCCCCCCACTATATTTTTAGATACATCTTAGCAGATTACTGATAGCTTTGGAATTATTATTATTTCTTTATATGTTTATCCGCACAGTATTGAACGCTGTTGCGTGGTTCCGCTCAGTATTGGACACTGATGCGTGGTTTTGTCCGCACAGTATTGGACGCTGTTGTGTGGTTCCGCTCAGTATTGGACACTGATGCGTGGTTTTGTCCGCACAGTATTGGACACTGTTGCGTGGTTTTGTCCGCATAGTATTGGACACTATGCGTGGTTTTTATGAGTGAACAGTATTGGACACTGTTGTCGAATTTATACAGAGTGCCGTTTATGATACCGTGTGAAAGTAATGTGCTAATGAATATTTGAACTATACATTTCGTAAACTGTATATATATGGTAAATAGTGTCCTGGAATGGAATTTTAATAAATATATTAGTGAATTTACTTGTATATTTCTTTGACAACAAGACTACAGATTATTGGATTATTTTGTTCTTGAATTTTCTGTGATTTCATAATACCCGGCCTGACCAGAAAGTTTGATGTAACTCGACCGCCATGGCAATGGCAATGAAGATAAAACATAGTTCGTAGCACTTTTGGAATTTTTATTTTACAAAAGATGTCAACACAACACTTCATCAAAAACTAAAGAGTGAGCGAGACGAACCTTACAAAAAGCAAGAAATCAGAGGGTTAAAGTCAGAATAAGTATATATATCAGTTTGCACTTGTGTAACTCTGTTCTAACTTGACTAAGTATTATTTTATTATTTTAAAATCGAAAGGAAAGATAAAGCCATTTTAAGCAGCTTTACTATAGTATGTAACCATAGAAAGGGCGACGCGAGAAAATTAAAAAAAAAATGCTTACCCTTCTTATGCAAAATGTCGAATTTCTTTGTGAGTCCAGACTCTGATTGTTCTCGTTGTCGTTATGCCTGTGCCTATTGCTTATACTAACTTCACAAATTAGTTCATATGATTATTCTTATAAGCAATGAAATGTAAAAGTAGTATACCATTTAATGCCAAGAGTGGTAATTAATAAATACGATTCGAATTTAGTTAAATGTACAAAAAAAACAAAAAAAACAATTACAATGCACAGATTTTGTTTTCGAACACCATTGACGTTTCACAATTATTTTTAAAAAGGTATTTCAGCTTTTTCATACATCAATTTAATTAATTGAAAACTTTAAACGTTTTGCACTCTAGCGGATTGCTTTTTATATAAAAGAATTATGTTATAGGTTTTAATTTTGATATTAATGAACCATTACGATATTCATTTGGTATATACATATTTTTAGGGACTTTTAAGAACAATGATCAAATATACTTACATATATATAATTTATAAACACTTCATGTGAAGTTTGTTGAATGTTGTCAATTTTCTTGATTGATATTAAATGTTTTTCCACGTAAAATGATCACTTAAATACAAAGTATGTAATATTTATAAGTACACAATTATGACTTTTAAATCAATAATAAAAAATCAAGTCATCGTATGACAAAATTCCTTCTGATTACTGTTGGTAGAAATATATTACGGACAATAATCTATTCATTTATCTAACATTCTTTATATATAATATGAAATGTATTTGAAATATTCCTTACAGCGTTTGTTAATAATTTGATTTATATGTTATCATATACTCATTTTCCTTATCAACCCTGCCATTGGTATCAGCCCGATACTATGCTATCAAACCAGAGTAATGACCTATTTTTCTCTTTACTCTTTTACTGTTTGACAGATTGATGGTTACGTTTTGTGTCTAAATATAAGTATTTGGTAACAAATATCAATATCAATCGTATCTACTCTGCCATTCATGCAAGACCCATACTAAGTGGTATTGTACACGTTACGATGATGATCGAGTAGTAACGACTGATATCGAACCGATCCGAGGACAGATGACTGAATTCAATATCTACTATCAAAAACGTACATTGACTGTCTATACACTTAATCCATTGGATGTTTGATGTATACTGATTATATTGATATCTAATTCTTCGATACATGATTTCTTTTTTAGTTGTTATTTGCTTTATGGGGCCTCTTATAGTCGACTGTACGTTGTTTGTTTTTCGCTTTGTTTAATACCGCACGGTTGCCTACAATTCTTTACATCCATTTATTTTTATTGTCTCATTGTCAATCATACAGCTCTTTCATTTTAAATATCGGTACACAACAATATTTCTTGGTAAATGTTTCGAAATCTGAAATTAAATATTCACTTACAAATGAAGGGAGCAAACTGTTCTGTAAATGTAGCTTTAAATTGAAACAATGATATCTTACATATTATATTTTAAATACTAGTACTTGTATTTCCATGTGTAGGCTTGTCTCTAAGGCCACTTACCTACGAAATTATTTACAATACTTTGATGTGAAGCAATAACTTAACATTGCATGGAATTTGCTTTTGTAGACTTAACACCATAAGAGCCATGTACTGTTATGTATTAATTTTTCTGGTGTTTAGTCTTATCATAATTAATGAATTTCAAAGTCATATCTCGTCTTAAAATGGACATTAAGGACACACATCACAATAAATTTACTTAAATGTTTCTCGAACATACGACGGATAAACCATTCGAGGATGTCCATGTACTTCCAAAAGGCTTTTCTCAAGAAACGAATACAAGTTTTACTTGTTAACAATACCATTCTACAGTACGTGTCAAATAAACGGATATGAAACAAACCAATCAGAGAATTGTGTACGTGTACGGTTTTTCTAAATATATATATATTATGCAAATATCATTAAATAGACTTATCAAAATAAAAACTCTCACGTTTAGAAATGACAAAAGCAAATACAATATGATATGAAAACAAATTAACCAATAATTTGATGAATACTTGATGAGAAATATCAATATATTCACAAAAAAGGAAAAAAAGAATAAGGATGGCATTCTCAAAATCAATAGCTATTATGATAAACTGGAATTATAATTCATTATTGAAATATTTATTAGTTGCATGTCTATGAATATCTATTCTAGTATTTTAGATCTGTCATCTTGTTTCAGATAATATATTTGAAGAGGTAAATGACTAGACTATCACTGGGGACAATATATATGTAAAATAAATCACATATTAAACATGTATAAAACGATATTTGGCAACAGTAAACAAATTTTTCAAGGCATAATGCTGTATATGCCAGTTAAAAATCAGTAGTATATAATTCACTGGTTGTCGTATTTTGCCTTTCTTTATTTGTTTTACATAACTCTGACCTTAAATTTCAAAATTAGCTGTTTTAAACTTGTCATATCAGGTGGTCCATCAAATCACTCTACAAAGGACTGTCGTAGGATTATTTATGGATTTATTTAGTGGCTCATCTCGACGTGGGCAATTTTGACACATCTTATAATCGATTCTTTACACTGCCTATAATATATAACTGTTAAACCAAATCGTATCGGAAATCATACTAAGTGCTTCGTTCTGCATTACTTTTGTCTTGGAGTGTATCGTTGTTACACTGTCTGATACGTTGATACACTATACATGTTCCGGATGATTTATTAACTTAATAATTATTTGACACATCGAAAAATGTATGTTATCGTGTTTCCCTCAATTGGCACTGTTCGATAGGAAATATAGACCCCTTTTTGGCCCCAAATGTAGTTGTTATACAAAAGAACTTCTAGCTTTTTATTGGATAGTAGAATACTTCTGCTACATGTACATACATATGGGCTGTTTTTGTACAATACAATGCAAATATATTGATCATAGCATCCTTAAGTTCAGTTAAGTGCTTAATTACTGAAATCATCAGAACTTTAGCATAAGAGTTACATTTTATACGGTTCCTGTCTTAAATGGAGTAGTCGAATTTGTGTTCATTCTTAATATTTAAATGTAAGTTGTATTTCGTAATATTACAGTATATATATTAAGGTTGAGAGTAAACACTGATGAAAGTGAAATAGGATGGCATATTTTTCATATTTCAGGTAAAGTTTGAGCGTCTTAGAGTAAATATAACATTATTGTCTTTTTTGTGTTTGGTAGACATGTTTTTTTTGTGAATTTTATTTATTTTTTTACCACCACATTGTCAGTTTCTCTCGACTTATAAGTTTCAAATGTGGCTGTGGTATCTTCTGCCTTTGTATTTTTGGCGAGATAAATAACATAATTTTAACAAATAGAACAACAAAATACTGTTGAACGTCGCTTCTTTCACTCTTTCTCTTAAAAAACAACTAAAGCATATGATACATAATATAAAGAACTTCAACAATTACATGAATATTACGTCTTGTATTTCATATTAAGCATAGACATATTGTAAAACAAATAATTTAAAGTTATATATCTATTCAGTTTCATCTGTTGAGTCATTTGGAGATGAACTTGTCTTAACTACAGGAGTATCCACAAGGCCTTCGTCTAGGTACCTCAGTTTATATGGTAATAATGGATGCATTGAAGGCCAAGGTATAGATGGTCTTTGCAACTGTATTTTCGTTTCATTATTAAACCAACCATACATGGCCTGTCTCACTATGTCGTCTCTCAGAACAGTTGATATACCAGTTTTGTCATCATCTAATGTTGTAAAGATATTAAATTTCGGAGCTTTATATTTAGAAGTCTTCTTCACTTTTGCATCAACCATTTTTGTTCTAGATGTCAGCATCGGATCAGATTTTCGATGTGTAGAAGAAACCTTTCTTGATTTCGAAATTGATTTTCTAATCTCAGAATCTGAAGTTAACTCTTTCGTACTAGATATATTTTCCGACGGTTCTGTTTTTGTCAGGATTCCACTAAATCGATTTGTTTCTTTTAAAATAGAAGTGTTTGTTTTACCTAAGGATGTAGTTCCCAGAGATTCAGTTTTATTTTCTGCAAAGGAAGTAAACTCTGCCCTTTCACTACTATTGGTGGACTGTGAAAGAACCTTATCAGTCCATTTATCAACAGTTAGAGATGAACTTGATCCTAACTTAGAATCAAACTCAGAAGGTTGAAATGGAACATTAACCTGTATCTGCTGAGATGTTTCCGACTCTAACTGCTTTAAGATTTGTATCAGGTCATTTATTTTGCCTTCATATGGTTCCTGATTTTCAAAAATCTCAACGATGTCATCAAAGTCTCTTCTTAAAAACTTCATTATCTTAAAGTCTTTCGTTGATATTGCATAATTCTGGAATTTAGTTAGAGCAGCACTGCGTGTATACAACTGATTACAATTATTTCCAAAAAGGCAAAATTTAACTTCTTGTGTTGCCTTCGTATTTCTTTTAAAAACAAACGTTGATTTCTTTAAAGGGATTCCACTCTGAACGCAAGTTTCTTTGCTTAAGGAATGAACTTTGGTGACCGGCGAGTATAAATCTGATTCATTCTAAAATGAGAAAAACAATTTCTAAGATGTATTCGTTCGAAGTAAATTTTTTGATTAATTTTCATCGGTAACACTAAAAGCTGAATAATCGAAATCAAATAATTAACATATGAAATAAATTAAATTTATATCAAAAGTGATTATATGAAGAAGTAAGTCCTTTTACAAAGATACATCAGTGCGTGTCTGTATAATGGTGATCTACTATAGTTGTAGTTTAATGATATTTAAAAAAGAGAACAACAATATAATGTTATTCGCATATAAACAAAGCATCTGCCATTTTGAAATGTAAAAGTTGTTAAAAGCAATATCCGAAAAATACTGAACTCCGTGGTAAATTCAAAACAGAATCCCGAATCAAGTGACAAAATTAAAAGCTCAAACACATCAAACGAAATAACGACAACTGCCATACTCTTGGCTTGAAACAGACATGTTCTCATGTAGACAATTGAGGACTGAAGTTGGTTTTATAGGTAGCTAAACTTCTTACTTGGATGACAGTCGCATCAAACTTAAATTAAACAGTAAGGAAATGTGCTATATCTCAGATAAAGTCATCACATGTGCTAATGAAAGGCTATCTAGAAAAGGTGTTGTTTATTATCGTTTGTATTTGTGTGTATTTGTATGTACTTGTTTTGTGGAGGTTAAAATTGTCTGTTGTTTGGTACGGTATGTATATTCTCTTTGTGATCCTTGGTGTGTATTTTGTTTTTAAAGTCTTACTTGACCTGAATTGGGAAAATGTGTAATAATTTGACGAGACAAAATTAAACGTCGATTAATTTCAGGCAGTCTATGTTACCTTAATTAACTCAGTCAAAGCTGAAGCTGTATCTACAAAATATAAAATATAAGCATTATGTCATACTAAATATTAAGATAAGATGATGATTTAGCTTTGCTTGGTTCAGTTATGTACCATTTTTTTATTATATGCAATATACTTTTAATTTGAATTACAGTTTGTTAACTATCAATCTTTATGTTATTTCAAAGCTTGTTAATTTGATTTGGCTTTTTGGATATTTTGTGTTTAACTTCTTAAAACTTTGAATGTTATGTATCAAATTTTCGATGTACATTATCCTCATGATCAGATCATTTCAGAATTTTGTAAGAGTGTCTAGGTCAGACTTCATCAATTTAAAGAAATGATATTTTGCAGCAGAAAGAGGAAGTAAAACATAAAGTGGTATCGATCAATTATTAATTCAATATTTTTATGACAAACAAAACAAAATAATTACTATCATCCGATTGTATGCTGCTTCTCTGTTCTTCGCTTTCCAAACCAACACGATAAAGATCCATGTTGGTTAACAACTGTGTATGGTTAACAGCGTCAATAACATTGAGGTTGATAGAATCTAGAGGAACATAGTTAAACGTCGATATTGATGGTTAAATCAAGATTGATCAAAATAGATAAAATAAATTACAACATTTAAAACGAAGGTAGATATTAGTTCCCAGATGTGATGTAAGAGTTACTGAATATATATAATGCTACCTTTAAATTCATTGGTTATCAACTTCAACATTTCTATTATTGTTCATACCATATACATGATATATGAATGTAGAATAAAATTTAATCTGGTATTACATCTTCAGAATTCATTAGCAAATAGAAATCATAACTAGTTACAGGTGGAAACAGAAGCTTGAATTGTAGTTGAGTTGATACATGTGACTTTTGGGATACTCTGTTGATAGACTTCAACTCATCTAAATACTTTTACAGCAATCCGATTCCACCTTTTTAATACTTTTTTTTTGGTATCTAAAAGGAGGTGGAAGATACCAACTGGAAATTTAAACTCATCAATTGAAAACAAAATTACCGCTGCATTTGTTTTCAACTGTCCTAAGTCAGGACCCTTTCGTTAAGTTGTCGTTTGTTGGTGGGTTCATCAATGTTTTTGGTCCTCATTTTTATATAGATTTGACTGTTGTTTTTCCTGTTTGAATGGTTTAACACCAGTCTTTTTGAAGTCCTTTATAGTTTCCAAGGCTCAGTGTTAAAGGCTGTAGTTTGACCTATAATATTTATTTACCACTCAATGACAAAAGTCGAAAGGGACAAAACGACACAAAGTTTACCAAAGTCAATTTTTAAACTTATACATGTAATAGAGCATCACTAACCAAACAAATAGCCACGGCTGATTGCAGATGCTTCTAATAAGTAAGAAGCCCCCACCCATTATGTTCTTATTGAACATATGAATAATTATATATGTACACTATACATGATAGTTATCAAAGGTACCAGGATTATAATTGAAACTCTTAATTTGGATTAATGCTTAATTAGATATATTATTAATATATCTTTATTCTGTCAGATACTCGATTCAAATAATCAAACACGTATAAATCTGAAATGTATCCAGGTCTTCAGATTGTTTTTTAGGCCTTATGGTAATTGATCGGGCTTGTTTTTGCTGAACGTTTTTACATAAATTGACAATCATTGTTTCTTTCCTGATATTCAATATACCTCTGAAACTTAACCTCTAGTATACTTGGTTATGCTTTTTTTTTATACATACCATTTAGAACTCTTTCTGCGGTCGCATTTCTTTGAAGTAGTATCCTTTGATTTTGCTGATTACAAAAGTCTTCACTATCTTTTATATCTGACTCTGACTCAATATCAGAGAAATATTCTATTAAAAGAAAAAAGTACTTATTATGTTATCATTGCGAAATAATTAACAACTGCAGTATGTTGAAGGTTTCACGAGTATATCACTAGGTTCGACCGATCATTCTTTTCTGGAAAGTGCCTATACAAAGTCAGAAATGTTAAAGTTGTTAGTCATTCGTGTAAGATGAGTGATCCTTATAGAACACATATTAACTGATAAATTTTGGATTATACGAAAACGTATGAACGAATTCTAAAATTGGGTTCATATCATGCTTGCTTTTTTTAAGAATTTGAAGGAAAAAACCATATAAGCACCATGTAAAAAATTACTTGCAATAAGGTTGTTATTTGACGAAGGTATAACATGTATAAGAAAATGATTTCACTGATACATAAAATAAAGAAGCCAGGCACAATAACTTAATTATATTGCGTTGCGACCGTGCGAAGGCTGTATAGCCAGTCAAGGTCGTTAATCACTTCCATCATCATATTGCGTTGTGCGTATCCATAAGGCACCTGAATAATTACACACACAACTGATTTATTGTAATTTTCAGTTTACTAATTCCAAACAGAGAATTCGAAATTATTAACGCCAATAGTTGCGTTTCATATAAAAAAAAAGAATTATTATAGTATTTCAAAATATCTGCAAGCATTCTTATCAGAAAAAAAACAACATTTTTTGTACTATATGTGTCATTTGAAAAAAATCGGATGTCATCTATATCGTTTATTAGATGGCGTATAGACTAAAATATAGACAGAAGGCTGATAAATAGAGAATAAAACATGGCAAAATCCGTATCATATGTCGTATCATCCCGAGACATCAATATCAGCCCAAGGGCCTTCAGGCCCGGATTTTCCCATGTATTATACACTTTATCATCTATTTCAACAGAAGAGTATTATATTATATGAACTGTTTTCTGATCCATAGCACCGGGTTACCTTCAGTTCTACTTTTGTGTTATTTAAAAGGCCTTAAAAGAACTGCTCAATTATTACCTCTTCCTCTTCTTATTTTCATATGAATCGGAGTTCCTTCAGACACTTGTCAAAAAAAAGAAGATCAAAGAAGCCAGGTTATTTAATTTCACTTTCAGATATATTGATGATGTTCTTTCCATTAACAATCCGAACTTTTCTGATTGGATTCCATTAATATACCCACCAGAACTAGAAATTAAAGAGACCACAGACACGGCTTCCTCTGCCTCATTTTTAGACTTATACCTCGAATTTGACATACACAGTCATCTCAGTACCAGAATCTATGACAAGCGAGACGATTTTAATTTTGAAATTATCAATTTCCCCCACCTTAGTAGTAATATACCAACTTCACCTGCATATGGAATATACATTTTCCAATTTATTAGGTATTCAAGAGCTTGCAGCTCCTATTCAGACTTTGTAAAACGTCACCAGTGTCTGAGCAGAAAATTGATGAACCAGGGATATGTCAAAGAACGTCTCGTCCTTTTTCTAAAAAAGTTCATCGAAAGATACCCAGAACTTGTTGATAAATATTCCGTATCAACTTCACAAATAATACAAGATGGTCTTGAAGTATAGATTTTGCGTACTGACGTTTGTTATCATCTTAATTACGTATTATAGTATTCTTGTATATGTCTTTTTTAGATATTCATTTGAAGTGACTCTGTGGTTATGTAAAACCACATACTTTGAACGGCAAAATTATTTCATTTATTGATATTACTTTTACTTAAGGATCTTGACATACTATGAATGACAAAACTATTTTATTCAATAAGACTACTTTTTCTGTTTAGTCTGTTTTTTATGATATACATTTGACGTGAAACTGTACTTATGTATCCCGTCATACTTTGAACCACACCATTGTTTTATTTATTATTATTATTACTTTTACTGTTAAATCTGGTTTTTGTTATATCTACTTTACGTGAGTCTGCATTTATGTATGCCGTCATACGACAAAATTATTTTTATGTCCACCTGTGCGAATTTCAAACGCGCAATTTTACACCAGTAATGAAAACCTTCTATCATTTATGGGTAGACTTTACATAGATAAATTCAACCGTATTTGACGTGAAACTGTACTTATGTATCCCGTCATACTTTGAACCACACCATTATTTTATTTATTATTTTTACTGTAAGTCTGTTTTTTGTTATATCTACTTTACGTGAGTCTGCATTTATGTATGCCGTCATACGACAAAATTATTTTTATGTCTACCTGTGCAAATTTCAAACGCGTAATTTTACACCAGTAATGAAAACCTTCTTTCATTTATGGGTAGACTTTACATAGATAAATTCAGCCGTATAGGAAAAGCAAAATGAGAATGTTAAATTTGATGTATGCCTTTTTGTGCTACTTTGTTACAGTTGTTGTTTATGTAGTGATATTAAGATGATAACACAATATTGACTGTTGTACCCCTATTTTTGACATTTTTACTCTTTGAGTATGTTTGTTTTGTTCATGCATCGTTGACAATGTAATGGAATTTGATGCGACTGTCATACAAGTGAGAGGTTTAGCTAGCTATAAAACCAGGTTCAATCCACCATTTTCTACATTAGAAAATGCCTGTACCAAGTCAGGAATATGACAGTTGTTATCCATTCGTTTGATGTGCTTGGACTTTTGATTATGCCTTTTGATTTTTGATTTTCCTTTTTGAATTTTCCTCGGAGTTCAGTATTTTTGTGTTTTTACTTTTTACTTATCCGAAGCACCTGGGTTACCTTACAATTTGAGTGCTGTTGTTTTAAAAATATTTTGTGTATTATTGTATTTATTTGTGTGTTTTGCATTTTTTATAGTTGCATTTAGTGTGCCAAAAAATATGAAAACTTGACGTTTGTGACGTCACATACAATATGAAAACTTGACGTTCGTGACGTCACATATAATATGAAAACTTGACGTTCGTGACGTCACATCCCAAACAATGACGTCATTCAAAAAATTGACCTACTTTGAGGAAAATTTTTCTTAAGGTGGTACCTATCACTTTAACTTAAACTAATTTGCATTGTTTAATTTTCTTAAAATTTTGACAAAGTATTTACTTTGACCCTTTGACAAAAATATAAAAATTTCAAAAAATTTGAACCAACCATTTAATCAGAAAAATTACACTGATTATATAGCAGTTTGACAAACACTTATTTTGATCATTGAGAAGCTTAATATTCCCATATGAACACAACGTGATTAAAACGTTCTGCTGATTTAACAGAGTTATCTCCCTGTAGTGTTAGGTACCATCTTAAGCAAAAAAAAACAAACAAAACTGACTTAAGGTAAATAAAAAAAAGTAGGGGTGTGATAAAGGGTATGCGATAAAGGGTGCGCATCAAAGTTGTGCGATATGGATTAAACAGCAGGCTAATTATCAAATATGCAAAACTACTGTATTTACTACATATGATAAATGTATATCTTGAATTGATTCCACGAATTTGTTATTACTAATTTTAGCCTTATTGTAATTTCGTTATACATTTTAGTATGTTATAAACCAAATACGATATTACGAGTAAAATCAATGAACCCGAATCTGACACCTAATACCACTTTAGCTATGAGAAATCAATTTCCTATAGAAGGGTATACACTAGCCATATATATACATACTTTTACATTGTGCATATTCAGTATCTAAAACTGGAAGTTGGTTTTGATAAGTTGCATCGGCGATGTGATTAGAAATTAATTGTAACTGGGCGCTTGCGTTGATATCTGAAACGAATAAACATCTGAAACTTCATAATTGAAAACTCTTGGTGACACTGCTAATTAAATTGATCTTCGCTAATTAATTTTGATCTTCGACTGTTTTTTGTATTATTCTTAAAACAAGAAAAGAACATTCCTTTCTTTAGTTAAATCTTATAAATCTTCTGATATTGGTAGAGGAAAACAGTATCATGTTTATTACTAGCAAATATTTATCAAAACAGTTACTGTGCTTATCTAATAACCTTTGTGGTAGTGAATTACCCATTGCCTGACCAGTTCAAAAAAATGTTAATACAATATGTCCATTTAAATTGTACAATAGGTATTGTGAGAGCTATTATCAACAGGTGGTCATTTAACTACCTGTAGATTTACCTGGTTTGTTTTTGGCAGAGCTTATTTAAATGAATGATAGCTTGCTTGCTTTCCTCGTGTCCAATGTCCTGAATGGACTATTCTATTTAGGTATGGGACATTTTACATTTAATACACTATTTGTTCTTTTAATAACGATATTTATTGTAAAATTATTTATTTCGCTTACAATCACAAATAAATCATTGCTGGTAAATCCCACTTTTATAAAGAAGAATAAAGCACTGAAATTTCTTTTCACTAACTAAAGCCATTTGTACTTTTTTTTGATATATTGAAAATATTTTTTTTAACAGTAATTCCAAGTAGATCCTGAATATTAAATGAAACTTCGCATCACTACTACTAAATTTCAGGAATCGTATAATAACAAGAAAATATATCCCATTAGAAAACGCCAAGCCACACATAATTCATCTTGAAGAATTATTCACAATTAGATGGGCTATCCCAAAAAGTCCATTTCAAAAACACTTTTTTTCCATATCAGGAATCAGAAACTTAAAATACATCCAACATTAAAAACACCATGAAGCAAACATATATCAACTTTTTTCTAAACTAAATTCACTGATTGAAATTTCCATCTTGACTATTTAGAGACACAAAAAGAAATGGCTTAAAATGTCCCATATCTAAATAGAATAGTCTATTCAGGACATTGGTCATGATACATGAGAGAAGCAAGCTAGCTATCAGTCATTTAACTTTTAACTTTTACAGTAGGAATAGTGAAGATTTTTTACTGGGTAGTTAAATGACCACCTGTTGATGAGCTCTCACAATACCTATTATACAATTTCAATGGACAAATTGTGTTGATAATTTTTTATACTGGTCAGGCAATAGGTATTTAAATACCACAAAGATGATTAGATAATGACAGTAAAACAACATTATACAAAGTATTCCTGTTATTCCTCTTAACCTATTTTTTTACCTTTATTAGTGTTGATCATTTCAAAATACAAAATAAAATTACTGAGACATAATGACGAACCTGAACGATAAAAGTTCTCGATAAAGTAACAAATGATCTATCGAAAACGGAGTCATACTGACTATTCCAATAAGATTATAAGTCGTGCAATTTACAAAAGAACTTGTAATCATTTAATTTTATAGAATATTATAAGCGGTACTATAAATTATGTATTACTACTGGCTTAAGAAAATCTGACGCTACGTTAAACGATGTATACATACTATTTTTTGCCCCTCTTCTATCACTAGGTGGTAACTCAGAAATCAACTCAACATGATTTTCTAGATTTTCTACGTCTTTCGAAAGTTCTACGGTTGACTGTTCGTGTGTATGAGGTGCATATGTTTCTATAACAAGAAAGGACATCGTTATTTGTTCAGTTCCTTTTTAAAAAAAAAGGAGGTGAAAAATAATAGATGAAAGCGGTAAATAAAGTTATATTTATTCTTAGGAACATGTTCAACACAGTCCACGTAGTACCAGGCTGCTGTGAATTGTTGCGGTACTAACTTAATTGTAGATAAACCTTCCAAATGCGTGAATCAAAATTAGATATTGTTCCTATTCTAAAGTTGAAAAATTTCCAACAAAATTGGTATGATTGATCAATGATGACTTGATTATTTCTTGCAGTTTCATTTTGGTAAAACATGTACACCAGCTTTAAAATTTGCTGGTTACAACACTTTTGAAGTTAGAGCATCCTGGTGAGGCATACCAAAGAAAAATACTTTAAAAGACTGAAGTCCTTCCTTGCTATTCTTAAACTTAATTTATTATTGTATATAGCTTATCCTAGAGCAGGGAACATAAAAGAATGTAACCGGATTGAAATAAATCAATATTATTAAGAAAGTTCCTGTTGCTACCACAGTTATAATACTATCTTAAGTATTTCAAAAATATATATGTTATAAGTATTTTGGACATCCTGACAATAATCTTGAAAACAACAAGAAAAACGTAAACTTCGCAATGAAAAAGCTGTAGCGATGGTAAGCTTTTTCAACTACTGCTTTACTTTTTTATTTTATCATTATTAAATTTGTAAATTTAATTTGAAGTTGTATGCAGCAGTGTTTAAAGCCGGATGAAGCTATTGCCCTGGCTTGTCTGTAATAGGAAGATACATATTTCACAGTATGCCAAACTCTTTTTTTTGTATATTAAAAATGTATTAACAAAATATTGTATTCAACAGGGAAAAAATGACAGAATTCGTGAAACCTGACTAAATCAAAGGCTATACTGTATCTGATATCTGATTTTGTGACATATTTCGTTAACATACCAATGATTTATAGCTCGAAGCTTACCTGTGTTTTATTACATCGATACATCTTTTCTGTAAATATTTTATATTATGTCAATCTTTAGATTGTTTAGAAGTTTAGATTACCAACCAATTACAGGCTTCATACTAACCCCCCTCTTATAATTAGTTCAATACAACATGTAAATATTGTATGTTTAAAAGTTTATGTACTGTCTTTTTCTATTGCAGAACTTTTGAGGATTTCATTTTTAATACACATGATAACAATATTTAACTGTAGCATTAAAACATATAGAAAAGATAGTAAATCGCGGTTTCATATAACAATGTATAGTAAGTTGGAAGAAGATTTGCCCTTCTCTGCCCGCAGTCGGTATACGCACCATGCTCAGATTGTAATCTGCTATCGCCCACTTACATATCACCTTGAAAACCAACTGTCTGTGTAACATTGTGAATTCTCTCTGTTTTTACAAGCAAATACAAATTGTTCAATTTTCTCTATTACATTGATGAATTTGGTATAGTATTCTTTATAATGAAAACAAAACATGACTTTATTTTTTTTGTCAGTCATTTAATGGTTGTACAAATAAAAACTTTGCTCATATATCAAAATAGTATTACAAAATGAAAACTAACAAACATACAAAAAACAGAACTCTTATGATAAATCAACGATTACCGGAAAGTCCCTTCACAAACACATAAAACGAACAGAAAACAACTGTCATATTCCTGACTTTAACTTAATTTTTTATTTATATTTTAAAATTAATAAGAATTTTAACTGATTGATTCATCTATCTTTGACTAAATCTTATATAAATTATAATATCCTGCATACAAATTTTGAAAAATTTCATTTATAATCTAATGATTCTTATAAC
The DNA here is from genome assembly GCF_963676685.1 of Mytilus edulis. Taxonomy (NCBI): domain Eukaryota; kingdom Metazoa; phylum Mollusca; class Bivalvia; order Mytilida; family Mytilidae; genus Mytilus; species Mytilus edulis. The sequence goes on along the minus strand of NC_092353.1, from coordinate 58,599,345 downwards.
TAAATGCATATTAACATATTCATGTAATTCATGCGCATACAGCCGGAAAAAAACTTTTCATGATGTTTAAAATAATATTTAGTTTTAAACAGCTTTGTTTTACTTTTATGCATGTATTGATCAAGATCAAATCAGACGAACTGGAAACAAACGACATTTTCAAATGCATCGTACATATAATACGTTAGGTACCGAAATATGCACATGACCAAAGGGACCTAAACTACTTATGTATATTTGGTTGTAGTTAGAACCTCAGTTGGACAATCAATTTGTTTTCTCATTTATGGACGGGATAATTGTTTAAAAAAAGGTATGATACAAATCACGTAAGGTTCATCATGTTCAAAGCACTAACTATTTAGCTGCACTACAAACTGCTCAGAGTCTGAATTGACCAGTTTGTGTGCTCGACCAGTAAAATCAAGCACACATTTTACTCGACTAGTCTCGACATTGTCTCGACTGTACTTAACTGTACTTAAGTGTACTCGACTAGGTCTCGACTTTACTTAATTAGTCTGATTCAGTACTTGATGATCTTTGTGTAGTCTGAAATGGTCTTGACCAAGGCTCGACCTGTCTCGACCTGTCTTGACTAGTCTCGACTTTACTTAATTAGTCTGATTCAGTACTTGATGATCTTTGTGTAGTCTGAAATGGTCTTGACCAAGGCTCGACCTGTCTCGACTAGTCTTGACCTGTCTCGACTAGTCTTGACCTTCAAATTTAGTTTTGACTGGTGTAAATAAGCCCATCTAACTAAATTAAATATTGATCTTACAAAATTCAAGCTTATTAGGTAGTTTATTTTATTGCTGTGAATTGAAAGAATTAAATTTTACAATATGTCAAAATAAAAATTATTATATAAAAATTCAGATAGGCATCTATAATTTTTTTTATAACTTTTTCAAATCAACTTGGATTTTCATCAAACAATGCAGCTATCTTAGATATATATCAAGGTTACTGAATCCCATTTCATTTAGTTTTTTGTTGTATTGCTGTAAAATTTAAGAATTAAAGTAATCTTGGTAAAAAAAGCTAGGATTTTCCATTTGGACAAAATAGAGATAGTACACTTTAATACTTTTAATAACTTTTTCAAATCAACTTTGATTTTATTCAAACTATATAGCTACCTTGGTGATGTATTATTCTTACTAAATCCCAGGTTGTTATGAAGTTTGGTGTATTGCTGTCAAATTTAAGAATTAATTTAATCTAAGTAAAAAAGCTAGGATTTGCAGTTTTGACAAAATAGAGATCGTACACTTTAATTTTTTTCATAACTTTTTCAAATCAACTTGGATTTTCATCAAACTATGCAGCTATCTTAGATATATATTAAGCCTACTGAATCCCAGGTTATTTTGTTTCTTGTTGTATTGCTGTCAAATTTAAGAATTAAATTAATCTAGGTAAAAAAAGATAGAATTTGCATTTCGAACAAAATAGAGATAGTACACTTTAAGTTTTTTAATAACTTTTTCAAATCAACTTTGATTTTATTCAAACTATATAGCTACCTTTAAGTTGGTGATGTATCAATCTTACTAAATCCCAGGTTGTTATGAAGTTTGGTGTATTGCTGTCAAATTTAAGAATTAATTTAATCTAAGTAAAAAAAAGCTAGGATTTGCAGTTTTGACAAAATAGAGATAGTACACTTTAATTTTTTTCATAACTTTTTTCAAATAAACTCTACAACTATCTTTGCAATATATTGATCTTACTTAATCATAGGTTGTTATTTAGTTTGGTGTATTTCTGTCCAATTTAAGAATTTAATTAATCTACATGTAGGTCAAAAAGCTACGATATTAGAAATATATCTTTCCTCATATATAAATGATATTAAATGTTTGTTTTAACCAAAAAAAAAAGGTGTCTTTTTTAAGATTTCATAACTTTTTTCAAATCAGCTTAAACAAAATAAACACCTTTTTTTGTTAAAATCATGAACTTTCATGACAATTCTTGATAACCTTTAAAAAAAGAAATGTGTTCCAAAGTTACAGTATAAATTTATTTTAATCAAATCTTAAAATATTTAATTGACATGGCACTATACATGATTTAATTACATCAGTACACGTGAGTTTAACAGGTAAAAAGAAAGTCCTACTTTTCTTAAACTCGTGTATTACTTATCTAGTGAATTAAAACAGCCTTGCGATTTAGATTTAACAGGATGTTGCAGCTTTGAATAAATGTTATTTAGAATTTAAAACTCTCTGGTAGATGTGATATTTTAATAAGTTTGCCCCAAGCAGAAGGTATTGCTTTATAAATCACCACAAATCAGAAGAACTATTTTAATAATTTCTTTAATGTTTCATCCCTTTTTGATATATTTATATAATATATATCAAAATGAATAAAACATTAAAGGAATTATATAACTATCTTATATATACTTTTTCCGAAATTATGAGGAAAGATATATTTCTAATATTGTAGCTTTTTGACCTAGATTAATTAAATTCTTAAATTTAACAGAAATACACCAAACAAAATAACACCCTATGATTCAGTAAGATCAATATATTGCAAAGACAGTTGTAGAGTTTGATAAAAATCTAAGTTGATTTGAAAAAGTTATGAAAAAAATTAAAGTGTACTATCTCTATTTTGTCCAAATGGCAAATCCTAGCTTTTTTTACCAAGATTACTTTAATTCTTAAATTTTACAGCAATACAACAAAAAACTAAATGAAATGGGATTCAGTGAGCTTGATATATATCTAAGATAGCTGCATAGTTTGATGAAAATCCAAGTTGATTTGAAAAAGTTATAAAAAAAATTAAAGTGTACTATCTCTATTTTGTCCAAATGGAAAATCCTAGCTTTTTTTACCAAGATTACTTTAATTCTTAAATTTTACAGCAATACAACAAAAAACTAAATGAAATGGGATTCAGTGAGCTTGATATATATCTAAGATAGCTGCATAGTTTGATGAAAATCCAAGTTGATTTGAAAAAGTTATAAAAAAAATTAAAGATGCCTATCTGAATTTTTATATGATAATTTTTATATTGACAAATTGTAAAATTAAATTCTTTCATTTAACAGCAATAAATCAAACTACCTTATAAGCTTGAATTTTGTAAGATCAATATTTAATTGAGTTAGATGGGCTGATTTACACCAGTCAAAACTAAATTTGAAGGTCAAGACTAGTCGAGACAGGTCGAGACTGGTTGAGACTGCGTCGAGACTAGTAGAGACAGGTCGAGACTAGTCAAGACAGGTCGAGACAGGTCAAGCCTTGGTCAAGACCATTTCAGACTACACAAAGACCATTAAGTACTGAATCAGACTAATTAAGTAAAGTCGAGACGTAGTCGAGTACACTTAAGTACAGTTAAGTACAGTCGAGACAATGTCGAGACTAGTCGAGTACACTTAAGTACAGTTAAGTACAATCGAGACAATGTCGAGACTAGTCGAGTACACTTAAGTACAGTTAAGTACAGTCGAGACAATGTCGAGACTAGTCGAGTAAAATGTGTGCTCGATTTTACTGGTCGAGCACAAAAACTGGTCAATTCAGAATCTGAGCAGTTTGTAGTGCTGGTCACATTGATCGACTAACATCAAAAAGCAGCGGTATTGATACGAGTCGAAATTTTTAAAACTTTCTTGTGTCTTATATGTTAGCTGTATGTCATTCATTTTTTAATAAAAGTGGTTATGGATGATAACACCATTGCTCAACTTCAAAACATCATATACATTGTATTTTGCATCTTAGGTTAGACGAAACGCGCGTCTGGCGTACTAAATTATAATCCTGGTACCTTTGATAACTATGGCATCTGCTATAGTTGTCAAAATGTAATTATTCATAGTTATATATAATTATGTGCGATGGTGCGTGTCTGTTTTTAAAATGTAGGAATTTCTCCAAAATGTGTATCTAATATACTCCCAAAGTTTCCAATTCATCAACCAAAAAAAAATCGTGTTTGTTTTTGGTGTCTCATTTAGGTTTAATTTTTAAATAAAAAAAAATCTGCTTGCAATAGTGATTTAAACATTTACGTTATACATGTAATATATTCGTCTATATTTTAAAAATCATTTTCCCCCTTTTGTTTGAATAATATTTCGAATAGTTTAAGATTTATGTCTCATATAAACTGTTGAACCAATGTTTGTAAATGGTCAAGTTCGATTGAAAAAACAACAATCACTGAATTGATATCCCTAGTTGTAAACACTATGGGCTTGAAGTTTATATACATACCATCACTGGCCTGTGTTTCAGTAAGGTTTGCAGCAATTAGATCACAAGTGAGAGTTAAGCTATGTCCATCATCGCGAGGTTTGGAAGCTCTTTCGACATTTAAATTGTTAACATGATTTCCTGTGAATGAGAAATGTTGTTGTGTGTTGATTTAATGATACAAAATGTTTGATACAAAGGATACAATCAATGTAGATGACATATCTACTTATTGACCTTATAAATATTTTGTGTAAGAACAAATGATATTAGCACTCTTGTTTATACTTATATTTGTCATTATAAGAATTTATTTCTGGTTTAATAACCACATTTGCGGATTCATAATACTGTACATATTTCTTTATAAAGTCAAAATTGTTTGCATTGTTTATTGATGCCGGCATAACGTTTGTTATACAAAGAATGCCAATACTTGTTTTCTATTAAATTTTAGTCATTTTGAAGTAATGTTCAGCAAGATTTAAGAAATGTTTGCCATTACAATTAAAAATTACGATTCGTTATATAAGTGTTCATGTTTGTGTGCTTCAATCTTCAATTTGTTCTTGAGGTACTAAATGTATGGGCCATTTATAAGACATGTATCACCATATTAAGTTAAAATTTCAGTACAAAAGTAATGTCAGTGTTGATTGATTCTGAGATTTCTAGAATAATGTTATTTAATTTTGCTTAATTTCTTTTTAAAAATATAACGCTTTTCTTTCTAAATAAATGTAACAGAAAATTGTTGTAGTTGTCACCAATATTGGTGTCGTTTATTATTACGCAACCAATTTAATTGATTAAAGATAACGGCATACCATTTAAAAATAAACAATAAGAAGATGTGGCATGGTTGACAATGAGACAACTCTCCAACAGAGACCATATAACATATTAGTTAAACCACTATAGCATGTATAGGTCACGTATAACATGTATAAATAATAATAGTACATTGTTATTCAGTTTTGAATGATGTTTGGACAAATTTTTGAATAAAAGGATAATTAAGGCTAATGGTATTTAATCATTAGAATAGTATTTTGAATATAACATAGAATTATTGGCGCTCTTGACTCACATCTTCATTAATTTGTAGTTACTTTATACCAATATTAATGCCATTTATTTCGAACAATCAGCTGTAGGCTACCAAATAACTAATTTATAATATCTTCATACATGTACAGTTAATCATCAAATATCAAACTTGATTGTGCCATCAGAAATATATTTGTGTGAGTTTTCAAGTGTACCCGAACTTTTTCATTTTCAAACTGGAAAGAATAAGACACTCGACATAAAGTATACATAACCTCTTTTTTCAAGTTTCATTCAGCTGTTTTATTTGTAACACAACATATTTGAATATCTTTCCTACTCCGTTTAAATTTATAAATAAATTGCTTATATCGAGCAAAGGAAACAAAAAGCATCTTAAATTAGTTTACAAATCGATGCGAAGCTGTCCTGACCCAAAGTTTGCTTATTATTGAGCAGTTCACACCATAAGCTAACTTAGATATAAGTTTTGTTAATCAAGAGTTTAGCAGAAAACTGGGTTTGAGTTTTACTTTAGTAACGGATCATTATCGGGTTAACTTTGTCATAAGTCACAAGGACAAAGTAAGAACTATTCAGACTGTTTATGTCGAGTTGATTTTTGTCCGAAAGACCTATTGGAGGAGTAACAAACCTGTTGGAAGTTATTTCTTACAGGTCCAGGTGTATTGTTTGAAAGTTCATATGTAGAACAAGTTAAAACCGCTACTATCGGTAGCTCATATCGTCATTCATTCAAATAGGTGTTAACGCCGGATCTACAAGAACGCCAGTGTTGGTATCCGATGTGAAGGTTTATGTAAAAGTGTGTAGCTAAATATTGCAACAAAATGTGTGCCTCTTTCTCCTTGCGATCAGTTTGATTATCCATAGCATCACATGTTCAAAAGTAATATTGAACACATGTTGAATACACAAAGAAAATAGTTTTCTTTTTAATTGAACAAACCCATTTGTATAAGGCAAGAGTATAAACTGGTGTCTTATGTTTTTTCTAACAAAATTTCAAACATACATTTTGTTGAACAAAAACTATATAAATACGTTAACGTACATTTATTTTTCTACCATGCTTCAAACGAACATTTTGTTGAACAATAAATCAGAAATTCCTCAAATCACTAATTAAATTGCCCACTAGTTTTATCAATCCTCGTATAAATTTCAAAATTATAATACATACATACCCGAAGTTTGGGTTGTTTTGGGATTTGACAGATCCCGGAAGATGACAGCATCAAAACATTTGGCTGCATAACTGCTTTCAAAACGTTGGAAATGAAAATATCTAGGAATTGTAACGAAAACGTTGACCTCATTACTGGTTTTGTCTGAAAATAAAGCATAGATATATGCGACTGAAACTATGAATAGAGAAAACTCAATCGAATGCAATCAAAAGTTAAATTGAAAACATTACCAAATTGATTTAATAAAAATAAACCATATGATACGTTGTGCGAGCAGTGTGTCAAATGCAAAAAAGTCAACAAAATGAAAAGTGTACTATGCAGTACGCAACACAAACATTTCTTCTACAGCTGATGAAAAAAGATAGACTTATATTGAAATATGTGAAGGATGACATTATTAAAAAACTAAGTTAAAGAGTTCGTCAATTATTCCGAAAAATTGTATACATACGGTTGAGGATATAATTATATACCTGGTGAGAAAAAAAATGTTTGGAATAACTCAATATCTTTGAAATAATAAATTTACAGAAAACGGCCATATCAGGCATGTGTCAATGCTATTTTATGTCAGCACGAAAGTGTTGACTACTCGCCTGGATAGATCCCTCTTGACGAAACTCCAATAGCAGTGTCATCAATCCAGTTGTTTAATCATTAATAAATCATATCCAACTTATTTTTTGTATACGTATACGCAAGACGCGTTTCCTGCATTTTTGGTCGTTTTTTTTTCGCGTTAATTGCACTATGTGTTTTCATCTTAATGTGAAATAAATAGTATTACTTTTTCACTATGAGCTTTCTTTCTGATAATTGTACACTTATTGTGCACTTATTGTGCCACGTGAACATACGTATACAAATGTACATTAATAACCATAATTGTATTTATTAGATTAAATTATTCATAGATATTCTCTACTTTACCTGTTTCCATTCTAACCTGGAAATTATCTTGCTCACTGACCTCCACTTTAAGGTTAGTGGTCAACTCAAGTTTATTCCCACACAAAATACTCTTGAAAAATATCTTTATGCGGTCTGCTAACGTTTCAGTTTCTTCCTGGTTTTTATGATCGGTTTCTATTTTGCAAATTCAATCAAAATTCATAAGTGTTTGACATTAAACGTACATAAAAGTTTATATTAAAGGTTCAAATGTTTAGTCGCACAGGTGAATGATTCATAATAATACAAAGTTATTAAAAATGATTTGTTTTTTAGATCCAATATGGTTTGATATTTGTCTCATTGGTCTTACGTGTGTGATCTATAGTTTCTAAACCCATTTTTTTTTTAATAGTATCAGGTAATTGTCTTATTGGTCGGCATGTAATCATATTTTCTTATGGTGTACTTTCAAAACCTTTCTTTAAATGCTGTTATAAGAATCATTTTTACTCTTGAAAAGTATTTGCATATTTTGGCAAATTGAAAATATCATTATTCCTAAATTTATTTCAGTGAAACAATACAAGAGGTTAAAAAAAAATTCTTTTAAATCCCCGCGAATACAGCCATGAAATTATAAATACAATATATTTTCTTGGATCAAGTTTTCTTTAAAATAAAAAAAAACATAAAACGGATAGACATGTCGTTTACATGTCATTGAAATAGATATGAAATGGTTTGTTGTCGTGTGATTTAGTTTTTCACATATATTAGATCAGACCTGTTTCAGAGTGTGTCGTTGCCTGCTAATTATCTAAAACTCTTTTTGTATAAATATCTTTGTTTTATCTGATTGTTCAAGGGAGACGAACTGAAATTTTAACTCAATAGTCAGTAACAAACTGACATCTCCATTGCAAAAAAACTATATAAAAAAAACCGAAAAGTCAAACAACGGTATATACATCTAAAGCCTGACTAACAAAAAGCCCTCCGAAAACGTGAATGATCCCAGGTGCACCGCAAAAGGTAAGCATATATCTCTACACGTGGCTTCCATTATTGTACTTATATTATATGAACGAAAAACTTTCCCAAAATAAACCCATTTTGGATAATTATCCCAATTAAATCTCAAATACATTTATTCCAAACAACAACAATTGCCCTATTACTATTTGTTTTTGCTCTCATTTTACCTAGATTGAATGCTCGACTACATTTTTGAGACTAAGCCAAATCACTAATTAGAATGCAGTAAATTTATAAATCTATATCGTTTAATTTTTAATGCCAAATTTATGTGTACCTGTTTGCTGTATGCATTGTGGGGATGTACTGATGTCTTGGATATAAACTGTGGTCATTCCTTCGTTGTTCATGGTGCTTTGCTAAAAGTCGTCTACATACTGAACTATGAATTATACAAATAATATATTGAATAATGAATCGCCTATAGATTAAAGCTTGCTGCTTGTACAGCAAATCTCTAAATACTGAAGAAACATGCTTTGTTTTTTTTTTTTAAATCTTTGTGATGTTGATGTTAAACATGTTAAACTGCACTGAATAGAATACATTTCATAATTTCTGTTTATCAAAATTACTTTTTCTACAAGCGTTTTTTGTTTTTAAATTGGTGGCGATTTGTGAAGATGGCAGCTTTTGATGGTTTCAAAATATCATATATGATATAATATGATGAACTCGTATGCATATACAGTACTCTTATATCATTATACTGTATTTTGTCCTCTATAAGACTTTTGGATATGCTAGTGACAGACATTGGAAACAAATAATTATATTAATAGCTGTTATTATATATATGCAAAGTTAAAGGCAATTAAATATTGTATAATAGAACATCTTTTCAAATAAAAATACGTGTGTCATGAATTTTCTATTTTAATTACCTCAAATAACTATTTAATAGTTGCTTGGAATTGTAAACATTTTGGATTTATCATTTGATATATCAGCTGAAGATCCGTGGAGGGTATCCTTTTGTCTTTTTCTTTCGCTCCGAAATGATATATATTTACCAAACTTTCACAATTGTCGTTTGATTAAAATCTTAACATTGAACTCGTAAATTCCAATCTTCTTGTGTCTTAAACGAAACCAAAAATTCTTCTACATTTCTTGTTGGAAAACACCTACCACATTTAATGGTCAATGCATACGAAATGTCCTATGACATTGGTCATTAAAAATCAACATATCTGTTTTTAACACAAATACACAAAAGATGTCAACGTACTTTTAAACCAGGAAGTAATTTTCCTTGATGTTTATGTCATCACAACAAAGGGAAACAAATGTCTGTATACATAAGATATAATAAATTAGATACTAGATATTTAACTTCAGAAATATCAAATTTTTAAGGGGTTTTGATGGGTATTTTTGTTGTGCTCAACTAGTTGATTTTATTAACTAAATGTATGTTTACAAACAACCTAATTTGTTTTCTTAAACATCTAGCATAACATTCTACATAGGTAAATTTCAGACCATTTCTATCAGGTATTTTACATGTATCAGTTAAAGAGAAAAAATTTAATATTAAACTAGTAGTAAAATGGTATTGAAGGAGATATGAAGAATTTTAGTTATCTTATTACACATGTTACATGATATGTGTAGGTACATTGTATCGAATTTATTTTATCTGTGTAAAATATTCTTATTTACCTCCTTTAAATGTATATACAACATGTCTGCAAACCACTTTGTTTACATAAGATTATACGAGATCCTACCTTTGTATGCATTATAAATCCTACATATTGTACTATATTTTGAATTGTAACTTTAATTTGGTTTAAAATTATTCAACCTTGCATGACCTGAATTTAACATTGAATTTTGTATCGGCTAGCGGTTTAACATTGTATAGACTGATTTTAACATTTTATTTATAGAACATGTATTATCGGTTAAATCAACTGTTAAACATGTGACATTCGAAGTTTAACCCTATCTACATTACACTAAAATTGTTAGTTCATGTGGTTTGCTACTTTTTCGATTTTAATTTGTTCGAATGTTAAGCGATATTTATATTTGAATTTAAAATCAATCTCGTAGAAAAAAACTGAATGTGTGTTTAGTTTTTATTTTACTGTTTCATGTGCGTCTGAACATAAATACATAATAAACTTACTTTATGATAAAAAAAAAAGTCTAAAGTTGTAACATCCTGTTCATTGCCCAATTTGCAATACATATGTTTAACTTTTAAAGATTTAAACTTGTGTTTTATCTTCTTACAAAAAAAACCAACGTTTTGATTGAAATGAGTGCATCAGTACATGCATGACTTTTTTGCGACATGTTATTGTATCAACAGGAAGTAGTATGTTTCAAATTATCATTATGTTTTTGTACACCAAAAGAAATGTCAACTAACTAAATCTTCATTTTGAAAAAAAGTAGTCAAATGATTTTAACCATACAAAACAACAGTTTTATTTTGACCGAAATTGATAATTTTACCATTTATTACCTAAAAACATACATACAATAGAAACTGTTCAGTTTGAATTGTTTCCTCTGTCAACCCGCGTTTTTATTTGTTTTTAAATGTATATATAGTACCATATATAGTCAAATAGACGTTTAAATCCACCTGCTACTTCGTTTGACTTGTATTGACCCTGGCATATACAGTATGACGGATTATATTACCCTTATCAATATGAAAATATCTTTGCCTTATTATACGTACGCATGTGTCTTCACTTGTATACAATTGAAGAATCTGTCAACATCGTTGCTTGGTACATTTTAAGAGATATGTCTTGTCATAGATAATCGTTAAATGCTGCTGAATCTACAAAAAAAAACTTTTTTATTATCTTTATGGTTTTTAAAAAGCTTCAACAAAATACTTCTAATTCAACGTATACGTTGCTGGCATCTCATTAATCCCTGTGAACGTTATTTGAAGGATACTACTGAAATTGGAAGTTCTGTTTCAGTAACTAGAAATTGGAACTGATGGGCTCCAGAATCTATGGCAAAAAAATATCTGAACTTTCCATTTGTCAGCGTCCAATTGTTCAATCGTATGACGTTTACATCTCTCAATTAAAACGTATGCGTCATGTGCTTTATGCGCTTGCTTTGCTGATTCAATTAGACGGTGCATGATTTTTAAACAAGTAACTGTGTCCTATTCCAGATTGATATATTTTATTTGTTGTGGTTACACTTTGCTGTTGATGCATCCATATATTGTCGCCTAACTTATATATCTCCTATTGGAGTTCACACATTTCCCTGAAATTGTTTGTATAACTTTGATTCGTGTTCTTCAATGAATTATCAGATTGATAGGGCTACTGTTGCTATAATTCAAATACACCTACAAATTCTTTAAAACAATTAAAAAAAAATCTTTCCAGTTGAATATGCTTAAAAGAGGATGCTCTGTATATTAGAAATTTGAATTATATCTTACTTTACCTAAAATTATAAGTCGAAAATAAATTGCCGATGAATCATGAAATTTTTTAAAAAGGAACCAAAGACAAGCAGCAGTATATATGGAACAGCTTAGAAAACTTAAGACTAAATTAATATTCGTCTTTATCTATTTTGTGCGTCCGAAACGCTTTTCTATGTTCATTTTCACCAAAGACCCAAATAATCAGTAATCATAAGAAATAACTACTTCGAGAGGTTTATCCAGCTGCAGATTAATTATAAGAATATTCTCTTTCAAAGAAGCCAATAAATCTTTGGTCTTCTCATATTTTTACTATTTTAACCTCACTTATGAGTGTTTGTAAAAAAAAATGGCGTACACAATTTTAATTCAGGTATCTATTATTAGTCTGTTCATGGTAGACTGACAATTTATATGTCTGCTTCGCTGTTATCAGTACAGGTAAGAACTGCTTGAGTCTGGTTAAAAATATCTAGAAAGGTATTACAAAATGTTTCTTCTTTGACAATTTCAAGACTACAAAATCAGCCTCGGATAGCATGTATGCCTTTTCCAGCTGTTGAATCAGATGATTATGACTTTATTGATTAAGACTAATATTCAACTGCGTTCATTTTATTTTTATTATTGTAAGGAACGTAGATAAACATGTTTGACAATGACCAATTGACGGCTGTCACTGAACCTCACAAAAATCGTTCATTGAATTGACTCTCGGAACCACAAATCAAACTAAAATACTAGTACATTGATTTAAATATGCATCAAGAGATGTTAAAGTAAATTGTTAAGTTGTGTGTGACTATTATATTACAGAAGCTATTATGATAAATCGTGACAACACTATAATGTCAAAAATTTCTTGTGTAAAAAATAAGGTAATGTTTTTGATAAAACCATTAGTATCGAACATCAAGCCAGTGCGATCACTAATGCTTGTTTTTACCAAATTCGGAATATTGGTCGAATTCGATCTTTAATTTCACTTGAAGCCTGTAAAACACTAGTCTGCTCCCTAGTTACATCAAGGCTGGACTATGGCAATGCATTGTTGTACGGTACTAATACCAAAATTATCGGTAAATTGCAGCGGGTCCAAGATACAGCAGCACGTTTGAAAGCACGAAAAAGGAAATTTGACTCAACAACGCCTGTTTTAATATCGTTACACTGGTTACCCATACATTACCGTTGTCAATATAAACTTCTTTTATTTGTTGTACAAAGCACAGCATGGCAAGGCTTCTAGTTACCTTCAAAATTTAATTACGCCATACAAGCCAAGTAGATCCCTCAAGTCGGAAAATAGTATGCTCCTACATCCTCCAAATGACGTTCGAACGAAAAGCTACGGTGAGAGGTGTTTTGACAAGACTGAACATACTCTCTGGAACAATTTGCCATCGGAGTGTAAATTCTTTAGATGTTTTTAAAAAGAAGCTCAAGACTCATTTATTTCGGACTGCTTTTAAGGATTTCTTGTAGATTTTATATTCTTTTAATTGACTGCATTAGTTTTTTATGCAGTTTTGTATATTTTAGGGTAAATGCATTTTTCGTTTCTTTTATTTCTTTTTTCTTTTTTAAGTATCTTATAAATTGTTATATGCTTGTTTGATTCTTTTAAGATAGTGCTTTGTCATTTATGTTTTATGTCTTTTTTTGTATTTTATATATTTTTAAATGTGAAGCGCTTAGAGTAATTTTTGTACATACAGTAGAAAATAATGCTATAGCATTTGGATCAAAATTATGTATACATGTAACTTCTATATACAAATATTAATTTAATATATAACAACAAACCAGAGTATACTGATTTGTAGTACTACAATATAATTGTGATTACGGTGAGGTTGAATTCCCTGCTATTTATTCATCATCCAAGAACGAACTTGTCTCAGAAAAAAATATATCTCTGTAAGTTAACCTCACTTTAAGTGCCTCACTGCTGGTGGACGTTTCGTCCCCGAGGGTATCACCAGCCCAGTAGTTAACACTTCGGTGTTGACATGAATATCAATAATGTGGTCATTTTAATAAATTTCCTGTTACAAAACTTTGAATTTTCGAAAAACTAAGGATTTTCTTATCCCAGGCATAGATTACCTTAGCCGTATTTGGCACAACTTTTTAGAATTTTGGATCCTTAATGCTCTTCAACTTTGTACTTGTTTGGCTTTATGAATATTTTGATATGAGCGTCACTGATGAGTCTTTATATGTAGACGAAACGCGCGTCTGGCGTACTAAATTATAAACCTGGTACATTTGATAACTATCAGGTATTGAGATGTGATTTTCTTTTAGAAAAGTGCGTGTGACCATCCACGAGAACTTGCGGTCATCCGATGTTCAGTACTTCAGTCCTTTGATACTGTCTGTTATAGTAAATATTACATCAGCCAATGAAATTCAGTCTTTACAATTTTGAAGGTGTAAACAGAAAATAGAATGGAGCGTTTTCAGATCCGCGTAAGCATAGCTTGGACACACAATATCTGTAATTTAATTAGATTTGAGTCTGAATGAACATAAAAACACTGCATTTATCTTTTGTTTACTGAGGCCTGGTGGTCTCTGACAGATAGAGAGTTGTGTTTTAAATTTTTGTAAGTGAAGATTCATAGCGGTGACTTTTAATAATTTGCGTTTATCTTTAAAACTACAATAGATTAAAAAACATAATAGTACAATGTGTCTGATTATATTCTTTTGTAAATTTTAAGGTCCCATTTTGGGCAATTTTGGCTCTTTTGCATTATATAAGTTTCTAAAAGCACGTCAATAGGTGATATAGAACTCTAAGTGTGGAAGTTGTTTGCGACTTGGAATTTAATTTGGATATGCCGGTTATGGTCTCATTGATATTTATCACACCTTCATTCAATATTAAAATTGAGAATGGAAATGGGGAATGTGCCAAAGAGACAACAACCCGACCATAGAGCAGACAACAGCAGAAGGTCACCAACAGGTCTTCAATGCATCGAGAAATTCTCGCACCCGGAGTCGTCCTTCAGCAATATTACTTGTTTCAGATGAAACCATACTCTGCTAGAAGAAATTATTTGTTGAAAAAATAAGGATTTAGATTTTAACAGATGAGGCTAGCGGAGCTACGCGTAAAATTGACGTTTTTCGAGTCAAAACTGAATGGTTATGTCCATACTTGCTCTTACTGTTTAGGGTTCGACCCTCATCGTACCATGGCGTACTCCCCCTTCGGACCTTCCCCCCGTAAAAATTAATAGTTTTGACTCGAAAGACGTCAATTTTACGCCTAGCAGTAAACAAAAAATAAATACAGTGTTTTATGTTCATTCAGGCGCTGCCGGGAAATTCTTCAACTAGTATTAATTGATCTTAATCTTCCGCCGAAATGTTTGAAACGTTATTTTTTGTTAAAATGAACTGTCTCACTTTATCTTAAAAATGCACTTTCGCTTAAGAGATTAAAGATCTATTTCTAAAACGTGATAAGTTAATCGTATGCTCATTATTGTAGATCCCGTATATTCATTATTGTAGACCCATGGATTAAAATTCATAATTTAACAATTTTTCATCAATATTTGGTGTGATTTTTTTTTCATCTTAAATCGAGGAACAAACATGTCAGGGTTTTTCTCTTTTTAAATAACTTAAGATTTGATCCGAGTTTATATCAATTCAGAAGCAGATCAGAATCAGTTATGACGTAGACAGTAATCATTCTAATCGTAATCATGTTCATTGACCATAACGACGATGAAAGCACATCATATAATGACGTTTCGACATCATATAATGAAGTTAACCGAACCACATGATATAAGATAACAAGCACATAATATAATGACACAACCACACCATATAAAGATATTTGCGCAAAATATAAGGGAAAATGCACATCATATAAGGATATTTGCACATCATATAAGTATATTTGCACATCATATAAGTACATTTGCACATCATATAGGTACATTTGCACATCATATAAGTATGTATGCACATCATATAAGTATGTATGCACATCATATATGTGTATTTGCACATCATATAAAGATGTTTGGACATCATATAAAGATGTTTGGACATCATATAAAGATGTTTGGACAACATGTAAAGATACTTGCGCCTAATATAAGTATATTTGCACGTCATATAAAGGTAAATGTACATCATATAATTACAAAAGCACATCATATAAAGGTAAATGCACATCATATAATGAAAAATGGTCATAACAAGACAGTTTTGGCGTTCCATATTCAATTGTTTTTTCATGGTTTTCGTATTCTTTGTCATCCGTTTTGTCGTTAACACGCATTTGATAATGGCAATTTCAAGGCATACATTTTGAGTTCGTATATGTATTCTAATTCAATATAATGCTCCGAACAATGCTGGCATATAACCAGTGATTTATATTGAGAATAACTGAAGTGGCATACCACTGATGATTCCATATTTAAAAGATATAGTTAGGTCCATTTTCGTTTACATTAATCAAAATGTACAGCGTTCATTTTTACTTGACCAATTAGTGTTATAGATAGTACAGAAAACTAAATTTAAGTACCACTAGAAAGAATATAGAACGTGTAAGTATCTATATTAAACGATTGCATTACGAAGCAAATGGTTTGGAAAAATATCTAGACAAAAAAGTTTATTCGAAATTAAGAATTGTTTTTTCCGCGATAATTGAGGTTTTCATTTATACTTTAATACAAGACAAAGTGAGTTTTTTTGTAAATGAGTTAATGAAAATTGCAATGGTACTTATTTAATGAAGCGTGTAAGATTTTGTTTTGTATAATCAACAGGAGTCAATGTGCATTGGTTGGATCAAGTGCAGTGTACAAACAACAATATGTCAAAAACAATTCGGAGCAAGGCACCAACAAGTTGAACATTTTATAATATGTGTGTATTTTTGCTGCATGAAAAGTGACCTGTTAGAGGGAACAAATCAGCAAATGAAGAAAGCTTATTAAAAATCCTTTATTATGTCACATTTTCAGAACAATACCAGATAAAATGTATGTTGTCATTGTAATCAATTAAAAATATCTTGAAGAAAAAAAGGATACAATAATTTTCATTATTCTCCATTAAACATGATAATTAAAAAAAGAATCGGCACTTGAATATGTGAATCAAAGATAATGAGATTTATGTAACTTCACTTTTTTTGAATGATTTTGTAAAAATTACAGCCGGTGAAAAATGGAGCATGCTTATTTTCGAGCTACAATGATCGGAAAGTTTGAAAAAACAATCCAATGCTCGGTACTTATACATCCCGTCAATGTGTTTGTACTATCTTTCATTTTTGCTGGTGTGTTTTGTATATGCGACTTTTTGTGTGTCTTTGGTTCTTATAACGTGACTCTTTACTTTAAAAGATCCCATCATTATTTTATTGTTCTATGATATGTTATTATATTATAGTTCTATTATAAATTAGAAAATACGTTGAACGACAAACGACAAAATTATTTTAATCGCGAAGTGGTTTAAACCTTTTGTGGATTCTTATAAATTCTAAAATACTTCTGGACAATTTTAAAACTCTGTCTGTTACTGAAATTAGTTATAAAATACTTTTGATTTGTTAACCCTGTATGCCAACACTCCCCATGTGAAATTATAAAAATGTTTGGTATAATCATTGAATGACAAAATTTCTTCCTATGTGATGTATAAATTTTCTGACAGCAGGCACGCAAAGCAATGAATATGTTTTTAATTTGATAGATGTTTTGTGTTTTTTTGTAAAACTATTTCTTTTAAAATTGTTACACATTGATGACTGCTGTACCCTTATTTTGACAATTTAATATATTATGTCTGTTTTGTTCAAATATCGCTGTAAAAATTAACGGTTTTTGATGGGACTGTCGTACACATTAGCGGTTTAGCGCTATAAAACCAGGTTCAATCCACCATTTTCTACATTTGAAAATGCCTGTACCAAGTTAGGAATATGAAAGTTGTTTTCCATTCGCTTTGTTGTGTCAAAATTATTGCAGCTATATAGTTCGGGATTAAAGTTATTGCGAATCTACCTATTCAAGCTATGACGTGAATAAGAAGGGCATACAAAAAACTTTCAAAGAATGTTTAGATAACTAGCAATCAAGACGTCTTTTGCAATAGTATTAACGCATTCAGCTGTTATACACTTTACTCGGATATTCCCAATTCCAATTAAAAGATGAAAAGAAAGAGTTGGATTTTCCTTTTTCATTAAAAAGAATTTACTAACGTAGAAACAAGTATATTTTAAGCAAGGGATCAACTGTACTATGTGAAGAAAAACACTATGATTTATTTGAAAAAAACAATATCAAGATGTTTGATTTCTTTTATTGACAACATCATTAACATATTCGTAACATTAAAACTTTGTTAGTCGTGTTTCTAAACAAATATTCCTATAAGAACCAACTTTGCTCGTTTTTTTGCCGACGTGTGCTCATGAGGGTGACTTTGTACATGAACGATAGATATTTTCTTTTACCTTACATTTCAATATGCTGATGATGTTCTCTCACGTAATGATTTAAAATTTAACGATTTAGCTGAACGTATTTATCTTATCGGACTGAAAATAAAAGATACAACAGATACATACAGGTTTGCCTCAGAGTTCGAAAACATCTAGAAATTGACAATGAAAACACATTTTAAGACAAAAAATATAATTTCATTTTACCAGTTATGAACTGTTCAATTTTGTGTACCAACATTTAAGCTGAGACTGCAAACTGATCATATATTCCAGATCATTCGATATGTCAGCGCACAGGTAAGCTATCAAAGAGTTCCAAATGGTAAGTTGAGTTCATCCCTGAGAAACGTTTTAAGACGCCATCACGAGTTGGTTGACATAATTTAATGTACCTTCTTCATTTGTATTTATCGGATAGGTGTATCATTGAAAATTATACTTTATCTCTCCTTTTTAACTATGACAGTTCAATGCCGTTATATTTTAGATGTGATTTTTTTTATAATACCGCATAAATTATAGTAATTACTTTACAATAATCTACCTCCGTCTGTTCATCATGCATATACGTTTATGTCGTATGCAAAGTTGAGATAGTATTATCCGATTTCCATTATTTTTATGTACAGTTGTGTCTCCAAATTTTGGTGCACGAAAAAAAGTGGTTACCGTGACAAAATCTGAAATCAATCAGCCAAAGCTTTGTAAACATACATCACAGACATACCACACAACTTATCTAACGTTCAAAAGCACAAAACAATGAAGCAAAATAAGATGCAAACAAATTTCTGTTTTGCAGTTGACATTAACATTAATAATACTGCCAGTATAGTAAAGCATAATGACATATTCACTTTCCCAGAACAACAAAATAAGTAGAATATATTTAATTTATATAAACTGGTATGAAAATTAAGAACAACACTACAATAACCTCATGTTTTCGAATCGCATATTTGGGCCCACCAGACGGAACGCCAAAGCCAAACACATAAAAACTGAATGCACATCTATACCAAATTACCTCAAACTTCAAACGACCAAATACCATTATAGTTCAAATGCAAATAAAGTAAACACTGTAAATGAGAATAAATTCTACACATTCAACACATAGAATCTGTAACATGTATATATAACTCATGACAAACCTGTATAACTTGTGAACAAGACACTTATAATGGATTTACACTTACTAGGGAACGTTTAGAGAAAAAAAAAGACGAGATTTTCATTCACAAATCCTGTGGCGTTATTTATTTCCTCAAACTCTGATGAGGTTGATAAATTTTTAGTAGCAACGGCAATACCTTGAATGAAGTATAAGTTGATAAATGTATTATCCATACACTGATTTGGTACTTCAATTTTACTTCTTGTTAATCACAATCCTTATAATGCGTTGCATGATTTTTAAGTTCAATTGTTATTGAAAGCCAAGAAAATTATACTTTTTTTCAAAACCTATATAAACAAGCAATGTCATACTTTAGTTTTACATGACTACCTAACCCTACTTCAGAAAACCTCTCAAACATATCATGATATATTAAAATGTGACCGTTATAGATACGAAACGTGGTTGTTTTTAATGATTCTCTCCATTGTAGTGATAAAATCTTCAAGGAAATTGAAACATTTTGACAGACATGTTTTTTTTTCTGATTTGTTTCTTCTTTTGAAAATACAGCAGTTTTTTTCATATATTTTGAAGTGTGACTTGATTGCATATACGATCCGACGCATTGCCTGACCACCGTCATTTATGCCTTCATAATAATCCTTCTTGATACTCGTGATAAAAAGAGTCTGTAAAATCACTTGCATATTATTCAAGTTAAAGACCAAATCAATTAGATTTGCTAAAATTTCACGAGTTCGCGTTTTCTGCATATGTTCATTCGACGCAATAGGCATTGAACCAGTTAGAAGTCTTTAAACTTATAAAGCCGACAGAAAAGAGAACCTGGAGAAATTCAGTAATCGTCTTACAATAACTTACTATTGAAAAATACAAATGCCAATGCAAATAATAAACATCAATCAGACTCTTTTTTCCTCAAATTAGTGGAAGTCGAAACCACTGTACGATAAACTGTTATTCCTCGACGTGATGCATCCTCCTTACATTTGAATATCAAATGTATCTTAGACTTTGTAATACGTCATCAGTGTATGAGCAGAAAGTTGATGGGTAGGTGAAATAACGTCTCATCTTTTTTAAAAAGGTCATCGCAAGGTACCAATACTCCTTTGATAAATATTGTGTATCAAGTTCTCAAATAATACACGATGGTCTTGACATATAGATTATGCATGGGAACTGGCGTTGTTTACAATGTGTCATCTTTTGTTGTGTTCTTTAATTTGTCTTTATGAATATTTCTTTTGCTATTTAGTTTTAAGTCATATCCATTTGACTTGGCTCTGCAATTATACATCCCATCCTTGTATTGTTGTTCTAATGTAAAAATTGTTTTGCTAATATGCTTTGTCTGTGTGTTGTTTTTACGTGTCGTTGTTACATATGACATTGCTCTGTACTGTTTTGTCATTATATTTTGCCATGTGATTATGTACTTTCCGATTGGATTTTCCTCTGAGTTCAGTATTTTTGTGATTTTACTCTATACATCCCGTTATTGTATTATTGTGCTATGGTAATTTTTTTTTGTATTCTTGTCTATCATTTTTGCTAATGTGCTTTGCTTTATGTGCTTTTTTGTTACATATTTGTTTGTTTATATAGTGATTAAGATTATAATACAATGTTGACTACTGTAACCTTATTCTTGATATTGTTATCCATTATGTCTTTTGGTTTTTTTTTCACATATCGTTGTCACTGTAAATGAATTATATGCGACTGTCATGCAAGTGAGAAGTTTAGCTAGCTATAAAACCAGGTTTTATCGACCATTTGCTACAAAGGAAAATGCATGTCCCAAGTCAAGAATATGACAGTTATAAAACAATAATGCTCAGATTCTTTTCTAACTAGAACATTAAGTATAAACCAAATTTATTTATAAGTCATTTTCACAATCTATCACTCTAATCTTCTTGGTAAGTACAAAATACTGTATATTGTATAACTCAAAAAAGCACAAGAATACATGGTAATGCATGACAATGTCAACAATACAGATCAATAATGTAAAAGAAAAAAAAAACGAAATTCTTATTGGATAAATGCTCAACAAATAGGAATGTGCTATTTCAGTATCAGGAAAAATTAACATACTTTTGATTGTTTCATACATTTCTAATAAACACACCATTTCTCCTCGCCCCCTAGTTTCTCATATTTTGTTACGGAAGTTCTGAAACGTTAAACTGAGGCTGTGGTCAGTTTAAAGTAATGTGCTTTCTTGAATGAATATACCCAGAAAGACTGGTTACAACAATCCCATATTATTTTCCTTGATTAAGTGTGACCTACCGAATACATAAGAATCGTTACGGGTGCCACATGCGGCACAGGATCAACAAACCCTGGCAGACCACCGCCGTTTTGATAGAGATCGTGTTATTTTGTCTTGAGTTTCTTTTCTGTTTGTTTTGGTATACCGTTGACAGGTGTTTGATTAGTGGTTTTTCCATGACATGACACTGTCCATTTTCGATTTATGAGTTTGATTGTTCCTACCGTATTTTTCGACTTTGGTATTTTTATCTAATTTTTCTTTCATCTTTTTTTCTTTTAAAGCAGGTAAATATATATTAAGTTAAACGATTACAAAATTACAAAGATGCTCTTATTGGTCTCTCAAATTCCGTTATTATATTTTTTTATCTCTTTATTTTATATTCACAAAATGTGTTTTTGTTATTAAAAAGTTTAAAGCTGTGATACTAAAACGAATTGAAAAACTGGCCTCGTCACATATTATTACTTTGTTTCGTAATTTTGCAAAACTGGAAATCTTAAAATTAAACGGTAGTCGTCGTATACGTCCGGTTGTGTTTGGATTTTCTTCTTCTTATGCACATACCGTTGCCTCCTGTTTTTTTTATTTATTTTATCAGGCGGTAAAGTAAGATTTGACGTTTGACTACAGCAGTAAAAGCTACCTCGGACCCAAAATGAACGCTTTGACATGTTTGAACGGAACCTGCATAATAAAAATAAGGCATTTTTGTTGGGTCGTAGTCTCTATGACTCATTCCCTTTCCAATTCTTATTTTGATTAAAGACCGCAAATAAACTTGGTGTTAATTTTCACCGAATGATTAAAACTGATAAAGTTCTATGTTTCCTAGATGTTAGTAGCAACATATATGAGGGTTTCATGCAGGCGGCTACCAATAGGTGAAATACGACAAGCGCTCTGATACAGCCAATATTTTTTCTAAATATACCATTTGATAAAACAGCCAAAAATTATAAAAATATACAGAAAAATGTAAGAAAAAATAGCACAATCAAATTATACAGTAACCTCGTAAGAGACTAGATATTCAAAAGATCATTATAAGCGAATTAAAATTATATTTTACAAAATATTTCAATTGCAATTATGTTATGACTGAATAATGATAACAAAGTTATAAAATCTTTAAATGTAGTATTCTTCCTCTTGATGAAAGTCCGAATCCTAAAAAGCAAAAGAATAAGATAAATTGTGGCATGCAATTCTTTAAAAGAATACCACCTCATACATGTAAGTTAAAAGAATGCACAATAAAACATTGTCTTAACATCTAAAACATATAATAGCAATTTCATAGTTTTAATTAATGAGTTTGACATGTCAATATCCGTGCTTTTTGTTGATTGTTATCTTTAAGGTGACAATCGGTGAACCTCGGAATAACAACACGGCTTTCAATGAGCTACCATATTTGTTAAGTTATAACAGACAGAGAGAGAAAAAATGAAGATTATACGATATATATGCGTAAAAAATTATAAAATCGTGCACAGACTAAGTCTATGATATATACATGCATTGGTTCAAGAATTGGATAAACAGTATTTTCTACCAGTCACTCGTTTCATACGACTTTAAAAAACATAATACTCCGTTGAGAAAATATAAAGGGATGTTGAAATTAACTGTAATTGACCACTTTTTAGGTACATTTTGGAAAAATTGCTCATAACTCTAAAATGTATTTATACACCCTTGGCGTTGATTTAAGGGGGCTCGTTGGTATAAATATTTTTTTTAATTTAGGATTTTCGCTAATTTTTTCTATGAATTAACTTTATCATATACTTAATAGAAAAATAAATTTTGAAATGGGATCACCGTCCATTTAATCTCACAATCTGCCTCCGAAAGAAGCATACATTTTTGTTAATGCCCTTATTTCTGTTGACCTGATAGGAGAAATAGAAGTAATATCGGAATAAGATAAGAACTAAATTACAGAAATCGCGTAAATTTTACAACTATTTTGTTTATGTACAGTTTATTTGAAAACAAAAATATAAGGTATAGGTCACGGATTAGTTAAAAAAGACTTTTCATTTTTATTTTTTTAGCTTTTTCAATGCAATTTGTGGCCAAACCGAATCGGTTTGTTTTGCTCATTTTTGTACCATATCATTAGGTAATAATTAATAGTGAAATAAATAAAATGTGTAATGAAAATAACAAATGTTTAATTTTTTGCCGAAATTTTTGTACCCGCGAGCATCCTTAATTCAATATTTTATGTTTCTTAAATTGTAAATTTGATTTCATTCATTCAATTTATCATGAACATGTTTGTTAACCGTAATTTGTTCATTGATCATTCCAAGCCCATTCTGTATTTGAGGTTTATTTTTTCGAAAGTTTCTATGGTGAGCATATCCGTTTATGATGAATTGAGAAAACAAAATAAAACCAATATCGCGGACACATAACCTTAAGCTGTCAGATTTTTAGTACTGTTTATCTTAACTGTTTAAGTATATACTATTTACAAATATTAATGGACACGTGCATCTTCAAAACTATTAGTTCTATGAATTTATCAACCTTTCTCAATGACTCAGCGCACGGTGTTTCAGAAAGATCAAAAGTTGATCTATATTAGTGTCATTTGTTGAGAATTAGATAGTGAATATAAAGTTATCATTTACACGGCATACAACTATTTTGAAACATAAATATGAAATAATATTTTGCTGAATATATGATATATTGCCTTTATAATGTATATCCCTGAAAAGTTAATTGATATAATTGTTCATTTTCTAATTAAAAAAAAGGGGAAATTCTCTTTTTTTTATATATATAAAAAGGGGAAATTCTATCAATGCATATTTTCACATTTTCTAAAGAGTAAAAGAGTTTCTTTATTGGGAAAATATTTTACCTGACTTTCTGGTTCAGTTGGCGCTGACGACGTTTCTATAACATGATGATCTAATGTTTCTACTCCATCCAGATACATAAGTTTATAAGGCAGAAGTGGATGCATTGAAGGTATTGGTACAGATGGACGAGTGAAATGCATTTTTTGTTCATTTCTAAAGAAGATGTTGGTTTCCTTTCTAACGAAATCGTGTAAAGGAAAATCTAAAAGTAATTGTCTTACAACTTCTTCGTCTTGAGTGGTTATTATGTAGAACGGTTTTTGCGGAACGTGTTTAGTTTGACCTTTTACCTTAGATGTAACTTTTTTTCTTCGACACCTTTCTTCCTGAACCGCCTGAACTTCCTCAAATGTTATATCGGATTTCTTTTCAATTGTTTCGGAATAGTTACTTGCTGTCGATTCGTTTTGAACAGGAGTTGTTTTCTTATTTTCAGATTCAAATTTGTTTTGATCACTCACGTTGTTACCGCTATTTGTTGAGAGGGATATATTTATAGAAACGTCATTTAAGTTTTTAAATTGGTTTAAAGATATCGATGAATTCGTTTTGTTCAATGCTCCATGACACAAATCAAGTAGTTGTTCGTTCGTTAGTTTATCAACTGGACGCCAAAAGGTAACGCTATCACGTTTTGGTGTTCTTTCAATGTTAACAAACAAACTAGATGCCCCATTGTGTTCTGTATTTGTGTAAGTGTGTATCGCTGCATTGAGTGTCAACCATCTTTCGGGGGTACCGACTAGAACAGCTGAACCATACATTTTCCCTCTTTCTTTCCTTTCGCATCTTAACTTTGTATAATATAATGAATTATCACCAATCGTTATGTATGCATTTGTGCTAAGTTGTAGTTCCTTGTCGGTATTGATTTGAAACTCATGCTAAACATTGAAATAAAGCAATGAACTCTTTAAAAAATATAAAATTATACTATTTTGTAAAAAATCAAAAATCAAGTGTCTACTTACAAAAGGAGGATTGAATTATCTTTCAAGAAATGTAATTTATCTAAATAATGTTGTAGTAAAAATCTGCTATATTTTTTTTGTTCGAATTTCATGTTTAATAAGGTAATACATTTCGTGTTTTAAAGGTATACTCCAGTCTTCCGTATATAGAAATGCCTGTACCAAGTCAAGAATATGACAGTTGTTGTCCATATGTTTGGTGTGTTTAAGCTTTTAAAATGCCATTTGTAACTTTTCACTTTGAATTTTCCTGTGGTTTCAATATTTTCATATTTGTTTTTCTAATAATCAATCAAAACAATAGGCGTTTTTAATCCGTCATTCATTCTTTATATATTACCACTGATTTTGAACATTATCGGTTAAAATGTTGTTTAACTTTCACTGTATGTCTATTTGGTCGCAGTTTTCCTTAATGTTAATACAGACAGTTTCAAATAAAAAAAATCAAATAATAGCCTGACCTTATGATATGATATGTGATCATTTTTATAAATTTCCTGATACAAAACTTTGAATTTTTCGAAAAACTAAGGATTTTCTTGTCCCAGGAATAGATTACCTAAGCCGTGTTTGGCACAACTTTTTGGAATTTTGGATCCTCTATGCTCTTCAACTTTGTATTGTTTGGCTTTATAACTATTTTGATATGAGCGTCACTGATGAGTCTTATGTAAACGAAACTCGCGTCTGGCGTACTAAGTTATAATCCTGGTACTTTTGATAACTACTTATGCGCGTACAGAAAAAATAATCAAACTAAATTAACACCATGATGGTATTTCAACAATGAGTTAAAATAGTGTTCATTTCTCAGTATAATGATAATTAAGATAGAAAAAAGCCGATTTAAAATAAATATATTAGCAGTTTATAATTAAGCATATACCTCCTTTTGATTGGCTGTATCTGTGATATTTAGATTTATTTTAGATGAAACGTCTTTCTTATGATGAATTTCTGTATATTGTTCTGAAACAAAATTTTTCAAGAAATGCAATATACTAATCAGTTATTCTTCAAACATAAGTAAAACAATCGTGTGCACAGATAAGCATATTAATTTAAAAAAAAAACTTTTTTTGTTCCAATAGATTTTTTATGATTCTTTTTAAATTGAATCAGTTAGCTATGTCTAGATTATTTTTTTTTCGATGACATTTTTAACTTTTTTTAATTGATCTTATATGCCATCCGTAATTTTCGAGCAATACGATTGTCTTTGATCAATCTTGTCCTATCATTATCTTTAAAGCTAATTTAATAATAAATTGCTAAACAAGTTGAAGGCTCTGGATTTTCTAGCATGTCTATCAAAATACGACATTTCAGGTGTTATGGTTGGTTACTGGCTGTCAAAATTTATTTCCAAATAGCTGTTTAAGTCTTTAATTATCGTTTTTTTTTACATAGTATTGTCATTATTTTGCTCATGAAAATGAGGTCAAGGTCAAAGGTGATATTACCCTTTAACCAAACATATTAAAGACCTAGGGTCTTTTGATTTAAGATCCTTGGTTTGTGACCTTGACATTGAGGTCAAGGTCATAGGTTAATAGGACGTTCTAGATTTTGACCTTTGCGTTAAATTGATATTAATACATCATAAAGCCATAGGAACTAACATTTTAAACTGATTTTTCATATTTCAATATCAAAATAGATCTTTACTAGTGGAAAGACCTTCAATTGTTCTCTGAACAATTGGTTTTTAATTACACTTACTTTTGTATTTTGTATATACATGGTATGATGTACGTTAACGAACTATTATTTCTATTGTTCTTCTTGATCATTTAATGTGTATTGTTTACCAATATATAGATTGCTTAAGTGTTTAAATTATGATCATGCTCAAACAATCGGAACTGATTTTGTCGGTCAGAAAAAAAAAAACACCTGAATACAGGATTTTCATATTTGTTAGACTCGTTATACATTGAGTCAAATGAGTTTGAATAACTAGAGGCTCTCAAGAGCCTGTGTCGCTCATTTTTCAGCCGTATAAGAAAAGCAAAATGAGAATGTTAAATTTGATGTATGCCTTTTTGTGCTACTTTGTTACATTTGTTGTTTATGTAGTGATATTAAGATGATAACACAATATTGACTGTTGTACCCCTAATTTTGACATTTTTACTCTTTGAGTATGTTTGTTTTGTTCATGCATCGTTGACAATGTAATGGAATTTGATGCGACTGTCATACAAGTGAGAGGTTTAGCTAGCTATAAAACCAGGTTCAATCCACCATTTTCTACATTAGAAAATGCCTGTACCAAGTCAGGAATATGACAGTTGTTATCCATTCGTTTGATGTGTTTGGACTTTTGATTTTGCCTTTTGATTTTTGATTTTCCTTTTTGAATTTTCCTCGGAGTTCAGTATTTTTGTGTTTTTACTTTTTTCATCTTGGTCTATGTGCATATTAAACAATGGACACAGATAAATTCATGACATAATTGTGTTTTGGTGATGGTGATGTGTTTGTAGATCTTACTTTACTGAACATTCTTGTTGCTACAATTATCTCTATCTATAATGAACTTGGCCCAGTAATTACAGTGGAAAATATTTTCTAAAAATTTACAAAAATTTATGACAAATACTCAAAATTAACTATAAAGGGCAATAACTCCTTAGGGGGTTAACTGACTATTTTGGTCATGAAACTTATTTGTAGATCTTGTTTTGCTGAACATTATTGCTGTTTATCTCTATCTATAATAATATTCAAGATAATAACAAAAAACGGCAAAATTTCCTTAAAATTACCAACTCAGGGCAGTAACCTAATAACGGAATGTCCGATCCATGTGAAAATTTAAGGGCAGATAAATATTGACCTGATAGACAATTTAATCCTGTCAGATTTTTTCTAAATGCTTCGGTTTTTGAGTTATAAGCCAAAAACTGCATTTTACCCCTATGTTCTATTTTTAGCCGTGGCACCCATTTTGGTTGGATGGCCGGGTCACCGGACACATTTTTTTCAATCAGATACCCCAAAGATGATTGTGGACAATTTTGGATTAATTTGGCCCAGTAGTTTCAGAGGAGAAGATTTTTGTAAAAGATTTCTAAGATTTACGAAAAATGGTTAAAAATTGACTATAAAGGTCAATAACTCCTAAAGGGGTCAATTAACCATTTTGGTCATGTGGACTTATTTGTAAATCTAACTTTGCTGAACATTATTGCTGTTAACAGTGTATCTCTATCTATAATAATATTCAAGATAATAGCCAAAAAAAGCAAAAAATCCCTAAAATTACCAATTCAGGGGCAGCAACCCAACAACGGGTTGTCGGATTCATCGTGAAATTCGAGGGCAGAAAGAGCTTGACCTCATAAACAAATTTACCCACGTCAGATTTGCTCTAAATGCGTTGGTTTTTGAGTTATAAGTCAAAAACTGCATTTTACCCCTATGTTCTATTTTTAGCCATAGCGGCCATCTTGGTTGATTGACCGGGTCACCGGACACATTTTTTAAACTAAATACCCCAATGATGATTGTGGCAAAGTTTGGAATAATTTTGCCCAGTAGTTTCAGAGGAGAAGATTTTTGTAAAAGATTACTAAGATTTACGAAAAATGGTTAAAAATTGACTATAAAGGGCAATAACTCCTAAAGGGGTCAACTGACCATTTTGGTCATGTTGACTTATTTGTAAATCTTACTTTACTGAACATTATTGCTGTTTACAGTTTATCTCTATCTATAATAATATTCAAGATCATAAACCAAAACAGTAAAATTTCAATAAAATTACCAATTCAGGGGCAGCAACCCAACAACGGGTTTCAGGGCAGATAGATCTTGACCTGATAAACAATTTTACCCCGTCAGATTTGCTCTAAATGCTTTGGTTTTTGAGGTATAAGCCAAAACCTGCATTTTACCCCTATGTTCTATTTTTAGCCATGGGGGCCATCTTGGTTGGTTGGCCGGGTCACCGGACACATTGTTTAAACTAGATACCCCAATGATGATTGTGGCCAAGTTTGGTAAAATTTGGCCTGGTAGTTTCAGAGGAGAAGATTTTTGTAAAAGTTAACGACGACGGACGCAGGACGACGACGACCGACGACGGACGACGGACGCCAAGTGATTGGAAAAGCTCACTTGGCCCTTTTGGCCAGGTAAGCTAAAAAGGAATTCAAAAAAGAAATTCAACTAACTAGATTAAAACAATAACATAAACATTCATTTTTTCATAACGTCCTGTTCTTCAAAACTTCAAAGAGCACAATTAAACTATAAAACGTTACAAATTCACATAATTTTGTAAAATACATTGAAGTTCAATATTTTTGTTGATACTTTTGAACACAAAAACATGTTTTGGTCTTTGTAAACGTGTTTCTGTGTAAGGACATACAGTTGGGTGCAGACCAAGCATTACATGTAGACGGGCCGAAAAAGTTAACGCGGCGTTTACTCGCGTGCACTTCATGTAAACGCCGCGTTAACTGTGCGTTAACTCCGAAATTGCAGTAGACATTAAAAGTAAACGAGCGTTTACTTTCGCGTTTACCTCCGCGTTAACGCAAAAACGGCGAGTCTTCTAATTTTGTAAAGAGTAAACGGGCGTTTACTTTTCCGTTTACCTCCGCGTTAACGTGGAAAAAGGCGCGTCTTCTATTTTTGTAACAAGTAAACGCGCGTTTACTGTTTGTAGTAAACGCCCGTTAACGCAGATTGTCATCGTAACTTGGATACACTGACCTAAAATATGAAATGATAAGGAACATCAAAATTAATTGACCAAGTGGTCATTTCTGCTTGACATATTGACGATTACAGTTATTTAAAAATGTCACACATTTGTATTTAATTGAACAATAATTATAGTACATTTCTTGTTCTTCGCTAATAATAGTTTAAGTATGTTTATTCAAATACATGTAATTTAATCCTCACCAAAATCAAACAGTTTTCTCATCTTAGACAGACTGACTCGTAAAACAAAACTTTTTGATATCATTCACCACAACTGACAATATTTACCTCTTAACAAGTTATCTTATTCTATATAGAAGTATTTCAGTTATATTT
This sequence comes from Mytilus edulis, assembly GCF_963676685.1. Classification (NCBI taxonomy): domain Eukaryota; kingdom Metazoa; phylum Mollusca; class Bivalvia; order Mytilida; family Mytilidae; genus Mytilus; species Mytilus edulis. The sequence continues at coordinate 58,568,637 of NC_092353.1, read as the reverse complement.
TTATGCCATAACTGACCATATAAAACAATTGACAGCAATTTTTGTACCAGCCTGACGGCGATGACCTCTTTTTATTTAAAATATTGAATAGTAAACAAAATTCCGTAGTTTTCATACATCAGACTAACTCGTAATATATAATTATTATTAGGTAGCAATATTTGAATATTATGACTGAAAAATTTTGTTCGCATCAATTTAGATTGCCAGCATGTACTTTTTTATTCAAAATATTGAATTGTAAAAAAAAAATCAGAAGTTTTCATACCTCAGACTTACTCATGTAATAAAATAATTTGTCCGCAACAACAAAAACTGACCATATAAGCATTTTAATATGTAAATCTATATAGCTGCATAGTAAATTAGTTATATTTTCATGTAAGGATTGATTGAATAAGAAAATATGTAGCAATATTTGAATATTATGACTAAAAAAGTTTGTTCGCATCAATTTAGAGTGCCAGCATATCCTTTTTTATTCAAAATATTGAATCGTAAACCAAATTCAGTAGTTTTCATACCTCAGACTGACTCATATAATAAAATTGTTTGTCTGCAACAACCAAAACTGACCATATAAGCATTCTAGTATGTAAATCTATATAGCCGCATAGTAAATCAGTTATATTTTCATGTAAGGATTGATTGTATAAGAAAATAGGTAGCAATATTTGAATATTATGACTAAAAAATTTTGTTCGCATCAATTTAAAGTGCCAGCATGTCCTTTTTTTATTTAAAATATTGAATTGTAAACAAAATTCAGTAGTTTTCATACCTCAGACTGACTCATATAATAAAATTATTTGTCCGCAACAAACAAAACTGACCATATAAGCATTTAATTATGTAAATCTATATAGCCGCATAGTAAATGAGTTATATTTTCATGTAAGGATTTATTGTATAAGAAAATAGGTAGCAATATTTGAATATTATGACTAAAAAATTTTGTTCGCATCAATTTAGAGTGCCAGCATGTCCTTTTTTATTCAAAATATTGAATCGTAAACAAAATTCAGTAGTTTTCATACCTCAGACTGACTCATATAATAAAATTATTTGTCCGCAACAACCAAATCTGACCATATAAGCATTTGCTTATGTAAATCTATATAGCTGCATAGTAAATGAGCTATATTTTCATGTAAGGATTGATTGTATAAGAAAATAGGTAGCAATATTTGAATATTATGATTACAAAGTTTTGTTCGCATCAATTTAGAGTGCCAGCATGTCCTTTTTTATTCAAAATATTGAAGCGTAAACAAAATTCAGTAGTTTTCACACCTCAGACTGACTCATATAATAAAAATGTTTGTCCGCAACAACCAAAACTGACCATATAAGCATTCTAGTATGTTAATCTATATAGCCGCATAGTAAATGAGTTATATTTTCAAGTAAGGATTGATTGTATAATAAAAAAGGTAGTAATATTTGAAAATTATGATTAAAAAAAATTGTTCGCATCAATTTAGAGTGCCAGCATGTCCTTTTTTTATTTAAAATATTGAATCGTAAACAAAATTCAGTAGTTTTCATACCTCAGACTGACTCATATAATAAAATTATTTGTTCGCAACAACCAAAACTGACCATATAAGCATTTTATTATGTAAATCTATATAGCCGCATAGTAAATGAGTTATATTTTCATGTAAGGATTGATTGTATAAGAAAATAGGTAGCAATATTTGAATATTATGACTAAAAAATTTTGTTCGCATCAATTTAGAGTGCCAGCATGTACTTTTTTTTATTTAAAATATTGAATTGTAAACAAAATTCAGTAGTTTTCATACCTCAGACTGACTCATATAATAAAATTGTTTGTCCGCAACAACCAAAACTTACCATATAAGCATTTTATTATGTAAATCTATATAGCTGCATAGTAAATGAGTTATATTTTCATGTAAGGATTTATTGTATAAGAAAATAGGTAGCAACATTTGAATATTATGACTAAAAAATTTTGTTCGCATCAATTTAGAGTGCCAGCATGTCCTTTTTTATTCAAAATATTGAAGCGTAAACAAAATTCAGTAGTTTTCATACCTCAGACTGACTCATATAATAAAATTATTTGTCCGCAACAACCAAAACTGACCATATAAGCATTTACTTATGTAAATCTATATAGCCACAGAGTAAATGAGCTATATTTTCATGTGAGGATTGATTGTATAAAAAAATAGGTAGCAATATTTGAACATTATGATTACAAAATTTTATTCGCATCAATTAAGAGTGCCAGCATGTCCTTTTTTATTCAAAATATTGAATCGAAAACAAAATTCAGTAGTTTTCATACCTCAGACTGACTCATATAATAAAAATATGTGTCCGCAACAACCAAAACTGACCATATAAGCATTCTAGTATGTAAATCTATATAGCTGCATAGTAAATCGGTTATATTTTCAAGTAAGGATTGATTGTATAATAAAAAAGGAAGTAATATTTGAATATTATGATTAAAACATTTTTGTTCCCATCAATTTAGAGTGCTAGCATGTCCTTTTTCATTTAAAATATTGAATCGTAAACAAAATTCAGTAGTTTTCATACCTCAGACTGACTCATATAATAAAATTATTTGTCCGTAACAATCAAAACTGACCATATAAGCATTTTATTATGTAAATCTATATAGCCGCATAGTAAATGAGTTATATTTTCATGTAAGGATTGATTGTATAAGAAAATAGGTAGCAATATTTGAATATTATGACTAAAACATTTTGTTCGCATCAATTTAGAGTGCCAGCATGTCCTTTTTTTATTCAAAATATTGAATCGTAAACAAAATTCAGTGGTTTTCATACCTCAGACTGACTCAGATAATAAAATTATTTGTCCGCAACAACCAAAACTGACCATATAAGCATTTTATTATGTAAATCTATATAGCCGCATAGTAAATGAGTTATATTTTCATGTAAGGATTGATTGTATAAGAAAATAGGTAGCAATATTTGAATATGATGACTAAAAAATTTTGTTCGCATCAATTTAGAGTGCCAGCATGTGCTTTTTTTATTCAAAATATTGAATCGTAAACAAAATTCAGTAGTTTTCATACCTCAGACTGACTCATATAATAAAATTATTTGTCCTCATCAACCAAAACTGACCATATAAGCATTTGCTTATGTAAATCTATATAGCCGCATAGTAAATGAGCTATATTTTCATGTAAGGATTGATTGTACAAGAAAATAGGTAGCAATATTTGAATATTATGACTAAAAAAATTTGTTCCCATCAATTTAGAGTGCTAGCATGTCCTTTTTCATTTAAAATATTGAATCGTAAACAAAATTCAGTAGTTTTCATACCTCAGACTGACTCATATAATAAAATTATTTGTCCGTAACAATCAAAACTGACCATATAAGCATTTTATTATGTAAATCTATATAGCCGCATAGTAAATGAGTTATATTTTCATGTAAGGATTGATTGTATAAGAAAATAGGTAGCAATATTTGAATATTATGACTAAAACATTTTGTTCGCATCAATTTAGAGTGCCAGCATGTCCTTTTTTTATTCAAAATATTGAATCGTAAACAAAATTCAGTGGTTTTCATACCTCAGACTGACTCAGATAATAAAATTATTTGTCCGCAACAACCAAAACTGACCATATAAGCATTTTATTATGTAAATCTATATAGCCGCATAGTAAATGAGTTATATTTTCATGTAAGGATTGATTGTATAAGAAAATAGGTAGCAATATTTGAATATTATGACTAAAAAATTTTGTTCGCATCAATTTAGAGTGCCAGCATGTGCTTTTTTTATTCAAAATATTGAATCGTAAACAAAATTCAGTAGTTTTCATACCTCAGACTGACTCATATAATAAAATTATTTGTCCTCATCAACCAAAACTGACCATATAAGCATTTGCTTATGTAAATCTATATAGCCGCATAGTAAATGAGCTATATTTTCATGTAAGGATTGATTGTACAAGAAAATAGGTAGCAATATTTGAATATTATGACTAAAAAAATTTGTTCGCATCAATTTAGAGTGCCAGCATGTCCTTTTTTTATTGAAAATATTGAATTGTAAACAAAATTCAGTAGTTTTCATACATCAGACTGACTCATATACTAAAATTATTTGTCCACAACAACCAAAACTGACCATATAAGCATTCTATTTTGTAAATTTATATAGCCGCATAGTAAATGCGTTATATATCAATGTAAAGATAGCAATATTTGAACATTTTAATTGACGAGATGGTACAAATGAACATACTTATATTACACTTTATTGATATCCCTTTCAATATACTGTTCAATTTACGTTTTTTTTTATCATTTGTAAAAACAGAATCTTATCATGTTAATCCAAGGCAAACAAGGTGAATTTCGATTAAAAATTAATGTATTAAATACATCGAGTTATTATAGTTAGGAATTCGAAGAGACAATTATAAACGGGGAACGAAACAACGTAAACCATGATGTTTATATCCCATCATATAAAAATATTCTCCCGATGTCTCGGATAACCTTTCTTTCCGTATCGATATTTGCACATGTAACTTTTGAAAGGAAAATATAGAAAATCTGCCAATCAGTAAAGTTAATGGACTTTATGAAAGTGATTTTGTGTAATTTAATATTTCGAATTAAAAGAGTTTTTGAATTGTTCTGGTTTGAAACACATATACGTGAAATATAAAGACTAAAGGTCGCTTTTATAAAATAAATGTGCAAATGAACTTGAATTTTATTTCTAAATTTACCCAATCAGTTAACGCGAAAAGTAAACGTGCGTTTACTTTCAAGTGCACGTAAAAATACACTTGTAAAATCTGTACTAACGCCCGTTTACTTTTAAGTGCACGTAAAAATAAATTTGAAGAATTCTGAAGTAAACGCCCGTTTACTACTGACTAAACGGACACATAGTAAACGCCCGTTTACTAGGGTAGACATTAGAAATTTCCATTTCGACCACGTTAACGTAATTATAGTAAACGTGCGTTTACTAGTGAACGGGAGATTTGAAGTTAACTAACGAAATATGTGCACGCGGCGTTAACTTGCGTTTACTTTATGTAATGCTTGGTCTGCACCCAACTGTAACATTGTTAAAATAAATTTTAATGCCTCTTCGTCATTTTTCTTCTGAAGAATTGATTCAAACATGTGTAAAATATACTATAAATAATGCGCATGTCTGAACAATGGACGAAAACTATTTCGAAAATCGAATAAGGTGTCATGGTAATCATACAATAAGAAACATCTGAAGTAAATTTGAAAAACAATTAAATTTAAAAAAAAAAAATTTGAAATAAATAACATAGTATTTCTACTTCAGAATCTAGACTATGTTTTGTCAGAATAAAGTTGTATCATGCAAAGCGAATTTGTGATTAATACAAGCATTCAGTACAAAAATGGTCGTTTTTGTCAATCCGAATATTCTTCCTGCATGTGAAAAATTAAAAAGTCACATTTTTGAATAAGTTTGTCTGGCGTACTTAACTATAATCCTAGTAACTTTGATAACTATAAGTAATTAGTATTGAGATTATTATTTTTTTATAATGTCTGCTGTTTAATTCCTATTGGTATGTTAAACCTTTTTAATTTTGTTGTGTGTTATGGTTTCATTTAAAATTATTTAATTATTATGATTCTTAGATAAAATTTTACTCTTATTCATTCGTAAAAATGTGCAATGTCATTTACAAATTCTAAACCCCCATTTGTGTCTGCTTAAACTTCTTATATATATAAAAATATAGAAAAAATCATTCTCATATCTAACCTTATTGTTTGAAAATTTTTATTTTTGTCATTTTTTTTATTTTCAAAAAATAAATACTATTTATTAGCAGCATCTGCTTCTTCTTCAAAACTATTTTTGATCTGCATATAAATCTTAGCATTATAATTATCCAACATGTCTAATTAATTTTTTTTTTAAATTCAGTTTTAATCGTATGAAGTAAGGCAAACAACATATTGCATAACCTGGTGCCACAGAGATGACTAGAAAAGTATAGTTTGTTTATATATTTCTGCAAGGAGATAATCATCTTATTCATTAAAGAATTACCAGTACCTGATTTAACGTTTATTTTTTTAGACAAGTTGGTGCCTTATTTTCAATACCTTAATAAAGAATATGAATTGAAATCTACTGGTGAAAATGTTATTACGTAATTGTTTTTTTTATATTCCATGTACTCTAGTCATGTAAAATATTAAAAAAAAAATACACAGATTTGTTATGGTTGTTGCCATAAGCATTTCTAAATGACGATATTATTCCTACTTGGAGGAAACTATTTAGTGTCTTATTTCATTTTAATCATTGTAAAATTCAAATATAGATTAAATATAATTTAGTGTTCTTAACACACAACTACTAACCGGTTTTCGGTTGAATATCAGGATTTTGCAATATGACTTCTATAGAGAAAAGAAAAGTACATTCATGTAATCCACAGCATAAATATTTAGGAGAAATCATACTTCTAAAGTGATAAAAAAGATCGATGTAGAGAAGAAAATACATGAACAGCATATTGAAGCAAATTGAACAACATATCTAGCTAAAAAATTACGAAATGTAATGAACTTAAAAAAAAGTTTAAACGAGTTTTGTACACTAATTAGGCCGTTACTTTTCTCGTTTGAAATGTTTTTTTTTCATTTTGTGGGCTTTTAAAGTTGTTAATGCGCTATGGATTTTGCTCATTGTCAAAAGCCGTACGATGACATACAATTATGGAGTGTGTTGTCTTTATGTTTCTGGTTAAGAGTTGGTTACATTGGCAATCATGCCACCACATCTTTTTTTACATTAAAAAATGTATTTAGCTCAGTCATAAACAATGACTTCAGATAACAACTCAAAAGACCTCCTTGTTCTATCGAGGTTTTGTATCAAATTTGGCAAAATACCAAGCATGTTCATTGACATTTCCGTGTCAGTAAAACTATTAATGACCGCTGTTTTTAATATGTTTTATATTATGAATGCATCTATTTGGTTTATTTTTTGCATTAACATATTCTGAAATCAACATTATTAGTAACTTTACCTGGTACTACTAGATGGGAATCATTTTTCTTTAGTTTTCCGCAGGCACTATTCTTTCGACAAGTTTTCATTGAATTTTGTCTTTTGAAAGGATCATAAAAAAATTCCATTTTGTTGTTTTTAAAGTCAACTGACAGTTTAAATGAATTTGATACTGAAAAAAAAGTAAAGTTTTAAAATTGTAGAAACACAGTATGATAGTATCTTTTGAATGATTTTACTGCATTTCATGCAAAGCAAAAGTAAAAGCTTAAATAATGTAAGTGAACCACGTCGTCATTGTATGATCGATGTGAATCATACCAAGCTTTAAGGGAGTCAACAGATTACAATGACTGAATATACCAGTTTGACGCGTGTTGTCTAAATTAGTTTTGTCATTAGCACTCGCCGAAACATTTAAAAAAAACTTGTGAAAATTCTTCCATGGACGGCTGCAATATGATAGCGGTACAAAATTAAAACAAATCTGGACTGCAAGGTATTCATCGTTTTCATCCACATAGAGATATGTCATTGTACAGAAGTATAGACGAACAAAAAAAATGAAGATGGTTAAATCCTTTAAGATATTGAATTTTAACCAATCAAATGTATCTATTTTAGAAAACGTAAATTCTAGACTGATTAACGATTGATCCTTTTTTTTTTCATTTTGTTTCTCTTAGTAGAAGTTAATTTATAATTTTTGTATTTTTTTTCCATGCGTTATTCTTTGATCATAGCTCATCTTTCTTTATTGTGTGTCTTTCTTTTGACTTTTAATCGTCTTCATTGATTTGTTGCCTAAAGATATGTATAAACCCTAAAATTCAACAAAGTTAAACAAACATTTTCAAACGAACACAGGAACATCTATACCGTTTCCGAAAACCTAAAAAAAAATCAAAAGTGTAATTTATCAACATTTAGGTAAACACAACCACAATATTAAATTTATTAGATTTCAACAGCTTATCCCCTGGGTCTAAATGACAATATACTGGGACAAGAAAACATATCTACTACTTCTTCTATTGATATCATGAATATTATTGATAAAAAACAACGAAATAATAGGTCTCATGGGAAACGTATCAAATCGAAATCAACGAGTTAAACAACGTATAAATTATACACTTGGTAATCTATCTATATCTAAAAACAATGGTAGGCATTAATTATTATGTAAACTGGGTCAAATACCCATTAGTAAATTACACGATATTTTCAAAGAGTGTGACACCATCTCCATTCAGCCCACTGTTTGAATATTTTCTTATAATTACAGTTTTTTGCCACTATAGGCTGTTCCCGCGGATTTACATACCTGAGATCATAAACGTCATTTTCTGAAAATTAAATATATTAGCAGAGGTGTTGATTTTATCAACTTATCCAGTATATTTAATAACTCTACCGTTTATAACGTTATACCTCGTTATTTAGATAACATAGAACCACCTATAATTTCATACACATACAAAAAAAACAAAAGAAGTTGAACTTTTAATTATACTTCGGTTACATCAGACGTGAATGCAGGTGATAATACTCCCTTAACTTGAAACTGTTAATCGTCGAAGTTTAGAAATATTCCCTATGGCCATGTTATTACATGGGACCTCAATATCGTCCAGGACATAGAGGTTAAAAACGTTCTGAAAAAAGGACCAAAATATAGTCCTCCGTCTAAAATAGATTGGAAAGAGTTTTGTCAAGTCATCAAAGATGCTCTTTCCTCGTTTTGTAAAAAGTGGTGTAAAAGGAAAAAATCTGGTAAAAAATCTCTTGATTCTTATCTAAATAAATGTATGAATGTGGTAGAGAATATAAGATTTTGAAAATAATTTAGAAGTAAATAATAGAGTAAACAATACACCTATTTCCAGAATAAGAAACAAACTCAAAGAACTTTCAAAGCAGTTTGTGTTTGTACCGGCCGACAAAGCAGCCAAAAATGTGGTTGTGGTATGCCGTAAATACTACACGGACGTTTATTAGAATGACATTTTAAATTCATCTACATTTAAATGTTTAAGTCCATCCGCTCCACAGAGAGACATATAGTAAACAAACATATCACAACCACATCTCAGCTTAAGGCTTCTTCTGAACATCTGAAGGTCCCTACTATGTATTGTCTACCTAAACTTCACAAAAAAACATTTAACTCTTATTATACTAGTAAGTGTTCTACAACTTGCCTTCAGTGCTTTTAACAAGTTCTTTAACTACAATTAAAGAGCTTATCATAAATTGTTGTCATAAAATATATGAACATAGTGGTGTAAACTATTTTTGTTGTGTAAAAAGTTCTTAGGATGTTTTAGATAAATTACGTGCTTTTGATGGTCCTTTTGAATCTGTTGACAGTTTTGATTTTTCTACTCTTTACATTACACTTCCACACCATCTTATTAAACAAAAGTTTTCCTATCTAATTAAATTGTCGTTTGGTAAAGCTGAATGCAGATATATTTGCTGTAACTCATTTAATGGTTTGATGAGATGATTGAAGCTGTTATATCCCAAAAGAGGGACGAAAGATACCAAAGGGACAGTCAAACGCATAAATCTAAAACAAACTAACAACGCCATGGCTAAAAACGAAAAAGACAAACAAACAACAGCACACACGACACAACATATAAAACTAAAGAAGAAACAACACGAACCCCACCAAAAAACTAGGGGTGATCTCAGGTGCTCCGGAAGGGTAAGGAGATCCTGCTCCACATGCGGCACCCGTCGTGTTGCTTATGTGATAACAAATCCAGTAAATAGTCTAATTCGGTAGGTCACATTCATGAAAGGGAAGGGACGTAAGGAACATATCCGATATCATTTGTGAAACGGTTATTCCATAACGGTCAACCAACTCGTGATGGCGTCCATAAAATTTACGAAAGGATGATTTCAACTTCACCATTTGGAACTCTTGGTTTTATGGCTTCCTTGTGAGCAGTAACCCTCTATCAAGAAAATCATGATAGGAAATGCAAGCACGAGAATATCGTATCAATTGGGAGATATATACCATGTATGCAGGTGCTGCTGGAATGTTGCTTCTTAGAAATGAAAAGTTCACAATTGGAAAGCTGAAATCATCTCTTTTGTCGTAAAGTTTTGTTTTCAACCGACCTTCATTGTCAGTTTTTAGATGTAAGTCAAGATATGAGGCCGACTTAATTGTATTTGTAGTATCCTTTATCTTTAGCTCGATTGGATAGATGCGTTCCACATAGTCACCAAATTTTGAATTATTTAGTGAAAGAACATCATCTATATACCGAAAAGTAGAGTTAAAGGATATTGCTAACTTCTTATCTTTCTTCCTAAGAAGTTCTTGCATAAAGTCAGCCTCATAATAATAAAGAAACAAGTCGACAAGTAGAGGGGCACAGTTTATTCCCATTGGAATGCAGACAGTCTGTTGAAAAACACGTCCTCCAAACGTAACAAATATGTTGTCAATTTTACCCCAAGGAACTTACTTTAAATAAATCAAATTTATACGGTAATAACTATCCTTTTCTGGGTGTAAATATTTCAGTTCTAAACAGGAAACTCCACACTAAAATTGACAACAAAAGGGACGATTTTTCATTTCCTATTGTTAATTTTCCATTTTAGATGGGGATGTTCCTTTGGCTTCATCTTACGGTGTTTATATTTCACAGCTTGTTCGCTATGCCCGTGTCTGTTTGGACGTTTTTTTATTTTAACGAACGCAACCTATGTATTACTGGTAAATTATTCATCCAGGGATATCGTTACCATAAATTACTTAAAACCTTTACTAAATTTGTCCATAGATATAAAGATTTGGTTTTGAAGTTTGGTCGCTCCTTTACATAAACTTTTTTAAAAAGGTTACCAAGTCAACACTGTAATAAGATCATTGAATATTGTTTTTATTGGTATAAATATTGATTTTGTTATCAGTAAATTAGAAGCAAACTAAATATTACTAGTATCTTATATACATATACAAATTCATGGATCTACAATCTGTGGATACCTGTAACTTGGCATTGCAAAAGGTCATGTTTTACTCTGACTGTTTATGACGTCTTTACACTAAATCCATTATATGTTTGATGCGTACGGGATGATAGTTTAGTCTTAGATGCATGATTTTTTTATTAGTTGTTTGTGGCTTTGAACTAGCTTTCAGATAATTGTAAGCATTCTCAGATCTGGTCCTTGTGTCTTTTTGTTTTCGGGATTTACAAGTACCCTGCCACGTCAACTTGTATTTTTGTCCATCTGATGAGTTAAGTCTTTTTCAACTGATTTTTATAGTTCGTTCTTATGTTGTACTGTTATAGCACTGTCCCAGGTTAGGGGAGGATTGGGATTCCGCTAACATGTTTAAGCCCGCCACATTATTTATGTATGTGCCTGTCACAAGTCAGGAGCCTGTTATTCAGTGGTTGTCGTTTGAATTGTTTTACATTGTCATATCAGTCTATGCGGTATGGGCTTCGCTCATTGTTGAAGGCCGTACGATGACCTATAGTTGTTAATGTCTGTGTCTATTTCGTCTGTTGTGGACAGTTGTCTCATTGGCACTCATACCATATCTTCTTTTTTATATTATATATACTTGACAAAGTTATGCGCCTACCGTCATTTGATTTTATTTTAACACATCTGTCTTTCACTGATTGCTTAACTTTGATTGTTAAAGGTTTATTTGTCCTCCCAATTTTTTCAGCTAACAGCTTCTTCAGATGATCACCACATGTTTTGGTTGCTTCATCATCCTTATTTCTTTCCATGATACCTACGAAAAATAAACACCAATTTATCCTCCAACAAAAATTTTAATGACTAAATAATTGTACATTAAAATAAATAAAGGCAACAGTAGTATACCGCTGTTCGAAATTTATAAATCGATAGAGAATAAACAAATCCCGGTTACACACTAAAACTGAGGGAAACGCGTCAAATATAAGAGAACTACGACACAACAGAACATTAAAATGAAAACACACACTAACGAACTATAATCAAGAGTTTCCGCTGGCGGTCCCATTTTCGCAGTTTGCAAAAAAATAATAATTGTGGCAATTAAAACTCGTCATTAACGAAAAATATTGTTTTTTCTCTGACCAATTTAGACGTCTTTATACTAAATCCAATGGATATTGGATGGATTATGTAGTCATAGATGCATGGTTTTTATTATTTTATATTGGATTTGAACTGGCTGTCAAAAATTGCAAATACTCTCAGATCGGTATTTAGTGTCGTTTTGTCGATGTGGTGTATAAGTACCCGGTCTCGTCAACTCTTTGTTGTTAGATGTTGTTCAATTTATACTATCTATTGAGTTAATCCTTTTTCAACTGATTTGGTCTATATTTGTACTGTCAAACACACTGTCCAAGATAAGAGGAAGGCTGGGATCTTGCTTACATATTTGACCCCGCAACATTCTGTAAATGTGTGTCAGTCTCAAGTCAGGAGACTGTTATTCAATGGTTGTCTTTGTTGCTGCATTACATATTTGTGTATCGTTCTTTTTTTTAAATTAAAAAGGACGTCTCATTGGTTTACATTTGTGGTATTAGAGGTTTTATGTATCTGAGTATGTGGTAAAGGTTTCGACTATTGTCGCAGACCTTACCGTGTCATGTACGTGATGTATATTAATAACTATTCTACACATGTACATCTTCCTTTTTATATTTTGTAGACTCTAACCAAAACACATCGACTTTTAAATTCAAATTTATGCATTCGGTAAAGTTTATGTGAATGAGGAATTACACAACAGATTTGATTTACGATTTTGAAAACCATGTTTTAAGTTATCAGTTACCAGACTTCAACTGTTTGATACTTTATCACTTAGTACAACTTGCAAATGTGTTAATAGAAGTAAAACGATCTCAAGGGTGAAGGATAGAATAATAATCTCTAAGCACACAAGACCCTCTCTGGTTTTGTGAGTTAGGAGTTATTTTTTTTTTTCATTATCTCTCTATGATTATTATTTGTATTTTTACAGTATAATTATCATTGTAAGCTTAATTCTCGTTAATATTTTATTATCATTATGGTAATGGCGATCATTTTTACAGTTTGGACTTAATGATTGGTTAATCAATTGAATAAATACAGGTGAAATTATGAATGTACGAACATTACGTTTACATTAAAACAAAAGTAAATTTATTCTTCTTGTTAACTTCAAAGATGATCTATTTTCTGTTACTCACTCAAAAATATGTTCTTCTCTTACAATCCTCCATTTTATATGACTCAGGAAGTTTATGTCTTTATTTAAACAGAAAATTTTCAGTTGCGAAATGAATGAATACGGTATTTAAATGTTAATAGTGATTTATAATTTAAATACCCTGTGCAACTAGCATGACTATGTTAATTTACTGCTTGATAGGATATACTTGGTTACTGTCGAAATACCTTCAATAATATTGTAGAACACTTTATATAGTGTTACACTGGTATTATTGTAAATGACATGTAAAAAAAATAAAGAAAGATTTAAATATTCGAATCAAGACCTGTCTCTTAGCCAATTTTTTTTTAAATGTAAATATATACAAACAAACTTTTCTCTTTGGCACATTCCCCATTTTCATTCTCAATTTTATTGATTTGTCTAAAGTTAAATGCAATGAATGACTACATTACATGTAATAGAAGTATTAAAAAACAAAACATATTTATTCTATATATGGATACTTTAAATACATTTGTACGAACAAAACCAACGCTTCATTAAAAATCATTGTCACAGATATGTCTTACATTAGATTTATGTCTATCATGACCAATACTTCATGTCTACATTCGTACTTTTGCATATGCGACACATACATTTTTCAACAACATCCAGAAAGGAACAGGAAAACTTGATGTTTCTTTAATGAATCATAGTTTTCGAATGCTAAAATCACAGTCAACCAATTTTTTAGTAATGTTTTCGGGGGGAAAAGGGGCGGGACAGGGAGTACAAAAAACATACGTCTTCTCAGTATTAAAATGTGTTTTTTTTCGATTTAGTGGTAGGTTACTATGACAAACAAAAGTTACATATATCTGTTTGCTTTTTTAATGCATCAACTTAGCATTCCTTCTTACATTTCGAAACAGTTGGGAATGAAAGAGAACCAGATTTTGGGACAAAATATTTGTCATTCTACATTGTATGTCAAATATTTTTCGTAAAGGTTATCTTTGACTATTATTGTTGCACAAATCCTTATATTTCATTAAATGTCCTTAGTGTGCTACAACTGCAATTTTTAAAGAGGGACGTATATACCAGAGGAACAGTCAAACTCATAGATCAAAATAACTGACAACGTCATGGCTAGAAATGAAACAGACAAACAGACATATATTAGTACAGAAGACACAACATAGAAAACTAAATTCTAAGCAACACGAACCCTACTAAAAACTTGGGTTGACTCGGGTGCTCAGAAAGGGTAAGCAAATCCTGCTTGTCATTCATATCCAGTAAATAGTCTTATTCGATAGGTCACATTTGTGAAAAGGGAAGGGAATTGTAGTTACGACATAAGGAATATATCCGATTTCATTTGTGAAACGGTTATTCCATAACGGTCAACCAACTCGTGATGGCGTCCGTAAAATTTACTTCAACATCTGGAACTCTTGGTTTAATAGCTTTCTTGTGAGCAGCAATCCTCTATCAAGGAAATCATGATAGGAAATACAAGCCCGGGATTATCGTATCATTAATTATCACAAACTAAGTACTCATTGTTTTTGTTTAAATATAAAAAACATTACTATGTACATATTGATCGATATTCGGGCGGTCAAGTAATGATTTATTTTGTATTCAAATCGTACAATTAATACATATTTGGTAAGGTCTTCCTTTTCCGATTGGTTAATTAGATAGTATCAAGTATGAATTTTCTCATTTTGCTGTATTGTGAGATCATAAGTTTTTTTCCGTTTTAGTCAGTCAATTTTGAATTGATATTTTTATCGTTGTTAAAGGGTTACTTTAAAGTTTACAGTACTTGTAATTTCCTATAATAGTAGAAAATATAAATGAGGAAATGCAAACAGTAAACATGATGGTTTATTTGGCAGATTTGAAACATTTGTGTCATAGAAGTCAATGATTGTGTCTTAGGTGTAAAAACTAATATCTTGTTCATCTCCTCTATGAAATATAAATAAAAAATTTCACGACTCTTTGGTCAAGATAGACTAACATGGACAACTCCGATTTACGATCAATCTTTACGTTTTATCGATTATACGTGTACTTTTTGCACTATAGTATTGTTCGTTTTCTTTTTGACATTTGTATCGTGTTTTTTTCTGTGATTTTAATTCTTGTTTTTGCACTCATCTGTCTCGCATAATTCAAAATAAGATAACCGAATTGATTTTATAAATGATCTTTTTCTAAGGATATATGATATTGATAAATTATAATGAGAGTATTGCAAACTACTGTAAAAGAGGGACAAAAGATATCATTGGGACAGTCAAACTCATAAATCGAAAATAAACTGACAACGCCATGGCTAAAAATAAACAAGACAAACAATCAAACAATAGTACACATGTCACAACATAGAAAACTAAAGAATAAGCAACACAAACCCTACCGAAAACTGGGTGATCTCAGGTGCTCCGGAAGGGTAAGCAAATCCTGCTCCACATATGGCACCCGTCGTGTTGCTTATATTTTTACATATCCGGTAAATAGTCTTATTCGATAGATAGGTCACATTTATGAAAGGGAAGGGTTTTGCAGTTACAACATAAGGAACACATCCGATATCATCTGTTAAACGGTTATTCCATTACGGTCAACCAACTCGTGTTGGCGTCCATATCTTACAGAAATCCTGGGTAATAATAGCTCTGTGCTATGTTCCTTTAGAATTACAACCAAACATGAAGAATTATATGTTCTATCACTGTATTGGATACCTAAACTACATAAGTGTCCGTTAAACAACGGTTTATTTCTGGATTATCCAAGTACTCCACGAAACCTGTTTCAAAATTATTAACATCTATTTTATTAGCAATCAAGTTATTGTGAAACTGCCTATTATAGAGGTGGCATGAATCAGATGTGGATACTAAATAAAGGCAACAGTAGTATACCGCTGTTCAAAACTCATCAATCCATGCACAAATAACAAAATAGGGGTAACAAACTAAAACTGAGGGAAACGCATTATATATAAGAGAACAACGACACAATATTAAAATGTAACACACACACACAGAAACGGACTAAGCATTAGACAAAATCCTTTGAGAATAACAAAAATAACATCAAAACCAAATACATGAGTTTGGGACAGATAAGTACGTGACACGTCTTATAGTAAGGTGAATTCACACACAAAAATAAGAAAACAAACGACACGACGTTAAAAAGTAATACACACAGAAACGAACTATAATATAACAATGGCCATATTCCTGACTTGGTACCTGACATTTTCAAAGGAAGGAATGGTGGGTTGAACCTGGTTTTGTGGCATGCCAAACCTCCCTCTTTTATGGCCATTTGAAATATAACATTAAAATGACAATACAGCATTACAGGACTACAATACAAATAAATAGGAGAACATAATTGACAAAGTAACACACGAATAATAGCTAACAAAAGGCAACAAGTTTAAATATTTTTAATACGCCAGAAGTGCATTTTGTCCACACAAGACTCACCAGTGACGCCCAGGTACAAAAGTTTGAAAGCCGAAACAAGTACAAAGTTGAACAGCATCGAGTACCAAAAGTTCAAAAAAGCCGTGCCAAAAACGGCCAGGGTACCAGAACATACCTATTATTTAGAACAATTTATACTTTTGCAAACACTAAATTTTATAAAATGCCTATACAAAAGATGAAAATGATAAAACTGAAGTATTAGCTAATTACAGGAAACAACCGAAATACAATTCATAACCCGAAAAAATGTAACACATCCAAATAAGTTTAAACCTCAACGCCAAGTGACGTCATATTAGAAATTGTAAAAAATGACAAAAATATGACGTCAAATTTGAATTAGTAAAACAGATTAGTAAAAAGTTCGAAAGATCTCTTAGAGTACATACAATCTAACTCTCTTTCATCCTGCAATAGTATTAAAACATTTGACTTTTCCACACTTTACACAAATATTCCACATTCCAAACTAAAAGACAAACTGAAAGAGTTGTTATTGAATGTTTCATACAAAAGAATGGCCAACGTAGATACAAGTATCTTGTCTTTGGGAAGGACAAATCCTACTTTGTAAAGTATTACTCTGATGCAAATAAAACATTCTCTGCCACTGGCATTATCAAGATGCTTGATTTCTTGTTTGACAACATATTTGTTACGTTCGGAGGATGTGTTTTTCAACAGGCTGTCGGCATTCCAATAAGTATCAATTGTGCACCTCTTCTTACCGACTTTTTCTTTATTATTATTATGAGGCTGACATCATACAATAACTTCTTAGGAAGAAAGATAAGAAGTTATCAATACCCTTTAACTTTACTTTCCGCTATATAGATGATGTTATCTCATTAAATAATTCAAAATTTGATGACTTCGCGGAACTTATTGCGAGGTCTTTATTATTGCAAAAAAAAAAGCGACTTGCTTTTAAACGCAATAATTATTCTCTTATTTTGAAATATTTGATTTGAATTCAACATGATTTTTCGCAAAATCGTAAAAATAAAAATCGCATTTAGGTCTAAAATGATAAAATCACAATAATAAATAAACGCAATAATTTCTGAGTTTACTGTATATGATATGTAAGATGAATTATTGTTTACATACAGGATTAGAAAACGCGACACAATGTCCTTTCTAGTATTTTGTAGATATGCAGTGTCATTAAATATGGGTTGTAAGTAGTTATCAAAGGTACTGGGATAATAATTTGATACGTCAGACGTGCATTTCGTCTACAAAAGACTCATCAGGGACGCCCATCTGAAACTAGTTCGAAAGCTAAAACAAGTATAAAATTAAGGAGCATTGAGGAACAAAAATACACAAAAGTTATATCAAACACGGCTAAGGTAATATATGCCTTGGAAAAGAAAATCCTTAGTATTCCGAATT
Source organism: Mytilus edulis (assembly GCF_963676685.1). NCBI lineage: Eukaryota > Metazoa > Mollusca > Bivalvia > Mytilida > Mytilidae > Mytilus > Mytilus edulis. Next base: position 58,550,436 of record NC_092353.1, on the reverse strand, counting down.
ATTCATACTTTAGCAAAAATTTATAAAAAAAATGACCATATGTTTGATATTCATCTCAACACCGAAGTGCTGACTACGGTTCTGGTGATTCCCTCTGGGACGATACGTAAGAACGGTCATGCATTTATATGTCGACAAAATGGTGAAAAAGGAATTTGGGCCGAAACAAGCTTCTTGTAAACTCATTTGTTATTCATCTTTGACATGGTGTGTGCATGTCACCTTCATATAACAGATACATGCTGCATAATGTAAATTGTACATCTGTAATCTAGATATTTAAGTCACAAACATTTTGCTGTGTGAAAACATTTTTAAAAATCATATCGATTTCATTTGTTTATGCTCTAATTTGAATAGTTTGTATATTTAAAAGCCAGTGGAAACATAGATATAAATCATAACAATAAATAACTTGATAGTATTCCATATCTTTGGTAGATCACATTATTTTAAAGCTTTACATATTAAAGGTAAGATAATTATCTTATTTATGTAAAGAGGTGATAAGAATATTCTGTATATTCAGTTGGTATTGTCAACTATTTTGATTCAAGCTCATTTTCAATAACATAATAACATATTTATAACATTAACCTTAAAATTCTGGCATGTTGCGTGTTCCTTTCACATAAACATGTAGCAACTGCAAAATAAATTGTGATTTACTTTTCTAAATATTTGATTCAATTTGCGATATTTAGACATCTATTCCATATATGATTTTGATATATAATTTTAAAAGGAATTAAATAGGGTAAAACTACTTAAGAAGTATCCATTTTACCTAAGGCGATATACAATGATTATGCATGTATGAACACCTAAGGCAACTGTTCGGGCATCATTAACATCCAACCCATTTACTGTTCTTTGCGTCTTATTGGTTGTATTTTTAGGAAATCTAGTCTTAATTTCAAATGTCTATTTTACTTGCGTTCCGGAAAGCAAAAATCCATGTATTTTTTAATAATTATAAAAATGAACTGACTTTAAGAATAGACTTTTGATAAATCATTGTCATTTGACAGACAGAATTAGGGTACCTTTGACCAAGGCATTCAACTAAAGATAAAATTAAATCAAGATTACCTTTTAAACATTTCAAATTAAAAACAAATACACAGAGCGAATAAACAAATCACTAATTCATACAATCCGTAGTATGTTCATGTAACTAAAAAAAGAAGCATATTGTTATTATTTTTCGATTTTCAAGGAGTGACAGGAGATGTTTTACCTATTATTTTATTTGTACTATGTCAAATTGTTTGTCTATCAACACGTGTTGTTGAATCACAAATCATGTAAACCTATATGTCCAATAGGCCTCAATATGTATTGGAAGACACTGCATACATGTATTGTATCTTTTTAAGATATTTTTTGTATTGTAGTTTGATTGATGTTTGACTTAAAAGTATTGTCAACTTATGTATACGATACTTAAGACAACCTAATTTGAAATATATCACTCATTACTTCTTAGTATATCACCAACTTATTGACCCGCAATAGATTGCTGTGTTTGTATAGCATACATGTTAAGATTGCATGAATGGTTAAACTCACCCCTTCAAATGAGCGGTTCATAATATTATGGAAAGCAAAAAGGCAAAAAAGTTATAACAATTTCAAAGAATTATATTTGGAAAGGAAAAAAATGAATTTGTTTTTGTTACTTACATGTACATTACTTTTATTTGATGCCAGCCTACATGGTTTGAAAAACAAGTATATTTAAATTTTTCTCGTCCAGAATAAGCATTAAATAGTTGCCACTTCTTCCTAAGGACGAGGGAACCAAATAGATGACTTTCATGACACATACATGTTAAGTTTTAGATCGAACTCTTATGGTTATCAAACCATTTCTTTTTTTATATATTAATTTTTTGACGTTAATATCTAGAATATTTTATGTGATCCGCTCAGCAATGCTAAATCACAATTGTTGATTCTACTATTAGCACATATTTACAACTGATCGTTATATCTAATTTTCGTTTTATATTTCAAAGTACAAACTCGATCAGTGTTCTGAGGAATAATGCATGGATGACCACAAGGGTAAAAAATCATTGTATCACTGAACACAAAATGTGTCCCAAATTCGTAAAAGAAACAATTTACAATTTCTCGTCATATCATATTGCTTGAATGTTTCTTTTAATTTTCATTGTACAATAGCATGTCAATGTACATTGTACTAAGTAAATATGCATACATATATAATTGAAAAGGGTAATTAAATTTCATTGTATTATTTAAATGAATATATTAAGAACTTTGATCATGAGTGTCCAAATTTTAATCCAGGTATGTCGTAACCAATTCTATATATGATTTTTCTTTTGAATCATTGATTTAGAAAAATGAAATTATTTTGTAAAAAGACGCTGTTCTTTAATTGAAAAAAATGTTGTTCGTAAAACCTTGATCACAGAACAGTGCAACTCAATGTTATTGTAGCCAACTCTACTGGTACGTTGAGAATACAGAAGTGTACCAATATAACTGTAGAACCTAGATTCGGGTAATTGAATTGGACCAGTTGTAAATACATTCGTGTCATCTATGTTATTATTTTGAATGATTAGAATAACTTTGGTGTCATTTTGGTCTTAGAAAATGTGCTCGTACCGTTTTAATCTTATACCTGATCTATAAAATGGTAGAAAATATAATAATAATGTAGACTATGTAGGTGTTACGTGTATTTTTATCTTTATGAATAAGTATAGCTGAAGTTTTATTTTGTGATATTAAAAACATGTTTCGAATATATGTAGATTTCTAAAAGTCATTAAACAAGTACATATTTGTAAAGACGTTGACATGTCTTTATCTAAATACACATACCTAATATTTAACTACAATCTGTTTCGTTCTGCAGTCATGCCCTTGTAACATTTTTTTAAAATTTTTGATGTTTACATGACAATCAACTTTCAAATTCACAAAAATTGTATGTTTCATTTTCACAAGATCTTGTAAAGAAACTCATCATAGATACCAGGACTAAATTCAATATATACGCCAGATGCGCGTTTCGTCTACAAAAGACTCATCAGTGACGCTCGAATCCAAAAAAGTTAAAAAGGTCAAATAAAGTACGAAGTTGAAGAGCATTGAGGACCAAAATACCTAAAATTTTTGCTAAATACAGCTAAGGTAATCTATGCTTGAGGTAGAAAAGCCTTAGTATTTCAAAAAATTCAATATTTTGTAAAAAGACGCTGTTCTTTAAATGAAAAAAAAATGTTGTTCGTAAAACCTTAATCACAGAACAGTGCAACTCAATGTTATTGTAGCCAACTACACAACGCAATGTCATATATTTCACTCAAATGAAGTCTATATGACTATAGAGTAAATATTTATGGAATGCAAATAAGATTCTGATATTTTATCCACAACATCTGGGGACGAGTAGTCAGTACTAAACATCTATAAAAAATCAATTATAACATTATTCAATTTGTCACTATGGACTGAAATCGACGTCGATGGAACATTTTTGTGTTCCTGGCACCCCATGCTTTATCTAAGTTTTTATCTTTCCATAGACTAGCCGTAACTTTATGCTTGTTACCTTTTTTAAATGATTTGTACATATTCTACCTTAAAAATCCTAGGTTTTCAATTGTTTTATTTAAATAACAAGGTACTACATTTTGTATCATGTAAATAGAGAAAGAACATTACTTATAAAAAGAAGTTGTGGTGTGATTGCCAAGGAGACAACTCTCCACGAAAGACTAAATAACACAGAAATTAACAACTATAGGCCATCATACGGCCTTCAAAAATGAACAAAGCCAATACCGCATAGTCAGCTATGAAATGCCCGAAATGACACATGTTAGACGCTTCAAACGAGAAAACTAAAGGCCTAAATTATGTTAAAAAAAATGAGCAAATAAAAAATATGTATCACATCAGCAAACGACAATCACTAAATACAGTCTCCTGATTTGGTTCAGGCATATACGAAACGCGCGTCTAGCGTACTAAATTGTAAATATGAAAAAGAAGATGTGGTATGATTGTCAATGAGACAACTAAGTAAGCTTGGTACCTTTGATAACTATTTACACCACTGGGTTGATGCCACTGCTGGTAGACGAATCTTCCCCGAAAGTATCACCAGCCCAGTAGTCAACACTTCAGAGTTGACATGAATATCGATAAATATGGTCATTTATAAAAAAAAATCTGTTTACCAAAATATGATTTTTTCGAAAAATATTAAGGATTTTCTTATCCCAGGCATAGATTACCTTAGCCGTATTTGGCAAAACCTTTTGAAATTTTGGGTCCTCAATGCACTTCAACTTTGTACTTGCTTGGCTTTATAACTATTTTGATATGAGCGTCACTGATGAGTCTTATGCAGACGAAACGCGCGTCTCGCGTACTAAATTATAATCCTGGTACTTTTGATAACGATTATTGTACAGAATGTTTTAGATACCTTCATTACAGTACAATGTGATGTTATGAAGGGGGTCATATGCACTTAGAACACAGAAAAAGGTATGCACTGTGAAAATTTGTTAAAAAAAGTGTACTTGTTTTAAAAGAGTTGTATATAGTCTAGGGAAAATGATTTATAATATTTTATGACATTAAATAATGATGATGGTGATAATTTTTTATTGAACATTCTTTGAAAATGTACCAAGTCAAGAATATGGCAGTTGTTATCCATTCGATTGACGTGTTTGAGCATTTTATTTTGCCATTTGATAAGGGACTTTCCGTTTTGAATTTTCCAGTATCTTTGTGATTTTACTTTTTTTCATAGTATCTGAATGAAATTGGCTATATGATGAAAAAAAATAGTAGCAGATTAACAGTCGAATTGAACTACCTTACTAAACATTTTTATATTTTATGCATAAGTCATTAGACCATATATGGGCTACTTTTATCGGTATTTAGATTATGGAGTATACCTTGAGTTTTTCTGTGTAGTCGACAGGTATTTTCAATACAAGTAGAACGCCATATTTCAAAAGAATATTCATGCCTGATTTTTTGTCAACGTTTCGTACACTCTGAAAATTTAAAGAAGTATGGGAGCTCTTTATTTCAATAGACATCAATGACTATCATCTTTTCTTTTCTTGTTCTTGTTGATCCGTTGTTATCCCTTTTATAGACGATGTGTTTCCCTCGCTTTTTGATTCGTGACGAGGATTTGTTTTCGTTTAATCAATTTATGACTATTGAACAGTGGTATATTGATAGGTTTTTTTTATTTGGGGCAATACAATTTCACCAACTAGGTGAGTTGACATTTACAATTTTTAAATACCCTATTTTGTGCTCGAGGCATTTCTAAAACACAATAAGGAACTCATGACACCATGTACAAATTTGTTGAGAGTCAGTTCCTGAGAAATATAGTTAACTCTTTGTATAACAAGGGCATTATTCATATAAAGACCGGAAAACCGACAAGAGTATCACCATAACATGCATAAATCGAGCTTTTTGGGTAGGTCAAAAATTTAACGGATTTGGGTTCAACAGTTTTACTAAACATTTTGACGTGTATCACTTGGCGTACATCAAACTTTCAAACTAATGTAATGTCAATAAATTTTGGCGAAAACATTTTGATGGTTGCAATAAAAAGTGAAATGCTGCACTGTAAAAAGAAAACTTTTTGATGAAATAATAACTGATACTTAAAAAAAAAATAATCATCAGTTCACTTCACAAATTCCATTACTGAACCTCAAATTTCATCTTGAAACATAGCAAACTGTTTATAACAAATTTTATTTGATCGTTTTATTCATTTACCAAATATTTCTAACACGTTAAGGTGCAAATAATATACTCCAAAAAATAATGTAGTTAATCAAAGGTTGTGTTGACGATAAATTACTCAAAAGCAGGGACGCATATATTCACTTAAATACAGTTCTAGTCCATCAAACGATTTATTATCCCTTTAGAATCTTGTCTGAATTTGTCATGTCCATTTAGGATCATTCAGCTAAATCGTAGACTTGTGATAGTTAGCAGTACAACCCTAGACTGTAAACATTACTTGTCAGTCAGTTCAACAGAGAAAAATCAAAATGTTTAAATGCTATTGCAAGTAGAATTAAGAGACAAAGAGTGCATGTACTCCCTTACGGTATCAGTCTTACTACTATGTGTAGATGTTGTCCGTTAATCATTTTTGCTACACTATGGATCCATTATTAATCGTTTGATACGAATTTTTGTGGGTTCCGTTGGACAGGTAAAAGGTTTTTGTATACAGCGATTTGCAAAACCACGAAACCAATTATCAAAGAATATGCAAGTTTTGAGTAATCCATCGAAAATTGATAACCCCGAAAATGAATGAATCCACAGTATACACTTTCCCTCGGTCTTCTGTAGTGCAAAACTAAATCTCAAAAATATAATTAATAAAATGATCATTGAAAGCCAATATGAGCAATAATCTGATGCCTTATGTCATTTAGTTTGTTGTTATATCGATCACTTCCTTATGGTCACGATTGCTTTATGGCTACTATAGATTTCCCCCAAAACCCGTAAACGCCAAACCATGTATTTTTTATAGAAAACTTCTACATTGTTCTACCCGTCACAATTAAAGTAAGTGTCTTGCGTTTTTCAAATAGAATATTTCAATAAACAGTCAATTAAAAAATCGATGATATTACATGTCAGTATTAAATATGTAATAGTTCTGACTTTTGAGCATGTGATACTGCCGGGAAAAGTTGTACAAGTTCAGGATAAGGCAATCGCTACCTGAGGGTTAGCAATTTTTAGTGTATCGAATGAATATCAATTGTCATATTAATCTACAAAAACTGAACATTTTAATTAAATGTAATGTCATTCCAAAAGTGTTTTTTACTAGGTGTGTGTTACCCTCGGTACGAAACGTACATCACAGTTACATCGACCCTCGTTTACTTGTAATAGCAGTGTTGAAGTACAACTCCAAATACATGTATTATGAACGTTTTTTCAAAGTAAGCATTATAAGATAGCAATTGTTGCTAGCCATCATTCTGTAGATGAACACAGTGAACGTGAACTATCATTCAAATTCCAACATAATTTTTGCTTGAAACATAACAAAGATACTAAAGTTAACATGCATTCTATGTAAAACAAATGCGAATAATATCATTTAAAACATTGTATTATTAGACAAATTTATTTCCAGGTATTGAAAAAAGAAAAAAAAATATGTTTTCATGTCATGAAATTTTGATGAACCACGGACCATATTTTTAAAACACCATTGATGGCTGGTAAAATGTTTCAACCAAATTTTCTTTCCCAGGTAAGTTTAGATCCTTTCTTAGACAATAAATAACTTCGCTTCTGTCGTATCAGTTCTTTTATGATAAAATTAAATAAAATGATTGTATCTCTATATATATTCTGTTTGTATTTTTTAGACATACTTAAAAAAATAAGTATTTTTTCTCTCAACATATCTGACGGAATCAATGATCTCCAACACCAATTGAATACCTAATCGATTTGGTTTTTATTTCAGACCATCGAACCTGTTTTGATTTATAGCAGTAATAATTTTGATAATTTACGATCGTTTGTAAACTGGCATTATGGAAAGACTTCTTTACTTATTGAGGCAGGATTCAAATCCACCGGCATGGATGACATTCTTATGTGTCCAATATGCAATGTTACAACTAGGTTTACTGAATGGTGTGATACAAAAGAACCACACGAAAAGCATATAGAATTGAAGCCAACATGTGAATATGCTAAAGAAGTAAACGATATGAAAAAATGCAGAAAAGTTGTTTCAAGTAGAAAAGATACAATACATGTCTCCACGACGCTTTCTTTGAAAGAACTTAGGGTTTTTGAATTGCAAAGTAGTTTTGGAGTTCCCAGAGAGTTAGCAGAGAATCTTGCAAGTAATGGTTATTTATACGACAGAGGTAAGGGTATGCTATATTTTGATGCATTACGTATGAATACGAACCAAATTTAAGAGAGTATATTAATTATACAATATTTTGGTGTTCATAATTAGTTCTTTGTAACAATTTATATAGATTTTCCCTACTAGTCATATTAATGGTATGAACATGTTTTTTTTTGAAAAAAAAATTGATGAATAGAAGACGGTATCTTATGTTAATCAATGAAACACCATGAATGTTTTGACATTGACCTTGCTTTAATTTATACATCATGAAAAAAGGAAAACAGATACATTTTTCAACGTTCTTATTTCTTCGGCCTTTCAATCTATAATCCCAATGATTTCATAAAATTTTGAATAAGACATGGTCTTCATTAGACATTACTTGTCAGACACCCTTGCACTTTCAGTTGAAGAAATCAACGAAATAGAAAAGTAATCGTTAATGAAAATTACTCTTTATAAAATAAGTAAGTCCATTGCTTTCCTTGACTTATTTTCATACAGAACGGTCAAACCTACGAAGGATTGAGGAGCTCTATTACGAAAAGGCTCATACCAGAAGCAAGATAAGCCTAAGTCTACTTTGCCTTGAGAAGTTCGAAGCTAAGTTTTAAATTGCTTCAAAATTAAGCAGCGAAGTATTTCACATAAAAAGTATGAATCATGTCAACACTTGAACACTGACTACTGAGAAGTTGAAAATCCATCTCACAACCATAACATAAGCAGATTCATGATGTTCAAATATTCGCATGTTCTTAATACTTCACACTCAAACATATTCATAATTTATGCCGTGTTAATCTAGTGTCTATTCAAAAGATAATATGCATGAATATTCCTTGTATTTATAAGAATGTGTTGGAAACAAGGTCTTAAAATGTTGCACATAAATATTAAACTTTGTATATATCAAATCATATGATGTTGCAATTTCTCTAATTTTCCTAGACAATAAGGCTTATGACGGCTTAAAACGGTTTAACATTACATTAAAAATCTACAATTCTATTAAGTTGAACTTAATAATTAAGAGTTTGCTTGTGTTGCTTTATACTTTTTGCCAGAAATTAAATTTCATCGATGTGTAGTTCCATTTGAAAAAATCCCTCGAACTCCTAATTTTCTTTCTATAATTTTATTGCATAAAGTTTAAACGCCATTTGTGTAAATTTTATCAAATCTTTTAATTTTGTAGTGGATTTTAAAATGTATGGACAATCTAGAGTAAAACAGTTCCGACCACATTTCCAATGGCCTGTATCACAAGAACAAGGACTATTTTGTTTTTGACGCTTTTTAGTTTCATTATATTTTTTATTTTCAATTTACAACAGTCTTATGAAAAGCTTGTTATTCTGAAAAAAATGCAGCGAACAGCTATAATACGCACACTTTCATCGTTTTACGCAATTCTTTTTACAGTCCAGTTTATTGATGATATATTGTGTAATCAAAATTTTAGATAACCAAACAAATTCGTTAAGACAATGAAAACTGACGTTTTGTTTTATTTCGTAATTAATGTAGCAAAAGTTAACAAAATGTACAAATTGCAGGTATGGATGCCGTTCGTTGTAGCAGTTGCCGTATTGTAATTGAAAAGGAAGAATTAATGTCAGATCTGTCCGTTATTCATGCCCGATTTTCTCCAGTCTGTACATTAATTATGCAACACATTAACAAAGATCGACTGACGATTATTCAGAACTCTTGGAAACAGGTAAATTTTTTCGATATCCAATTTCATACTTTTGGATAAACCATGTATTTTTCACAAACGTCAACCGTTTGAACTTTTTTACGTTCATATTACTTCACGACAAACTCATACAAGATCGATTGATATATTGAGTGTTACCTCTTTTTCTTCCAGATTACTCAATAAAAATACCAATCTGATAATGAGTTGTTGTCAGAGTCGGGCTTCGTTTAAATCGAATTCCTCAGTGGGCCTCGAACAATGAGTAAAACCTAGACTATGCATACCGTGACTTACACATGTAGCAGTTTTGCTCGGGGCAGCAGTTATGATGTGTATTATTTCTCATTTTTTTGTGAACTAAACTGTCAAGATGTTTTGTGTTTTATATTAAACCAGTGCATATATAACTTTATTAGAAGTAATATGATGACTGGTTTAACTGATTGTTAAACTAAACTTAACTATAAAAAAAATGGCGAACAAAACAGCATGTCATTGATAATGGCATATCGACCTAATGCATAATTCTTGGTATTAAAAATTCTAATATGCTTTTTTTTAAATAAATCTATTCCAAATTTAATTCGTACATGTATGCTTTGTTTTTTGTTTGCAGTTGTGAGATCCTAGTACTACAAGTTTATCTAATTTCATTTAATAATTTCAGTCTTTTATCCCAATGTATCCGAATTATATTATAGAGAATGACAGAAGAAACACCTTTTCAGAAGTTTTTGGCAAAATCTCATCCGAACGTTTGTCGCATGCAGGTTTTTTTCATGGTACGCACTTTGAATCTATAACAGACAAATCTCATCGTAAAAACCAATGAAACAATTAATGGTTTGACAAAACAAAATGAAGTGCAATGAGCGGTGAAAGATATCAATAGGATATTCAAACTTCTAAGTCGAAAACAAACTTACAATGTCATTATAAAAAAGGAAAAGACAAATTACAGTTCTCAAAACACTAAAGAAAACTAAAGAATGAGCAATACTCATCCAAAAAAACAAGTTTAATTAGGATCTCAGGTACTCCGTGGGTTAGCACTTGTTATTTTGCTCATGAACGTACACTGTTTACATAATGAGAAGTCTAATTTTGAAAGTCACATTTGAGGTACAAACAGCAAAACGACAATAATGTGAGAGCAAACAATTTTATCTTATAATTCAACTGTTTTTCAATGATCAATTATTCAGTACAGCCATTCTTCGATATGAAATACATTGATATTCATATTTAGATATATTCATTTCACATTTTACAAAACATAATAGTTTTTGATTTTATAACAATTATATGATAGTGAAAGATAAAGGAAGACGAATTGCCATTTGCCATTGTTGTGGTTTATCCGTGTTGCCATGGAAGTTACAGTTGGGTCCATGGGAAGCGCATGCCCTTCTTAGAAATTTCTGCAAGTACTTGGAAGTCAGAAAAGGACCAAAATACATACTCGATATAACAAAGGTAAGGGGTTTTATTTCATTCTCTGATTTACTGGTGATGTCATGTCACTTTCATATATACAAGTGGTGTAAGCAGTAAATGCATAACCGAAACTAGAAAGTCTATTTTGTATTTCGATCTTTTTATTAATATTGACGCCAATTGAGGACTTCAAAGTTCTGACAAGAGATACCTGAAAAAGAGTGATGTGCACAAAGTATGTATAAATGTATATCATCGAATAATGCTTTGCCATAACAAATCTTCCTTAAGAAGAATGCTTTTAGCTGAGATAAAACAAAACGATATATATGGTTGAACATACCAGTAAGCTGCTTAAACATACAAGTTTTCACTTCTGTTCTCGTACATTGGACAACAAATTTATTCTGTAAAAAAAATTATTCCGTAGACATAATAACACAATTTTTATATTAAAAGCTACCCGTGTACGTTAATTCCTATTTATAGCTATTTTGACCAAGGCATATATTTCTTTGAATATTGTATAAATATTGTGTCCTTATATACATACAATTATTCGTTCAGTGTATCGTTTTTCTTCGTTTTTTTTTTAATGTTTTTATTATGGTTTTATCAGACATTGGAAAGTAGAAATCCGGGAATTAAAAGAGGTAAGACTTTATAGTTATTGCCACAAGAACATGCTTTTCCGTACGTCAGTTTTAAATAGGCATTAACTGCCAAAAACTACAAAAATTAGAATAACAAAGTTGCAGAGCAAAACCTAAACCATAAAGAAAAAGAGTATTAAAGTATCATAATATGTACGTCGACCATATAACACGAAAACGGGTGAAGGTTAGTGACCTGATATAAGCATATTATTAAAGCCTATAGCAATAGCAATTAAGTATAATAACGAAATTATGTCATATATTGAACAAAGGTATTACCACGCAGCAACCTTGTGTTATTCCAAAACTCACTTCTGAGAGCATTATCTTATAAAAGACACATTTATTATAAATGTCTGTTTTAGTATTTGAATCAAATTAACTTGATGCTTATTTACACAGAACTAAGAAGTTATCAAATCCAAGATGATCTATACCATTGGGAAACTTGTACACGAAAAGAAATGGAAACAAAACATTGCGTAAAATGCAATAAAAGGAAAAAATCTATGATGTTTAATTGCGGCCATAGACTAACTTGCAAACAGTGTGCTTCATGGTATTTTGTTTGCCCATACTGTCATACACCTGTGACTTTAAGGGTGGAAACCTATTATTGATTTTTTTTTTTAAATCTGTCTATACACAAGATACAGTTTTCGTTTGGATATTTAATATAAAAATAAGAAGATGTAAAGCCAAAGACACAACTCTCCACCAGACACCAAATGACAAAGAATTTAATCACTGTCCCAGGTTAGGGGGAGGGTTGGGGTCCCGCTAACATGTTTAACCCCGTCGTGCATCTGTGTTTCTGTTTCAAGTTAGGAGCCTGTAATTCAGTGATTGTCGTTTGTTTATGTGTTTCATATTTGTTTTTCGTTCATTTTTTTTTTATAAATATGGTCGTTTGTTTTTCTCGTTTGAATTCTTTTACATTGTCATTTCGGGGCCTTTAATAGCTGACGATGAGGTATGAGCTTTGCTCATTGTTTAAGGCCGTTCGGTGACCTATAGTTGTTAATTTCTGTGTCATTTTGGTCTCTTGTGGAGAGTTGTCTCATTGGCAATCATACCACATCTTCCTTTTTATATTCACAACTTGCATAGACCCAAATATTTATTGTTAGAAACATTCATTGAACATCTGTCAATTGGTGCCTTCGAAATCATGTTTGTTTATTTTTTCGTTGGATGACTGTCTCGTTATCGTATAGATGTGTCAAAAGTTGATCTAAAGTTAATCCACAAAGATACTACGTATTGTAGATCTTGATGCATATTGGGGGGTTAAGTTTGTTTAAGCCTATTTAAATGTATGTCTTAAATACGGGTATTAAGATGCTTGCGGTTTTTTTTTATTATTACTGATCATTATTATTTTCTGTATGTGACTTTTTTTTTTTATTACACTGATTGATGTTTAAAAATATACCTGAAATGAGGTATGTTTCATTCTTTAAATTAATCGTAAAAGTGCAATATTTACAATATTTGTTCAATACTTTCATGACATTATGATTTTATTAGTCTTAATATATGTACCGCATATTGTAATTCATACATGTTTTATATCATATATAACAGGCATAAAAAAAAACTTTAGAGATTCTTACTACTTTTAAGATGAAATAGTTATCCACAAAATTTGAAATACTCAAGGCAGCAGATAGTCACCAAATTCACGAGATTGTATTTATTCTTATTTTCATATTTACATTGTTTTATAATTATATAATGTAAAATTGCATCATGTTTTCATTTCGTGTATAAATGACTAGCATTGGTATCTATTATGTTTTTGTTGATTTTGAAATAAATTATGTACAACCAGAAATAATTATATTTATCAAAGTTGTACATATATCGATGCTTGTTTGTTTTGTTTGGTAAGGAACATGTGTTTATGCTATTTATAGAAAGGTCTGTTTGACTAGATATATAAAGTATGCGGGAAGAATTTCATGCACGGGTGGTTTGATAGTAGTTAAAGTCATTCGAGTCATTGCAGTCAAGTGCTCTAGATGCTTTTTTTCGAATTCTTACAATTTAATACATTCAACTTAGTATGGAAAATTCTGAAAATGAAGAGACTATTACTAATATCCGTAGAGAATACCAATGCAACTGTTACTAGTGCTACTGATTTTAGTTTTCGTGTCCACTAGAAGAACAACACTGGACCTAAATCCACAGACATCTGCTTTGGTTGCCAGACGATGGGTCACCGGAGACGAAACTGTTCAAAGTTTAACAACCCAAAAATTGCGGAGGAAGATATGAATGATAAGTATAATTTTGATTGTGTTGCCAGTGATAAACATCATTTTAAAGAGCAGTTAAATACTTTACAACTGGATTCATATGAATATGAGCAATCAATTAGTGTACAATCTGTTAAAAGTAGACGGAAAAATATTTCGATTATTGTAAAAGGATGATAGAAGCAAATTCTTATGTGTTAGACATTATTTTAGACGGATATACTATTCTTTTTAGTAAAAACAATGAATCTGCTATTGGTAATGCAAACATTGTATTACGAGCTATTGCTGATCTTTTGGTTAATGGTTGTATTGAAAAAGTTAAAACCAGACCTCATGTTATAAATCCGTTAACGATTCCGATATATGCCTTCCCTTTGACTAGTGCATGCTTTTAGCCGGGGTCACCGACTGAGTAATTTCTATGTCGCCTGTCATAGGTAATGTAACCAGATTAATAACTAGAAATGTGTATAGATTGATTGAGTCACTTGTTTCATGGGACTACTAGTATTGTTTTATCTTGACTGACGGTACAAGAGGTCATATGTGAGTTACAGTTTTGGAAACATAAAATTTTGCTTTAAATTCGAAATATTTTTCAAAGTATACAATACAATATTTTATTTTTTAAATTAAAGGGCCCAATAAGAGCATAACATTAATAACGTCATGACATAAACATTACAGAGTGATTAAAGAAACATAAAATATAGTTCAAATACATGAGGAAATGGTCAGTGGTCAAGGGGAGATAATTTTTCTAGTATAAGGTTCCTTATATAATTGTGTAATCGGATGCTAGCAGTTTTACTTATGGAGCTTATTTATGTCTATTAGAGAATAAGATTTTTTTTAAAATGTGGACTGGTTGAGGGACAAAATTAATTTTGATATGGAGAGAAAAGAAGGCTATAGAATTATTTATAGATAGTATTCAAGGTCTGTTACCCATGCGGGAATGTCTTGAAGTGGTTTACGGGCAGTCAGAATTGTGTGGGTATAGTGGAGCCAGGTAGTTGTAAAAACGCAACTACATAGTTGGCGATGTCAATATTTTTTAGTTGTGTAAAGAATTCTATTAATTTAGATATTGAATGGATACCTAGAGATAAAAATGTTAAAGCAGATGTTATACGCAAGGTTTTTTGATTTTGACGATTGGGGCGTCAGTTTTGTTTTTGAATTTATAGATTATATGTATGGACCTCATTCAGTTGATAGATTTGCTGACAGTGATAACAAGAAAATTGAATTATTTTATTCTAGATGTTATACACAAGGTTCATCAGGTGTGATTGCGTTTTGCTTTGACTGGAAGGATGACAACACTTGCTTGTTCCCCCTATACATTTAGTATGTATAGTTATTTAACGTTATATTGCGTCATTTTTGGCCTTGCTATATCAGAATAATTTGTTATGCCATTATTGTGTGGCCGAGATGCTTGAATTCAATGACACTAAAGACATTTTTATTCGTGGTTCTTAAAGGAAATCATTGTCTGGTTCAAATGATTTGAAAGGCACTGTAATTGCTGTACCCATTGTGATCTAATATTGATATTATTGATTGGTTTTGAATAATAATAAATCTTTTTTACTTTGTGTAGTTTGTTATGGTTTATGTTTTTTCTACTCAACATTATTGTCTAGTAAAACATTATAGACATGTCTCTTGGCTAGAGTAACGCTTAAGATATGCTGATAGGCTAGAATAACAATATAAATATGCCGCTTGGCTAGAATGACAATATTTACGGGTGGCCACCTGGCTATAATAACAATATATATTGCCACTTGGCTAAAATAACATTACAAATATATAGCCGTTTGGCTAGAATAACATAACATATTGTCGCTTGACTAGAATGAAAATATTTACTGGTTGCCGCTTGGCTAGAATGACAATATTTACAGGTGGCCGCTTGGCTAGAATGACAATATTTACAGGTGGCCGCTTGGCTAGAATGAACAAATTTACAGGTGGCTGCTTGGCTGAAATATCAATATACATTGCAGCTTGGCTAAAATAACTAACCGATTGCCGCTTGGCTAGAAGAAAAATACAGAATACCGCTTGGCTAGAAAAACAATACAAATTGCCGCTTGGATAGAATAACAATACAGATTGCCGCTTGGTTAGAATAACAATACAGTTTGCCGCTTGGCTATAATAAGTATATCTATTGCCGTTCGGCTTAAATATCAAGACAGATTGCCGCTTGGCTAGAGTAACGCTTAAGATATGCTGCATGGCTAGGAATAACAATACAGATTGTCGCTTGGCTATAATAACTATTATATAGATTGCCGCTTTGCTTAAATAACAATAAAGATTGCCGCTTGGCTAAGGTCACGCTTAAGATTTTTGTGATTTTACTTTTTAAGATATGCCGCAGGGCTAGAATAAAAATACAGATTTCCGTTTGGCTAGAGTAACGCTTTTTAAGATATGCCGCATGGCTAGAATAACAATAAAAATTGCCGCTTGGCTTAAATAACAATACAGATTGCCGCTTGGCCAGAGTTAAGCTTAAGATATACATCATGGTTAGAATAACAATACAGATTGCCGTTTGGCTAGGATAACTATATAGATTACCGCTTGTCTTAAATAACAATATAGATTGCCGCTTGGTTAGGGTAACGCTTAAGATATGCCGCTTGGCTATTATAACTATATAGAGTGCCGCTTGGCTTAAATGATAATACAGATTGCCGCTTGGCTAGAGTAACGCTTAAGATATGCTGCATAGCTAGAATAACAGTATACAGATTGCCACTTGGCTATAAAAACTAAACATATTGCCGCTTGGCTAGAATAACAATACGGATTACCACTTAGCTCGAATACCATTGAAGGTATGTTGATTGATTAAGGTATGTTGATTGATTAGAATACAAAAATTAAAATACCGCTTGGACAGAAAAACAACATGTACGCTGAATCAATACCGCTGGGCTACATGACACTGCTTGTTCAAGGTCAATGTAATGTATCTTAAATGTTACGTGTCGAATGTCTATAATATGCCATAACTTCATAGGATTTACTCTTTACACTAAAGTACTAAGCCAGTTTATTTTGGATATAGGTTCTTTATACGGATGAGTTATTTTATAATTTTATAATTATGGTTTTAAAGCTTGGTGCATAGTTGGTTTAAACATGACAGATAGATTTATGAGAATCTGATAAAGATGGATATAGGAAGGAAAACATTATTACTCAATTATCTGTATCTCAGAATGTAGGTATTTAATATAATAAACTGATCATATATTTGCCCGATCTTTGTTTTTTCGAAAATGCACTTGACTTTTGCAAGTGGCTACTCCCATGTGAGAGTTTTGTATTATATTGATAAATGTTTTGTGTTCGGTTAAGGTTACGAATTAGAACATAATTATAATATTCTGTTTATCAGTGTTTAAGATGTTACACACTTATGAAAAATATGTATTTCGGCAATACTAGTTAGTAGTGTACTACTAAAGCCTATATCTCTTAAATAAAAATTAAGAACTACCACACCGAAAAAATAACCCAATGTGTCCTTCACTTACGAAAACACTTTGAGACTCAATCAGAACACGACTCTCATTGAAAAATGCGTACGTATATCAATCAAATGAAGTGATCATGCATCGTATATTGCCAAAAATATAAAGGTCTTTTGATTTGAAACTGAAGCAAAAGCACCATGAACCCCTTCAATATAACGCGAGGGGTCCGTACAACCATCTACAATGACTTCATCATTACCTTTTGGAACACTTGATGCCTCAGGTTCCTTGTAAGCAGCAACATTCTATACCAAATATCATAGATAACGCGATTTCCGAAATGTCGTATCATATATGTACTCAATATGGGCCCGTTTGTACGTTTCTCAGTTTTGGACTGATTATCTTACTCTTGAAAGTTCCATAACATGCCGTGTCGTCTGAATTAGTGAGGTTGTGAAAATTTTAAATACTTTTCAATAAGTGAAAGTAATTAACTAAACCGTCGGATAAAATATGTGAAACAGAAGTTCAAAAGTATTACATGCATGTAGTCATAAACTAAACAAAGATGTAGTAAAAAGTAGAAGTTCTTCATAGCATAAAGAAGATAAAAACATTCAAAATTCCACTAGAATACCATGAACAACAAGATAAAAGACGAAATCACAAACAACTAAAACAAACCCTTATTCTGTTATTGTTTATAATAGTTTAACATTGAGCAAAACTCAACCAAACAAATAAAGATGAGGAGGGAAATGGGGAATATGCCAAAGAGACAACAACCCGACCATAGAATAGACAACAGCAGAAGGTCACCAATAGGTCTTCAATGCAGCGAGAAATTCCCGCACCATGAGGCGTCCTTCAGATGGCCCTTAAACAAAGATATATATACTAGTTCAGTGATAATGAACGCCTTACTAAACTCCAAATTATAAACAAAAAACTAATATTAAAAATAATACAAGACTAGCAAAGGCCAAAGGCTCCTGACTTGGGACATGCTCAAAAATTCAGCGGGGTTAAACATGTTAAACTTTATGAAATCTCAACCCTCCCCTATACCTCTCGACAATGTAGAAAGGTAAACGGACATTAAAACTCAGTTCAAGAGAAGTCCGAGTCTAATGTCAGAAGATGTAACAAAAGAAAAAAAAATAACAATAAATGGTTGTAATTTGATACTCCGAAAGGATCATGGCTACCTGCAATTCTAGTGACTTCCGCCGTGTTGAGGAGCAACCATTTTACTTCATTTATTTTCTGAGTCAAAAATGGTTTTCCCGTTACCATATTTATTTACATATTCGACGCTAATTGATTTTCTGATTTGACACTATCAGGTATAGGAGAAGCCATGATTTAGAATATATTTGTTTCGTCGGCTCCTGGACCAGGATTTTTTTTAAGAAAAAGACATAACCCTTTTGAAGTTAAATATCCATTACAATGCAGAAGTCATTTGAGGTACCTACACATTATCATGGTGAGTATCACTTACAAGTATAATTGATTAGACTTCACTAACTAATTGGCCATCGATAGATGAAATGTCTTGACTGTGTATATAAAATTTTAACTGAAATTTAAGAATTCAGGAGAAAGGATAGAAACAAATATTACCCTAAAACAAAACAGAGACATTTAAAAAAAAATACAACAAACTACAACACTAAAGTAAGATAACTTAAGTTTAACTCCGATAAAGCAAAGTAAGGGATCCGGAGAAAAAACATCATATTGACTTACATTGAACCATCCAAAACCCTTGACACACCACATAAATGAAAATTATAATAGAAAAAATAAGGTATGAAAGATCGTATGATTGTATCGACTTACTAAAACAGGTATAATTAAAGCCTGAACATTTTATCTTTAATTATTTTTATCTGGTTTTGGATATTTGATGTCATCACAATTTTCTGTTACGATCCGACAAATACCTATATCCCGATACTTTCAGCTACTTTATACGACATCCATAATATCCAATTTTAATTCGCTAATCCGCATTGCTCCTTCAAATATAACTCAGTCAAGTGCAATTTTTAAAAAAATATGATTTAAGATTTGTGTGCAAAAGATTAAAAATTTAAAAAGAAACCTCCACAAGAACATTACTTGGTTTAACTTACTGATCTTTACTTCGATAGTGAAACAGATGGACGACATTTGATATTTTCAACTTTCCCACTATCATTTGATCACCAGTAGCATACCCTCTACCTCGTCATTTCTAAAAAAAAATATATAAGCTCGTGCATGTCCACACTATCAAAACGTCATAAACAGGGCTTGTACCTAATATCAGTCATAAGAACCCTTTCACACAAAATATTGTCAGTAAATGATGCATAACTTTCCAAAACAATGATGTAAAAAAAGGTAAAATAACAAAAAAAAGTGAGCTCACAGGAAAATTAAATCGGATAGTCCATAATCACATGGCAAAATCAAATGACAAAACACATAAAAAAAAATAGACAAGAACTGCCATATTCCTGACTAGGCACAGGCATTTTCAAATGTAGAAAATGGTGGATTAAACCTGGTTTTATCGCGCTACACCTCTCACTTTGCTCACAGTCTCATCAAATTCCGTTATATTTACAATGATGCGTGAACGAAGCACATAATAAATAAAATAGTCAAAATATGGGTATACAGATATTTCAGAAATAGCTCCTGTGCATAAGAAATATCCAAAGAATGTGAAAAGTTTTCCAAAAAGTTAACACTTATTATCATATAAAGTGACTGTCAGGCAGATAAAGGGGATAAAATACATTTGTTTTATTCGTTTAATTAGAATGACATTAGAATGGTTATTATTCCATAGAGTGTAAACATATTATCCAGAACAAACGACACACGAAACCATAACATTATCATGAAATGGAGGACAACTAAGTGATCCACATTTGGCTTGTACACCTACAAAAAGCTTTCCGTTATAGTCAGTGGATCCCTTTTCAAGAACTTCAGGACTCATATCCATGCAAACATACTGGGACCCGGCATGATGGTAATAATGCCCACTAGCTAACCGTCCATTGTATTCTATTTTCCATGATCCTGAACACGTCGTTTTTCCAGGTATCATAAGAATAGACGATGAATGTTTTGCTCTGCATACAGCACACGGAACATCGTTACCATTCAAGTTTTCGGCAAAGTAATTATCTTGATATTCAGCCCCGTATAAAAAATCCTTGTAAACAGGATTTTTTTTAAGATCTTCATTTATTACATCAGGGTTGTGAGGGAGGCAAAGAGTGTTCACTGCAGATCCGGAATAGTCATACCAAGCACCACCTGCAATTCCTTAAATAAATGCAAAACAGACAGTGATGTGTAAAGATATTTGTTTATGAAATATTTGCATGTCAGTTAAATATAATTGATAAGACTAATCAAAATAGAACAAAGATTAAATAATGGGTTAAAATATTTCCTTTTGGGGTCATAACGTCACGTCTACTGTTCATTGTGTTGTTGTGGTATTTTTCTACAAAACGCGACATGAAAAGTCCTACGTTCAAAACTTCATTCCATATGTATTTTATTAGCCCTCTATGGATCCAAAGGGGTAATTAGCGGACTATATAACTGATAACATCAAAACAGATGCTGATCCCCAAAAATAATAGTTGAACGGAAAAAGAACTGAAAAGTAGGTTTCATAATTCGAAAATCAAAATCTTATTATATTAAAAGTGAATAGCTCGAATTGATATCAAGCGGTACCTAATTATCATTTGTATCATATGGTTGTATCTAGTCAGGAATATGACAGTTGCTATCAATTCGTTGAATGTGTTTGTACTCTTAATTTTGCCATTTGATAAGGGACTTTCCTTTTTGAATTTTCCTAGGAGTTCAGTTTTTTTGCGATCTTACTTTTTTGGGTATAAAACCCATAAGATTCATATTCATTTTTTCAAAAAGTTCTATACATAATTTGATATATTATGCATTATGTCTTTTTCAACATGAAATTTTAAAGAGACCACAGTGACATCATCATAGACATGATTGCACTTTAGATTGCACTTAGTAAAAACAGCTGTTCACAAACCATGCTTTTTGGGGCGATATATACTATTATCAGATATTTTGTTTTTTACGTAACTTTCTCATAGAACCATTATTTGGGAATTTTACCAGTATATACATGTGTACACATGGTTGCAGCGAATTTTGGAATGGTACAGAAGTACAGAATTTTATCATTAATTAAAACTCTAAAAAGAACTTGGCATATATTTTTTTTAATATGCCGCACAATACCTTTCAGTAAAATAGTAGTGCATATAAACTTTATAATTTTTTTCCCCGAAACTTCAAAGTAAAAGATGCACAGTTTTAGTCGTGTTGTTTTCAATTTTTTAGTCGTAAAGAGAACATATTGTTTCTATGAGTTATTGCATTGTATATAGAAATAGTAGTGCAACCTTAACATGTTTAAGAGTGAATATTGTACGTGCATCAAAATACGAAGTAATAATCAAAATGGATTCAAATGAAATACTTGATTAAGTATTCTATTGTTCTTATTTCAAGGGCTATTGGACAAACTTTTACTTTCTTGTAAAACAAAGGAAGGAAATGGTTAGTTTTCACTTCATGTAAAAAATAAAGTTACACAAAAACTGGGGAGGATATGTGTTCCTGAAAAATGCTATTTTTGTTGACACTTTGTATAGAGCTACAGTTAGATAAGTGCTGATTTTACATACTAATTGTAAAATTGACCTTAGATAGAATCATTTTCAAAACAGTGTGGCTGTGGCCATTGATTGACGACCTAAATTATACCATTGACTGGGAAAGATTATGTGAACGTTTGTCTGTAACGATCACTGCTCACTACTTACTTATTATAGAGTTTAAACTGTGGGGTCATCAAAGGTACTTAACGCCTTTAATAATAAAATAATTCGAAAACTAATCAGTATAACCTTTATGGTTCAATTTATATTATTGATATCAATCAAAACATCGTATTATTCCTGAATAGTTTTTCGAATTACTTTATTTAGGTGTTGAGAACCTTTGGTGACCCCACAGTTCCAGTGTCTTTAACAAATATATAGTGAGCAGTGATCGTTACAGACAAACGTTCACATAATCTGTCCCAGTCAAATGGATAACTGAGGTCTTCAATCAATGGCCACAGCCACACTGTTTTGAATATGATTCTATGTATCTCCTCAATTATAAAGTTTCCAGACCGTTTAGCAAAACTATGTTATGATATTGTAATCATTATATTTATTTTTGTTGGCCTATTTTGTTTTGTGTGGCCTGATAGTTGTTTAAAAAACAATTTAAAGACTTATAACGATTCCAGAATGATCATAATACAAGATGCGTTTTTTAAACTTCTTACATTGTTCTAGAAACTTCCGTTCTACAGTTTTCTAGGACTTTCCCTTCTACGGTGTTCTAGAGATTTCCGTTAAAACTTTTTTATATACAGACACTAAAGTTAATCTGTCAGACATAGACATCGATAAACATTCATATTCTCAGCAATTGGATTTAGACTTTTATATTACAAACAACAGCATACTAGATTGTGACCTATTGGACGTAAAATTCTGATTGGGTTCCCGAGAAAATATCAGGATAAAGAAAAGATAAAAGATTGGACTCATATTTTGAGAGTTAAGTTGACACCAATATTGTGTAATACTTCTTGTAAACTTTTGTATAATAAATATTGTTAAATTTTATTATTGATTTGTGTCTTTTGTTGGCTACAATTTAGAGGTGATTCTGGCCGAAACAACTATAAGTCTACTATAATTCAATAAATGAATTCCAATCAAACAATACAGGAAACTCTTTTAAACTTTAACAATTCGCAGAAATATACACCGTTCTTGTGATACAAATACGCAGCTCAACGCTAAAAAGAAAGACGTTATAGATGTAAACCATTTAAACCAATATTGAGAATATAACTTACAGAAGAAAATTTAGATAAGTCAACAAAAGAATCGATACACAAGTTTGAACTCAAATTTATTTTGCAGTACTGTAAATGTATAGTCTGCACATAAATTCGAAGATAAAAATCAAGTATTTAAATATCTGCAGAGGCTTTCAAAATTTCAAGCAGACCATGCTTAAGTTATGAATTTTAAGTTTTAATAAAGATTTTTGAATATTTTGGTAGAAAATACGATTTCCGAATTTTTATTTTTATTTAATCTCGATTTTTCCAATGGTTTTTGTAAATAAATAACACTCTCCAAAAATTAGACTAAATGGGCAATAATTTATTTTAACATAGTGTATCAAATTTCACGGAAACTATTAACGAAGTGTCAAGGTCAAACAATGACAAATTTTCTATTTAAGGAAATACCTGTGCAAGTCAGGAATGTGCTATTTGTTCCTTTTGTTGTATGTGTTTCAATCTAAAGTCAAATAAGGTCTACTATTATTGGGAGACCAACCAAACGACAAAAAAATACCAAATGACAACTAAAAACAATTAAAAAGCTATATAACCAAAAAAAAAGGAACACAAAAAATGTCATGTTCGATTCTTCATATAGCATAACATCGGGGGCCGAAAGTCCACCAGCAGTGTTTGGGTCTATAATAACTCTAACGAGAAGCCTACATCTTCAAAATATAACTAAAATTCTGAACTCCGAGGAAAAGTAACCAAAATACCGAATTCCACGGAAAATGTCACTAAAATATCGAACTCCAAAAGAAAAAAATAACTAAAATACCGAACTTCAAGGAATACGTATATATATATCAAAACGGAAAATTCGTTATCTTATTGCAAACTTACAGGCTCACACATATCGAACGAATGAAAAACAACTGTCATATTCCTGACACGATATACGCAATTCCTTATTTATAAAACTATGGGTTAATCCTTGTTTAATCGTTAGCCATTTCTCTTATTGTATGACAGTCATATAGAATACCATTATACTGATAACGATGTGAGAGCAAAACAAAGAAACATAAAAATGTAAAAAAATGGGGAACATGTTATAATTGAGTATGTCCATCTACTACCTGTGTATACAAGTTCAGTTTCATTTCCTGAACAATCCTTCCGACCCCAACGAGTATAGACAGACCCAGCAAACTCTGAAAACAAACATAATTATATAAATATGACGACCATGCAAAAAGAAGGCAATCCAATTGGTGTTAACTATTATATCAAATTAAAACATAAGTCAACACATCACGTCAGAGAAATAAAATCATGATACATAAGAAGCAAATGAGAATTCATAGCACAACACTTCAATGTAAAATCTCAATTAGTGTTTGGTTGTGATGATATCGACGTAAATGTTAACCTCTTTTTTTTAAGTAGTGTTAACAAAGTAGACATTTTTTTTTGCCCGATATGTTATAGAGTAAATGTATTAATAGTCTAATTAGCTGTACATGTTTATCGTCGTGCTTTGATTTCTGCAGCTTAGATGCCAATTGTTCCAATCAATATATCATTATTCACGATCTCTCAATATTTTTATGTGTTAAGGTTTAAAAATAGTAAGTATTGAGATGAAAATATACCAGACTAGTAATCAACACTTGTGTGTTGACATGCAGTAAATTTAATTTGTTCAACTGGCACAAGTTTTTGATTTATTTTTTTTTTTTTTTTTTTTTTTTAACGATCGTAAAATCTTCGTATCCAATTTATCGCCTCTCTCACTTTTTTATTTGAGCGCCGATAATTAATTTGGAAAAACCCGTCTCGACGCATTTTATTTATATAATTTGAGTTTTCTCTTGACTGAAGGTATATGTGTTAGGGAAATAATTAAAATAGTTTCAAAAATTGATTTTCTTTTTTTCTTTTTAATTTGAATTTTAAAATAAATATGATACTATCAAAATTCTAGACATAAATACCTGATAAACTTTGAAGTTTCGTTTCGAGTTGATAAATCCTTGTTGTCTTTTGTTGTGATTCGGTCTTCATTGATAGTATTTCAGATTTCATAGTCTGAATTTCAAGTTCCAATTGATTGAATCTGTTTGCAACAACATCGGGATCATTCAATAGAAGTCTCTTTTTATTTTGATTTGTACAATGTACAGTTGATAAAAATAGAGAACATATCAAAAACAAAGTGAACTGAGACATTTGTAAATGTTACTACTGAGTCATGTCTTATCAGTTTGTGGGAAATAATTGTAAGTTCATTCGTACAAGTCTTCTCCCACTCTTGTTTGGCCATTTGATAAGGAACTTACCGTTTTTATTTATTTTCTTATTATTTGTTTGAATTGGATTCAAGTTTTGTAATCAAAATATTGATGAACGTTGGCTCGTTGAAAAATGTACATTCATATGCAACACGTCTTATAAGAAGGTTCTTTTGTTTATTATATATCATCGACTGAAAATAATATATAGAATGGACACAACCCGACGAAATAGCAAAACACACCCAAGGCCAACAATGGATCTTCAACGAACTGGTAAAATCCTGCACTAAGATGATACTTTTGCCTGCAACTGTCCCGGACACAATAATGAATATCATTGTCGAAGGCCGTATGATACGGTGCTTTTTGTCCGCAATTCGCTTTTTGTCCGCTTTTGCTTTTTGTCCGATAATTTTGCTTTTTGTCCGAAACTTTTGCTTTTTGTCCGTTGCTTTTTGTCCGTTTTGCCTTTTGTCCGATTATTTTGCTTTTTGTCCGAAACTTTTGCTTTTTGTCCGTTGCTTTTTGTCCGTTTTGCCTTTTGTCCGATTATTTTGCTTTTTGTCCGAAACTTTTGCTTTTTGTCCGTTGCTTTTTGTCCGTTTTGCTTTTTATCCGATAATTTTGCTTTATGTCCGATATAAAATGTGTATATTTTTGGGAGGTTTCATTTTGAACTTTAAAATACCATGTCCTTTTAGGAGTTAAATACAGACCATACTCACATTATAAATGATTTGTACATGAAATTTCATGTCTTTTACAATATATCGCATTACCTCTAAATTGGCTCGAAGCACTAATATCCTAGACCCGTAGGTGTTGGTCAACAGAGGGCAAGGGGAATACTCTTGTATATCCCTAAGTCTAAAAAACAACTATTGAAACCTGGCTAAACTAAGACATACTCCAGGTAGGCCATTATACCATAAGAAGAGGTAGTCAAACCCTTATAAATGGCTTATAGCACTTATGTCCTGGATCTACACGAGTTTATCAGCAACGAATTAAAAGGGGCATGAGTTTCGCCGGTATATCACGAAGTAAAAATAAACCTCATTATTGCCAGCTCTTCAAACTAAGAGATTCTCCACGTTGGCCATTATACCAGAGGTATAGGTAGGCAGTGCTTCTTAAATGGTCCATGGGCCATGGCACTTATGTCCTCGACCCGTACGAGTTGGTCAGAAGAGGGTAAGGGGAATACTCTAGTATATCACACAGTCCACCAAAAATAGTGACGGCTGCCCAAACTAAGACATTTTTAGGTGCGCCCTTATACTAGATGTTGGAGTAGTCATTCTCTTAAAAATGGCTCAAAGCACTTATGCTATAGACCCGAACGAGTTTGTCAACAATGAGTTAAAAGGGGGATGAATTAGCCCGGTATATAACGAAGTTGTAATAAACTGTTGCCCGCTGGCTAAACTAAGAAATTATCCATGCGGGCCATAATATGAGAGGTAGAGGAAGGGATTGCCTCTATAAATGACCATGAGCACGTATGACCTAGACCCGTACGAGTTAGTCAGCAAAGTGTAAGGTTGGTACCCTAGTATATAATAAAGTCGAACTAAACTATTGCTGGATGGCTAAGAGATTCTCCGCGTGGGCCATGATACCAGAGGTAGAGGTTGTCATTGCCTCTAAAATGGCCTAAATCACTTATTCCCTAGAGAAGTACGCGGTATCATCAAAGGGTTTAAAAGGGAGTTGGAACCTCTGTTTACAAAGAAGTCGAAATAAATTATTGCCGGCTTGCTTAAGTACGAGATTCTCCAAGTTGGCCATTAATCCTAGGTTAAATGTGTGCATTGCCTTTTAAATGGCTGATAAAACTAACGCCCTAGACCTGTACGAGTTTGTCAGCAAAAGGTTAAAGGGGGGATGCGATGCCTCTTTTTACAACGAAAATATAAATTAAGCCGACTGGCCTAACTAAGAGATTCTATAGGCGGGGTATTATATCAGAGGATGAGGTAGGCATTACCTCTAACATAGCCATAACACGTATGTTCCAGACCCGTGTAAGTTAATCAGCAAAGGGTAAGGGGGGTACCTAAGTATATCACAAAGTCGAAATAAACTATTGCTGGCTGGCTAAACGAAGAGATTCTCCACATGGGCCATGATACCAGAGGTAGAAGTGGCCATACTCATTAGCCTCAAAAATGGCCACTTATGCCGTAGACCCGTACCAGTGCTTCAGCAAAGTGTTAAAAGGGGGAGGTGGTATCTATGTTTACAACGAAGTCGAAATGAATTATTGCCGGCTGGCCAAAAAAAGAAATTCTCCACATAGGCCATTATAACAAAGGTAGTGGTGGACATTGCATCTAAAATGGCCCATACTTCTTATTCCATTGATCTGTACGAGTTTGTCAGCAAAGGGTAAGGAGGGTACCCTGGTATATAACAAAGTCGAAATAAACTATTGCCGGATGGCCAAAAATAAAAGATTATCCACGTTTATCATGATACCAGAGGTAGAGGTGGGCCTTGCCTTTAAAATGGTTTATAACACTTATGCCAGCAAAAGGAAAGGAGGGTATTCTAGTATATCGCAAAGTCGTTATGAAATATTGCCGGCTGTTCAAACTACGAGATTCACCACATGGGCCATGCTACAAGAGGTATAGGTGGTCATTGCCTTTAAAATAGCCTATAGCACTTATATGACATATACCCGTACGAGTTTGTCAGTAAAGAGCTAAAATGAGGAGGTGGTACCTCTGTTCACATTAAAGTCAAAATAACTGTAGCCGGTAGGCCAAACTCCGGGATTCTCTACGTGGATCATTATACCAGAGGTAGAGGTTTGTTTCGACTTCGTTGTAAACAAAGGTAACACCTTTTATTTTTAACCCCTTGCAGGCAAAATCGTACAGGTCTTTGGAACTAGTGTTATATGCCATTTTAAAGGCAATTACCATATCTATCTCTGGTAAAATGGCCTACGTGGAGAACCTCTTAGTTTGGCCAGCCGGCAATACTTTATTTCGACTTTGTTGTAAACAGAGGTACCATCTCCCCCTTTTGATTCATTATTGTCAAACTCGTACGGGTCTAGGGCATAAGTGCTATAAGAAATTTGTATGGCAATGCCCTCCTCTATCTCTGGTAAAATGGCCTACGTGGAGAATCTTTTAGTTTGGCCAGCCGGCAATTATTAAAGTGTATTTCGACTTCGTTGCAAACAGAGGTACATGTACCACCTTACCCTTTTAATTCATTGTTGTCAAACTCGCACGGGTCTTGGGCCTAAGTGATCTGTGCCTTTTTTAAGGCAATGCCTACTTCTACCTCTGGCATCATACCCCACGCGGAGAATCTCTTGGCCAGCCGGCAATTGTTTATTTCGACTTTTTTATATACCAAGGTACTTCCCTAACCCTTTGCTGACTTACTCGCTGGCTTATCCCTTATTGTAAGTAAGTAAGTTCAATAAATATAAGACTATATGCCAGGTCTTTCTGACAACCAATTACAAACAAATTGGGGTTTATCTAATGAGGCTTTTCCCAGGATGCAATTGCTCGTAGACTGTATACAGTTGACCAAATAATCCACAAATTCCGCAAAAGGATCTTTTAATTATAGGCCATGTCCATTTAGACATTAAGCAACAAAAGCCCAGCATGACCGATGCATTTGTCTTTAACATCTCCGATATTTATTCCGCGTGGCCTTCCAATTGACATGAGTGTCCATTGGTGTTCATTGTTAAACCTTTGGAGCTATATCAGTTTGTGTGGAAATTAAGAGCACGATGACCTTCCCTTGGTGATAACAACATGACCAACAACCATATCGTGTGTTACCAAAAGCCGTCAGCGATAGTCACACCGACAATTTGCTACCTTCGTGGACAAAAGCCTGGCTTTTCGCTGGATCCTAATTAACATCTAGTGTTGTCACTACCATTTGCTGTAGAGATTTAGTTGCACAACATAACAGAAACATTCTTTGTAAATACTCTATGTTGATATTTTGACATTTTGATGGTTCATATACCAACTGTAGCCGAAAAATGATAATGAAACATTTCTGTTTAATATCGATCTATTGTTGGAATTGTAAATTTTCATATTCAATTTTTGTTTGTTTAAAGATGACCATTTTAAATAAAGATTTTCATTTTTTTTAAAAGCAAGTGTTAGACTTGTGCTTTTATTGCCACTCAGTTCATATAACCTGTCATTTTAGTCGAGCCTGTAACTTTTGTTGCAGAAAGCTCGACATATGAATAGTGATCCGGCGGCGGCGGCGGCGGCGTAAGTTAACTTCTGAAAAGATTAATATTTTAGAAGGTGGAAGAATTGGATGCTTCATACTCTGTATATAGATGCCTCATGTTACGAAGTTTCTGTCAGTCACATGTCCAATGTCCTTGACCTCATTTTCATGGTTCAGTGATCACTTGAAAAAAAGGTTCAGAATTTTTGTAATGTTGAATTCTCTCTTATTATAAGTAATAGGATAACTATATTTGGTATGTGCGTACCTTGCAAGGTACTCATGCCCGTCAGACAGTTTTCACTTGACCTCGACTTCATTTCGTGGATCAGTGAACAAAGGTTAGAATAAGTTTTGGTGGTCAAGTCCACATCTCAGATACTATAAGCAACAGGGCTAGTATATTCGGTGTATGGAAGGACTGTAAGGTGTACATGTCCAACTGGCAGGTGTCATCTGACCTTGACCTCATTTTCACGGTTCAGTGGTTATAGTTAAATTTTTCTGTCTTGGTCTGTTTTTCTCATACTTTATGCAATGAGTCTACAATATTTGTTGTATGGAATGATTGTAAGGTGTACATGTCTAGCGGGAAGATATCATCTGACCTTGACCTCATTTTCATGGTTCAGTGGTCAAAGTTCAGTTTTTGAGTTTTAGTCTTTTTATCTAATATTATATGCCAAAGGTCACTATATTTGGTGCATGAAAATATCTTATGATCTATATATAAGTCTCCCAGGTTTTATTTGACCATGACCTCAATTTCACGGTTCATTGCACAGTGTCAAGTTTTTGTGTTTTGGTCTGTTTTTCTTAAACTATAAGTAATAGGTCAAGTATATTTGTTGTATCGAAGAATTGTTAGCTGTTCATGTCTGCCTGGTATGGTTCGTCTGACCTTTACCTCATTTTCATAATTCATTTGATCTTTGATTAGCTATCTTGGTTAATGTTAAGTTTATGTGGCAGTTGTAATAAATCTTTATACTTAGGGCTATCAACATAGTATTAATGATGAGTAAAGTAGGCGAGACATTTCAGTGTGTGCACTCTTATTTAAATGTGCTTATTTATCCGAGTCCTGGACTGCATTCCAGTGGCTTTCATTCTTTTACTTTTGTGTAAATTTTATACAGATCAGTATTTTTTCAAATGTTTTACCAATATTTTAGCTGCATGTAACATCTTGAACACTCAGAACAGCAAAACAAAATTTAGATTTCAGAAATAAATAGCCTTTAGTCATCGACGAATAGCCGATGATTTCAAGAGTTGTTTCCGTTAAAGGATGATTCCTTTTTTTTTGTGCAATACTTGCTCTTTCGGAGGCTCGAGGGTAATTTCAGCAAAAATTTTATCATTTTTGTTTTCATTACAAATTTTATTTATTACACTATTAGTTATAACTTTATGAATTGGCTAAAAAATCAACCCAAAAAATCGAATGATTTTGGCCTCAGATTTATTTTTCAAATGTTTATATCACTGTAAAAGCTCCAAATTGTCTCCCTTTAGTGCAATAATGACATTTTGTTTTGGCATTAGAATTAAAATGTCTTTTTCAACTCATCGGTGACCTATAGATATTTTTCAAATATGCTTTACGTAAACTAAACAGTTGTAAAATTAAATCGATTTCTGTAATTTAGTTCTTTTTTTATTTCGATATATATATCTCTCTATTTCTCCTATTAGTTCAACTTTAAAAAAGTACCTTAACAAAAATGGTTGCTTCTTTCGAGGGCAGATTGTGAGCTTAAGTGAACGATAACCCCATGTTTTTATTTGATTTTTCTATTTAGTATATGATAAAAGTTCATCTATAGAAAAACAAGCAAAATCCTACATGTATATTTAGAAAATAATGAATTAATACCCTCCAGTCCCCTTAACGACAAAAAAAATAAATAGAACATTACGTTTAAGTATCACCTACAGTATTTTACAACCTCCATTGGTGATACATTATATGTATTTCTGCTGTTGTTTTATATAAGTTATTGTCCTGAATAAACATCTTTATGCGTTTTTGCGTTTTTGCGTTTCAGTTTTTATTGTGAAATTTCTTCAATCAGCCAAGACAAACTTTAAATTTCGCCTTAACGATGTTTTCGCGAGAAATCCATGTATTATTATCGAATTACTACATTTAATCATTGTCTAGTGCCCTAAAATGAGATTTTCCGGGACGCTGGGTTTGAAATGGGATACCCTATTTAATGTAAACAATATTTGCAATCTTTTCAAAAAGATGCAGATGGGAATTTTCGTTCCTTATGAAAGTGTTCGCAAGGAGTTAAATTATAAACTCCTTATAGGATTATCAAAAAGCAACTATTAAGGACCCCCTTGGAATAAAGATCTTCCAAGACAACGTGTTCGAGAGTTTGAGTTTAATTCATGACTTTTTAAAACTTAATGGACGGAGCAGGATTATCTTACTCTTCCAGTTAACCATACATCATCACAGTTGCATTGGTTCTTGTTGCTCAGATTTTAAATTTCAATGATTTCGTCCGAGACCACAATTGTCGTCCCTTGATTTTCGTTATTAGTCCCTAGTGATAACAGTGGGTTACTTGCCAATAATTTTTATACCCCTTCCAAATTTATTTCTCCTTGTTTAATGCCTCACATTGTAAGTAGGGGGGGTGAAATTACACTGTAAAAAAATTTGGGTCCAGAATTTTACAGGAAAGTAGTGATTTGGTCCAGCTGAAAAAGGTTAAAAATTAGCACCTTCGGAAGCTGTCAAAAGATTTCAAGACACCCTAAACACAAAATTGTCCATATTTTGAGTTAGACGCGATGAAGTTTTCTATAATTTTGATATAATTTGTCCCAAAATTAGTACAACACACTGTAAAAGTTTCATTGAGAAAGCGCAGGTGGGATTTTTTTAATTTTCATTTATGTTCTAAAAGAAATGCACTACGAATTAATTGTGTTCTCGGACCATTTGTTTTGTGGACTGTTGTGTATCTTGTTGTTTTTCATTCAGCTGCGGCTTTGTTGGTTTGTTTCAACCCTTTTTAGTGTGATTATCCTTTGGTACACTTTGCCTCTCTCTTATATATGATATCGCAATAATTATATATATGTTAGCGTTCATATACATTTATATGGATACAATATTGAATTAAAATAGATATAATAATTAGATGAGTGAAAAAAAGAAAATGAAGTAATAATTGTACGTGTGAGGAGTTGGCATTCTTATAAAAAAGAAGATGTGGTATTATTGCAAATGAGACAACTATCCACA
This sequence comes from Mytilus edulis, assembly GCF_963676685.1. Classification (NCBI taxonomy): domain Eukaryota; kingdom Metazoa; phylum Mollusca; class Bivalvia; order Mytilida; family Mytilidae; genus Mytilus; species Mytilus edulis. The sequence goes on along the minus strand of NC_092353.1, from coordinate 58,517,187 downwards.
AAAGACCAAAATGACACAGACATTAACAGCATTAGGTCACCGTACGGCCTTCAACAATGAGGAAAGCCCATACAGCATAGTCAGCTATAAAAGGCCCCGATAAGACAATGTAAAACAATTCAAACGAGAAAACTAACGGCCTTATTTATGTCAAAAAAATAAATGAAAAAACAAATATGTAACACATAAACAAACGACAACCACTGAATATACAGGCTCCTGACTTGTTACAGGCACATACATAAATAATGTGGCGAGGTTAAAATCTTTTACACTAGAAATATTTTAGATCTTGTTATATAGACTAATTCTTATTCATTCTGGTCGTAAGTTAGTCTGTCATCCTCAAACGTGTGAGCAATGGTGTACGTACACCAATTTGTAGAATACATGGGATATTCAAAGACTTAAACGAACGTTAAGTCTCAGAGGCATGACTTTTTATTAGTTGTCAGTGGCTTTGAAATAGCTGTCAGATACATGTAACTGCGAGTACTCTCAGATCTATTCATAGTGACTTTTTGTGTCGGGATGTATAAGTACCCGGCCACGTCCACTTGTATTTGTGTCTATCTGATGAGTTACGCCTTTTTCAACTGATTTTTATAGTTCGTTCTTATGTTGTACTGTTATACCACTGTCCCAGGTTAGGGGGAGGGTTGGGATCCCGCTAATATGTTTAACTCCGGCACATTATTTAAATCTGTGCCTGTCCCAAGTCAGGAGCCTGTAATTCAGTGGTTGTCGTTTGTTTATGTGTTACATATTTGTTTTTCGTTCATTTTTTTACTTAAATAAGGCCGTTAGTTTTCTCGTTTGAATTATTTTACATTGTCTTATCGGGGCCTTTATAGCTGACTATGCGGTATGGGCTTTGCTCATTTTTGAAGGTCGTACGGTGACCTATAGTTGTTAATGTTTGTGTCATTTTGGTCTTTTGTGGATAGTTGTCTCATTGGCAATCATACCACATCTTCTTTTTTATATGCTCGAAACTTTAGAATAGTTTAGAAATTTATCAAATCAAATAATCATTGAGTGATGGTTTCGTTCTTGAAATTCTAAATTGATGTTTAACCGCGCTAAATATTATATATGATAATTATACGAATAAGTCAGGAACGGAGTTTCAATCTGTAATTCAATAGTTGTTGTTTGTTTCTGTATTTGTTTGTTGTATAGTGTTTTGTAAATCAATGGTTTTCTCGTTTGAATAGTTTTATCATTATGTTAAATGGTGTCGGCGTTTGCTACATGTGGAAGTGCACACATTTACGACATGTTATTGCTTAAACGCACAGTTTCGTCTTCCCGCTAATAATATATAGTCACCATTTGCACTTATATGCGAATGGCCGATTGACAGTAGCTCCAAAATATTTTGCAACATTTCAGTTAAAAAAAAACTTTTTTAAGTCTGGTTATATTTTCGTCATATTTCCAACAACTTTATTTTTCTTAAACATTACAAATATTACAAATATAACAAACAAACAAACTTCATTTTTGAAACACTATCACAAAGTTTACGTAATACATGTGTAGCTATTTATTTAGATTACTGTATTAATCCATACATTTCGGAATTATTTAGCAACTATATCCAAATGACGAGGAAGTTCGAGGTTATTCAAGTAATAAGATTAAGGAAACTTTGGTTAACACAACAGCATTTTCAACAAAGTAGTTTATTTTTGTTTGACAAACTCGAAAAGAGGGGGAAAAGTATTAAAATGGTTACTTAAGCATTTACTTAATTTCTATCACGAAATAAATGCGTTTAATATTTTAGATACAGATACAATATAGTGCATTCGTAAATGTAAAACACTTTTTAATAGAAAATTTAAAAGAGATACATCAACAAGGTTTATTTTAGAATTGCTCAAGTCTGTAGGGCTTATTCCCGATTGTCCCACTTTTTTTTAAATTAAGAGCTCATATTGTCCCACATGAAAAGTTCTGACTGGTCCACATTATTTTATGAGGCGAAATGTTCTTATCCCTTGTTAGATTGTCTCTATGGTTTTGTTTCAGATATATAAGCCAAAATCTACATTTTATGCGATGCTCTTCTTTTAGACATTGCGGCCATCTTAATTATTGGGCGGGGTCATCGGATACTTTTTTGAAACTAAATACCCTAAGGATGATTTTGGCCATGTTTGCTTTAATTTTGCCAGTAGTTTCAGAAGAGAAGATTTTTGTAAAAATTAATGACGACGACGAATAATGAGAAAATGAGAAAAGCTCACTTAGTCCTATGGTCCAGGTGAGCTAAAAAGCAAAACGGACAAAAAGCAACGGACAAAAAGCAAAAGTGTCGGACAAAAAGCAAAATTATCGGACAAAAAGCCAAACGGACAAAAAGCAACGGACAAAAAGCAAAAGTATCGGACAAAAAGCAAAATTATCGGACAAAAAGCAAAACGGACAAAAAGCAACGGACAAAAAGCAAAAGTATCGGACAAAAAGCAAAATAATCGGACAAAAAGCAAAAGCGGACAAAAAGCAAATCGCGGACAAAAAGCACCGTATCAGCCGTACGATTTTTAATTGCACTTTATTTGAACTTTGGTTGTAAACTTCTTTCTTACTATATACATGATATAGTTCAGAGGAATGGACGTCACACTTAACTTCAAAACATACAAATGAACCAAAGTTTTAAAAAAAAACCACACAAACAAGACTTACTAGGCTCGAGGTTCCTGACTTAAGACAAACGTAACATTTCGGAGGGGGTCAAACAGGTTTTGTGAGTTCTCAACTTTCCCGTTATCTCTAGTTAATCTTGTGTAAACAAATACACAGCAATACGTACACTCAGATTAAGTCCGAGTCCGATGTTAAAATCGATATAATAATAAACTAAGTATGTGATGATGATCCCTTATACGAGAACTACTCGCAACAACTAACATGCCACCTCCAGGTGTCAATTAAATTGTGTGAAAGATAACGTCGTCATGATATGAAAACGTTCTTTTAAGGTTGGCTTTGAGAATTTGTCTAGATGTTACATGAATAATTTGGTTAAGTATTGGTGTTTCTTCAAAAACTCTCATCAGTTCAAAATTAAAAACACTAGTAAATCCAAACATGATGTAAATTGATAAAAAAAAGACAATGTAAATGGGGAATGTGTCAAAGGGACAACAACCCATTTAACTAGAACCAAACACACCGAACTCGTCCAATGGGTTTTGAACACAGGGGGGAAATCCTGCCATATTCAGAGTGGGACTTCATCTGAACCCTTTACAAAAATGTGTAATATATTTGTAGTTCATTGAAAATGGAAGTCATACTTAACTCAAAAACATCTTGAGTGATATGCAATTGAAAAAAAAAACATATAACTTCAGACTATCAAAGACCCGCGACTCTTTTCACAAAAAAAATCTTAACACTTAAAATACTCATAAGTCATACACATTTCAGGATAACTTACGATCAGTTTGACTGTAAGGTGTTTGTGAAAAGAGTCACAAAGGCTCCTGACTTAGGACAGGTGCAAAAATGCGTCGGGGTTTTAAACATGTTAAGTAAAATCTCAACCCTTCTTTTTATTTTAAGTGAAATGTTTAATTGATTATCATCGCAATCTTAATATCTTAAACACACAAGTCCAGCGTCGAAACAGATACTATTTAGAAGAATTTATAGTCGTGAGGACTAACAGTTCATGAACATTCAATTTGTTTTACCAAAAAGGTCATTTGGGACAGGTTACACAGGTTAAACAGGTAAACTACATTTGAAATCAACGTGTCTATTGTAGGAGAATGTCTAAAGATAAGAAAACTCTTTTAATCTTACTTCTGTAAGACTCCGTTCTTTTTGCATGCATATAAATAGAAATAAAGTATAATTCTTTGTCTGCCAGATTTGGCGTGAACACTACCATGAATTTACTCACGTTTCTTATTTGGTATATTTCTACCCTCATATATATCAGTACTGTTAGGAAAGACTAAATAATTATAATGTTATACTTTCTACGAATTCAGTAATGATTTCGATAGTGCTGTTTCAGTACTGATTTTGTCAGTACTGTGTCAGTTCTGATTTATTCAGTACTGTTTCAGTACTGATTTTTTCAGTACTGTTACAGTATTGATTTTGTCAGCAATGTATCAGTACTGTTTTCCTCAGTACTGTTTAATGACTGATTTTGTCGATACTGTTTCAGTACTGATTTAATCAGTAATGTTTCAGTAGATTTTATTAGTACTGTTTTTGTACTGATTTGTTCTTCTACTGTTTTAATTAAATATGTTTAGTGTTTTTATTTTTTATGCATATCAAAAATATATGTTTATTTATTTAAAGCTGTATTAGTTGATTTAGTATGTAGATATAGGAAAGGTGTGGTATGAGTGCCTCAATCCAAGTAACAACCTATCAAAGTAAACTGTTATAAGTCAAGGTACGGCCTTTGACACGGAGCCTTGGCTCATACCGAACAGCAAGCTATAAAGAGCCTCAAAAATTACTAGTGTAAGACCATTCAAACGGGAAAACCAACGGTCTAATCTACATAAAAACGAAAAACATTGATGAACCATATAAACAGACAACCACTGAACATCAGATTTCTGACTTTAGACAGGTGGTTTTCTTTTAATGTAAAAAATAAAATCACAAAAATACTGAACTCAGAGGAAAATCAAATCGGAAAGTCCATAATAACATGGCAAAATCAAATAACAAAACACATCAAAAACGAATGGACAAGAACTGTAATATTCCTGACTTGGTACAGGCATTTTCAAATGTAGGAAATGGTGGATTAAATCTAGTTTTATAGCGCTAACCCTCTCACTTTGATGACAGTCTCATCAAATTATCAAAATGCATATTGTTCTTATATGTTGTATCTTGTGTAGACATCTCAGTTTCAGCGTTGGCCTCTATTAACGGAGAAATTTGGACACATGCGATTATGTTTGAGTACAATTGGTATGAAAACATAGTTTGATATTTCTGTGGCAATCTAGCTAGTATCCAACTTGTCGTTTTTCTCTTCGACTATTTCGCTTTGCCGAGCAGAATTTTTTACCGACTCGACGTGAACATAATCAATGCGACGTGACAATTACTAAAGAAAAATATCAAGCTTACTTTCGTCAATCGAAAAACTATTGAAGTGTAGGAAAAAAACAACAGAAATGAGCAAGATAGGCAGTTTACAAGATTTTCTCGAGGGAATTGCTTACCTTTAGGAGCACCTGGATTCACTTCCGCTTTTTAGTGGAGTTCGTGTTGTTTTTATATATTTTTTAAACTATAGTTGTAAATGTCCTTTGTTCATATGATTCTTTTTTAACTCCTTGATTCTAATTGTGACTGTCTTTCTGTGTATACAAAACTTGAATTTCTTTCATTCATCATAACTAATTGTAAAATTTAAGCGATTTCTGTAATTTAGTTCTTTTTTATATTACAGTACCGCTATTTCCCCTATTAGTTCAACAGAAAAAAAGGACATTTACAAAAATGTATGCTTCTTTTGGAGGCAGATGTGAGCGTAAATGAACGGTGATTCAATTTTTTTATTTCATTTTTCTATTAAGTATAAGATAAAGCTCATTTATAGAAAAATACAGCGAAATCCTATATCAAATAAAAAAAATTGATTTAGACCCGCGAGCCCCCTTAAACGAAATTTTACAAAACTAATTACATGCAATGCTTATGTCATTTTTTTTTAAATCTAAATGCGCATGACATATTTGCTATTGAACATTAAGCAATAACAGTCAATAGTTAATTATGTATTGTTGCAAATTTAGCCTGCAATTGTGTTTATTAAGGAATAACTGATGTGGAACAAACTATATTATTATACTTCATGTCAAAATGCCAATGCTAATACGAGGGTGTTAATTTACTCTATTACCCTTCGTGGAGACGCTTGATCAAGTGTGCGCTTTATAAATACGACTCTATCCTATGGCAAATACTCTATTACCCTTCACGGAGACGCTTGATCAAGTGTGCCCTTTATTAAATACGACTCTATCCTATTGCAAATACTCTATTACCCTTCACGGAGACGCTTGATCAAGTGTACGCTTCGTTAAATACGGATGGTTGTTATGTACAAGACGTCATAGTTTATTACTTTGAATTTGAAATTTAATCGACAGTAATAACAGAACATTCAGTATAATAAATGAAATCACACATATCTGAAAGGGTGATAGATCAGATTGTTACCCCTCGAAAGACGTTGTCAACCTTGGCTTCGCCTCAGTTGACAATGTTTTCTCGGGGTAAAAATCTGCTCTATCACCTTCTGAGCTAGGCAGTTTACAAGATTTTCTCGAGGGAATTGCTTACCTTTAGGAGCACCTGAATTCACTCCGGCTTTTTAGTGGAGCTCGTGTTGTTTTATATATTTTTTAAACTGTAGTTGTAAATGCCCTTTGTTCATATGATTCTTTTTTAACTCCTTGATTCTAATTGTGACTGTCTTTCTGTGTATACAAAACTGGAATTTCTTTTAATTTTCATAACTATTGGCATTGTTTTAATATAATAATCTTTAATGTCATATACTAATATGAAGATGTGACACAAATCGCAATCATTTTCATGCCCCTTAATTATTGTATGAATTGCCCTTTAAGGTGGTACCTAACACTACATGGAGATAACTCGGTAAAATCAGCAGAACGTTTTAATGACGTTGTGTTCATAAGGGAATACTCAATATTAAGCTTCTCAATGATCAAAATAAGTGTTTGTCAAACTGCTATATAACCAGTGTAATTTTTCTGATTAAACGGTTGGTTCATTTTTTTTTTGAATTTTTTATATTTTTGTCAAAGAGTCAAACTAAATACTTTGTCAAAATTTTAAGAAAATTAAACGAGCCAAATTAATTTTAGTGAACGTGTTGGGTACCACCTTAAGATTCATAAATAAAACAATCAAAGACACACTTAATTTTGCTTGTATCAGGTTTTGTTGCTCTTTCCTTTGTCATCTTTTCTTTGGAATTCTTCGTAAAATGTCGGTTTCCTGGCGCTTTCCTCAATTCAGTCCCGCATATGATGCGTCTTGCTACATGTAGAGTGGTAATTCCAGAAGACACTTTAATTCTAATATGAGCTCATTATAAGCATCCATCTTTAATGTTTTGGTACTTTTACGAAACTCAGGATTTAATAAATGGTTCATGATTAAATATTGTTTTTTCCTGATGAGTGCCATATTAATACTTCCTTCTGTACATAGGTCTTGAGTTTTCACATCGAACGTTTCCGTTTCAGCTCCTGTCTCCTATCAGGCTATGCTGTTAATCATTCTGGGGAAAGACAATGAAATAACTTTATAAGACGGTTTGCACTATAAAACCAGGTTTAATCCACCATTTTCAACATTTGAAAATGCCTGTACCAAGTCAGGATTAAGACACATTTCGTCCATTCGTTTTTGATGTGTTTTGTTATATTTTGCATTGTGATTATGGACTTTCCGAATTGATTTTCCTGTAAGCTCAGTATTTTTGTGATTTTTATGAAGGTTATTTTAAACTTTATTATGTTTCTTTATTTCTGTGGTATATAATTTCTTTATGTATAAAGAAAGAGAATGCACAACTAGGAAAGGGAATTTATGACGTCATTTACTAGATAGAGGGGGTCGCCTGTATCCCTGCACTATTTACGTTCATCAAGCGTCTAAGTGATCGTCATTGTGCAGGATAAACTAGAAATAATGGTTGTTCTGTAGGTACTTAATGACAATTCCCTAATGACGGCAATGCTGGTTGTCAATTTTGAGAATTCAATTTGCCGAATAATTCGTACAATATAGAATTATAGTTTTCCAACCACTCGCTCAACATTGGAATGGAAGTGACGACGCCCCTAAACGCACAAATGACGTTCACTAAAACCAGAGTTTTTGACGGAATTGCATCGAACTCGAAAGTTGTCTATTGTATAGAACCTACTTCTGCGGGAAGCCGGTCGTGCAATACCCCGATAGACATACATTTTATAAAAAGGCATCACCGAATAATATAAGAACAATAGATTTTACTTAATATTAAGGAGGCTCGCGGGTATAAGATTTTCAGAAAAAAAATTAACACATTTATTTTTCATTTCAAGTTTTATTTATTACCTTAAATAGTTGTTACTTTATCATATTATGGTAAAAAAATCATTCCAAAATATCAATTCGTTTTGGCCCCAGGTGACTTTTAAAATGTGGATATTATTGAAAAAGCTCCAAATTATCTCCCTTTGGTGCCAAAAATGCCATGTTTTGGCATGAAAATTGAAATATCTTTTTTAACTCATCGGTGAACTATATTTTTTATTGTTCTTTTCGAATAAGCTGTTAGTACATAAACTAAATAATTGTAAAATTTAAGCGATTTCAGTAATTTAGTTCTTTTTTATATTACCGCTGTTTCCCCTATTAGTTCAACAGAAAAAAAGTACATTTACAAAAATGTATGCCTCTTTTGGAGGCAGATTGTGAGCGTAAATGACCGGTGATCCTATTTCTTTTTTTTTTTTTATTTCATTTTTCTATTAAGTATAAGCTCATTTATAGAAAAATACAGCGAAATCCTAAATTAAATAAAAAAAATTGATTTAAACCCGCGAGCTCCCTTAAACGAAATTTCACAAAACTAATTACATGCAATACGTATGTCATTTTTTTTTAAATCTAAATGCGCATGACATATTTGCCATTGAACATTAAGCAATAACAGTCAATAGTTAATTATGTGTTGTTGCAAATTTAGCCTGCAATTGTGTTTATTGTGGAATAACTGATGTGGAACAAACTATATTATTATACTTCATGTCAAAACACGGCTGGTAATCTACACACGCAGAACATTTGGTTCTGCAATGAAAACCGTGAGAGGATTTTTCGGTTGTGCTTGAGTGGAGCAATTGTCACCGCTTCGAAAGGTATTTACATTTCTAAATCGCAATTTTCTTATTCGACTGATCAAATATTGAAAATCGGAGAATGCTATGCTGTGGTGAATACTTGAACAAAAAGATACATGTATCATTTACTGTTGTACGTGGAGTTGAACTCCTACAAAATCAGTTGCCGCACGAGAATTTGCCTAAAAAAGTGACATTTAAATTTTAAAATGGTTTTAATTTCAGACCCTCAAGTTCAAATTTACTTTTTATTCGGTCAATGGGTATGAATGTCGTTTTGGGCGGCGTGATCAGTCGAATAAGAAAATTGCGATTTAGAAATGTATATACCTTTCGAAGCGGTGACAATTGCTCCACTCAAGCACAACCGGAAAATCCTCTCACGGTTTTCATTGCAGAACCAAATGTTCTGCGTGTGTAGATTACCAGCCGTGCAAAAATGCCAATGGTAATACGAGGGTGTTAATTTACTCTATTAAGTGTACGCTTCGTTAAATACGGATGGTTGTTATGTACAAGACGTCATAGTTTATTACTTTGAATTTGAAATTTAATCGACAGTAATAACAGAACATTCAGTATAATAAATTAAATCACACATATCGCCTCAGTTGACAATGTTTTCTCGGGGTAACAATCTGCTCTATCACCTTCTGAGCTATGTGTTATTTATATAATGCATTAAAACTATGAAATTATTACGTAAGTCTTTCTGTATTGGCCTTGTTATTGGTCCGAGGCTTGCTGTATTGGCCTGAGGTGAATATTTTGACAGTGAAGCACCGGAGAAAAAAATACAAAACAACATGTATTAGTTTATTTTAATTGTGAAGTATCTCTATTTGAACTTTAAACAATTGTAATTATATTGATAAAAAAAAACATAGAACTGCTTCAAATAAAAATAAGCTTTTATTGTGTAATTATTTTTTTTAACCACGTGTCCGTGCCTGCAAGCAGAATTAAGTCACCGTGCACAAAGTAGCATATCTTTGACATTTGTCTATACGGATTACTACACCTTTCCTCAAGGTATCTGCTTAAGACTTTTTTTATAATCCAACGAAGCAATACGGATACTATTGTATCCCATACCATTACTATTGAATTGCCGTAACCGTTTTTGACTTCATAGTGTATTATTGCTGCCAATTTGGTGGTATGACAGGATTTTGAAATATTCTGGCGGGGAGATATGAAAAAAAAAAGAAACCAAGATTGCTTGTAAATGAAAAAAGGCACTGGCTACGGTTACATCTAAATGTAACAATAATAAAAAAGAAAAGGTATTGTCCTACGTCAGAAATCTGATGTTCATAAGAGGGTCATTGTTAAAAAAAAACCATGCAAAACTATGTTATTTGGTATGTTTAAGTCAAAAGACATGAACATATATCAAAATGTATCAACATAACACTTGCTTATGTTAGATATGAATGTTTTGTGATACACTGTATACAGTTTATTACAGTATAAAATGTTATAAAAACATCCTTAATGTTTTCTTAAACCCTTGGATATAGCCAGAATCAACTTTTATTTTTTTACTATAATAAATCCTTTCAGACCTGAAATAGGACTATTATACATACATGACTTTTTTTTTGTATGATTTGTTATTAGGATTTATCACTTTTTATTGCATTTTGATGCATACAAACATTTATTTAATGATTTGAGAGGTGTAAGTTGGTTTTATGATAAAAAAAAATCACCAAAAAGGAAAGTCTCAAGCTATTTCATAAATGAAAATAGTGTCCATGGTGTACCCTTGGAAAAATCATTTTTTTTCAAAACATTTCCATAACTTTGAATTATGAAATATATTGATTATAGAAACATGCACCAGTAACAACATTTAGAATAGGGGAATGGAGCACTTATCTCGATACTGAATCCTAAAATACACCTTAAATCATTGGTGTTACTGTCAAAGGTGAGACCAATTTGACAAAAATAAGACAATTGACCAGTCTAGTGACACCACTGAATATATCATAATATATTCAGATTAACAATCATAAAATTGAGAAAGAAAATGGGGAATGTGTCAAATCAATATTGTTTTGTGTTTCTTTCATGTTTAACAAGCGAAATTATTTATGAAAGACAATACTTATTTAATAATGTTTTAACAATGTCATGTATTACATATACAAAGTTTTCATGAACTGATGTATGCTGGTAACATCAATGACACTATTTAGTTTAGTTTAAACATATTTTATTTGCAAAAGTAATAGCAAAAGGGATTGGACACAAGTTATAACAACCTTAGAGAACTCCTCTCCCAATATAAATATAAACACAAAGTACATAAGATAATGACGAAAAAACATTGTAGGAATGCATGTAATAATACTACAAACAAAAATTGGAAATAAAAAGAAAAAAAAAACCAATCTAATAAAGAATAATAATGAATAAACTGGACTTGAGTGAAGGGTTGTAAAGTAGAAATTTAGAATGTTAATTGATTGTTTTAAATCTTTGTGTTATTCTGATATAAGATTGTACGGACTCAAAAATATCTTTGTTTTGCTGAAAAGAAAGGTCACCGTCACCAGCTAATAAAAGCGCTCAATGGATATAGCATATCTTTTTAATTTTGAAAACAGTATTTCTCTTGCGTCGTTGTGAAAAGCGCACTCTAAAAAATAGTGTATACTATCCTCAACAGAGTTGCAACAGCTGCATGCGGGACTGGGCATAATATAAGCACGGTGTAAATCTGAATTTAAAGAACTGCAGCAATTGAACGGTGCTTGTATTGCAGGTAACTATAATTGCCTTCCACATAGAACATAAACTCTCGCAAAATTGAAAAGTTATAACTCAATTGAACAGTTCTTGTATTGTAGGTCACTACAATTGCTTTCCTTAGATAACATAAACTCTCACAACATTGCAAAGTTATAACCGTTGGTAATGTCTATGTTATTTTGGTCTCTTGTGGACAATTGTCTCATTGGCAATCATACCAGAGACGGATTAGGGGGGCAGGGAGCCCGCCCCCGCCCCCTTTTCTGAGAAAAATTTGGTTTCTTATATATACTGAAGCGTAACCGGAACGGGCCACTCTCTTAGACAGTGAGTGAGACCCTACTTATGAAAATTGGTGGATCCGCTACTGCTCACCACATCTTCTTTTTTATATTTCACAAAAGTTCGAGTAGGATTCTATGCAACGATTATCTTACCACTGTTAATTGAGAATCGAGTCATGCAGTCATGTCAATAAATTAAAACGGTTAGATTAGACATTAAAACACTAAAAACTAGATTTTACCATTAATTTCTTATCTAACCATTTGATAGTACTATGGTTAACTGATGGAAACATAGATAGTCAGGAAATTGAATACTTTCAATAGTACGACCAGAACAATACAAGACAGAGTTGTAAACAAAAAATACGAATTTGTAATCACAATACACAAACAAGAACCGTAGTTTTCATTCATTTATTCATCTTAAATGTACGCTTAGGGTAAACAATGAAAATAAACACTGTATATTTATATAATAGATCAATCTTGTAAGAAACATAAATCAAACCATACAAATAGTAAATCCAGGTTCTAGCTCATATTCCATCTTGCATTTTAAAATCCGATATCATGCAGGATTGCTCATAAAATGTGTTTCTCTCCGACCTAATTTCATGTTTTTTCTGCTATCTAAAATCAAAGTTGTGGAACATATTTATCATAATTATATGATAATTAATGTAATTAGTGTCTCCTCCATGACAGTCCTGAACATTAAAACTATTATGAAATAAACGACAATGCTTTATTGTTAGTGTTTGGTACAGATTGGCTGTCACTTAACAACACATGTGAATTAACATAGAATCCTATAGGAAAACAGAGAACCCTTTTATTTCAGTGAACACTGTAAAGAAAAACCAACAACCAAACATACTACCCATACTGATCCGTGTCCACACTTGTAATACAAAGTGAAATACAGTCAATCTCTCTTTTTTGAGGTCCCAGCTAGATGTGGTCAACAAATAACTTTCTGATCAATGGAATATTATATTTATGGTGTGACCTAATTTATTTCTGGGTAACCAAAAAAATACTACTGTCTGATAAAGAAAAACAAGTTGCTTAACAAAAAAAAAAACAATACGTGAAACATACTAATTAGTTATAGGCTACTTGCCAATTCCCGTTATTGACCCTGTAATTAGAGATCCCTTTTATAGCTGTCTCCCTTATGAGAGACATCATTTTTTTATTTGCAAGGAGAGCCAACAGAAAGAGCAAATTTACATGTTCGTAATGTGAGTAATCTTTAAGGTTTTTAAATCTTATAATTACATTAATTTGTTGTTCAGCTAAATACTTTTGACATTAGAAATTATTTTTAATGAAAAATTAGTTAAACTGACTATATTCACTTTCAATTCATCTTTCTTTGCATTTGAAAATGCCTGTTTTGTCCGGTACGGAACCAGTCGACGATTGACAAAGGAAAGTAATTTGCCTAAAAAGTGTGGAATAACAGAATCAAATCGGTAATTGGCATATGGACTATTCAGCTGAATAGCAAATGATATCTCAGTGTTTTCTTAGCCAAGTGTGTGGAGAATTATATTTTGTTTTTAATTTTAAATCATAAGAAATTTTGGAATGTTGAGAGGGATGTTACACATAAAGCGAGTAGAAAAAAAAAGATTCACAGACGTATCACTTCTCAAAGAATAATGAGGGCCTTGAAAGGGTATTGGGAGCATAGGAGAGAGGGGCGGGAGCAGGGTGGGAGGAGCGGAAGAGGGAGGGAAGGGCGGTATAAAGGAGAGAAGGGGCAGGAGAAAGGAGAAAAGGGATAAAAAAAGAAAAAAATGTCTATTAAAATAATTAAAATTTAGCAGGAAAACAAATATTTAATAAATGAGTTAATCAAAAGATTCAAGAAAGTGCTAATAAAAGTAAAATAACAAAAGAAAACGACTGAGAGTAAATCTAAAAACGGAAAGTCCTAAATCTAAATGTAACTGCAAAATCAAACAAATGGATCACAACTGTTATATTCCGCATAGGTACAGGCAATTTCTTAGGTAGAAAATGGTGGATTGGACCTGGTTTTATGGCTAGCCAAACCTCTCACTTGTATGAAAGTCGCAGAAAATTCCTTGAAATGGCATATTAACGAAAGAAATATTCCGAACATCGTTACTTATTCATTACGATCTCTTATATCTGGAGAAAGACTAAAAACTAACAATTTCCAGGATTTTATTTTGAGCCCGTGCATGTATAGAGACACATGTCACTATCCTTGTTTTTTTTAATAGATAAATTGCTTCAAAGTTGACCGGTATGCATACACATTGTAATTTGCCAGAAAAAGGAGGACATTACTTAATATACAGCGACTTTTTTTTTCTGAGAGGTATTGAAAAAAATATGTAACTGGATTTGAATGGTGTTTGTTTTTTTGTTTTCATTTCCCCTGTCTGGTTTCGTAAATTTCCTATTAATTCTACTGATTTGATTTTATTTCCAACAGGGTGCACATTCATCTTCATGTTTTTGTTTAGTAAACAGTGATTTTCAAGTAAAATTTGAATTGATTGATTTGAGGTTGCAAAATGTCCAGTGGCAAATATTTCAGGCATGTTCAGGACGATACCCACATTTCTAATGCAGACATCAAAAAAGGTTAAAACATTCCGTTAGTTATAAAAGTGAAAGATAAAATAATACATGATTTAATATAGTATATTCTCTGTATGATGTAAACGTTTGGGTAGTGTGCATAGTTGTAGACAGACCTTGCAAACTGTATTAAATGTAAGTTCAACATCCTGTCATTCGTGAACAATTATACAATAAAAAAAAAATGAGAACATACTTGCATCCTCTATGAGTAAAACACTTGGTGCATTATAAAAGTTCCACCGTGAAATTGTACACTGTAGTAGGAGGAAGTCGGATTATGTGTTCTTCGTGCCTTCATATATTTTCGAAATACCAAATTTAGCAATCTGTCATTTAAAAAAGTCTTGACTGAATATTCCCACTTTTGGTATAAATATTTATATTAAAGTTGACATAAAAAAATATAGCATTTCGAAATAAGTTGTATAAATCCTAAGCTACATCCTATTTACCGATTAAGTGAGGGACGGGTGGCCAAATGGACACGGGTAAAATGGTATGCTCGAGGCATTTTGCCCAGGGACCAAAATATATAATACCCGTTTATGATTGTGTTCTATTTTACAAACCATTAGGTGACAACATTTATTTTAATAAGCAGCTCATAGTGGAATATAGTTGGAAAATCTCAACTGTTCATCATGTCCAACTCAACAACAAAACACACCCATTCCTGTACACCCAAGTGTAAATTAACATGAACCAAAATGATATTAAAATGTAAGTGTTTCAGTTTGTTGCTGCATTTGTTTTTGACGTTCGGAGCACCTTTATGGGTTTACCTGCATCAACATTCCGATTATCCATTTATTGTTAGCAACTGGGTTTTATTTAACGAATCGTGTGATTGTAAATTTCAAGAAATAATTTTGGAAATACGGAATTGAAAGAAAAAATATGTAATGGGGTCTGAATGATCTAATTTTATTTCATCCCAACGGGTGCGCATTAAGTGTTGACATCCCTAAATGACAGGCCTTTGTTAACTTTTTCCTCATTACAATGTTTCTGTCCTGTGTAAACTGTGCATATACGATTACAGTGTTGGCAATCTATTTTTTTATAAGCTTCCGGAACCATATTTTCTGTACAGTCCAAAAATATTCCAAAACTGGTTACACTTGGAACATATAGGGAAATTTGTGCGCCAAAATAACCAAGTTTAAGGACAATTTTATTATTCTTGTTTGTTAATTCCATTCCAACAATCATTTTCTGTCTGAATTTCAAAGACTGCTTGTACTGTGTATTTTTCGATAAATTATATCCCGTTTTATTTTCCAAAAGAATTTTATTTTTCTATTTTGCAAGCAACGTTTTTCGGCAACTATTTTAAAACGAATTGGTTTCTTACAAAATTGCACTTATAGTGTCACAAAAGTTCCCCGTAATTTCACACATTATCATGCGTTTCTATAGTTAGGATTTATACTTTAAAAAAAAATCATCTGGAAATTGCTGGCATCAGGGTTAAGCTGGGGTTACACATTCATGATTTTAACTGCCGTCCTTGACAGGACTATTCCTGATTAAAATTGGACAAAAATCGAAAATATTGGAGGTTGCTTTGGAATGTCCCTCCTAGATGGGAATTTGTATGTGTCTGTTCACGTTGCAGGCATATTACATCCTATCTGTCTATCAATGTATCTCTTAACAGCGCATCTCCTCCTGAACAACTGGAAGGATATTTAGGAAATATTAACACGAGAAAGTTCTAAATGTTAAAGGGGAGATACTCTTTACTTTAATGTATGGCATTACTAATCTTCTAAGCGAAACTCTTTCTGAATGTTTTATGAATTATAATGAAATGCATGTCGGAAAAGGTAAGAGAGGGAGAAGGGAGAAGAGGGGAGGGAGCAAGGAGAAAATTACCCCCTGTCCAGCCCCTCAATAATAATATTCAAATCAGGGGGGCACATGTACTTTCTTCTAAATCTAGAAATAAGTAATGAGACATTGCGAATTGGTCAGCTACCGATCTATCATTAATAGTGTTACTCTTCCGCGTGAAGCATTGAGAGATCCGTAATTACTTGATCTAATTATAAACTCATTATTGAAGAGACATAACTTTTACATGCAAGATACAAAAAAAAAAATAAAGATCAATAAAGTCTTACGAGGTAATAAAAAAAATAGGAATGCATTATTATTGCCGACGATGTACGTCAATGTACAGCCTGGATACTGTTTTAAATTATAAACTAATTAAGGTGGTACCTAACACTACAGTACTACTAACTCTGTAAAATCAGCTAAACGTTTAGATTACGTTGTGTTGTGAAGGGAATATTAAGCTTTATATTTGTTATGTCTATAATAGCAATATTAATTAAACTAATATGATAGATAGATATTTTTATTTTAAAGTACAACTTGGTACATATACATGAAATACAATATATTGCAGTTTTAAACATAAGCATTCTATTAACATGTATAATTATTATACCAACCAGCCTTTGGAGGCTTATAGGCCTAATTCTTGTTAGATACAATGTAGTTTCAATATATCAGTTGTGTTTAATAATTAAATGAGAAAATAAGGATGAAGGTAACTTAACTGAAAATTTGGAGGATAAGAGTTGTCTCTCTTTGTACAATCCCATTTACATTAAGGAAAAAAATAGAAATTGAAATCAAAGATAAAAGAGAATTTATCACCTAGAATTGACTAAATTCTGACAGTTGATCTATATAATAGTAATTTATCCCATTTGCTGTGAAAGCAAAATAGTATGTAAACACTTTGGCTAATATTTGAAAATGTAAACAGGTAAATGTAAATGCATACAAGTAAACAAAAATATGACATTATTTATCACAATAAGTACATAGCAAGCATGTGCAACAATGAACTAAACAGACCCCTACTTAGTACAATGCAGATAATATAGAAATATATATTTGATGACTAGAGTTATATATTGATATATTGATGGATTAAAAGCACTCTTAGACTAGTATTGTGTACTAATAATCATAAACAACTGCATACACGATTTGGTGTTAACATTTTAAAATTTATCTTAGAGACAAAAACTTAGCGAAATTTGTTTCTGAAAAAATATTATACTGAGTGTTCAATGTTCGAAAATTTCTACATAATTGTGCACACCTACAATTAATGTAGGAAGTATAAAAAAGAAGATTTGGTATGATTGCCAATGAGACAACTGTCCACAAGAGACCAACAGGACACAGAAATTAACAACTATGGGTCATCGTAGACGCTATATTGTTCCTTGATAAAACAGTATTGTATGTTTACTTGATAATAACACATTTGGTGAAAGAAAATATTTCTCAACAACGAATGACAATATATATTCAGTCTTATGAGTTTTCAAAATATCAACCCAAAATAATCGCATAAAGTCTATGAAAGATTTATTTTTTTCGGCAGCCCGAAAATGTGAATTAAAGGTAATTTGTACTAGGAAGACGTTTTAAATGAGAGATTTGAAAATTGCTTCTGAAAAAAATGGAAATACAAATTTTGATATATTATTAAAAATGTTTTTATTTGATGAATAATGTTATAATTCGAAGTTTTCTTGTACAACCATTTCATAAACTCTGTGATACTGCGTTTTCAGTACATCGGAATGCATTAATGCAATATTGACAAAATGAGTTTAATTATTCAAGAATTTACAATTAATAATGCAAATAAAAAATACTCAAGACATATGATAAGTGTTTTTTTAAAACACTGTTCATGGTACCTTCTCATTATTTTTTTTTCTTTCATAATATAATGTCAGCGTGAATTTCATACTTATAAACATTTGTTCAGCACTTTCACCAAATCATATTTTACTTGACTTTTTCTGATACAAACGAAATAATGTCACTTGCTATTCTGAGACATTGGTCAGCATCTTGTTGACTGTAAATTGTTGACGGAATATCATCCCCACTGATCTGATCTGGATATCTCATTCGAGTGTGATAACCAACAATACCACCCATATCTCCTGCAAGATCACGTAGTTCCTGTGGCAAACCTTCGGCAATTGCAGACAGTGTGTGACTATGCGATACATTGTTAGCGTCCGTATAGTACCACATTGCTTTCAACGCCTTTTCTGCTGACTGTAATATTGTTTAAAATAATACTAAATAAATGTTATAATTAGAATCATTGGTGAAATAGAACTGCTTTTATTAAAAGCAAAAGCTGAAACCAAATAACGGTAAAGAAAACTCAAAGTAAAAAGCAATATAGTTGTCTAAGAAACCGTTGGTATTTGTGACAAACATTCAATTTGCAACGGTCAATAAATAGTGTTAAGTTGACGGAATAGGAGTAATGTTAACATCTAAAATAATTCAAATTGTTTGAAGACGACTTTACTTTCTTATCCAAACTAAATACATGTAGTATCATATCAATTTAGTTCTCCTTAAAAAATACTTTCTATAGCTGTTTATTTCTTTTTCATCTAGTATCCTGTAAAGAGTTGTCTCGTCGACAATCATACCACATCTTCTTTTTTAAAATTATATACATTATAACTAATTTTACCTGATGACAATGGTAGCATATCCAGTTAAATGATTGCATAGGTCTAGCGTGTGGAATAAACGCCTCAGCTGCATCTCGGTCACATGTAGCCTGCCTTAACCATTTGCGAGCATTTGTTGGTATAGACACTTTCTCCCTATTTTCTCCATGAGCAAAAGTATTGTGTGATCGAGTATTGTCTTCATGATATTTAGGGGGCTGTGCAAAATAAGGTGATTTTGGTAAATCTTCACCCCGATATCTAGACTTCTCGTTAAATTCGTCGTCAATCAATTTACCATCCTTAAGATCACGTATGAGATTTTCAATAAACTGAAAAACTTTAGTAGCATACTCTTCATTTCCAAAGTTTTTATCTGGATGCCATTCAACCCGCAATCTTGTTATTAACACTTTGCGTTTTGTCTCATCTGTTATTTTCAAATATGACATAAATTTTTTCTTCACTTCTTTTATTGTGTCATCGACTGATTGCATGGCGGCAGAACTGGCGGCGTCCCTGTCTGTTGGTACAATAGCTTTCGATTTCAAATGTCTCCTCCTATGAAACTTGAAAATTTTATACGCTGGTACCTCTCTTTTGTCTGTTTCACCAACGTCTAATAAATATATCGCCTCAAATTGCGCAAAATCACAACTTTGTGATAGATTTTGAGAATTATCAATCAATCGTAGAACTTTTGCATACATGTAATATGCATCTTCAAACTGTCCGGGTTCCTTTTCCTCTTCTTCATATAGAAGCATTGCCACATAATCGTTCACTTCAAAGTCAGAGAATGAATTGTCAAGCAAGTAATGCAAAGAAGGTGGAACAAATGTACCAGGATCTGGATATATTTCAGAAGATACATTTGCATAATCTAAATGTACAACATTTTCATTGTCAAGCTTGTCACCTAATAAGGCTGGATTAGAAATACTGTGAAGAAGAATTTGAACAAAGACCTGGTTAACACGCAATCCTCTTCTTGTTACCTTTTCAAGAATTTTGACAAAAGAAAACTGTATGTCATTCAACCACTCTTGTAAATCGTTTCCATTGTCAACACAGTACATTATCAGAGACTTGGTGTCACCAATCTTTACTGACTTTACAAAAGCTTTCTTTCTTTCAGTACTCCCTTCAATTTGTTGCCCATCAAAAAAAAGTGCTGTTTCTAAGTCGGATACTTGTTGAAATTGTAAACTTGCAATTTGGTTAACAATCCTATATTGTTCTTGTACATCTATATTGCAAGCCCTAAAGTCCATTCCCAATTGTGAATTAAGCTTTAGTTTTTCATCGAGGACTAAACGCAGTAGGCCTTCTATAAATTCATCTGTTTTTACAAACTGTGACAGCATTCGTATTTTATCTCCAGATTGACATTCAGTTGCAATCAAAACTTTCTCTTTCAGTATTTCTGACAAAAACTTTGGTTTTAGCTCCTCTGGCAACATTTTCAATGTGTTTGCTGAAAATTGAAACTGCAGCTCAAGTTTGTCAAAACCAGCATAAAACCTTTGATCGTGAAATTGTTTTGATCTATTTTCAATTTTTTTATTGTCAGCTACTATTAATGACTGTGACGAATGCAAAATGAACTGGCGATTCGGTAAAAACAATTCAGTGCAGTTTAAACAGACAGGATATTCAGATGTGATTTTTGAAAACAGGTTTCGAACAGCAGGAACAAGAATATTTTTTTTCTCATTTGGACTTAGAATGCTAGGTTTGCTGTTTACATCTAGACTGTCACGATGAAGGCATCGTAAAACCTCCGAAAATTGAAATGCGGATGTTTTCTCTAGAGCACCAAGTTTTCGAAAAAGATTAACGCAATACATGTAATCTGTAGGAATGCGCATTAGGTATGGCTGGATAATTTCATGATCCTGTAGAAGTAAAACAACTCGTTCGCACAAAAGACAAACTTTTTCTTCGTTAAAGAACACTATAGGCGTTGTTTTTAATTCTAATAAACACTTGTTTGTGATGTCACCATTTTGCAAACATATATAGTGCTTGAGAAAAAGATCTTTAAGAAATAGTGATTTATCTTCTGTTACAAATTCTAAGTCATTCGAACATTTGTCTTGAACAGATACTGCAACGTTTCTTAAGTTTTGTACAACGACTTCAATGTTTGGCAAGATGTCTACTCCTAAGAGGGTTAAAGCTTCTCTCGTCTTTTCAGATTTACATGAAACATAGTCGGGTAACACATATACTGACGTCCATACAAGCGGCAACAAATCGTCTTTGTACAATGTACAGTCCTCAAAAGATACCAGTACTCGGTTTTGATACTGTTTGTGGATCTGTGACAGTTGATCCGTTAAGTTCAACTGGAAGGGTTCGATAAATCTTACATACTTTACATCACGGAGAGGAGTGCACTTTAATTCGTCAAGAAGTTCTTCGCGATTAAACAGATGATTAACTAGCAACTTCGATTTGGCACTCGTTTCTCCTGACAATAAACTGAATCCTTTTTCTGCAATTTCTTTTGCAAACTGCACGACCATGTCCGGGGTAGCTGTTAATTTCATTCCAATGAGTCCCATGAACTGTTCCCACTCTTTACCATTATATGGATATGGGGGAAAATTGTCTTCTGTACACATAACACCGAACAAGTCATTATGGGGATTGCAAAAGTCTACAGCACGACGTAAAATATTGTTTTTTAACAAGAAAGGACATTTTGATAATTCTTCTATTAAATGTGTTTCTGTAGATCTAAATTCGCCATCTATTCCCGTTAACAGAAGATTTTCCCTTATGTACTCTAGATGTATCGGTTGTGCCGCCTCTGGCATGCATTGAAAGTTTGGAATGATGAATTTTGAATACAGTTCATATTGGTTGCAAGAAATAAATCCAAGTTTCATATGGAGATGTTCTATCCTTTTGATTTCCTTCAGTAGCACTATACTTGATGCGTTTGCCCATTCGTTTATTCCAACATCTGGAATGTTGGTCGGTAAAAGAAGGACCTTAGTTCGAATATTGTATATCATTGTGTTGTACCCACCTAATGTAATAAAAAGAGGAATACTCCTTAAACTTTTCTTGATTTCGACAGAGGTGTACATTCTCTCCAATGTATTATAATTATCATTAAAATACTCCAAATATGCTGAGCAATCGTCTTCAGGTATTTTCGTCTTGAAACGTCTAAGGTGGTATACAAAACATTCAAACACATCTTTTAAATCACTGTATGATACTACTAAATCCTCTGCAACATTGTTTGCAGCCTCACAGTGTTCTGGTTCTTTTGGTTTTGCATAGTATATCCAAAATATATCAGTATCTAGTTCAGGTATTTCTAAATTTTGTAAAGCGTCATACAGAGGCATGTTTGTTTTAAAGGATTCCATGTTTAGTGTTTTCTTAGACATACCAATACTTTGAAGTTTCCGGTGTTGACCTATTCGAACCGGAAGTAGATGCCAGTCTGACAAACAATGTAAAATATCATAATCTCTGCCTTCTTTTTCCGAGTTTTCATTTTTAGAGGCGTCTGCAAAAAAGATCCATACATTTTTAAGCCAGTCTTGGTTCGGGATATTTTTTTGATCTGGATTCCAATTTAATGGTGTAGATGGCTCTTTGTAAGTACTTGGGTTAAGAACTTTTTTAATCAGTATCCTAAAGTCCTGTAAAGTGAACTTTTTCAGACAAGGTGATTCAATACCTTCCATTGGATAACATAATTTTCTGTGGACAAACTTTTCTTCTAACCCGCACATTATGTTGCAGTGTTTACTGAAAAACATAGGTGTCGTCTCAGAATATTCCATTAGTGTGTCATCATTTGAAATGCATAACGGTAGTCCTGATAAATGTTTATCAAAAGTGTCACTTTTCTTGCAAAAAGTTAGCAACTTGTCCACATTCGAAATTGTTTTAAATGTTGTACTTTTTATGTTCTTTCCTAAACCTACTAACTTGCATGCAGCATAGTTTATATCTGAATGAGACAGAAGAAATGCTATAATTATATCCGGTGTGACACTCTCCACGTTGATTTTACATGCCTTCATTTCTTTATAAAGGCTACTTGATAAATCAATAACATGAAGGTTAAGTAATTTCATGATGCTTACTACTGAACATGGATTCATAGATTGAGCGTCTTCTAAACAAACATACTGCTGGAAACTTTGAAGTATTTTTTTTTCAGACAAATCCAGTCAACTTTACCCTTATATGAAGTCATGTACAAATTTGGTTCTCTAAAGACTTCTGATATCGTTGGAA
The DNA here is from genome assembly GCF_963676685.1 of Mytilus edulis. NCBI lineage: Eukaryota > Metazoa > Mollusca > Bivalvia > Mytilida > Mytilidae > Mytilus > Mytilus edulis. The sequence continues at coordinate 58,493,793 of NC_092353.1, read as the reverse complement.
ACAACGGGATATTTTCTAAAACTTGGTTGTATATTTCAATGCAGAGAAATTTCCAATTAGAGTCGACAGCTGTTTCTAGGGATGGAAAGTATTTAAAGTATGTCTCGAGCTGATTTCGAATATGGAACTGACTCATGGCATTTTTTGTACATTCTTTACAGATGTCACGTTGCTTCTCAATTGCTGCAATGTACGACGGAGCTATGACTGATGACATAAGAGTTCGGTTCCAAATTGACTTAAGATTTTCTGTGTTGTCTTCCCACAAATTTCTCCTTGACTCGTGATTCAAAGCAAAATGTCCATTGACATGCATCGGAAGACCAGTATGTATTGGCAAAGGTAAGACACAAAAGGCGCTGAATTTTAATGGTTCTATTTTTGATAGGGGGAGTGCTACACCCCCCTGAGGTAAAAGATCCAGTTCACCAACTGAGTAAGCGTGTGATACTTTTTTAGGAATTGCCTTGTCATTAAATCCAATTCTATCCACAACAAACCAAATGTCTTCATCTTCAGTTTCACGTTTTATATCAAAAACACTTATACTCATCACTGTTTGTATTTGAAACATAGGTTCCGTTGTAATTTGTTGTTTCTTTGTTATCATTTCGCCTACATGTAGCCGTTTCAAATGAAATGCTTGCTTTTGTCTGATGTCTTCCTTAGACATGTTAACTGTAACTGAAAAGTCAAGTATCATTTTTCCATTCACAATTTGCGAAAATTCGATCTTCAGTATATGATTCAAGAAAAATATAGAACGAGTAGATTCATTCTTAAACTTTCCAAGCAGTGTTGTCAGGTGTTCATTATCAATAAGTTTGTCACATATCTTTGACGCTTCTGTTCTCAGAGGAAATCTAAATATTGTACCCTCGTCTCCCATAAGATCATCTTCGTGATACGGGAGAAATACATCAGGGACTGCTCTCTGAAGACCATCTAAGTTGCAGTATCTAATTCCAGGATTTTGCTTGTCTGCAGAAGTAGCATATTTGCATAATGGATCAAGAATGCAAAGAGTTCTCTTACCTTTATCTATCTTTTCTCCCTTGGTAAGAAAACTTGGTACATCTGTCAGGTGATACACGGCATTGAAACCAACTCCATACTTTCCTGTTTCGGATGGATTTTCACTTTTACCACCAATGCCAAGCAGTTGGATGCTTTCTAAATCATATTCACTGAAAGACGTGTTATTATAAACAAGAAGTGATGGCCCTTGAAGTTCTTTGAAGTTTCCATCAAACACTTTTGCAGATGAATAGTAATTATAGTCAGTGACAAAGTGAATTTCTGTTGCTCCGGCATCATCAGCATTCTGTAACAACTCTTTGAAAATGCCTTCATCAGCAGGGTATCCCTCCAACAACTTGTGTATTCGTGTAGTTAAGTCTTCTCTTTGACCAAATTTCATCACATTGTAGTGTTCTGATATTTTCTTCTTTAATTTTGACTTTACTCCCAATATGTTTGCTAGCGCAGGAGATATCTGTTTACAAACAAATGTCATCGATTTAGATCTCTCTATTTCAATATCATCATTGAGACATAACAAATTCACTGGATGTAGATAGTTATCATCGTCAGGTACAAGAATTTTGCCATCTTTCAATGGCATGTAGATTCCGTCATCTATTTTCTCTTCTTTTAATTCAGTGCAAAGAGCATTTAAAAGGGAACAGTAATGATTAACCTGCTGTTCATTTAAGGGGTCTTTGATATCTAATTTCTCTGTATAACTCAAAAGAACTTTTGAAATATCATGTGTTGAATATCTATCTTTAACGTCCAGGAAAGATAACAATGTTTTGCACCTGCCCAAGTATGTGTCCTTCTGGTTTATTCCGACTAGATCAGGAAAACAGGTGCCTTCAAAATTTACGGCAACCTGATCTGGCCTCCATAATGCTTCATTGATCAGCAAACATTTGGTGCTTTGCAGAGGTTCTAAAAGACTAGTGTTTTTGCTTTCTCGTTGCCTTCATCGTCCAACGTTTTACAATGAGAATCGATCCATTTCAAAATAGTTTCTAAAACAGGACGTACAAATGTAATTTTTTCTTTATCACATTGTGATATAAGACTTTGTAATTGTTCTACAACATGATCTAAAGGAATGCCCGTTTTCTCAAATCCTTTAACACCTAAAATATGCAGGACTTTGTTTATATTTTTCGTTCCAATAGCCCTTGTATACGAAACTAGCTTAGTGCAGCAAATTAATTCTTTGCAATCATCGAAATACAAATTTTCGGGACTTTCCATTGTGAAGAATTGCGGTAAGTGTATCTTTTCTGAGAAGGGTTCCAGTTTATGTTTTGTTCTGCAGAATTTATTCTTTTCTGCGCCAGCTACAACTTTCCATTTAAAAGGCCAATGTTTCGGTTTGATCATAACTGGAACAAATTTCATCTTAGTCAATGCATTTATTAATTCATTGTTCATTTCCGGAGGATATCTTTCAAAATATTCAAAAATATCCTTGCACCTTTGCATAGCACAGTCAACACATTTTTTGGATAAATTTTCTACTGAAGCACATCGATCAATCATGAGAGAATCTGGCAGGCTCTCATAAAGCATTCCCATTTGTTTGAAAAGTTCAAAACGTTCTTCTTCCTGCTGAATACTAAATTCCAGAAAATATCCATCACCCGGAATATACAACTTGCTTAAAAGACTCGGTCGTAGAATAATATCAGAGGGTTTTCTCAGAACCCCTCTTGTTGATGGAAAGCAAGCATGGCTGGTGAGCATCTGGTTTATTTTGTCATTGTTTTTGTCCACTGCATACAATAACAATATGTTTCGATCCATAGCTGAAAGTGCTTCTTCATTTACCAACGGGAAAAAAACTTTCTCATAAAACATTTCTGTTGAGATTACGTATTCATTTATTGAATCTCCGCAGACCACCTTGAAGTCGGCAAGTAACCAATCCGGCATCTGGATCAGAATAATCTTTTGTTTTTTCAAATACTGTAAAGCATGTTTATAAGCAATATTTCCAACATCAGAGTTTGACAATTGCGGATCAAGCATTCTGCAAGAGCTAAATTCTGTCCAACGATTTAGGTCAGACTGAAATATTACCTTTTGGTTAGACGACAACAATTCAGCGATAAATCCATTTTTTGTTGCTTTATAAATATCTTCGACATACGAATTGAAAACTGGCCACAGGAGTTGCAGGTCTATTCCTGGCTTGATATTTTTCTCTTTCAAACCTTTTAAAAGAGAAAACAGAGATTGTACAACAGCATCTTCCATAACAGCTTTGTTCCAGCTAAATTCACAATGTTTCTTGGCATCACTCGTTTCAATAGAGAGTTGATTCCTGTCTTGTGTAACGGCAAATGATCCACTTATGTGGAAATTAAAAGGAGTCTCTATTGGTAGTGGAAGAACACAAAACAAATGACTTGTTTTGTAAAATCCATACGGGGCATCTGACAATGGAATAGCAGTTCTTTGTCCATTGTTGTCCTCTATCATTACAGCAATAGCTGCTATAGGTAACATATTAGCTCCAATACCCTGCATTGATTGTCTTAAACATTCATTTGTACCAGAGGCCCATGAAACCATCCAATTGGTTTTATTTGAATGCCCAGTCTGCCCATGAAATTGTTTTCCAGTTTCTTTAAATCTCATTTCAATTTCAGCACTGTATTGATAAGTTCCAAAACTGGAATTCTTGTCCAATGCATTGTCATTTTTTGGTGAACAGTTCTTCAAAACTGGAACTTTGTTATGTTCCTTCTCGTCGTCTTCGTTTTCTTTATACGTAAGCGGGAAATGCCATGTTAGATTCCTAGAAACTTTAAAGATAAGTTTTTTTCGTCTGGTATCGATTTCAGAAAGATGAAAAATTTCAATTTCGCTCACATTTTGAGTAAACAATAGAAGATTTCCGGCACTTTCTATGAAAATATCCAACAATTCCTTCATTTCATCGTGACTATAAACTATACTGCTTAATTCACTACTAGACTGTTGACGTGTTCTGAGAGGTAGTCTAAAGAGTGTTCCATCGAAATGAGGAATCCTACCGCCGTCAGTGCTAAGATCACAACCGAATATGTTTTTAAATGGCTTGAACTGATCACTCCATCTTTGAAGCATCCTCTGATTTTTCTGTGATTTCATATCAATTCTCATCCCTTTTGTTTTATTTTTCATTAGATAAGATCCCTGTGGATCAAAGAACACCATTGTGTCCCCAGAAACAAAACTTGGCACATCTGTCAGATTGTAAACGGAACAAAATCCAACTCCAAATTTACCAATTTTAGAAAGATCTTTGGTTTCTTTCTCAACTTTCGTTATATTCTTTAAATCTGTTTCAGAGAACTGAGTATTGTTGTATATCCAAAGAGCAGGTCCTTGACATTCACCCATCTCTTTACTTAGAAGATTAGTTCTGCAGTCAAGGTTTTTTCGTTCATCATAAAGAAAACATACTTTTGTTGCCCCTGCATCGTCTGCATTCTGAATCAATTCTTTCGGAACAGATAGACCATCTCTATAACCTTTGAGCAGAGATTTAATTCTGGTGACTAGAGATACTTCTTGCTCCCAATTAAGTACTCCAGTATCCGATAAATAGTGTTCTTCCATTGATTTTATCCCAATGCTTGCTGCAAAACTAATATCCGGATGAACGGCGAAAGGTTCCTCTTCATCGATAATTTTAACGTCTTCGGACCAATGGCTACTACGGTAAGCACATTCATCAATGGGTTTAAGCACTAACTCGTTTTCGATCTCAGTTTCGACAGGAATCAATACATTGAAGTCAATCGCACAAAGAGAATGGCTCTTAAAGTAATTAAGGATATCTATATTGTGACGTAAATCCCTTCTATACTCTATTTCTGTTCGAACCTGGTTATGATGTTGCATTATCTGATATTGGACATCTACGAGAATCTTAGGGGACTGACATAACTTGCAACCAAGTCGCTGAAAGAACTCTTTCATAACAATGAATTCACCAGGTAATTGGAAAAGGTAGGGTTCAAGATGAATATCATCATTGCTGCTATTTAAATAAATTTTCTGGGGTTGACAAAACCCATCTCCCGTCCATACAACGGGCCTATTCTCTATAGAACCAATCATTGCCTTGTCTATTGTAGCCTCATTTAGGAATTTATATATTTGTTTCACGAAATGATGAAATTCTGGTTTGTACATTTCACTGTAGGACTTACTTAGAAGGAGTAACTGTTCAAACACTTTCGCAATGGGTATATTTTGACAGCTCGGATTAAGTTTTTGAATCAACTTCATAGGCAAATCTGGAAAGAGTGGCATTGTTGAGCCGACAAGATTTTCAGCATTATACACCATTTCAGTTGGTTTACAAAAAGCATCTGGACAATCAAACCATTTCAATACTTCTGGATAAGATTTGGGTTTTCTCAATGGACGAATAATTTTCAAGTCAGCAAGAACGTCCTTTAATTTTCTATTAATGTGAAACGATTCCAAAATGTGTTCATTCTTCATTAATATGTTTAGGAGTCCATTTGCCTGTTCTTCAGCAATGAATGGTGTTTGTGGCAATGACGCTTTTCTGTGGATACATATGGCCACATCGTAGATATCAGTGGTGTTTAAATCTGCGGATAACTTTAGTCCAAACGTTTTTAGAGTATTTAAATACGTTATTTCTTGATTCTGCGGGAATTTTCCTTTGTCGTTGAACATTTGAACAAGATGGTGATCTGTTGGATCAAACAGTTCATTTGGTTTTCTTATGTTACCATTTTCCGATCTAACGAATTCAACCTCTCTGACTAAACTTTTTATTTCAGTATCGTGTAGGAATAAAGACTTATTTTCAATAACGTATCTCATCATAATTTGCTTCTGAGTATCATTGTGGGTTGTTGATCTACCAATATATGTCTTCAGGATTGTTTCCACAACTTCTTTCAAACTTAGAATCCTTGCACCTAAGTGTATTGCTAAACTTTTTTCTGTGCTATTCTTTGGTTTTATAGATTTGTCTGGTAAAGGCACAGGAAGCAAATCGTCGGGTGCGATATCCGAAACATCTTCAATTGAAACATAACAGTCAGGTATATTGCTATTAAACATTTTCAATTTTTTTAAAACATTTTTTTTAGCATTGTTTAAAGAGTAGGTGGAACCCACAAAATGAACAAATTCTTCTTTGTCCGAACTTTGAACGTTGTCGTTGAAGTTTTTAACATGTTTCGGGCAGACGTCTGCTACAAGTTTCATAACTCCATTAACCGTTGGTCTCTCTACATACTTGTCGTATATTTCTTGGCAGCAATTAATATAACATGGAAGAGGATTCAGAACAGTGACTCCCATTTCTTTCAAACATCTCACAATTGATGCCGGTAAAAAGCATCGATCATCTGACTCGACAATCAGGGGTTGATTTAGTCTAAGAAGTTTGTCATAATGGGGTAAAATAAATAAGTCATGTGGAAGATGGACCCCATCCCGCCTTAAATATTCCCACACAAACATCAACCATTTTTCATTTAATTGCCCTTGTTTCTGCCATCTTAACGTCCTATTGTCCTTACTGTGTCCTAGTATCTTTTCAATTGATTGCGATATGAGCTTAAGGACATCACTTTGACCCGGTTCAATCAATTGGGTCCTACCTAAAATGAATATAAAACAGTACATCAAACATTTAAAATTAACACAATGTAAAATAATACTAACATATCAAGTGTATGAATCAATATTTTTTTCAATTAAGAAAAGAGTTCAAAAATGATTTTATCTAAAACAAGAGATGCATCTGTATTTTTAAGTTGCTGAATATACAAGAAACCTATGAAAAGACGATTCCATTTCGGAGTATGGCATTCTTGTGATTTTCATTTAGTTTTCAACTGATAAATGTAATAAGATGTTGCACGAGTGCGAATAAGTAGCTCTACATCCAAGTTACAATTTACAAAAGAAAACCATTATAGGTCAAAGTATGGTCAAAGTTAAGGATGGTTCATGAAACTTTATTTGAATTTTAACGTTAGTATCACGGTGTTACACTATCAACAAATACATGCATCTGTATTCTTGTTTCAAAATAATTAAGTCTGAGAGCTAATACAATCAATTTCATTACCTGATTTTGCTAGTCTGAGAATCCATTCATCGACTTGATCAGAAACTGTTCGCACTAATCTATCTTCTATACCAGGACAAAGCTGTCTAACAATGGAGGAACAAACGAAAATATTTGAAATTTTATTCGTTGCAAACTTGATGAATGCTCCGTTGGCTAATGGTAGAAGTTCTAGGGATTTAAGTAAGTGATCTTCTCTACTGGAAATCAAATAGACCAACAGATTTAATTTGTGCTTCTCTTTGAAAGTCTTGTATGCAGGTCCTATCTTCAAAAGCCTATAAATAAAATTATAAAACTATAAGAATTTGTTTCGAATAATTTGTTACAATTTGACAACAATTCGTTATCTGCATTCACTATGCCAGACGCGGGTTTAGTATTGAAGCTCAACCGTTGCACTTGAAACAAAATCAAATACGAAATAAAAAAAAAGCTTTAAAAACTAAAATTCCCTACACGTTTTTTTTTCATATACGATTATCTATTCATGCAGGTACAAACCTTATTGTTTGAAGTCTGACTCCACATTTCATCAACAATAATTTACAAAAAATTAACGTTGCATTGCTATTCTATTTGAAAGTGTCCATTATTAAGCTGATTAAAGTCATGGGGACAAAACTTCGACAACTAGTTGCATCCGCAAACACATTTCAACTACAACAGTATGTTTAGTATAAACAAAATAAACGAGTTACGTCAAGGGTCAACCTATCGTACTTGTTGTTATTATAAACTGGGGCTTTTTTTTTTTTTTTTAATTTCGAAGAAAAAAATATTGGAGGCAAAAGAACGAAGTAGTATTTCAGAATAATGAGTATATCAACTTGGTCTTAATTAAAAATGGTCGATGCCACTGTCGGTTGACGTTTCCTCCCCGACGTTATAACCAGCCAAGAAGTCAGCACTTCGGTGTTGTCATGATTATCAATTATATGGTCATTTTTTTTTTTATTTCCTGTATACAAAAGTATGATTTTTTTTTATCCCAGTCAAAGATTATCTTAGCCGTATTTGATACAACTTATTGGTATTTTTGGTCCTCAATGCTCTAACTTTTGTTTAGCTTTATAACTATTTTTTATCTGAGCATCACTGATGAGTCTTGTGTAGACGAAACGCGCGTCTGGCGTATTAAATTATAAGCCTGGTACCATTGATAGCTAAGTATATGAAATTATTACAAACAATTCTGAAATGGAGGCGTTGTTTATGTTTGGACTTTGGTTGCATCTTTAAAATAACAAAGGAGTATGTTCGATAAGATCCTAAAATGGTCCCTTTTTAGCGTAAATTTCAAATTCGGATTTATTGACCAATATCACGATAAATTATAGCTAATACATTGACTAGATAGGATATAAGCCATTTTGTTGAAAATTTTACGTTTCTGCGTTCATTATGACGTCACAAGTTGTACTCATATTGATTTTTTACGAAAAATCAATGAAAATGGGTAAATTTCCAAAGATTATTTGACAGGAAACATAGAGCGCATACGTCGACAACAAAGATCTTTTAAAATAATGTTTTTGAAGACATTTAACATGTCTTATTTGAATATTAAGCTTGTCGACGCCTGCGCTCTATGTTTTCTGGTCCTTTATTTGGTTGAAATCCAGCTGATTTTGTCAAATTTCACCAAAATCCCTTATCTTGACCTTTTTGGGTTGTTAAAATCAATGTGTTAGAATTAAACTTTGACAAAAACAGCTCTGTTTAACTTTCTCACATGTCTTTAAGGCAACTTAAAACAATTATTGTCTTGTAACCATGAACTTTATAATTGGGGCCAAATATGGCACTTACCGAACTTACTCCTTTGCAGTAATGCAATAGGTTACAAAATATACATAGTAAAGATATATAACATACCTCTCAGAAATGAACTGCGGTGATGCGTCTTGTGGTTGCTGACCAAATGCCTTGGTGAGTATACCATACACTCGTTCATATCCTGTTGTATCTACTAAACAGCTTTTGTATTGTCTCATAGTGTATATAAGTGTCTCTCTGATGTCCTCATCTGAATTTTAAAATATTAATTGTACAAACATTGTATTGTGAAATAGTTTAAAACGTAATGCAAAAAAATGTTGATATGAAAACAATGACATTACTTTCCGTGAAAATGTCGGCCACATTTCCCAAGCCTGTTTCTTTTAATGGTGGAGTTTTTAACATGTCAGACATAGAATTAAATTACTTAATAAAGAAGTTGAAATTAATAAACAAATATATTATAAACATTATAAATATTAAAATTTTTAATCATTTTGGAAATGATAAGACGTACATGTAGAATGATATGACAATAACAAAAAATGTCGGCTTTTGCAATGATACACAGGATGTACGTCTATCTGACAAATACATATCATTTCTCGTTTTCTATGAACAATAGTTAGAGTTTGACTGTCCCTTTGGTATCTTTCGTCCCTCTTTTAGAGGAGTGTTGCTTTAACTGTAGCCGTCGTGTTGGTAATTCATTAAATACATTAAAAAAAATTGACTCCACTCCATGTACAATACTATCTGAACAGCAAGCAAGTTGTTTGGTAATTCATTTTACATCTGCATCTACTTTACATAATTTGTTTTTCTGATTCTATGTATAAAACTGAAATGGTTTTGATTTGTGATCAAACCCTTTTGCTAGACTTACAAAATAAATCATGTTACCTGTATTTTCTGAGAAAATTTGAAAAACTGCATCTTTCAGTCGAATCCATTTTCCTCCACCGCTTTCAGTATAAAGAAATGGTGCGTCTTTTAAATTTCTAAACAGCTTGCTTATACATTCTTTAAATATAACGTCAATTTCCAATGGATCAGGAATACATCTTAACATCAAATGTTCATCATTCCGATTCCGTATTTCCATAATTAGATCAATGTATGCCTTTGGGAGAACGGTAGACACCAGCAATTCATTCCACTGTACTGAATCTTCTTTGTTACTTTCTGAAAATTTGTCAGCCCATTTCAACTGTTTGCGATCCTCGCTGAGTGCAAATGTACCGTTGATGTGTAAAGGTAGTTTTGTCATACTAATAGCTTGCATCGGTAAAGGTAAAGAAAAAAAAATGTGCCCCGTAAACGTGTCACTTGATAACACCGGTACTGCAATTCCTACACAAGGAAGATAAGAAAGCTTTGTTGCTAGTTCCAAGAGGCCTTCAGAGGCGTCGGATATCCCTTCTAGCCGATTCATAACTAACCATTCATGATCTTCCCGTTGTCTTTTGGAAGTCGTTACCAATACCAATTCGTACACATTGACAAAAGACTCATCTGGAATGGTTTTGTGTTGCATTGCTTTCCTAGATTGTTTTGCAATTTCGCTTTTACTACCACCGATTGTTACTATGTAATCAGGATTTTGTTCATATATGGAGTCCATACATTCATACAGAGAAACTTCTTCCAGAGACTTTAAGAAAATCAGTGTTAGGGAAGCTTCTTTTTTGAAAACCCTTAGTAAATTGTTGATCTTTTCTTGGTTGTAAACAGAGTCTGACAGTTCTGTTGTTTCTTTACGCAGAGGAAATCTACAAAGTATCCAAAAAATCATATAAAAAGTAAATAAAAAGAAGATACCGTACCCTGAGAAAAGTTATAAATGAAAAGTCTCTAAGCAAATGGCAAAATCAAAAACTCAAACACACCAAACGAATGGATATGACTATCATATTTCTGACTTTGTATAGGCATCTTTTTTATGTAATGTTTTGCAATTCAATGTGTGTTTAATTTTCTTAAAGTTTGCTGCAACATTGATCTATATAAAAAATGTAAACAACATAAATGCTTGGTAACTATTTTGATCTTTGGTATGACAAAAAACAAGTTGTCAAATGACTTTCAATACACGTTTACGTGTCGTCTCATACCCAAATTCTACCACCACCACTCCCCCTAAGCATATTTAAATTCATAAAATGTTACCTAAACATTGTTCCATTGTAATATCCAGCATCTAGCACATTCTGTCCAAAATCAAATACTTGAAATAAGGCTGTATAGCACTCATTCATACCACTGTATAATTTAAGTTTTGACAATTCAAGGGGTATACAGCACCTAGTTTCATCTCGATATGGATCAAGAATCATCATAAGACGTCCACTTATAATCATTGGGTAATCTGTGAACACAAAGTAACAATATATGTATCTTCAATTAATAAAAATATATTCCAAAATAAGATAAATCGTATTCAATTCTGTGGTTTTGGTGCAAAAAAATAGAATCGAATACATTCAATATTTGTTGAACGTTATGTGTTTTTTTATGAATATTTGTTTTTATTTTATTAAAGATGAATTTAAAGTGTGATCAAGGTAAAGAAAATGCGATATGATAGCCAATGCGACAAATCTCAACAAGAGGCCAAAAAGACACAGAAATTAACAACTAAAGATGACCGTACGGCTTCATAATGAGCAGAACCGATACTGCATAGTCATCTGTAAAAGGCCCGAACGTATAAATGTTAAAAAAAAATCTTTCAACACGGAGCCCTGGCTTACACCGAACAGCAAGCTATGAAGGGCACATAAAACGACTTGTGTAAAACCATTCTAACAGGAAATCCAACGGTCTAATCTATATAAAACAAGAAACGAGAAACAAGAGAGAACCACATCAACAAACTACAACCCCTGTACATCAGGTAGATCTATATTTTCCGTATGACAAATTGATTTTCTATTTATTGATTTTATTGATCCCTATGCATCTTCTCCCCATTTTTACCAAAAAGTACCTGTTCTTACCAGTGATATGGAACACCGACTTAAATCCAAGTCCAAATCGTCCTACTTTTGATGGATCAAGTTTTTTAATACTTGTACCGATTCGACGAATCCCTTTCCAGTCAGCATCAGAAAATTCCTCATTATTATAAACAATTAATGCTGGTCCCTATTAAATATAATTTTCAGATTAAAAACAAATTTAAGCTCAAAATAAATTATGCACTAACTAAAACGAGAGACAGATAACATTGATTGTTGTTAATGATATCTGGACGCATTTTTACAAATAAATATGGTTACCTCTTTGCTAATCAACTTTTGAATAAAAATTATGTCGTTCGTTTTTAGCACAACGTTTTGAAACTTTTGGTTTTTATACTTGAAGTTCTTATTCGAATTGCCCTTTCAAATAGTTTGAGTCGAACGCCACTGATAAGTCTCATGTATTGCGTACCAAATGATATGCTAGTACCTATGATGAGTTATAATTAGTGAGTTATTGACCTTAACCTTCTTTCAAACATGAGTAATACTATTTTTGAATCGTCCTCATACTTAGGATAACGTTATTTATAAATAGTTAAAAAGCCTGCACCATGTCAGGAAACTTATTATTTGATATAAAACGTTGTTCACACAAATCTAATAAATACTTACCTCAAAGTACTTGGCATATGATGAGTCATGTTTGATACGTTTGGAGTCCTGAATGAAATTTCTCTCGTCGTAAAGTATGGCAATTTTATCAGCACCCGCATCCTCTGCGTTTTGAATTAACTCCTACATATAATTAGATATTTCAGTCAAAGGGGTTTCCCGCAACATGAGAACATTATGAACGGAATAATCATTGTTTTAAAAGTGAATATATGTCATGTTCCTTCAGTTGAATTCCATCTTTCATACATTTTGTTGGTTTTTGTTGTTGCGTGAAATTAAGTGATACATGTAAACTAAACACTCAGTTTTCTCATTTTATGATGTTTACTTTGTCTGGTTGAACTAATTGATTACAATGCAAACTATTAAGGATTTTAACGACGCTTTTAATAGTAGAGGAGCATTATGTTTTCTGGTTTATTAACTTTATTCTCTCCTGAATACCCTATTTAATTTTACCATCGACCTCAAGTCAACATGCACACATAAGATAAATGATAGGTGCCTTATGTATGAAAATAATTAAATCGCCTGGCAATGTGGTTAACATCTTTTATATTAAGTCACATGAACATTTGGCATTAAGATTCATCTAAATAGGGAACTACAAATCCCCCTGGGTTAGATCACGTGTTTATTATGAAAAGAGCTATTGCTTAAAGTAACAATAATAATAGGCAAAATAGAGGTTTGGGTTCAGATTTAAGGGTATTACGTAGTTTTGCAATGTGAGAGTGAGAGCTACATGTAATTTAAAGATACACATTCTTGTTTTAATTTATTCTTATAAAATTTTATGAGAAACTTACCTTTAGAATTTGTCCGTCATTGGAGTAGGTATATAATATCTTACTCAGGTCCTCAATAAGCGTATTCCTTATTATACCTTCATATTCAGGTTCTAAAACGTCTGCCGCCATCGTCCCTTTGTTTCTTATCAGAATATTGTCTGCATATGTTCTCACATTCTGTAATAAAAACCGTTTATATACATATATATATCAACTAAAATTGAGACACATTAAGATCGGCGAAAGGAAAACAGTTGTGAGTCTCACATTTTAGAAGAGTTGAACAATTTTGCTCTTATTTCGTGTTATTATTCCCGTGCATGAATTTTCTACAAAGATGTTATACTGTATGGCATGTACATGTAACAGAGTAATACAAAAATAAAACATTTGAAAAATGACTTTTGACAATGAATCGTAAATTTAATTAATCTAATTATTTGGAATAGTAAATTGAAGGCAGAAAATACAACTTTTATTTGCCCTAAAGTAAGGATAAGTCATCATATCATTATTTGTAAATAAATAGATTAACTCCAATGACCTTTTTATTATTCATCATTTTCATTTTTTTTTATTAAGTCTCCCAAACAAAGTTTGGAGACTTATTGTTTTTGGTCAGTTCTTATTATTTTTATTCTTCTTCTTCTTCTTCTTCCTCTTCCGCCACTTTAAAAAATGAACTTGTCGGCAGCGTTTCTCCAAAACCGCTTGTCAGATTGACTTAGGATTTCATAAAATGGTAGACTAATATGTCTAGGTGAGCCATCAATCTTTCGTTTGTGCATTGGGGTCTATTAAGGGGTATTTTGGGGGGTAGAAAGAAGGGAGGGGTTAACTATAGAACCCTATGGGATTTTATTTTCTAAAATTTTCAAATGAATATAACTTGACAACTGTAAGTGATAGATACATGCAGTCTTCAGAAATGATTATAGGACAATAAAACAAATCCCATGAAATATAGGGGGAGTCCCTGGGAGTTCATTCCCACCCCCTCCAATTTGAGAATATGCTTATATCTTGTAACCGATCCAGATCCCCACCCCTAAACCTTATATATTCTTGTATGGGACAATAAAACAAATCACATGAAATGAAATGGAAGTTCCTAGGGGTCACCCCCACCCCGTTCAATTTGAGAATGTACTATTATCTTTTAGGCGGTCCAGATCCCCACCCCTAAACCATATATATTCTTGTAGGGGACAATAAAACAAATGAAATGAAATAAAAGGGAAGTCTGGAGGGGGTCATCCCACCCCCTCTTGTTTGAAAACTTATGAACGGTCAACATCCCCACCCCTAAACCATATATATTCTTGTAGGGGATAATAAAACAAATGAAATTAAATTAAAGGGAAGTTCCTGGGGGTCGCCCCACCCGTTCAATTTGAGAATGTGCTATTATCTTGTAAACGGTCCAGATCCCCACCCTTAAACCATATATATTCTTGTAGGAGACAATAAAACAAATCAAATGAAATGTAGGTAACTTCCCTGGGAGTAACCACCACCCCCTCCTGTTTGAACACTTGTAAATGGTGGAGATCCCTACTCGTAAGCCATATATATTCTTGTACGGGACAAAAAATCAAATCAAATGAAAATATGAATGGCGAGTTATGGGAGCTTTGTTTGGGAGACTTCGTAACAGCATCCTGTTCAATTACTTCTTGTTTTTCAATTAGTTTAAACATATTTATGTATGGTGGATTGGGAAACAATTGTTGCCTTGTAACGGTATGAGCCTGCTCTTTTTCGAAATCTACAATGGTGTATCTTACGTGCAAGTGAAATGTTAACAAGGGTCAGCCATGTATCACCCCCCCCCCCCCCCCCGCCCCATTCCGACGCACAATCATCGTTTCTTAAGAGAGAGCTAAAAATTCAATCCCTGAAATATTATGCCTGGAACGGGGATCGAACCAGCAACCTTTGCAACCTCATGCAACATTCCATCTTTATTTCAAAAGAGGTGGGAAAGCAAGCTGCATTATAAGCATAAAAATGATTTGTGGTTTGCGTCATTGTACACAAAAAAAAACAGAAAAGAAAATAACATGAGTTCTTCCAGGTAAACCCAAAACATCTTTTTTGTGGAATAATTTTAATCTAGAAAATTACCAAAATAATTTTGGTTTAACATTTGAAAAATTCTATATCACAGATTAAGTTCGTGGCAACGAGTTTCCGGAATAAGTTATAAAAATTTAGACTAATTGTAATTTGTAATTACAAATTAAATTTAGAATCACATATTTTTTTTATTTGTGTTATGGATTAAAATCGTATTTACAAGTTTCTGGAACTATACAAATAAGAAGATGTAGTGCAATTTCCAATGAGACAACTCTCCACAAAAGACGAAATTATGTATAAATTAACATTTAAAGCTCACCATACCTGCTTTAACCTTGAGTAATCCCCAACTAACATAGTCAGCTATAAAAGCCATGACAAAATTAATGTAAAACCACCCCGATTTATGTACAAAGTAATGAAATATATAGAGATCATTTGAAAGGGGGCTTTACGGGCTCATCAGATAGATACAAATCAGAAATACATCTAACAAATACTCAAGAGTGGACGTTGCAGGGTACTTTAACATCCCCAAAACAAAACGACACTAAGTACAGATCTGGGAGAACATGCAGTTACTGGCATCTAGTTCGAAGCCAATAATAACTTATGAAAATAAAGAGACGCGCATTTAGCGCAATCCATGATACATACCTCCGTCGTTTTTTTAAGGAAAAATGTTCCAAAACTCATCAATGTCATATCAGAAATTTATAGAATAAAATAAAAGGAGATTATTTAGATAGATATAAACCAATAAGTAAAGTTGAATGAAAACAACTCAACTCATCTTTGAGTTATAGTCCAAAAACTGGGAAATACCCCTTTTTATGAATACAAACTTTTAACTCGGAACGTAAAATCTTAACATTTAGAACAATTGAAAGAGAGCTATCGCAATAGATTCAAACAAATCATTTCAGATTCATGCAAATTGGTTAAATCGTTTTGAGTGATTGTCCCACTTGTTGACTATGAATGGACGGACGGACGGACGGGCAACGGCATACTACCGTTACCGTCTTGTTATTCGTAGTTACAAATCAAATTCGTTACTACACTTTTTTAAAAGGATAAAAATCGTAATAATCGTTATTATGGATTAATCTTTGTCACGAATTATACAAATCAATGTTTAACAGCTACTTTTATTACAGAAAAACGAAATCAATATTTGTGAAAACGAATTTAATCATTTATCATGAATTACAAACAAAAATTAATAACAAATTACATAGATTCGGGATTACGTTTTCAATCTGTTATAACGAATTTCACAATTGAAACAATTCCATCAATTGTATTTCTTAAAACGAATTCTACAAACTCTTAAAACGATTTTTATTCGTAAAATTAAATTCCAATTAGACTTTTTTAAGTACCCAAACTGCACCACTAAGTTTAAAACTTGATGTATGTTGTGTGTGTTTCTCGTGCACCGAGAGGGCTTTACTTTTGAAATAAAGTTAAAACGACGAGGACGTATGTGATATCTATTTAAATCATAGATTATAAAAATTCACGATTCACAGGTACGTATTGATTATCTATTGTATACCCTAACAATAAACGATTTATCATGTTTTATCGTCGTGCGGTTACAAATTTTACAAGAAGTCCCCATGTGAAATGGCATAAGCTAATATTAATGAGAAGACGGGGGTCCAAGGGAAGAATGTTGACAGCAATGTTAAAAAGGACTGTCCTTTTATTTTGGATGGTTGTATAAAAACGGGGTGGGTTTATTGATAGCATATAATCTAACATAAAGTCTGATTTACAGGTACATATGCACCAGTTATACAATCGAACTGTATACACTTTGTATAATTTTATCTCATTAATCATTTTATATCTGATGTTTGTATTCGTGACTGGATACTGAACTGTTCACTTGCTGCCGAACTGATGTTAGAGTCACCCTCTTTTTTATTTGACGGAAACCCCTCTTAAAGATGGCTGTATCCGCCCGTGATTCTGTAATCCAAAATACGTTTTTGGATAATAGTGAAAAGGACAGCAAACACACAACTCGGCAAAGCAGCACCTTAATATGTATAATTGATACAATACACTCCCTATGTTTGATCTTACAGCCGATTGCATTGAGTGTGTAGATAAAGGTGATATTTTTGGTCAATAGTTTGATTGCTAGCTGAACCGTGAAGTCGTTATTATGTAAGATATACTACCCTCCTTTCGAAGTACCAGCCTAGTCCTACAGACAGAATGATTGGTTATATATAATAGGACTAGTCTACTCTGAAAGGATGGTAATTTACCGAACCTAATAATGACTTCACGGTTCAGCTAGCAAACATGCTAACCAAAGATATTACATTGAACCTTCACCTGCACATTCAATGCAATCGGCTGTTCCATTCCTAGTTAATTACGTTTGTAACCACATCCTTCCACTACATAGTAGCCCCCTGTTCAACCCGCAGCATTATCACATGGTTAATTCACTTATGAAGGCTGATAATTAATTTATATATATTTCTTTGAACTAGTTATTTTCCTTCTTATATTCAGTATATTTTAAGCCCCATTTTATAGATTATATAAAGAAAAAAACAATGTGCAATTACCAAATTATCAATTACGATATCTTACCCCAGACTGCTAGTTCTAAAGTCAGATATCCGAAGTAAGTGGTGAGTGATGAGTTAAGTCCCCTTTAAATACCACAAAAAACAGGAAGTAACTATGAAAAGCTACAAGTGTATTCCACTTTCTAAAAACCATATAGGTCTCCTATACATAATATTACATGACACAGTTAATTGTATCTATTCTCTGGATCAATATTTTCTTTTAAAAAAACCAGTTTGTGGTGTGGTTAACATGCAAAGGAATATTACTTGTGTATAATAGTATGGTGCATTGTACGAGGGTAGTTTGTCTATATTTTCTATCGAATAGATTTACACAGATTATTGATTTGTTTTATATTTATTGTTATGTAGAATTGTAGTGTCACTAAGAAATTGTGTCCTGATTCGGGTGGAGAGAACGAGGAAACCTTGAGTCTGATTACTTTTAAATGTTGTCTTTGTTTTCTATATCATTTAAAGACATCGACATTTTTATTCTGATTAAACATTATTAGCAGACATTGCTCGTAAGACCATGGTGGAGCATTCTGTTACCGTTCTATGTCGTTTTTCTATAGGTATAATTATCAAAATCAGTTTTGGTCTGAACTGTTAAAAATTTACAGATCAGTTCAAAACTGTTATAAAAGAGGGACGAAAGATACCAAAGGAACAGTCAAACTCATAAATCTAGAACAAACTGACAACGCCATGGCTAAAAATGAAAAAGACAAACAAACAACAGCACACACGACACAACATGGAAAACTAAAGAATAAACAACACGAACCCCACCAAAAAACTAAGGGTGATCTCAGGTGCTCCGGAAGAGTAAGCAGAACCTCCACATGCGGCACCCGTCGTAAAAGATATCAAAGTCTTAAAAAATTCTAGGGTATTGCAGATCAACATTATTTTAGTGTATTATTAGGTCTGTCAGAAACTAACACAAAGGATAAGAACAAATATTTCACAGACTGTTCGAAAACAGTTTTGTTTACAGAATGATATACACCATATATAGGAAAATGTTACGTAGATAGTTATCAAAGGTACCAGGATTATAAGAATGATATACACCATATATAGGACAATGTTACGTAGAAAATGATCTGCAACTAGATAACTTAAATAGTAATAGGGAAGATATAATTTGATATAATATCAGACAGTACATAATTTACAAAGATAACGTTTGTTTGTCGTGTGTGCTTCCGGGTTTTTACCCGGTCAAATCTAATTATTATATGTTTAAAATATGACCTGCGTCGGAAAGAAATCGACCTGATGTATATGAATATCAATACATCTGTCAACCTATTTCGGGTACAAAAACATACCTATGCATAATCAATAACTGTTTGAAGATTGGGTTGATATGAAAACCCTAAAAATCAGACTAAAAATCATCTTTGAATCGTATTTGAATGTTCTAAAATCAATCAAAGTTTTATACATGTGCATGTATACGAACACTAAGTTTTCCATAAAGCGTATATATAAAATTTTGTCCTGGTATCTATGATGAGTTTATCATGTTTATTTTCCATAAAGTCGATTAAAATCCGGCGATGCTCACATCTTTGATATATATCATGGACATCTTGTACTTTTTAACTTCACCTTAAATAAAAGTTATCACTTTTGAACATGCAAATACGATACTCTGGCAAACAACAATGTACAAGAATCTGTGATCAGTACTAATTCTGATTTTTTTAAAAGAACATTTAAATATTTTGGTCTGATTACCTGGAATAATTTACCAAATAATATTAAAGAAATAGATAATTCAGATACATTTAAAACCAACTGTTCAAATTATTTTCTAACTGAACAGAATACAGATGCACGAAAGTAATGTATTTTTCTTCTTCTATTGAATGCATATATACTTATTGAGTATTTAAGCTGCTATATTCAACTCTATTATGTATTTTTTTTTGTATGTATTTTTTCCTTTTCTATTTGTATTAATAGATTTTGAACATGTTGAAGGCCTCAAGGAAGATAAACATGTAATTGTTAAATGTGTTACCTTCGTTAAATTAAAGAATTTTATTATTATTATTACTGTGTTGCCCATATTGTAAATTACTTATACTTTTAAACCTTATTGTTCTTTGTTTTTTTTTTAAATTTTTCACTTAAAAGAGGGACGAAAGATACCAAAGGGACAGTCAAACTCATAAATCTAAAACAAACTGACAACGCCATGGCTAAAAATGAAAAAGACAAACAGAAAAACAATAGTACACATGACACAACATAGAAAACTAAAGAATAAACAACACGAACCCCACTAAAAACTAGGGGTGATTTCAGGTGCTCCGGAAGGGTAAGCAGATCCTGCTCCACATGTAGCACCCGTCGTGTTGCTTATGTGATTACAAATCCCGTAAATAGTCTTATTCGGTAGGTCACATTCATGAAAGGAAAGGGGATTTTAGTTACGACGTAAGGAACATATCCGATATCATTTGTGAAATGGTTATTCCATAACGGTCAACCAACTCGTGATGGCGTCCGTAAAATTTACGAAGGGATGATTTCAACTTCACCATTTGGAACTCTTGGTTTAATAGCTTCCTTGTGAGCAGTAACCCTCTATCAAGAAAATCATGATAGGAAATGCAAGCACGGGAATATCGTATCAATTGGGAGATATATCTCTTATATATTCCTGAGCATTATTCTAGGTCTATTATATGTAAACTGTATAAATGTTAACGTAATTATACGCTTTAAGTATCAAACCATGATGCAGTCAATTTCACTGAAGTTTTGTGAAGAGCAAAAATGAGAGGGAAGAAATAAATATAAACAAGGCATCAACCACACAAAACTACAGTACAGTCTAATTAATATTCAATAATAAATTACCTACTACAAGCGTGACAGGTGCTAATTAGTTATCCCCTTTAGATGTTTCAAGATTAAGCATTAGTTTTATCAATACACATTACTATAATCAATAACCATATTTAACACTCGAACTTTAATATTTTTAACAATAATAAATCATTTTAAGAGCAACTCTATAATTACTAATAAGTACATAAAACCTTTTCGCTTTTTCTTTTTTTTTTTTAAATTTGATATGGCTGCATACGCAACATAAAAGTTCTTTAAGCAATAATTTGCACCCCAAATCAGTAAAACAAAAATTCAAAATATAGAGCTTAGATATGTTCCAACACCTTACCTCTTAGTTGACAGTTTTCTGATTTATAATGTGAGTGAAGAGTTATTTTCTTTATAAATATCAATATCGAAAGTGAAAGTTATCTCAAACTTTCAAAATATCAGGTTAAAGTCGATCAATTACAATTGACATAGATTATGAGATTATGCATGTGGGGTGACCATTATACAGTCAAAGAATAAACAAGTAATTATTTTCTACCTCATTTCATTCGTACTAAAATAAATATTTTTTTATCTAACTAAAATAAACAACAAACAAGAAATAAGGTTGTGCGTTCGTTACAAAGATCGCACATATTTTATATAATCAACGAGTCAAACAAAAACAATAAAGATCAAACATATGTATTAATGTCACCATGTTATATAATTACACAAGCACCAAATGAACAAAGCTATTTCTAGATGGAGGGGGAGGGAGGGAAAGCTAAGGCAATCTGGAATATATAATAACACGTCCTTTCTAACTTTGTTACAAACGTCGCATTAATCAAACAGACCCACACACATTCCTTATATACCCTTAACCGAAACCGTCCGTGCAAACACTTAACCCGGGAAAATATACATCGTAAGGGAAAACCCCCTTAATGATATAACGGAACGCAAAGAAATAGATTTATTTTCTACCTCATTTCATTCTGATCTAACTAAAATAAACAACAAACAAGAAATAAGATTGTGCGTTCGTTACAAAGATCGCATAGCAAAGGGGGTTATAAGAAAAAGAGGAAATTATAAACCCAAATTTAAGGATACCAAAAGCTTTTGTTCAATAAAATGCTATCTTTGATATAGCCGTCCTTAGCTCTGTCCGTAGGCCAACGCCCATGAACTTTGAGGAGGCGATCAGGAACCTTGTTATTAGCGGCTACCGAAACTCCGCCACTTCTACATGTAAGGCTGTGAAGGGCGTAAATAGAACTATCCGAACCTATGTCTTTAAGTGCTGACCGTAAAATCTCCCTACATCTGGTATAAGAAAGGGAATTAGACTTATTAGTAGTTTTGTACTCGCCAGATATTTTCATAAAGTTAATGGCAGTAAAGAGAAACTCGTCGGACTTCTCTATAATACCCGCTAACGCAATATATTTTCTAAACCAGAAAACGGGACAAAGCTCGTTGCGTGTTTTCGCAATAATAACTGAATTACCTCTCCTGTATAAATCTGTTTTACTTTTCGGAATTTTAATCTCCAAAAAATTAGATTGAAAATCTAGATCACACATCCGAATATTTGCTAGTTCACTAAATCTTAAAAAACCAGAAAACCCTAGAAGACACAAGTGCGCAAAAATAATAAATTATGCTTTTTTACCGTATAGTGTCGAACTAATTTTAACAAAATATCTTTGGTAATAGGCTCCTTTTTGTTCAAAGGTTTGCCCAACGTCCGTTTTCCGCCTTCCAGAATAAGTGTGAGAAAATCATCTAAACAAGGATTAATGTTGAGGGAAATCTTATGCTGCCAGTTAATAGAGTAAAAATAGGCTTCCAAAAATGAAACGGAAACTTTTGTTGCATAAGTCCTCCTAAAAACAATGCAACTGAAGACACCGATGCTGGTAAATAAGAAAAATAGTTCTGAATACACCATTTTCGGAATTTTTCAAAATATAAGTCATATTTTTTGTTCGTAGTGGTAGCTCTAGCGTTTTTAACTATGACAGGAAGAGCGTGTACGGATCCAGACAAATAAGGATGAAACTTGTATTTTCCCAGGTCTTTCCAGTGACTAACCAAGCGTGTAGAATCTGTAAAAAATTATCAGAATAATAAATGATACGGGCATATGAAAGTTAACCATAAGGGAACATGATATAAAAATATACATGTATTCGTAATTATACAAAAGAACAACAAAGTATAAACAAGATAGCTCAAAGCAAAAATGTGAAATTGTGCATAAATTGTAACTATATAAAAGTTCAAAGCTCAATAGGAGTAAAGTTCGCCTGTAACTTTCCATTATTACAATAAACAATAGAGAGCGCTGTTCTCTCTTATATATAGGGAGCACAGTTCTTCACAAATAGTAAATATATCGTGTCAACAAACATGCATTACTAGTGTATGGCAAAATAAAGAGTGCAGTCCTCTCTTATAGGGAGCACAGTTCTCCACAAATATTTCATATCTCGTATTAAAATACATGCATTACTAGTGTTTGGCAAAATTAGAGAGTGCAGTTTTTTCTCATAAGGAGCACAGTTCTCCGCAAATATTTCATGTTTCGTGTCAATATACGTGCAATTATAGTGTTCAGCAAAACTAGAAAGTGCGTTCTTCTCTCATAGGGAGCACGGATCTCCACAAATATCTCATATTTCGTGTCAATGTACGTGCGTTGTTAGTTTTTGCAATAATATAGGATGCAGTCCTCTCTTGTTAATATACATAACTCGAAAACAAAATATGTGCGTTTGATTAACATGAAAAATGTTCACATACTACTAGCGTCAAAACGTAAAACTAAAACACTACTTTGAAAAGTCTGAGTAGCAAAAATGCTAGATTTATCTGAACCTGGTGTAAAAAAGTTCGTAGGATATTTGTATTCTACATAATCTACAATACAAGATAAATATTTTCCATTCATATCAACAATCGATGGCCAATAAGAGGCTGATACCCATTTAGGCACAACGAGTACACCTTTAGCTCTACAGAAAATTTGATATCTAATTGTCCTATTGATCAAATGTAAAGGTGGAACTATCTAGCTGTTCTCAAGTGCCCAATTATGGGCGAAAGCGTCAACCCCGCTAGTGCCTGGCGTCCAGAATAAAGAATAATATTTTGCAACGTTGTAATTGTTGGTACTAGCAGAAAGATCGCAGGTAAAGGGATCCCATAATTTATCAAAATATCTGAATATACGTTGATGTATGCCACACAATTATTACAATTTAAAGACTAGAACATTGTCTGTTTCTTCTAACAACGGGTTATCCATTACAAACTTTTTTTGAAATATATGACTCATATTATGACATCGACAGAGATAGACATACATATATGTTACATAATGTTTTAATGTATATTAAAATACTTTAATCAAATTTACATTAGAATAACCACTATTCAACAAATTTCTCCTTCTGAGGATACAATATCTGGCAACAGACATAAAAAAAATTAAGAAAAGAATCATTTCCACCTTTCATATGCCATCGCAATCCCAAAATCAATAGTTCCTCACTTCTTACTAAACTGATCTTATCTGAATCACAGTTTTCAAATATTCTAACCAATAAAGATGACAAATAATTATGAAAATCTTCAAGTTTATCACAATTCATAAATATATGCAGGATGTCTTCCTTTTCACTGCAACATACTTTACAGATATTATCATCAACTAAGCCTATCTTTTGAAGTTTTACATTAGTAAAAATACAGTTATGTAACACCTTAAAGTCTAACTCAACCAAATTAGAAGGTTTCCAATACATATTGACATGTTCCCATATTTTACTGAAGGCTTCAGAAGTCACATCAAATTCTGATTTCCATAACTCAATACCAACAGGTTCTTCAACAATATTCTTCATACTGCCCACTTGAACAATTCTAATTACATTCTGATTGTCTGAATATAGTTTTACAAATTTGTTCTCGAGTTTTGAACCCATGGTTTTTAATAACAATTCTACAGCTTTTAGCTCTCTAAATGTTGAGCTTTGTGCTTTATAAAAATCGTCCCACATACAGTGAAAAGTTTCGCTAGACTTGTCTAGCAAAATACCAGCTCCAGCGTGGTCACTTGCATCTGTGTAAATAATCCGCTCTGGTAACCTGAACCAAGGGGAAATAACTCTAGGTGATAAACTATCAATATTTTGAGACCAAAAATGAAGCTCATCTATAGCTTCAGCCGAAAGACTAATTTGTGCGTCCCAAAAAACCTTACTAGCAATAAGCATAGACAACTGTCTAGTAAAAATCTGGCAAATAGGGCCGTAGGCAAATCTCATAGAAATAATCGAACCGACCACAGATGCTAGTTTCCTAGCCGTATCAAAATGCTTAAATCTAAGGTTATGCACCTCAACGCGGAAATTTTCAAGTTTTTGAACAGGTATCAATGACCCCCTCTAAAAGATTCCAGGTAAAGCCCAACCACTCCAAACTTTGAACCGGGTGCCACTGACTTTTCTCCTCATTCACATGAAAACCTGCGTGTTTAAGGTCATTTTGAAAATGAACACTAGCCGAATTACAACTCTGAAAATCATCACAAATCCACCCGTCGTCAAGATACATGATAATTTTAATATCCTGAGACCTCCAAAAGGAGACTAAGGGCCTTAATGTTTTAGTAAAAATATGAGCAGCGCTACAAAGACCGAAAGGCAAAACTGAAAATACGAAAAATCGTGTCTTATCATTAAATTTCCAAGAAAAGCCTAAATAAGTATGAAAATCAGGGTGGATACTAATGTGATGATATCCGCTAGTTAAATCAAATTTTAGCATGAAATTACCCTTTTTAGCATAAAAAATGCCCTCTAATGAACCTTCAAACTTAATCTTTCTATTTACAATACAAGCATTGACATGTCTTAGGTCTAGAATAAGTCTGGATTTTTTATTCTGTTGTACAGACACCGACAAGGGATTCACACAGTACGGAGGCACGAAAACCTCGCTGACAAGATCTTTTTTCAGAAGTTCCTTAATGGCGCTTTCTGTAAAGTCTGAATGATCGAAAGCTGACTTATTATTTCTAAGAAATGTTTTTTGCGGCAAAGAAACAAATTCCAACCTGTAACCATACTCAATCACGTTTAAAATAAAGTCTGACGGTTTTAAAGTATCTCTCCAAAATTCTAAACAATTCTTAAGACTATTTTTAACAGTTTTCGACTTAAAACATACATTATTGTCAAACGCAGATTGTTCATCTAAAAGTATAAAATTAGAATACTCAACTTTACTGCTGTTTGTTGAAAGGTTCTGGATTGGTGACTGTAGCGGCCGCTGGTTGTCTACGTTGTAATTGGGCTGTGTAGGGGCAGAACTTTGCGAAATGCCCTGGCAGGTTACAGTAGTGGCAGGTAACGTTTGCTCCTGGAGTGAAGTTTTGTCTGTAGTTTTGAAATTGTGGTCTTGGATTGAAGGTTTGGCGCTGACCGTAGTTTTGAGAGCCGAGAAAAAGCTGGTTATTAGACATCCCGTCAAAAACTCCTGGTCTAGTACGCTGAAAAGATGGTTGTGTGGGTTGATTTCTGGCATAGGGAGTCTGCCTCTTCTTAGAGGCTCTAAAGATGGCTGCCCGTAACTTGGAGGCATCCTCACTATTGTCAGTAAGATCATTATCGGAATATTCTTTAACCGTCCCCCAACCATGTCGGTCTGCTATCCTAAGTAATTTATTACGATGAGTAAGTGCTTTCTTTTCTGAATCAATTAATTCGAAAACTTCTTCTACACTTCCCCTAGACAAATAGTTTTTAAAGCGGTCAAGATTACTAAGTCTTTCTTGGTTAAACGAAAATTGGATTTTAATCCCTTCCCCTTTAATATCCGTGTTTACCTGCAGCTTTTCTTGTAGTTCTGATACGATAGAGGAACGTTGCTTGTCTAACGCAATGTCAATCTTTGTATTAAACAAACTTACTGCGTCTACTGCACTAAACTCATTGGTATCTTTTGGCTTCTGCACATTTGTGTGATTATCAACTGTTAATTCTTCACCTGAATCGGACATTTCAATAACCGAACACTTTTAAACTAAAAGGCTAAGACAATCTGAAATATATAATAAAACGTCCTTTCTAACTTTGTAACAAACGTCGCATTAATCAAACAGACCCACACACATTCCTTATATACCCTTAACCGAAACCGTCCGTGAAAACACTTAACACGGGAAAATTTACATAGTAAGGGAAATCCCCTTAATGATATAACGGAACGCAAAGAAATAGATTTATTGTAACAGGTTTAAATATTTGGAAGTTAATCACATTGCTTACCTTTGAATGCAAACATAACGAAAAATAACTATTCTGGTAAATAGTGAAAGACATCAAAATATGAATAATTTCAAAACAATAAATGTTGTCTTCAGTTTTGTCTAATTTTCTTCTAATATATTGTCTAATGTGTAGTTATCTGGTGTATCTTCAAAGTTCTACTTTTACACATTTAAGGAATGACTGTAATATTTTTTTCTGTCTATGAAGAAATAACATAAAAAATGTGGTGCACACTGAATAACGCGCGTAGCGGGTTATTTAACAGTGTGCACCACATGGTTTATGTTATTTCGAATAGACAGAAAAAAATATAACAGTCATTTCTTATAATTTAATTCTAAATTCCATTTTAAACCGTAGGAAACCATGAAAAAACGTTGATGACGTCACGGTCACATGACTAAATTATGTCTTTGGGCTCATAATAGAATAACGTCAGCCAATAAGAAGACGCGTTACATCCAAAATTGAATTGTTAAGTAATATACAAGTAAAACTAGTACATTTATTTAGTAATAAATCATTCGTATTTCTGTCATATCCTAACCAGATTGTGTGAGAATATTTAACTATGCATTTATTTACCATGTTTACAGTATACAAAAAAAGCATTATTTTTCTTTTTTACATAAATCATGGTGCAATTGGCATATATATATACATATATGGACTTAATCATACTAATTTGTACCTCTCCTCTTAGATGGTTTTGGTGTTCCGTTGTGTCTTGAAAGGCTATAAAAAATTGATGCTGCATATTCATGATATTGCTTTGCTTCTTGTCTAAAACCAACTTCTTTATTTTAACCAAATCAAATCTTTCTCATATGTCGTACTAATTCCAGTGGTCTAACTGTAAAACAATTATTCATTTATGAAAATCAGAGAAATAAATTTTGCCTTTTAGGCATAGTATTTACTATTATGTTTTAAATGAAAGCTGGTATAGTTTGAGAAATCTATGTTAAATTACATTGATATCTAAATAAAATTAAAACCATACAAATTAAAACTTTTTAAATATCTAAATATATTTAAAACCATGATATAAATTGAACCTTTTTAGCATTAATGTTTTTGTTTTGTTTTTGTTAATAACCTTAAGTTTAATTTATGATTTGTCTACTTGCACACGTGAGAGTAGAAATTTCATTTATAACACTTCTTTAATTGAACATAACATGCACAAATTAAACAATTAAAATCATGCTGAGTCTCATTAAAGATCTCATGTTTTGAAAATTAAAACGTATACTTTAAGAAATTTGATATAATTTTATACAAATAAACTCATCATATAAAATATATATTTACGCCAGACGCACGTCTACAAAAGACTCATCAGTGAAAAAAAGTTAAAAAGACCAAATAAAGTACGAGGTTGAAGAGCATTGTATGTGTTTCAAAAAACCTCAATTAAAGTGATTTTTTTCCAAGTCCAGAGAATTTCAAGAGTTACTGACAACTGTTAGTATCAATTCAACATTTAGCTTTTATCTGAGTACAATAATTTCAGTATGTAAACAGTTCACAAATTACAGATGCTTGACATTGATATTGTCATGCAGCTAAATGAACTGACCATAGTTTTATCATGATTACATGTGTGACTGTCTGTCAGAACTTCTTCATAAGTAAAAATTCAAAGAACATTCAAATAAAAATGTTATCATTGTTAAACTCAAATAAAACAAACTAGAAATATCCTGAAAGAAAAATCAAGTAAATAAAAAAAAAACAATATTCTCCGTTTGTAAATTCACCCAGACAATTTATGCCTTTTAATAGCAATCCCAGGAGGAGTTACATAATACGGGAGAGTGTACAAATTCAAAGTATGTCTCTAGTAAATACATTGGTGGCCGTGGGTTGTCTTGTACATTTAGGTCAGTTTATTATCTCTGTCTTCAACACAGTTCCTGTTTCCATTCTATATTATCAAACACGAGTAAAAGGTACCAGTTTAAATTAACCGTCTTGCTGCAAACACCTTACATCACCCTTATTATTTAGTGACTTTCGTGTTGTTAGTGTACCCTATTCGTGAAATTGTGTTCACGCATCATTGTCAACATAATGGAAATTAATGCGACTGTCGTACAAGTGAGAGGCTAAGCGCTTTGAAATCATGTTTAATCCACCATTTTCTACATTTGAGAATGCATGTACCAAGTCCAGAATAGGACAGTTGGTGTCTATTCGTTTGGTGTGTTTTATCATTTGATATTGTTATTTGATTAGGAACTCTTCGTTTTGAATTTTCCACGGAATTCAGTAGTTTTGTTATTTCACTATTTACAATGCTCGAATAAGACAAACACATCTTCATATTGAATTAGGTTGCTTCGTTGTACGTTTACTATGGTAAAGTAAATGAGTAGATTGATGCAATTTGCAAAGATGCAATGAAACTACCATTAGTGATTACACAAAATTATAAAAACAACAATCCTTTGAAATATCAGATGTCTAACAACCGGAATTAAATTAACGGTTCTAATTTTCTTGCACCAGATGCGCATTTCGACAATACATGTCTCTTCAGTGATGCTCGTGGCCTAAATATTTGAAATCCAAAGCTTATATAAAAGATGAAGAGCTATAATCCAAAAGGTTCAAAAAGTATAGCCAAATTCGTGAAAGGAATCAGAGCTTTGCATGAGGGAGATACATTCCTTAATTTATAATAATTTCTATCATTTAGTAACAACGGAAGTTGTGCGTAGGCAAACCGAGGACTTCAACTTCGGGACTATAACAGCGCGCTTCATCTTACTTATTAGCAATTAACAGGAGCCACAAAAAAATTTCCAAATCAAATAATTTAACTTTTTTACATACATTTGCAAAAAAAGTAGAATCACAAAAACACTGAATAATGAGGAAAATTAAAAACAGAGAGTTACTAATCAAATTGCAAAATCAAATGCTATCAATTGCAACTGTCTTATTCCTGACTTGGTACAGTCATTTTCTTATGTAGAAAAGGGTGGATATAACTTGGAACGCAGGTATTAATTATACTTTTAATCTCAATTATGATCTAATATAATGTTATACGTTTTAATGGCATGCTTCCTTTTGTTCAATTTCAGCACTTTGATTTTCCGTATACAATTTAGTTTAACAGATAACAAATACGTGATTAAGTTATCTTTTCATATAGAGTAGTATAACGCTGTTAAATATTCGTCAATCGATTTAACTAAAACAAACCCGGGTCACTGTTAATTCTACAATCTTCCACCACCTTAAAAGTAGTTTACTGAAATTCAAATCTAAAAAACTAACTAGGAAGATACACAACAATGCTACACGTTCAGAACGAGGAAAGCAGTTGGTATAAAATTAATAAATCATCCATTCTGTTCATAAGTCATGTGAATATCATCTTAAGAGGCTCGCGGATATAAGATTTTCAGAAAAAAATGAAACATTTATTTTTCAATACAAATTTTATTAATTACCTTAAGTAGTTGTTACTTTATCATATGGCACAAAAATCATTCCAAAAATTCAATTCGTGTTGGCCCCAGCTGACTTTTAAAATGTAGATATCATTGAAAAAGCTCCAAATTATCTCCCTTTGGTGCAAAAATGCCATTGTTTGGCATTAAAATTGAAATATCTTTTTTAACTCATCGGTGACCTATATTTTTTATTGTTGTTTTCGAATAAGCTGTACATAAACTAAATATTGTAAAATAAGCGATTTCTGTAATTAAGTTCTTTTTTATTTCGATATTACCGCTATTTTTCCTATTAGTTCAACAGAAAAAAAAGGACATTTACAAAAATGTATGCTTCTTTCGAAGGGAGATTGTGAGCATAAATGAACGGTGACCCCATTTTTTTAATTTCATTTTTCTATTAAGTATAAGACAAAGTTCATTTATAGAAAAATATATCGAAATCCTATATTAGATAAAAAAAAAAAACAATCAATTTAGACCCGCGAGCCCCCTTAAGTTTTTATTTGGCCAAAAATTATAAAACCACATATTGTCCTTATATGAAGACAGTAATTTTATGTTAGTACTTATAGATATTTATAGAAGTACTTATATAATCAGTGTAGTTTATTTTTAAATTGGCAATTTTTACACTTTTCTCATTCTGTAAGTAATTACTATTTTTTCACATTGCACATGGATGTTTTAATTGAAGGCCTCTCTAACTTCTTTTTTTTTTTTGGTTTGGAACGGGGGCTCTGTTTTCGTGTAATGGCATTGGCAATGTCTTTACAACTTTTATATTGTAGTAGGGCATCCGAATAGTAAAATTGTCATTGTATTTAGTAATGTTTAATTTTATATCGAAAATTATTTTCTGTATAAAATTAAACATATCACTAAATTAAGTAATAACATCCAACATTTGGTACTTACATATGAATAACTAACTTAACGGAATAATTCCTTTTTAAACAAAATTACCCAAATGCTTTACAAAGAATAGCTAATTAGTTCCTTGATATATCTTTATTTATAACTACTCCATATAACGCGTTCCTTTTCAATGAGTGCATTGAATGATATAAAAATGAATCTTAAAAGGTTGCCAACATTTTAGTTTTTTGATGAATTTTAGCTGATTATTTTTCTATCCCGAAAAATAACAAGTCACCAAGAAAAAATGGCCATGATTGTGTCTCTTGCAAATCAATATGAACATAGTATTTAAATACAGTTACCGAAATAATATAAAGCGGTTATCAATAAGAAAAGATTGCTATGCTTATCATTGTCTCCTTTGACTATTTCTAATTAAATTCTAATTCGTAAACTCAAACGAATATAAAATATGTATCAAATAACCACAAACTCTTACATGGGAGACGCCACTTGCAAGTACAAGTGCACATTTTATTATAAAGAGGAGTATAATATTGTTGAAAGTTCATATATAGCTATTAAGCAGCTTGTACTGGTTTCCCCATACTTGTGGTTCACAAATCTGAAAATAAATAATATGATTAATAATATTATTTATTTTGTAAAATGCTACTGTACACTTTGACTGCAATGGTTCGAATGACCAAAAAACCACCTGAGTTCACTCGTACATGAACTCTATATCCAGATCGAACCGACCTTACTATAATTAACCAAACACGTGTTAACTATAAACAAATAACATTTTACATGTTCGATTTTGTACAACTTTGATGAATACATTGACAAGTAAACAAAACATTCGTGACATAAAAGCTCATAATGAACCTTGACATAGATTGGGACTATGGTTCATAACATGTTTTCCTTAAGAGTAATACTAATTTCGGTATAGGTTAAAAATTGAAAACAACATGTTAAATAATTCCAATGCGTCCAAACTGTTTTCTAGATTTACCTTCATCAGGAACGGGCAAAGCCAAACATTTGAAATTCGAGGATGTATAAGTACCGAAACCGTAAAATAGCTATATGACAAAAATACCTAAGATTGATAGCAAAATTCATCTAAAGACACCTTTGCCTGAGGGAGTTGTAACCTTTGTTTTTAAAGACAAGTTAATTACAAACGTAAAATAGTAAGGCAACTAATTCATTAATATTGTTGCATTTATATTCAAATATCGATTGTTTTGATCAAACTCACTTGTTGGCGTATATATCCGCAACAACAACAGAAGTAGTATCAAACTAACAACCTGTGTAAAGGGGTCAGTTTTGGAACTTTTAAAATCGTAACGATATTAAGCGTTGTTTTTTTCCTTCATTTTTTAAATTGGGTAAAAAAACTACAAGTTTTACATACAAAAACATGAAACAATTTTTTTGAATTTTGGGTCCTCAATGCTCTTCAATTTGTACTTGTTTGGCTTTACAACTATTTTGATCTGAGCATCACTGATAAGTCATATGTATAAGAAACGCGCGTCTGACATACTAAATTATAATCCTGGTACCTTTGATACTTATTAAGATAAAAATGTATTCTTATTTGGTACCTTCCTTTGCAATTTATGAAACTATGGCCCTTTATATAATTTGTATTTAAGGTCAATATTGGTAAATATTTTCAATATTTCAATTGTTTTTGGCATAATTTACATTTGATGCTATCAATGAGACAAAATATTTTTATAATGATGAATTGTATATCAAAATTGTATTCTTTTGGTAACAAAGCACTTTGAATCGTTAGTGGCGACCAAGGTTTTCTTATAGCTTTTAGGTTTAAAAACTGCATAAAATCTTCATATTTTGACAAAATGGCATGAAAGGGGCTCACTTTACAGAATATTATGTACCTTAATGGAAATTTTATTAAGCACTAAGGCTTTGGAAATAAACCTATTTACGAACCAAATTATGACTTTTTAGGTGTTTAATGATAAAGTTGATCGATAATAGTTATCAAAAGTACCAGGATTATAATTTCATACACCAGACGTGCGTTTCGTCTACATTAGGCTAATTTGTGCTATAAGTGAACCTTGATTCACAGGTCTTTTTTTCGACATTTTTGAATGATTTTAAGAACGTTACAGATGTGCACCAATCCGATCTTAATTTACTAGGATGGCTAAATTGTAAGTTGTTATCAAATTGTCAGTTTCTATGTTTGTTTGCGTTTGGTTTTTTTTTTTTTAGTTCAGTGTTTTTGTTGGTCTATTGTTTTCCTTTAATATTTGGTGTTTTTCCTTCGCTTTGTTTTATAGCCCGGTTTTGTGTTCGCTAAATCGATTTATGGTCATTGCACAGATGAATACTATTGTTGCCTTTATTCGTATCCTATCGGAGGTCGGTGGTTTTCTGTGTTCTTCATACAGCAATAAAAACTAACTATCTAACTATCACGAAGGAGGACTATAGTGTTAAAAGTATGAATAATTACTAAGAAATCAATCAATGAATAAAAAAACTGATTATGCTGAAAAAATCAAAAACAAATAAATTGTGCAATGAAAGATAAAATTAAGTACAAACTTTACACCACAGTGATCCATACAGGTTTTTTATATATAAAGTCACCATATAGTTTCTGATTAAGAACTGCTCTGGGAACACCCTAGATCAATGAAACTATGAAGCTATTGAACCAAGTTTTCATTTGATATATGTGATAGAGTTGAAATCATTATGTCGAGAGTTTTGAGGCCGCAATTGATTGTTATATCACAAAACTAGACTTATTACCAGACTTTTACACGACGGGTAAAACATATACAGGAAGGATAAACAGCTTACTCTTCCGGAGCACATAAGTCTACTTCAAATTTTGGTTGAGTACATGTTGCTCAAACTTTCATGTACATCGAACATATTTGTGTGCTCGTTTTTCTGTCGTTTTCTCGTTTTTTGTTTTGTCATAGTATTGTCAGTTTTTATTTGAATCAATAGTTCAATAGTCTTTAAGACTCTTTTTTCAAATATCGTGTTTGAATTCGAAGGTCCTGTCAGTTGTGAAACAAAGATAACACTTTAAAATTATTTAATCTCGGCCTTTTGTCTATTACATTTAAGAGTATGAATAAAAATTGATGGTCTTGAACATGTATATCAATCGCTATTATTATCCAATCATAGTATTCGAATGTTTTATGTTAAGTTCCAGTTTCGACGGTTTCAAACAGAAAGATTTTGAAAGCAGAGAAAACTGTACATCTTATGATCAACATGACTTTATCAGATGACCATTCCAATAATAAATATCCAGTTTAAAATAAGACTCACAACTAGATAATTTAATTCAGTAATGGACCCACTATATCGCGGGTTTTTCTAGTAGAGTTTAAAGGTATACATTGGCATTCACCTGATTATTCTTTGAATTAATACAGCTGCTTAAATTCCTGTTCAATCTTTGATTTGAAAAGTTTATCTGTGACACATCGTATATATATTTGACGACAATTGTGTCTTTAATTACTAGTGACACAGATTGTTGAATACAACAATGGTTCGATTAAGAAATATTAAAATTACCATATTTCCCATAGCTACTCTTTCGTCGTGTAGATGTTCACAGTAAAAGCGATTCCTGAACGAACAGTTGTCTGTTGAATCAATGATGCACCAATTTGAAGTTGAGATACAGAATCTAAAAGCCATGTTTGCTGAAATAAACTAGCAGGTAAGTGTGGAACTGTTTTTCTTAATACAAGGATTTTAAAGAGTGCACATTGTGTTTGCTTTTACTTGATGTGTATCAGCGTCAAATGAATGTCATATTCAAGACGATAACATGTTGAATGGTCTTTGATCTCACTTTGTATTTAATGCGCATGCTCAGCGGAGAAGCAGCCGATACAAACTATAAGATAGCACTCCACAGTTAGCATATGCAGGTAAAATTGCATCTAAAAAGTGCAAGAACATGAACATACATTTTGAAATGCATAAAGCCACTTTTACATTGATACCCAAACATGTATATATTAAGAATCCTTTTTTTTTTTAGACAATTCCAAATCTGTAACAAAACAGTTAAAACAATAATGTATAAGTTCAGTATCCATGGAAACATAAAGGGTTTGTTAACTTATCCGATTTATTTTCTTCAAAAATGGCGTTGGGACCCTCTCATTCAGGCTATAAAATATATATAAACTAGAATTTCAATGCATATCAGATATACAATACGTCAACACTGATGTATAGCCCTTTCAAAATATAGAGAAAACAAATTGAGTGTTTGTTGCCTCTTTTTCTCGCAAATTAACTTTCAAAAGTTCGTGCTAAGTTAACACCTTACCAAAATAGTCAACAAATGTTAAATTATATAATTTCAGATTCATTGCTGGAACGGACACTAATTTGAACCCGAAATTTACATTTCTACTGAATAAAACATGGCTCAATTTCTTCTCTGGGATCATTTCATTCCATAAAAACCACTTACATTGCTACTTTTTTTTGTTTTTACTAATTTTCAACTACTTTTACCATGTCAATCTGTTTTGGGAAAAAAGCAAAGGGGCCATAATGCGAAACTAGCAATCCTAACTGTGGAGTGCTACCTTAAAGTCTTTGGTTTATCCCTACCGGGATTTAAACACGTGATCAACCACACGCAAAGAAAACATGTTTACACGCGACCACCGAGGCGGTTCACCACGATGTTACATTAATAATTGGGAAGGTTGATTTAGAACACAATGAAATAGCGAATAATATATATTGTTGATCGTGAGAACATCTGATTTCTATATATACCATTTCGCAGAGTTAGATCATTATATACATTATTGGTAATGGGTCAGCTCGAAGCTAAGTTGGCATCTGGATACAGGATTTTCGCGCTGTGTCGCGTTTTTTGGCTCTTTGGTCGGGTTGCTGTTTCTTTGACAAATTATTTAGGATATTCATGCCGTTATTTACTTATTCACCGTACTATATGGTAGAAATTCTACTGTCAACTTTGACAGATGAGAATGTAAAATGTAGTTATATTATTTGCTCGTTTAATAATAAAAAAGGGTAAATTCATGTCTGACCACAATACAAAATGAAAAAAAAAATTATGTTCAGAAAACTAACGATTTGGTATATAGAGACCACGCTCGACTTCTCCATGGAAAGCAATAACCTTTATTCTTTTATTTTATAGCCGAGATACAATTTGAAAGTTTATATTTGAAAGTTCGATTGTATTATAATTATACTCTTTTTTCAGGTGTCAAGTTATCCTCGGAAGTTTCGCTATTGCAATCTCAAGGTAAATGTTAGTAATTGAAATCATAGTAAAGATCGCTAGCGACTGGACCGTATCATGTATATTTGAATCTAGCGTTCGTCCGTCAGTGGCAGATCGAGAAATTTTTAAACAGGGGGGGGGGGGGGGGGGGGGGGGGTTGGCTGCCTAAGAGGTGGCTCGCTTTAGTTATGCTTCAGTGATTTCCTATATATGCAACCAAATTTTTCCAACAAAATGGCCGGGCCCCTTGAAAACCCCTCTTAATCC
Source organism: Mytilus edulis (assembly GCF_963676685.1). NCBI lineage: Eukaryota > Metazoa > Mollusca > Bivalvia > Mytilida > Mytilidae > Mytilus > Mytilus edulis. The sequence continues at coordinate 58,456,659 of NC_092353.1, read as the reverse complement.
TCCTCTGTCCATGGACGTTCGTTTCCTCGTTAAGTTGGCGAAAAATACGTGATAGATTGCTACACAATATGATTAACTGAAAACTATCCGACTTAATATTGGGGACCTAACGGAGATTATAACGTCGATGGTACGACATACATGTAACGTTGACAAAAGTACTGAGCAGTGTCTACATACATTTTGTAGTTGTAATGCACATGTGTCATTAATTATGCAATTAATACATATGTGAGTTACTGATAGTCTGTAAAACGACTTTGATCGTTTTCGTTTAAATTGTTTTACATTTTGTGATTTCGGGGCATTTTATAGCTGACTATACGGTATGGGTTTTGCTCATTTTTGAAGGCCTTATTGTAACCTATACTTGTTAACTGCTGTGTCATTTTGTCTCTTGTTGAGCGTTGTCGCATTGGCAATCACACCACATCTTCTCTTTTTTTAATATTTTGATGAATATATATAAATATAACTAATAACGAACAACATGGACATCGCATGTGCAAGTTTGAACTGTTATTACCAGTTAATTAGATTCGTGTTGCAAAATTATAAATAATGCTAATTTTATAAGCGCAATCCGAAAGTAGGATTCGCTGCGTCCAAAAAGAAACCTTTTAAAGATCTGAATCCACTTTTATTATACAGCAGGTAATAATGGGCCAACTTATATCAGATAGGGAAGAACTGTATGTGCAGGGGATGCCGTACTAGTCTATAAAGGTACATGTATCTACATTTGTATTACTTTGTCCAGTATTTCATTTGATCAAAACCCCATCATAATTTAGACAATTATGGTTCGAGGCACAAATTGTATTCTTTTCATATACATAAATCTAATAATGTCAATGCTGACAAAAGATTACAACTATGTTAAGTATGGTGAAAAATGAGGGTCTGAAGAGGGTGTACATAATAGAGAATATAATGTGCCAAATCGACAGTAAAATGGGACTTAAAATAAGAAATATAGAAAAACAAGACTAACAAAAATAATGAGGAGCTTAAATATAACGGACAGAGAAAAAAGACATGAAAAATTAACAATACAGAAAAAAGGACACTATCAAACCTTGATAAATAAACAGGACGGCGCAGTTACACAAATGTAGAATACGAGGCGCAGATCTAGAGATGTCCATAATCTTGTCACCCCGACGTCCTAAACATATAGATATTGACCTAGATTATATGTACCTTGTTTTGTTTCTTTTAGTCTGTTCAATTGCAACATTATTTGTTTTTTCTATGTTTACAAGCATTCAAGTAAGGACTAAAGAGTCACTGGATCATCGTCTTTCACCAATTAATTAAAGAGGGAAGAAAGATATCAGAGGGACAGTCAAAACTCATAAATCGAAAATAAACTGATAAACGACAT